>NC_052065.1:48660608-49860608 GCF_903992535.2 Arvicola amphibius
CAAGAGTCACTGCCAAATTCCTTCTATGAAGCTACAGTTACCCTGATACCTAAACCACACAAAGACTCAACCAAGAAATGAGAATTACAGGCCAATCTCACTCATGAACATTGACGCAAAAATTCTCAATAAAATACTGGCAAACCGAATCCAAGAACACATTAGAAAAATTATCCACTTACGATCAAGTAGGCTTCATCCCAGAGATGCAGGGCTGGTTCAACATACGAAAATCTATCAATGTAATCCTATCATATAAATAAACTGAAGGAAAAAAAACCATATGGTCATCTCATTAGATGCTGAAAAGCATTTGACAAAATTCAACAACCTTTTATGATAAAGGTTTGGAGAGATTAGGGATACAAGGGTCATTCCTAAATATAATAAAAGCTATTTACAGCAAGCCGACAGCTAACATCAAATTAAACGGAGAGAAACTCAAGGCTATCCCACTAAATTCAGGAACACGACAAGGCTGTCCACTCTCTCCTTATCTCTTCAATATAGTGCTTGAAGTTCTAGCAATAGCAATAAGACAACATAAGGGAATCAAGGGGATTCAATTTGGAAAGGAAGAAGTTAAACTTTCATTATTTGCAGATGATATGATAGTATACATAAGCGACCCCAAAAACTCCACCAAAGAACTCCTACAGCTGATAAACTCCTTCAGTAACGTGGCAGGTTACAAGATCAATTCCAAAAAATCAGTCGTCCTCCTATACACAAAGGATAAGGAAGCAGAGAGGGAAATCAGAGAAGTATCACCTTTCACAATAGCCACAAATAGCATAAGATATCTGGGAGTATCTCTAACCAAGGAAGTGAAGGATTATTTGACAAGAACTTTAAGTCTTTGAAGAAAGAAATTGAAGAGGATACCAGAAAATGGAAGGATCTCCCCTGCTCGTGGATTGGGAGGATCAACATAGTAAAAATGGCAATTCTACCAAAAGCAATCTATAGATTCAATGCAATCCCAATCAAGGTCCCATTAAAATCTTCACAGAGATTGAGAGGACAATAATCAACTTTATATGGAAAAACAAGAAACCCAGGATAGCCAAAAAAATCTTATACAATAAAGGTACTTCTGGAGGCATTACCATCCCTGACTTCAAACTCTATTACAGAGCTACAGTATTGAAAACGGCTTGGTATTGGCATAAAAACAGAGAAGTTGACCAATGGAATCGTATAGAAGACCCGGATCTTAAACCACAAACCTACGAACACCTGATTTTTGATAAAGGAGGCAAAAGTACACAATGGAAGAAAGAGGGCATCTTCAACAAATGGTGCTGGCATAACTGGATGTCAACCTGTAGAAGAATGAAAGTAGATCCATATCTATCACCATGCACAAAACTCAAGTCCAAATGGATTAAAGACCTCAATATTAATTTGAACACATTGAGCTTGATAGAGGAGAAAGTGGGAAGTACTCTACAACAAATGGGCACAGGGAACTGTTTCCTAACCATAACCCCAGCTGCACAGACATTAAGGGCAACATTGAATAAATGGGACCTCCTGAAGTTGAGCAGCTTCTGTAAAGCAAAGGACATTGTCACTAAGACACAAAGGCAGCCTACTGACTGGGAAAAGATCTTCACCAACCCTGCAACTGACAAAGGTCTGATCTCTAAAATATATAAGGAACTCAAGAGACTAGACGGTAACATGCCAATTAACCCAATTAAAAATTGGGGCGCGGAACTGAACAGAGAATTCTCAACAGAAGAAGTTCGAATGGCCAAAAGACACTTAAGGTCATACTCAACCTCCCTAGCTATCAGGGAAATGCAAATCAAAACAACTTTGAGATATCATCTTACACCTGTCAGATTGGCTAAAATCCAAAACAGCAATAATAACCTTTGCTGGAGAGGTTGTGGGGTAAGGGGTACACTCATCCATTGCTGGTGGGAATGCACACTTGTGCAACCACTTTGGAAAGCAGTGTTGCGGTTTCTCAGGAAATTCGGGATCAACCTACCCCAGGACCCAGCAATTCCACTATTGGGAATCTACCCAAGAGATGCCCAATCATACAACAAAAGCATATGCTCATCTATGTTCATAGCAGCATTATTTGTAATAGCCAGATCCTGGAAACAACCTAGATGCCCTTCAGTGGAAGAATGGATGAAGAAACTGTGGAATATATACATGCTAGAACACTACTCAGCGGTAAAAAACAATGACATATTGAATTTTGCAGGCAAATGGATGGAAATAGAAAACACTATTCTGAGTGAGGTAACCCAGACCCAAAAAGATGAACATGGGATGTACTCACTCATAATCGGTTTCTAGCCATAATTAAAGGACATCGAGCCTATAAATTTGGGATCCTTGAGAAGATAATAAGAAGGTGAACTCCTAAAAAAAGATATAGTAATCCTCCTGGATATTGGAAGTAGACACGATCGCCAGGCAAAATTGGGAACTTGAGGGTTGGGCAAGACTGGGCCAAGGGAAGATGGGGAGAGAAAAGTGTGAAGGGGAGAAGGGGGGGAGCTCGGAGGAATGGGGTGCTTGGGATATAGGAAGGGTGGATATGGGAGCAGGGAAGCATATATCTTAATTTAAGGAGCTACCTGAGGGTTGTCAAGAGACTTGACCCTAGAGGGGTTCCCAGGTTTCCAGGGAGACGCCCCCAGTTAGTTCCTTGGGCAGCTGAGGTGAGGGAGCCTGAAAAGGCCAGTTCCTATAGCCATACTGATGAATTTCTTGCATATCACCATAGAACCTCCACCTGACGATAGATGAAGAAAATGACAGAGCCCCACATTGGAGCACCGGACTGAGCTCCCAAGGTCCTGATGAGGAGCAGAAGGAGAGAGAACATGAGAAAGAAAGTCAGGACCGTGAGGGAACCTCCAGCTGGCGACAGATGGGGAAGGTGACTGAGCCCCACATTGGAGCACTGGACTGAGCTCCCAAGGTCCTGATGAGGAGCAGAAGGAGCGAGAACATGAGGGAGAAAGTCAGGAACGATGAGGGGTGCAGTTCACTCATGGAGAAGGTGGGACAGAACTAATGGGAGATCACCAACTCCAGTTGGAATGGGACTGATGGATCATGCGACCAAACCCGTCTCTCTGAATGTGGCCAACAGCGGGGGCTGACTGAGAAGCAAAGGACAATGGCTCTGGGCTCTGATTCTTCTGCATGGACGGGCTCTGTGGGAGCCTTCTCAGCTTGGTCGATCACCTTCCTGGACCTGGGGGGAGTTGGGAGGACCTTGGTCTTAGCATAGAGTGGGGAACCCTGATGGCTCCTTGGCCTTGAGAGGGAGGGAGGGGAGGTATGGGTGGAGGGGAAGGGGAGGGAAGGGGAGAGGAGGGGAGGAAGGGGAGAGGAGGGGAGGGAGGGGGGAGGAGGAGGGAAGGAGATGGAAATTTTTAAATATACAAAAAAATAAACCATGAGAAAAAAAAAAAGAAATCATTCATTAATAAAATACCCCACCAAATTTGCCTACAGCAATCAATTGTGGATGGGTGCAGTTTTCAACTGAGATCCTCTTTATCCCAGGGCCTCTAGTTGATTCAAGTAAACTACCAAGCATACCAAGTAATTAGAAAATTATATTGGTTGAAAAGGTTGGCTCTATGAATAGAGCAATAAGATTTCATCATATCACTGAATGCAGCTCAGAGTTAGAATGATTAAACTCTATTATATGGATCTTTTTTGACATAGTCAAACTCCAAGTTTTAATATAAAAATTCACATAATGGCAAATGATAAAGTCATGTAATGTGTTGAATCAGTCAGCCTGTCCATCCCACTGTGTCCTCTAGACTTTTTCCTATGTGTGTTTACATAGTTAGATGCCTCCTTACCAGGGTAGATAGCTATTTTAAAATGTTATAAATGCTAACTCAACCAACATTCAGGTAGTGAATTGCTTCCTCCTTACCCTGAAAAACAAATCTAGCTATCTGTCCTTCTGGACAGAGATGTGATGGTTCAGTGTCCAGCAGAAGATCCTAAAAGCTTCTAGAGCAAAAATAAGAAGTAACGTACAGGGGAACAAAAATCAGACTAACAGCTGACTTATCACCTGGTGTGATAGATGTGAGAAGTCAGTGGTCCGGGATCATAATAGTTCTTCAGGAAGAAGGCTTTCAACCGAGAATTCTCTATCCTGCCAAGCTGGCATTTGATTTTAAGGGTAAAACCAAGGTTTTTTTTTTTTTGATATTGAAGAATTTAAGAAGTTCGTTTCTGTTATACCCTTTTTGAAAGAACTGTTGAACAATATAATTTAGCAATCTGGAATGTTTTCTGTCCACCATAGTATATCAGAAAATAATATGGATCTGAAACCACAAACTGTGGAAAAATAAAAACAAGCTGTAAATTATTTGTACAATTTGATTCCATTCATGACTATGTTGTTCCTATAGTCTCAAACATAATGCAAAAAGAAAAACATTAGAAGTATTTGCCTGTGTGTGTGAAATAAAATACAGTTGAGAAAAAGTGTAGTGATGCATGGCTGTAATCCAAGTGCTAGGTAGGCTGAGAAAGGAGAGATCAGTGGATAGAAGGTTGGTAGAATATGTTTGTTGTCTTTTATAAACCAGGAAGTGAGGGTAAAGAAAAAAGACACAGAGAAAGAGGCAAGAGAAGTTTGGAGCAAAGCCAGGGAGAGAAATGTGTAGAGAGATAGAGGGAATGGTGTTTCAAAATAAAACATTTGGCAGCCCTTGAGTGGTATGTTTCCTGATGCTTTATATGTCATATCTTTAAATTAAAACAAGTTATTTAATGACTGTAAATATTTTAAATGCATGTGTCATATATATTTACATATGACGATGACTAAAATTGAAGTAGAGAGAATTAAATACAGCTTCTACCATATATAAGCTTGTA
Organism: Arvicola amphibius; assembly: GCF_903992535.2. Lineage (NCBI taxonomy): Eukaryota > Metazoa > Chordata > Mammalia > Rodentia > Cricetidae > Arvicola > Arvicola amphibius. Next base: position 48,665,505 of record NC_052065.1, read on the forward strand.
CAAGTCCCTTTTATTCATTCTTTGGTCCTTAAATTGTAAAATGAGAATAAAAATATTGTACTTAGTAAATGTATGTCTAAAAAGTATTATAGCAAATAAAATGCTACTCTGTTAATAATATTTATTACTGCTTTTATTGAATTTGATGCCAATATATCCTAGGCATATTTAAAATATTTTCAATAAAATGAAAATATACTAACACCAGCAGTATATTTTCTTTTTAGTTTCATGTTCAATTTAAATGTCTGGTAGTTGTTTATATTGACAAAGTTAAAAAACTTCAAAGACAGTCAATTTCCATCTTAAAAAGTATATATGTATAACTGTAGATTATAATTGGTTACTATTATTAAATATTAGGCTAAAAATCTATTTAATAAGGAATTTATAGCAGATACTTATATGAACATTTGGCTTCGAATGCTTTCAGAATTATAGTAATTTTAGATAATATCAATATTTTAGGGATATAAACTATACATATTTATATATAAAGTTCTCGCCTATTATGAGAGTGAAATATTTCTGGTCTTGATCATGTAAACACGTTTGTGTTTTTTTCTATTTGCTATTTTGTTTGAAATAGAATTATTATTATTGAGACAAAGTCTGTTTCTCTGACTGACCTAAACTCACCTCTGCTTCTCCAGTGCTAAGATTAAAGCTGTATGCCACCACAACTGGCCTGAAGTACAATTTTATAGTTTCCAAAATTTATATAGCTGTATTTTAATTTTGTGTATACTAATTCTAGAAAGAATTCAAATCAATATCTAATTATGTATAGATACACTATAAAAACCCTTATTTTTGCAAAGACACAATATAAAAACCCTTATTTTCAGGATCATTTTCAAAATATCCACTTATAGGAATTTTAAGGTGAAGTAAATTTGAAAGTATTAAGAACTTTATAGTACAAAGAATCTAATACACAAAATAGAGTTAAATGTGGGTGTGGCTTATTCTTAAAGACTCTAGTGCAATAGCTTTCTAAAAATAATACAGTTGAAAGTAAATGTGGATCAAAATAAATTTTCTGAAACTTTTATGTGTTAATTTGGAATTTGACACATGTTGGTAGATGATGAAGGAATGGTTTGAATACTATCAACAGGGTACAGGGCACATCCACAGAATTCACTTGCTTCTGGTATCATTCTGTTCTCTGAGTCTGAAACAGCAGAATTTGAGGTCTAAATTAGGAATGAATATATCATGGGCAAAAAGGTCCTTATCATGTACTTTCCTCTCTTTAATATCCAAATCAATTACAAGGTCATGAATTGTTTCAGTACAGTCACAAACTCTTTTTTTCTCAGTCAAGAGAGATTCACCATCCAAATTTTTCATCTCCACATTTACTTGATTCTTGTTCCTCATTTCCTCTGTGTGATTCATCAAAATGTTTTACTTTTTACTCTGAAATTCTATGTTTTCTATATACTTTGTACTCAAAGTATTGGTATCACCTGGGAATGATTATGTATGTATGTATGCATGTATGTATGCATGCATGTATGTATGTATGCATGCATGTATGTATGTATACATATATACTTAGTTATATAATATATGATATGAATGTGTTATATGGCATATAATGTATATTATATATACATGTATATCTAAAATATATAGCATTTTCTCTACCTATTATCAGTTACACATATATAATATTTATATATTTCTAAAATATATTTAAATGACTGCTTTATGTATTTTAAATATATAAATTACTTTTGTGATTATAGAGCCCTAGAAGTCCCAATATCAAGAAAGTCATTGATATAAATTGGGTGTAAGACTGATAGCCTGAGAAACAGGAGAATCAGCTATAGTCTGAGTCCTAGTACAAAAGTCAATGAACCATTGTATTCTAGCTTGAAATCAGATTGTGAAAGTGAGAGAGACAGAGGGAGAAGACACTACATAGACAAATATAAATTTATTAAAAATGAAATAAAAAATGAAAAAGAAAACAGTAAATGGGATATCTGGATACCCATGACTTAGTCAAGTTAACCCACAAAATTAGCTGCCACTCCAATCAATCATATTTTAATCCCAAATACTATATCATAGCCATTTCTTGAAAATTGCTCCAGTCCTTCTTCTTGTCAACCAAGCAATTCTTAGTTTTCATCTTCTCCAAAGCATATGTTACTTTTGCCCCTTAAAACATCCTTAAAATCATCCTAGCAACTCAGACTTTTTTAATTATTTTCACTGAAATTTATTGGTCCATCACAATCACCTTGAAACTTCCTCTTAAAATTTCCCTATCTTTAAATGTTGGACTGTTTTAAAGCTTAGTGTTCTTGTCTTCTCTGTATGCATCCACTCTGCAGGTGAGCTCATCTAGTTTCAAATAATTTTATTTGTGCCAATTGCCACCTTTTTCTATAATCCTGAGCTCCTCCATAAACTACAGTTGTATTTCAACAACCACTTGATAATTTAACAAGCATTTCAATCTTGGCATCTTTAAGTAAAATATTTGATTTATCACTGACCAATCTAATTCATATTTGCCATCTGATTATATGGCACCTCCATTCTTATTGTTTTAGAGGAAAAAAAGCTTAATTCTTTACTCCTTTCTCACATTTTACATCAAATCCAGGAATACATCCTATTGACCTTAACTTTGAAATATGTGCAATGTTGAACACATATTCTCTTTACTACAAAAAGTCATAATCATTGCTTCTGTTGACTAACATTATTGTCTTCTGACTAGTTTGCTGGTTTGTATCTTTGAGAACCTTTACTGAAATTGATTTTATACATTCAAAAATTTATCAAATTTTAATGTACAATGACATAAACAATATTTTTGTAACATGAAGCCATCATATATCTAGTTTAGAACATTTTCATCTTTCTTTCCATTTCTTCTGTTCCTAGTTAAGCCTCTAAAACTAGTGTGTGTGACATTGTGCACCAGTTTGCAAGTTGAGGTCAGAGGAAAACTTGTGGGAGTCATTCTCATCACCATTTACCATAGTTGTCCCTAGGATCAATTCCAGGACTTCAACCCTTGGGTACCAAGTATCTTCTGTTGAGTCATATTATGGCCCTTCGTTGGTATATTTTTGAAATTATTTGTGCATTGTGAATTATTAAAATATCTTCTGAAATAAAAGAAAAAATATCTTCTGAATGAGGAAAACTTAGCAAACTATGTATGCTGTCTCTTTACTTCGTTCCTTTGCTATCAGTAAAATATTTTTGACTGTTATCCTTAAAATTTCATCTGTAAGTACTTTTTCCTTTGTATTTTTGTGGAGTATTTTGCTCTATTTTGTCCATATATTTTTAAGTCAACGTACATTTATTTTAATGTGAACCATTATGAGTTACTCTGCTATGAGTTTTTATGTATAGGTATTTCCATGCAAAGGCTCATTTTTTCTTGAATAGATAGGCACTGGTCAAGTGGTAGTTTCTGGTTTTATTTTATGAGAAACTGCCAAACTATTGTCCTCTGGCCTCATCACAAATATTACACACATATACCTGTTGACAGAGGTTTTCTTTCCAGCCTAACCCTGCAGCTGTTCAGTTGCAAAGAAACACACAGAGGTCTACAATAATCATAAACTGGTTTGACTATTAGCTAAGGCTTCTTATTAACTAATTTCTCCATTTTAAATTGGCCTACTATTTTAGTCTGTGTCAGCCATGTGGCTCAGTACCTTTATCAGTGAGGCATTCTCATCTTGCTTCTTCTGTGTCTGGGTGATGACTGCAGACTGACTGTTTCCTCTTCCCAAATTCTCCTGTTGTCATTGTCCCACCTCTACTTCCTGCCTGCGCACTGGCCAATCAGTGTTTATTAAAATAATACAAGAGACAGGATAAAAGACCATTGTCCTAGAGCACTCCCCCCATTTTTAAATAAAAGAAAAAGAACTCTAAATCTAATATCCTTTGTTTGCTTTTTGTCCAGACCATTATCCATAACATCTTGTAAGCAATACTCTAAACAAAGATAAATATCCATAATCCATTTTGGGGGAATATAGGCATAGTTTTCCAGGCTACTTCCTGCTGATTGTGGTGCTGTTAATCGCATGGGGACCTAAGAAAATTTAGAATTATAATTAATCCTGAATGGAGTTTCCTGTGAGGCTTGATCATTTCAGCCAGTAGTTTTGAAACTATTGAGGATGTAGAATTCAAATATCTTCATTCCTATTGAAGTTTTCTCAGGGGATCTTCCTTGATCAAACCTGATTTTTCTTAATTCAGAATGAATCCATAGCCTTCATTTTTTTTGGAAACAAAAGCAAAACCTCTTCTTCAAAGTAATATATCTTTTGACTTAAATTTTGAAGGCAAGGTATTTTCAAAATATATTTGTTGGATTAATCTAGCAGCATTTATAATCAAATAACTTTTAGAAGCAGTTGCTCCTTCCTCAACAGTAAAACAATTCAAATACAACATAATAACATACAGTATCCAGATTCTCTGTTTATTTCCAATCTTTATGTGGCTTTATTTTAAACTCTATTTCTTTTATTTTTATTTTTTTGGATTTTTGAGATCAGGTTTGTCTGAGTATCTTTGGCTTTTCTGGCACCCTGTAGACAAGGTTGTCCTTGAACTTACAGAGATATGCCTGCCTCTGTTTCCCAAATGTTGCCATTAAAGGTAAAGGTGTGTGACACCACACCTGACCACTCTTTTTCTTTTTCTATTTAGAGGACTTTATCCTTTTTTATTTTCTTCTTTTTCTTTTCTTTCAGAAGCATATATATATATATATATATATATATATATATATATATACACACACTCTAAACCATTTAGAGTTTTTTTTTTCATCTGAATCTATCTTTACTGTATGTCACTCTTTTTATGACCACGTTAGTCTTTAATTTGCTAAGCAATATGGCTAAGATTAAAGTGGTGGCTTTGATGGCTGGATCCAATTTATTCCTTAGCTTTCTGAGAGTCTAGCCTCATCACAGAGGTACTGGCTGGAACCATGTTTATTGCCACAACACTATGGAGTTTCAAGGTCCCTGTCACCACCAAGAAGTATGCTATAAGATACTCATAAACACCAATTAAATACTTGGTGGTGGAAACTTTTAAAAGAGCTGCAAGGTTTTTTGCTTCTAAAGCTGAGTCAGGAAGCCCCTCTTCAAAGATTTGAACTTGCCTCTAGAAAACAGAGCCCACATGAGAAGATGCTACCAAGAACCCATGCTTAATTCTGTTTTTATTTTTTCATTCAAAAGATTTATGCTTCCTCCCTCCTCCCATTCCCCTCAGGCTTCCCCACTCATCCTCCTCCCTCCCCCTCCCTCCTTAAGAGAGGGCAAGGAACCCTGCCCTGTGGGAAGTCCAAGCCCCCCCCACACATCCAGTCTCAGGAAGCTTTGCATCCAAATAAACTAATAGACTTGGGTCCCAAAAAGCCAGTACATGCAGTAGAAACAAGTCTCAGTGCCTTTATCAATGGCTTCTCAGCCAGCCCCCATTTTCAGCCACATTCAGAGATTCCCATTTGATTGCATGCTCATTTAGTCCCAGTCCAGCTAGATTTGGTGAGCTCCCATTAGAACAGGCTCAGTGGATGGATCAACCCCTCGCAGTTCAGACTTCCTTGTTCTTCTGTTCTTTTTTATCTAGAATTATTTCCCAATCTCTCTCAGGTTTTAAGTGGATTTAGTTGTCCACACATGAGACTCTTAATCTCAGGGCCATAGGTTTGTGCTCCACGTTGGATGACATTACCTACTTATTAAAAGCAAGTTCCTTTCCTACAATAATGATTACAAATTTAGAATTGCACTGTACAGTGTAGTAGCCAGTAGCCACATGTCATTATTTAAATGTTAAAAGTTAATTAAACTAAAAGCTTACTTCCTTGGTGCATTAACCACATTTGGAATGCTCAGTAACCACATGTGATTGGAGGTGAACATAGTTATTCCTATCACTGAAGAAAACTTTACTGTATGAAAGTTTTACTTGCATGATAGTTCTATAGAATCCCCCTCTTCTTACTTTAGCAGCTTTTAATTACATAAAATATAGTAAATTTTAAACTGAACAATATCTGGCAAGTTATTTGCTTGTTTTCTTTTTTTCCTAAATCAATAAATAAAGTAGGAATATTCCAATAAGAAATTAGATAAGGAATTTATCAAGCTATAGCCTTTTATATTGCTCTTAATTTTGGAGGAATTTAAGTAATTTATCATAAAACCTCTCTTTTGATTCATTCTTGATCTTTAATGCTAACTATAATAAATGAGTTCCAAATTCCCTTCATATGCAACATTTTAATCTATCCTAGGTTAATAAGCAAGAAGTTTATTTTACTTTTTCTTGTCTTTTTACTAAGAAGTGTCATAATAAGGAAAACAACAGAAATAGATTTTAGCTTAAAGGTGTTTGTTTTTTCAACTTCTGTCACAAAATTTTTTGATACTTCGGATATTTATTTTCCTTATTTATTGAATCTGAATTACTCAGTGTGAAATAAAAAATGTACTTAAATTAAACCATAGAATCCTTGTTGTCATTGCCACCATTCTTATCATCATAATAGTTATCACAACCAAGTGGTTCCACTTAAAAATATTTATACACTTAGACCAGAGATTGTGGACTAATTTTAGTCTAATGAGACATGTTGCTAATATGGAATCATTAAAGTCTATCCATTAATCAGTGAGTAATTATACTTAAATAAGACCATGTAATATGTACACAGAAATGATGAAATGATATGCATAGAAAACCAATATCTATTGAATACATTCTGAATGAAGAGCAGTTAGTAAGAAGCATTTTAATGAATGATTGTTCAAAATAAAACCATTTTTACTGAGAAAATAATTTTTGCTGGATAAAATAGCAGTGTTCATACTGATTGTTAAGAATAAGTACAAATACATGAAATATTGTATAATAGTCAGAAGTCTCAAAAATAGAAGTTTTGTTTGGAAAACATTGCAACTAATTTATTAGACCAAGATGTTAAAATGTTTTAATGTAACAGAAACAAAAGGGTTTTAGTCTCTGTAACCTTATGCCTCAAGTGATAGAGGTATGAATATTACACCAACTACTCTCAATTAGAATTGTAGATGCTTCACATCTTTTACTTAATATATTTTCAGATTTATTTGAAATAATGGTATGAGCTCCCTCAATCAAAGATGAAAACTGTATTTATTTTTATCCTACATTAAAGAAAAGGACTTTAAAGAGATGTTAAGTGAAATTAAAATATATTTATAGAGATTTAATGCACCCATGGAACTGGCATTTCAAGTGAAGAAATAGCAATAAAGATATCTGAGCCGGGCGGTGGTGGCGCACGCCTTTATATCCCAGCACTCGGGAGGCAGAGGCAGGCGGATCTCTGTGAGTTCGAGGCCAGCCTGGTCTACAAGAGCTAGTTCCAGGACAAGGCTCTAAAAAAGCTGCAAGAAACCCTGTCTCGAAAAAACCAAAAAAAAAAAAAAAAAAAAGAAAAAAAAAAAGATATCTATGTGGAGTGGCTAGGTTGTATTCCAGTGTGCAGTTTTGTATAACTTCATGAATCCTGTAAAACAGATATGGACCATAATCCAGAGAAAGGAAAATACTATCTACATAGATAGTGACACTCCCAGAAATGTTTTACATCATAGAATTGCATGACCCTAGAACATAATCAAGGAGTATATGAACTAGAAATTAAGGGAAAGGTATATTTTTAAGAATAAAAGCACATGAATTTTCTTCATTGATGAGAAAAATATGATTAAATTTCCTATCTTATAGGAACTCTTAAGGAAATAGAGATAATCCCTGTCTTTTATCTCCTGTAACTTAACAAATAGCAACAAAACATTTACAAACAATAATTTTATGGCTTCTGTATTTACAGTTGTCAGAAAGGTGACTCTGGTCTTCTTGGCTTAATTCATATCCATTTTCAAGTATCAGGTGACTCTTAGCTACTTATGGCTGAGAACCAGCAAGATGACAAATCTCTTGTCCACTATCAAGCATAGAATATTGCAGTGACATGCAAAAGTGAGGAAAGCCCATTACACACAGATCTTTAAACATACTATTTCTATAATAATTATGCTCATTTCACTGACCTGAACAAATTATATAGCCAACTCCTGAGTTAGAATAAAAGCTTGTGTTCAAGTTATAGGGCTAGGTGATAGACAAGGAAGGCAAGAATAATTGGGAAATTTGTTTTGAAATTAATACATCAGTGTCCATGGGGAAGAAAGTCATATTTAATTAAATATCCAATCCAAAGGGCATGGAGTTAGATTATTATACCATTAAGAAGAAAGTAACTTTCATGCTTAATCTATTCCTTCATTTTCCTGATATTGAACACAGGGTATAACCACACAGAATGAATGCAGAAGAACTATTCCTATTAAAACAATATAGAGGAAAAAGTTTGCTTTGTTAGCAATTTTTCTTTTTAGATTAAAAATTATTGTTATTGTTATTATTATTATTATTATTATTATTTGTACCCATGATTGCCAGTATCCACCTAGGTAAGAAGAGATTTTAGGTTCCAATGGAACTGGTGTTACAGGCCTATGTGAATTGCCATATGGATATGGGAACTACACTCCTATCCCTTGTGGGGAGCAATACAAGGTCTTAAGGGCTGAGCCATCTCTCTCCCACCACATTAGGAATTCTTTCTTAGAAATTACAATTACTTCCCATTTATAATTATTCCATTTCCTAGTACCATTTATCTTTCTTTCTGTTACAAATGAAGTAACTACTCTAGATTCCTGATGTAAATGGCACCTTATATTGTTTAAATATCTTTGTGTGCCAGGCTTGTTCTAACTCACCATACTATCCTGAAGGTTCATCTATGTTGTAAATGTTCAAGGATTTCTGTTTTTGTCAATGTTGAATCTATTTATCTAGTGAAAGGAAAATTGGAAACTTCTACCCTTTGGCTTCTTGTGAATAATGCTAATATGAATATAGGTATATAAAACATATTTTTGAGTCCTTACTTTCAAGTCTTTTGCACATATACCACACTGGATTTTCTGAATTATATGCTAGTTACTCTTATATGTCTTTGGGATAACCTTGTTTTAGGTGAAAACTAGTTATGATGATGGAGCTTAATGTGATTTTTTTCATGGAAACTTGAAGGATAAATAACAGGAATATATGAGAAAGAAGAGTATACACATTTTCTTCATGCTAAAACAATATTTTTGTGGTAGGGAAGAATGTTTATTTTATACATATATATATATATATATATATATATATATATATATATATATATATATATATATATGGGAGAGCACAGTTAGAGACAGAAACATCTGGGAGAGTCTAGAGTACTCATGATCCTGAGTCATGAGAGTAGAGCAGGAAGGGAGAGGGAAAGAGGGGAACCAGATATAGCAACCTGTATGTCAAGGGTGCAAAAGAGCACTAAAATATGTATTAGCTAATACACACTATGTCACTTGTAAAGATGAAATGCTACATATGAGAATTATCTAAACAGTGACAAATTGTAAGATTTCTCCCTTATATTTTCTTCTGATAAACAATTTTGTCAACAAGTGTTTCAATAATGTATTGAGAATATATCTTAAGTTATCATACGAACTCATTGCAGTTATATCTCTTATCTTAAACTTTCTGACTGATTGTGATGGTTAATGCTTTAACCTTGACATTTGGAAGACAGAGGCAAGAAGATCTCTGTGAGGTTGAAGCATGCCTTGTCTACAAAATAACTTCCAGGCCAGCCAGAGTTACATAGTGGGACCCTGCCGCAAAACAGCAAATTTACACATTAAATATGTACTACATTTATGAGAAGAGAATATCTTATTTTTCTCCATTTTATAGAAAACTGATTATTTTCTTATACATTATATCCTGATAAGAGTTTCTCCTCCCTCTAGTTCCTCTAGGAACCTCCCAGTTCTTCCACCTGTCCCCTCCCTTCTGGATTCACCCCCTTTTGTCTATTCTTGGAAAATAACAAACATTTATTGTAGAAGAAGCTGCGTGCTGCATCCCGCCCCCCAGATCCCTCATGGTGGGAGGATCTGGCCGCATCCGCCACCAAGCTAGCTTTACCCAAAATAATTACGCAGAAACTGTATTCTTTTAAACATTGCCTGGCCCATTAGTGTCAGCCTCTTATTGGCTAATTCTCACATCTTGCTTTAACCCATATTTAGTAATCTGTGTAGCACCACGAGGTGGTGTGTTACCGGGAAAGATCTTAACCAGCATCTGTCTCAGAGAGGAGAGTCATGGCGACTGCCTGAGGCGTCTGCCTGACTCTGCTTTCTTTCTCCCACAATTCTGTTCTGTCTACTCCACCTACCTAATTTTCTGTCCTATTAAAGGGCCAAGACAGTTTCTTTATTAACCAATTAAAGTAACACATAGACAGATGACCCTTCTCCATCAGTTTATGAAGAAGCAACACAATATAACAAAATAAAATACAATAAGATAAAACAATGACCATGACATCAAATTTGGACAAGGCAAATCAACAGAAGGAAAAGGGCCTAAGAGAAGGTGCAAGAATCAGAGTCCAACTTGTTCACACACCTAAGAATGTCATTAACATGCTAAATTGAAAGCTATAATAAATATATAATGTACCTGTTACAGGCTGTAAAGGTCATATGCTGAGTTCATATGAGCTTTGCTCAATTGACTTTGAGGGCCTTTTTATCTTGATGTTCTCCATGCCCTTTGTCTCTTACTCCCTTTCTGCCTTCTCTTCTACAGGGTTCCCTGAGCTCAGTTATGAGCACCAGTGGGACTTTTTCATGATAAAACAAGTGGTCTGGTTTGATCCAACTGCTAGAGTCCCTAAAGAAGGAGGAAAGAGAAGACATTATAGCAATTATTTTCTTTCTATTACACGATTTAGTAGGTTTCTGATATCAGTAGGACAAAAAAAGACAAAACAGTAAAATTTATCTCTAAATATTAGATGAAACTCACAGGAGCATCATTAAGATAATTTGTGTGTATATATGTCATCATGATTTTAGGAAAAAAAGCATGAAACACAATCATTTATCATTGAATGGCAATTTATCAGTAAGAACATGGCTTAGAGACTTCATATACACAGAATACTATTCAACAATATGGGTTTATTGTACAATTGAAATAAAGTGAGTATGACAGAAAAACAGAATTTTAAATTGTATTTAATTTTGAGTAATTTTTATTTACATTTTAGTTACCAAAATTGGTTCTTGGTTATTGTACCAGAAAAAAAGAGGCTCAATTCTGAAGAGAAATCATAGAATCGCTTTCAAAATTATTTATGTTAGAATGTAGAAAGAATAAATAATGTTTAGTGGTGTGAGACAATTCTGTATTTTATCAATTATGTTTTAAATAAATGCTGATTGGCCAGTAGCCAGGCAGGAAGTATAGGTGGGACAACCAGACAGGAAGTAGAGACAGGGCAATGAGAATAGGAGAATTCTGGGAAGGAGGAAGCCTGTTCCTCCCTAGTCCTGTCCAGATACCAAAGAAGCAGGATGTGACCTTCCCTACTGAAAAAGGTACCAAGCCATGTGGCTAACATAAATAAGAATAATGGGTTAATACATGTTATGAGAGTTAATAAGAAGCCTAAGCTAATGTGCCAATCAGTTTATAACTTATGTAGACCCCCGTGATTCTGTGGGATTTACCAGCTGTGGGAAATGGGCAGGACAGAAACCCCAACAACCAGGTCCTCACGTTACAGTTTAGTTGTTTTATTGAAAATAATATTTTCTTTTACCCTGAAAAAAAATTATTGATGCTCATCACTGAGTACTGTGTTGTACCGTCTCTGACAAAGTGTCCAGGTCCTTGTTGAATAGGTCAGATGGTCACATGACTGGCATGTTTTAATTTCTCCATTCCAAAATCTATTGGTTCCTGAAATTCAAGAAAAACAGGATCTTCTCAAGTGACAATAACATTGTCAAAATCAGACCTATTGTGTAGTTTCTGAACAACCCCAGAGGTTCTTAATCAAGATGCACACTATTTTCTAAATACTATTCTTTTTTATATAGAATTCTAAAATATCTAAGAAATGTTTTTTCTCTGTGCAAACCAAAATATAATTGTACATGTTACTCAATGTAGCCCTTATGTTAGACTATAATAGCCTCATAATGAAAATGACATAGTTCATCATCAAGCCTTTTGATGACATGGCCCTGTGTTAGAGTGCATGTATGGCAACTGTAAAATCCACATACCATCTTGTTTCTTAAATAGAAGGAAGAATATAACTTCAGCTTAAGGGACATTTAACCTCAGAGAGGTATTCTAACTATGAGAGACACAGCTATTAAACTGCAGCTCTGGTTTCTCAGGGTACCTCCTTAAACAGAAGACAACTCTACCAAAATTAGAGTTGCAGTTTACCTTGCTTTTCTTAGTCTATCTTCTTTCTTATCTGGGCTCAAGATTACTTTTTTTCAGTGCTTCTTATACTTTATTTAAAAATTGTTGTATACCTATGATAAAGTAATTGTTTCTATGGAAGAATCCTCTTATACAATGTAAAGATTTTTCACTCAGTTTGGCTTAATAAAATGCTTACTGCCCAGTAGCCAAGCAGGAAGCATAGGTGGGACAACCAAACTAAGAATGTTTCAGAAGGAGAAGGGTGTAGTGATAATTTGTAATCTAACAAATAAAGTGTACTTGATGATCAAAGTGCAGAGCTAAACCACTAGTTAGTTATAGAGGCCAGGCAGTGGTGGCACACCCCTTGAATTCCAGCACTAGGAATTAGTTCTACAAGATAGAGCAGACAGATCTATGTTAGTTCAAGGCCAGCCTGGGCTACACTAGATTGAATCAGTCTAAAAGAGAAACAGAGCTGAGTGTTGCAGCTCAACATATTTAATCACAGTACTTGGGAGTCACAGGCCTTTAATCCCAACACTAGGGAGGTACAGGCATGGTGAGAAAGGAATATAAAGTAGGAGGAGACAAGAGCAGATGCAGTCTGAGGATGCAATCTGAATATACAGTCTGAGGATTTCTAGAGATAGGATCACCTACTCATTCTGAGGATTTGGTAGAGGTAAAAGTTCTCTCTAGTGGCTGGCTGCACTGCTTCTCTCAGGTCTCAGCTTTCACTCTCTAATATCTGACTCCAGTTTTTTTTATAATTAAAATCGTAATTAGAATTCATGCTATATCTGGCACCCAATATTTGGGGTATGAATGCACAAAAAGGCCTGTGGCTTGGAGGAACCAGCAAAACCCAGAACTACATGCTCTTGAAATCACCACCTTGTTGGCTAGATTTTCCTTTCTTCTCTCTTGGTGGGCTTTCCTCCTTCATCTGCTGTCAACCAGGTAGTTGCCTTGAAATCCTGATGTAGAAGGTTTTTCTATGTGTTGCTTTCATTGGTTGAATAAAGAAACTGTCTTGGCCTTTTGATAGAACAGCAATTAGGTAGGCAGAGTAGACAGACCAAAATGCTGGGAGGAAGGACAGACAGACACCTTGGTTCTCCTGCCTGAGATGGACATTGGTTAGATGCATGCCGGTAAGCCACAGTCAAGTGGCGATGCACATTAATGGAGATCTGTTAAACTAATATGTGAGAGTTAGTCAATAATGGGCTGGAGATAATGGGCCAGGCAGTATTTGAATGGATACAGTTTCTGTGTAGTTATTCAGGTATAAGCTAGCCGGGTGATAGGACACAGCCCCCATGCATACTACAGAGTGGTGCCTAACTTGGTAAACTGACTCCATGCAAAGCCTGTGAGGGACATGCGGAAGTGTGTCCCTGGCGTACTGCCTTCGGGCCGTGCAATTTGAGGCATGGCTTCCTGCAGGTGTTTCAGCTAGCAGCCTGCCCTCTGGCTGGTGGGTTGGCTGCTGTCCTCTTCTCCGCGGTAGCGTTGGGCAAGCCGCAGCGTTGGGGATGCAGACAGGAGCCTCAGGTCTGGGGGCTGGTGTCTGGGATTCCAACTGGGTCAGGCGAAAGCCACTGTCCTCTAATTAACCTTAAGAAGAGGATGTAGAATCTGGAGAAGAGCTGGCATCCAGGCTGGACAACTATAAGACAAAGGCTACAAGGCACATATTCCTCATCCATCATTCCCAGTACCATGTGGATGGCTCCCTGGAAAAGGACTGTACTCTGACCCCATTAGGTCGGGAACAGGCTAAATTTACAGAGCTCTGACTTGCAAGCCTGGGATTAAAGTTTAATAAAATTGTTCATTTCTCCATGAACCGTGCTGTAGAGACCACAGACATCATCAGTAAACATCTGCCAGGTGTCTCCAGAGTCAGCACAGACCTGCTACAGGGAGGTTACCCTATTGAACAGGATCCACCTGTCTCTCACCGGAAGCCAGAGGTTGTGCAGTATTATGAAGATGAAGCCCGGATTTAGACTGCCTTCAGGAACTACATCCACCGAGCTGACGCCAAGCAGGAGGAGGACAGCTATGAGATTTTCATATGCCATGCCAATGTCATCTGCTGTATTGTTTGCAGAGCACTGCAGTTTCCCCCAGAATGTTGTTTCCACCTGTCCCTCAACAATGGGAGCATCATTCACCTGGTTATCTGACCCAATGGTAGTGTTGCACTCAGGACCCTGGGGACACTGGGTTCATGCCCCCAGACAAGATTACCCATTCCTGAGGCTGCCTGCAGGACTGCACCCTCCTCTGCTGGTGGCCTGGCTACAGCCTTCCCTTCCTTGTCTTCCTTGTCCAGAGTGTGCTATGGCTTCATGTTGTCTCCAGGAATAGGATATCTGAGTGTCACATTTGGGTGCCCATTTCTGGTCTGGGCTGCAGGAAGCAACTTATGGGTTAAATGGTCTTTCTGAAAGCTTCCTACCTTATCACTACCACTAGCACAGCTCTACAAAGTACAGGAACCTTCTGGGGCAGAAGGCAGACATAATCATGAGGACTGAAGTGGCCTGGATGTTCTTTATCAGGTGATTACAGCAGATCAACTGACCAACCCATAAGCTCTGGCAGAAAACGTTTCAGGCAGTATAGTGGTTGTTTGTAACTTATTGTTTCATATCCTATAATCTAGGAACTTTTGTTGCTTAAATATTTATCAGATATTTTCCTCACATGGGTTCTTGTTTTGTATACTCACTTGTCAGCTCAATTAAGAGATCCTGTGTCTATTGCATCTTGAAGGGCTAAGGAACTGGCATCCTATAAGGTAGACTATAAGCTATGGAAGAAGTGGCATTACAAAAAGGCTATGGCCTGTATATGGCAAATACATGACATCCCTGTAAGAGGTTCTTTGGAGGCAATGAAATATCCCAGACTGACAAGATTTAGTTGTCATGTGCTTGTAATTCTAGCACTTGGGAGGCCAAGATAGGACCATGAGTTTCTTGCTAGCCTGAGCTATGTAGAAAAACCAAGTCTTAAAGAAAATATTCTGGAGTGTTACTGGTTACTGTAATCCTTTGGGCTTGTAGGTTAAGTTATTTAGAAATGATATGTTTGCTTACTCCAGATAGTCTGATAACATAGAAGAAACTGGGTTGTGTGTTTGTGGTTTTTTGTTTTTGCATATTTGAGATAGGAGCTTACTGTTTCTCAGGCTGGCCTCAAACTTGAGACCCTTCTCAGTCTTTAGAGTGTTGGGATTGTAGATATATACTGCCATACCTGTCTCCCAAAAATCCCTATACAGTTTCTATGAAGTGGTCGTGAGCATTTTCTGTAATCAATACAATGAGTTGGAATATTTGATCCATCTCTCTGTCCTGTTTGGAAACAAGTATGTAATAAAATTTTACTTCTTTATGAAAAAAAAAACTGAGGACTTAAAAAGGAATTCTAGACACACACACAAATATAGCTTTTTGCTGTTTGCTGGCAGCATGCCACAGAGAGATTTTCCTGATTCAGCTGTAGCAGAAAAAAAAAAGCCACACCATTTTTAAACGGGGCTTCCTGGGCTGTACCACTAGTGCAAACTCTGGCTATAAAGTATTTCAATAACATTTGTGAGATGCGGGTGTTTCTGTGCCCGCTAGGTTTGGTAGGAAACTGGCTGAGACCATGCCTGTGACTCAGTGCTTCCTTCCTGGGCAGGTGGCGGGATTGGGTTTACTAGGCATGCACAAGCAGGAGAGCATGGCAAATTTCTGTCGCCATACAGAGAGATGTTTCCAGGCTGTGCAGTGCTCTGCCTGGCAGATTTGGCTATAACTTAGATAAAAAGCTTGTTCTCAGAGTTAAAGTGCTAGTGTGGCTCCTACCTGGCAGCCCCAAAGCTAGCAGAAATGATATGTCCACCATTTTGACATTGGACAGAGGTGGAGCCAACATCCAGAGAAGCTGTAACCTAGCTGCTTGGCATGTTAAAAGCTCTTCAAGACAGTAGAGAATTACAGACAATGCAATAGGAGAGATTCAGATATAAAAGACCTCTAAATGGGTCACAGTGTTGGATGGTGTATGTAGGCTGGCAAGAGAAAAGAAAAAGAATATAGAGAGTCAAAAATAAAGTTAATGCCTTAAAAAAGGATAAAGTCTTTAAATAGACAGAGTACAGATAGTCGTAGATTAAAAAAAAAAAACAAGCCACGTAAAAATGAAAAATTCACAGAGAGCCTGGATTCTGTGTACAAAAGAAAGTGACTAAACTGTGTTTGAAATTTCCTGCATCATGGAAATGTCTGCTGGATACTATGTGCCTGTAGGCTGAAGATGGATGCCCCAACAGTACAGAAAAACTTTGAGTGACTGTCCAGGAAGCAAGATATCTCTGTCACTTCTAGAGTTTCTGAAGTTGCTTATAATGTACTTCCTATTTACTTAAGTAATATTATCTCCTTCTAGAGTCTTTGATGAAGTTGAAGAATTTATAGATATAGTTTTCCTTAATTATGATAAAAGATAAAGTAGATATAAATATTGTAACTCTAATTCTTGTTTGATAACTGATTTGTTATATGTAATTTTACTATGTTAAAGTTAAAGCCTTCCTTTTTGTTTAAACAGAAAAAGGGGAAATGGTATAGGAGGTTCTTCTATGCGTTGCTTTCATTGGTTGAATAAAGAAACTGCCTTGGCCTTTTGATAGGACAGTAATTAGGTAAGTGGAGTAAACAGAACAGAATGCTGAGAAGAAGGACAGACAAGTAGATGCCATGCTTCTCCTGCCCAAGATGGAACCCGATGCATACAGGTAAGCTACACTCAAGTGGTGATGCACATTAATGGAGATGGGTTAAACTAATATGTGAGAGTTAACCAATAAGGGTCTGGAGATAATAGGCCAGGCATTATTTGAATGAATATAGTTTCTACGCGGTTATATCGGGTATAAGCTAGTCCAGTAGCAGGACACAGCCCATGCTCCATACTACATAATCCTGTCAGGCTTCTACTGTTCTACATAGTAGCAGTCAGCCTCTTATCTTCATCAACACCATTGGCAGATTTGGTGAGAAAATTGGAAATTCTTAAATGGAGGAATTAGTGAAAAGAGATAGCTTTTTTCCACATTAAAAAAATGAAAAAAACTATTGCAATGAAAAAGTTTGGTCTGTGTATGGTTATGTAATGCATAATTTAAAAATTTAAATGAAGGCATAATAACTTAACTGGGATTGACATGTTAATTATCATCTTGATAACTTTTTGCTTATCTCTTGGTTTTTATTATTAAGACCAATTAAAATTTGTACAGAAGGGCAGAGTCAGAAGACCCCAGCAGGATGCTGAGAAAGCAAGATTGGCATGCTATAATGAGAAAAGATACCACCACATGGTAGAGCAGCAAGAAAACTAATGATACCTAGTTACCAAGTTATCCTCTTTCTGTTCCTCCCTTTCCTTTTGTATATACAATAGACACAGCCTTAAAATTATGTTGTTTCATAATTTTGAAATATTCTTCTAACCCAAAACTAATTTCCAGGGTTTATGATTTTATTATGTCCAGGAAAAGTACATGGACCCATGTCAGACTTACTAAGGAACATAGAAAGGACTTTCTGAAATAAATAATTTTTAATCATAAAAAAAGGATACGGGTTAACTTAAAATATATGAGATAGTTAATGATAAGTTTGAGCTATTGGTTGACCGTTTGTAAATAATATTGAGCCTCTGTGTGGCAATTTCAGAAGCAATTGCCGAGTATTTGGAACCCAGAGGCTCTGAGGTAGGAAACTTCTGCCTACACATGGCACCCAAACATTTTGCAAGAATTTCCGGCCGGGCAGTGGTGGTGGCACACGCCTTTAATCCCAGCACTCGGGAGGCAGAGGCAGGCCTGATCTCTGAGTTCAAGGCCAGCCTGGTCTACAAGAGCTAGCTCCAGGACAGGCTCTAGAAACTACAGGGAAACCCTGTCTCGAAAAACCAAAAAAAAAAAAAAACAAAAAAACAACATCAGCTCACCTCAGATGTCCTTGTGGGAATCTCTTAAATGCTGTTTGGAAATTCCCCTTGACCCCAGCCAATGAAATTCAACAGTTGCATATCCTTATCCAATCCTGAAACTCCAGGGCTTTACCATGCTGCTTGTAGTTTTTCCTTTAAGAAATCCCCCAAGCCCAGAGGCTCAAGGTCTTTCTCCTCCACCTACTGCATCAGAGTACTAGATGATGGCCCAGGCTTCAATTTGTATTCAATAAATTCCTGTGTATTTGTATCAGATACTTGTTTTTTGGTGGTCTTGTTTGGGGATCTCACAACATAGGTACAGCAAAGGTTCATGTGGTCTCTCTCTCTCTCTTTCTCTCTCTCTCTCTCTCTCTGTATATATATATATATATATACACACACACATATATATATACATATATAATATAATATACAATATAATATTGTATAAAATAAGGTACATAAGGATGCAAAATGTGCAGGGTCCGGATTATGCATATTATTGTGCTATCTTTAGATTTTTATTACTGTTAATGAGCAAATAATAACTGCTGAGAGACATTTGATTATAAAAGCTGGTAGATTAAACCAACATATTATGGTGATATTTTGTTTGTGCTTTAACAAAAAAAGCTTGCCTGAAGGTCAGAGTACAGAGCTAGACACACTAGTTTGCCATAGAGTCCAGGCAGTGGTGGCACACAGTTTAATCCTGTCACTCAGGAGACAGAGTCAGATGGATCTCTTTGATTTCAAGGCCATGCTGGGCTACACAAGATTGAATCGGTCTAAAAAAGAAATAGAATCAAGTGGTGGTGGCTTAAACGTTTAATACCAGCAGTAGGGAGTCGGCTATGGGAAGATATTTGGCTGTGCAGAGAGAAGAATATAAGACAAGAGGAAACAAGAGCTCAGAATTCAGTCTGAGGATTCATAGAGACAGGATCCTGCCTATTCAGTCTGAGCATTCAGAGACGTGGCAGCTCTGCTTCTCTGATCTTTCAACTTATGCCCCATAATATATAACTCTGGGTTTTTATTATTAAGACCAATTAGAATTTGTGCTACAACTTATGTATTTTAAAAATATCTTGACTTCAAAATTTAAGTCAAAAGATATGTTCCCTTGGGAAAGAGGTTCTTCTTTTATTTCACATGAAATGAGAGACTGTAGGTTCATTCTGGGATTAAAAAAAAATCAAGTTGGATTGAGAAAGATTTCCTGAAAACTCTCTAATAGGAGCAGATGGCCCAGATGATCCAGTGCCTCTGAGTGTCTCAGTTATAGTTACGTCTGAGTTTTACATCCAGAACAGGTTCAACGTGATCCAGACTCACAAAATACTCCTCAATTTTCTCAGGGTCCCCTAAAGATTACCAGCATCCCCAATCAACAGGAAGTATCCTAGATCTTCATCTGCATTTCAAAAAAAAACTGGATTATGGATGTTTGTTGTTATGTAGGGAGTTTGGTTACAAATTGTTAATGGTCGTATTAAAAATAAAGTGACACAAAACAGTTAAAACAAATGATTTCTTTATAAAGGAAAAAGGAGAGTTAGGATATAGGAATTATAGGATGAAAAGATAGATTATTGAATCGACTTTAATCCAAAAACCTTTTAATCTCAGGATATTTTGCCTTGGTATAGATTTTGGTTTATTGATTCAAATTTAAAGTTAGTTTTTAGTTTTGTTTATGTATATTTTTACTCTTGTTTAGGGTATTATATTTTTGCACCTCATCTAAAAATGAAATATATAATGAAGAAATACAGATTAATAGTCATCTCTAGCAGCAAACATGGTCATGTTAGGTATATTTTCAAGGTCATACATAGTTATATATTAGATAGGCAATCTTCAAACACATCAAAGACCTACAAAATCAAAGAGGATGATGGGCATTGAAGAGAATCCATATGGAGTTTGTTTTCTTTATGGCAAAAGTTAGCTATTTGGGCAAAGAAACTGCCCTTTCCTCAATTGCTGACAGTTACCTATGAAAACTGGACCAGCAAGATGCAAGAAAGGCAAGTGCAAAACTTTGCCAAGATAAGGTAGATCAATCCTTCAAATTTGCTTCACCAGTGTGGAAGGCAAAAAATGTTCTCTTATTTCCACCTTGTCTGAAAGTCAAAGAGTTTTAACTTGTTCAATGTTGTTGACAAGCGTGGCTATACTTCCTGACCTAGGGTGTGGTTATTTGGTCTTTTGATATTAAGATGGCTCATATAGGTAGATCCACTCCACCCTGACCAATGGTCACAAAATTTAAGCATACTTTTGCTCCTTCTTTTGAAATAGGAAGTTTGACCTTGGGAAAGGCTGCCTTTGGGACACTTGGTTTGGGGTGGGTTCACTACCTAAACAACAAAATGATAATGATTTGATGTCTCAAACTATAAAGCAAATAACTGTTCTAGTTTTCGTTTGTGTCATGTTAATGCAGTCTTTTGTTTTCTTTCCCCTGTATTACTGGGGTATAGAAGTTTATAACAAATTAAATGTGGGCGATTTCAGTATTAATTGGAACTCCCTCCTGGTACTATCTATCCTATGTTTTCTGTTTTATTATTTTCTCTTACAATTTCGTACCCATTACTGACTTTCTAATCCCCATGCCCCTACCTTGGTAAGTGATATTTTTGTCTAAGCTGGTCTCTGAAACACAGGAAAGACTATCAAATATGTTAAACATTTAGTCCAGATTTTAATGCTTCAATGTTACAGAGGACTTTTTTTTTTTTTTCCTCATGGTTTATTTTTTTTTATATTTAAAAATTTCCATCTCCTTCCCTCCTCCTCCCCCCTCCCTTCCCCTCCCCTCTTCTCCCCTTTCTCTCCCCTCCTTCTCCCCCTTCCCTCCCCTCCCCTCCACCCATACCTCCCCTCCCTCCCTCTCAAGGCCAAGGAGCCATCAGGGTTCCCCACTCTATGCTAAGACCAAGGTCCTCCCAACTCCCCCCAGGTCCAGGAAGGTGATCGACCTTTAGGTGACTTTCCAGGCTTCTTGAGGTTCCTGTCATTAGGTAACAATTTTCCCTTCTGGGGTTCTTGATGGAGTTGAAGATTAGACAGTATAGTTTTCCTTAGTTATAATAAAAGGTATATTAGATACAAAACTTTGTACTCATAAAGATAAGAGGGATGGTAAAATATTTTCTTTAATTTTGTCAAATAAAAATGAACTAAATATTGCAACTGTAATTCTTATTTGATAACTTTTTGATGTATATAATCTTACTTATTTAAAATCATCCTTCTTAATTAGACAAAAGTGGGAAATGTTGTGAAATAATTCTCTTGTACACTGTAAAGATTTGTCACTCAAGTTGGTTTTAAAAATTGCTGATTTGACAGTAGTCAGACAGGAAATATAGGCAGGGAAACCAAACTAGGATGATGGAAAAGAGAAGGGTGCAACCAAGAGACAATGGCTACATGCAAGACGGGCATGCCATCCTGAGAATAGTTCCCACCATGTGGCAAGGAGTAAATAAGGAATATGTGTTAACTTAAAATGTAAGAGCTAGTTAATAATAAGCATAAGTTATTAGTCAAGCATTTATAAGTAATATTAAGCCTTTGTGTGGTAATTTGGAAAACCGCTGCTGATAATTTGGGACTGAACAGCTCCATGACAGAAAACTTCTGCCTATACATTGTAATCATATTTTACTTCAACAAAACTCAATCTTACAAATTTTATGATATAAAATACCAAAATTATTGTTTTACCCTTTTTTTAGTAAGAAATCCGTGAATGGCGTGGTTGGATTCTCTAGTAGGGTTCATATCCAAATATACTGTGGGGCTATATATATTATGGGAGGTTTTAAGATTGTTCATTTTTATATTCACTAATAGTTACAATTAATTTCCTCATGAATATAAGAATGTGGCTCTTTTTATCCTGTAAGCTGTAGGTCTCCTGGGATAGAGAAACTATATATGTTTTATTTCTTATTGTCTTCATAGCAGCTTACAACATATATATGTTCCTTCTAGGTAAATTGGAGAGGAGAAGGAACAAAAGAAACTGCAGCTGTATCTTGTTGGTTATGAAACCCCACAATCAGAATGCCCTTTGTTGGATTTGCTGGAGAAGGATCTTGTTTTAAAGGAGTTATGTGACTAAATCATTTGTGCTCAAAAATCACCATGACTTAATGTCAGGTAAATTGAGATTCCAAGTATATTTGTAAACTACATTTATAGTGGTGCTTATATTAGTATTTAAGTGATCATCTTGGAGAAAAAATGCATATATATATATATATATATATATATATATATATATATATATACACATACATACATATATCCAGTTGGGTGATTTAAATACATTAGTAATTTTCTCTGTGTCACTAACAACACATTGCTATCACATTAAAGAAGGGGAAAAAAGCACTTTCCTCATAGTCATTGAATACGAAAGAATTCCAATTTGAATTCTCTACTTCATGCTTCCAGTGTCTTCTGTCCTCTGTCTGACCATTATATAAGTCTGATAATGTAACTGTGTGAAGGCTGTCTTGTAAATTTCTCCCTGTGACTGCAATCTGTGTGTGTCTGTTTGCCACATGACTGTATGTTTTTCCCTGTATATCTATTGCTTTTTCTGTCTCTAACAAAAGGCTTCTTTATTTATTTATTAAACAGAATGGAAAAAATCTTTAGGAAGGAATAAGCAGTATTTTACAAATGTGCATGCCATTATGCCCAGTTCTTCATTTTTAATTATACATACGCAGATGTGTATAATGAGATATGTGAATGTGTGAATGCAGGTATTCCTACAGTGCAAAAAAAGGTGTCAGATTCTGTGAACATGTAGTTCCTGCTGGTTATGAGGCACCTAACATAGGTGGCAAGAACTAAAATCAGTTTGTTTGCAAGCTCTTAACCATCAAGCCATCTCTCTACCCTCCATTTTGTAATATTGGGGATAGAACCCAGTTAGTGTCTCAAACAGTTAGTTGCTCTAGCATTGAGAAATATCCCTATGCTCCAAATCTCATGTAAATATGAAAATTAAAAGATCAAGATTAGAAATAAAGAAAAAGATACATAGTAGTTGCTATATTAAGTATGAAAGCAAAAAGATGGTTATTACAAGACAAAAAGAGAACTAAAGGAAAGAGAATAATACAGCAGAATGGAATTCAGGTAACATGAAAGTAGAAGGAGGGATTATTTAGATGAAGAGAGCCAGCAAAGTAAGGTAGGGAGGAAAAAGGAAGGCAGTAAAGGCAGCAAATTAGATAAAAGTATATTGATAGGTATGTTTGTAAATACCATCAATGTAAAACCCATCATTTTGCATGCTAATTTAAAGATTAACAGAACATCTAAAAAGATTAATAAACAAGATAAAATAATATATAATAATCTTAGACTGTACACTACAATATATATTTGGATATATATAGATGAAACAAAATGAACCTCAATAACGGCTGATATAAAATCTAACCAATTCTATATTATATATACATGAACAGCAGTATTTCAAGTTCCTAGTTTAACAATGATTCATTGTAAAATTTATCGTTAGTGGATTATTATATTGGGAATTTTCAATGTCTTTTCAATTATATCAGTCACTAATTCATCACTGATAGGTTTTACTTAAGTATGACAAGCATTTCACAAAATAAACGGTCAAAATAAATGTAAGAAATCCACACCCATTCATTGAGAAGACAAAAATTTGGAGAAATCTGTTGTACAGCATTGTGCTCACATCTAAGTACATTGAACAATTAAAATGTCATCAATAAACTTTTATTATGCTATGTTACATTTCCTCAGTGATAAAATAGATATATGAGGCAAGAGTTTTCATCAGTATTGAATGATCTATGTTTTAAAACACCTAGTTTTAATAAATTAATAGATTGTGGTGAATTTAGAGTAAGAGACTTGAAAAAGAATTATGAAGATTTTGTTTACAGAAAATTTAAAGGCATAGAATTGTTTCACCGAAGAAACAAAAGATTCTTCTTATGTTTGGGTGTATATGTCCAGATGGATTTGTGTGCAGATGTATTTAAATGGCAGGCAGATGTGAAAAGACATTAGGAATTTCCATTTACTTTAAGATCATTAAGTAGTTGTTGCAGGATGATCATTTTGGAGAAACACCTGGGAATAACAAGGGTCAGAGCAACTCAATTAATAAAACAATTTGTTGAAATTTTAGAGAAAGATTTGGAGCTATTATGGGAGATTTTAATGAAACCAAATATCTTGTCAAAGTTTTATGGAGATACACCCATCATGGTTACTAAGTGGATTTATTAACAATACCAATAAAGAGACCAGAAATTTGATATCCAGCCTTTTTCCTCAATCTAGACTATTCAAAGGTTATATATTCAAAGAAAGTAGACATAAAAAGTGAGAAAAGAAAAGAGAAAATGAGAAAGTTTGTCTTCCTTGCCTTGCCCCTGGAAGGGATAAACAGAATTCAGAGATCAAAGGGCATATCTGTCTCACATATCCTTTAGGTCCAATTTTTCTGTTTCTCCAGACTCTCATAACCAACAGGTTGCAAAATTCACACAATTTTTTTATTTCTTATATATGCAGAGGGAAAACCAAATCAGTGCTCTTATTACTAGGATTTGTTTAAAAGACTTTTATTTCATGTAATTGAGTATTTTCCTGCACAGTATGTGTGTGGCACCCAAGGACATAAAAAGAGGATGTCAGATCTCCAGAAACTGGAGTTGAGGATGGATGTAAACCAACAAGAGGGTGCTGAAAACCAAACCCTGGTTCTCATAAAGATCAGCAAGAGCTCTTAATTGCAGAGCCTTATCTCCAATTCTTATTAGTATACTTCTTTAAAAGTATAGTAAATCAAATGTTCAGAGAGAAAGACTCATTGAAAGAATTTGCATATAGACACTTCAGTATTAAAATTGACACAGTAGACAGGAACTATAAATCTGAAAGACAAAACTATTACCAATTAAATAAATGTGTAAGATTGGCATGAATAAGTAGGTAGTGGATTTACATTTCTAAGGTCATAATATTGTTTAAGGAAAAGGCAGTGGTGCTGCTTTGAACATTTCTGAAGTTAAATACAGATATTAAAGATTACACATGCTCAGTGAAAACATGAGAGTATGCACAACACATTCAAAACGTCTACAAAATATATAAAGAAGAGAGAAAATTAAATCTAGTAAAACAAAAAAGTACTTGTGATGTGTTAAAATTATTTTATATGTTAGTAATTATAAATGCAAATATATGAGCAGTGTACATAAATGGAGTAAGTTTGTGTACATATATGCATAAATAGATATCAATATTTTGTGAAATTAATGTTTTATATATGGTTTCAATTTCTAGCAATATATTTTCTTATATTTTCAGTGTATTTAGCAGTCTTTCAATCATTAGATATTCAAAGATTTCTAGATTATTCAAATGTAACAATTAACTTAGTTTATATAAAGTACCTAATAACTTTGTAGAACAATAATGATCACTATTTTAATAAAAATATACATTTACCAAATTAATGAAAGGAAAAATAGTTTGAAAGTATAGATTTAAAGTATATTGAGATATAAACTATAAACTCAAGAAACTTACTAAGGATTAAATTATAACTTAACACAAAAATATGCATTTTCATAGAAAGTGTGCAAAAACAAAGGTACAACTTTCTTTTATTGTAGTTGAATTATTCAATATATACCCTATATAGTTTTCTTTATACATATTCATTATTATTAATTGTTATTTGTTTGTGTGCATTTGCATGCTAGTAGATGAAGATGCCAAAGAGAACATTGGATCCTCTGGAGCTTCAGTTGTGAGCTGCCCCATATGAAGAGAACTCTGTTAGTCTGCAAGAGCAACAAGTGCTTTAAAACACTGAAGTATTTCCATCCCTTGTATTTTTTCCTTAGTTATAGATATGTTTCAGTTCCTTTACATGGCATATGATTGCTATTGGATATGAGATATTAATGTACAGTATTCTGTCCCCATGAAAATGCTTTCATTTCAAGCTTTAAACTCTTCTCCCTATGGCCAACAGAATAGTGAAGCCTTATTCAATTATTTATAATTAAAGCTGATGAGATGCTAGAGAACTGTTTGAGACCATGGTTATGATTTAGAGTTGAGCCAAGAACTTGTGAAATCTTTATACACAGACAATGGAGTCTGCCTTCTCTGCTAGCTGGTGCTTTAATTTCTGATGGACTAGGTACTATATGAATTCATGGGAAAGTAGTGATATGTAGGCCTGAGAGCTGTATTGATCTGGACACCAAATCCCAGGATGCCATTCCCACAGAGTATTTAAATGAACTCCCAAAAAAGGAACACGTGGTCTCTTCTCCTTCCTCCTGCTGGTCACATTTGCAGCCTCCCAGTTCCCCCTTGGGGCCACCCAGGAGCACAGAACTCCCATTAAACCTGGATATTTCTTAATTTGGCGTATGTTGATTTGGCTTGATTGGGATTTTGTGTTGTCAGAGAACTCAAATTAGGAAAAATATTCTTAACATCTTGCAGGTCCTACCGAGGTGGGGTGGACCTTTCCATGAAGCCTGATGGCACATGTTGAAAGTTCCCTACTCTACAATCTGAGTTCTCTATGCCATGTTTACACCAGCTTCTGGGCTACAGCAGCTGCATCTTGGTGAGTCCCTTTTCTTTATCTATGCTATAGGGTTTTGGCGAGATCCATTGGTACATATTTTTGTCATTTTTCTAATTCCTGTTTAAGCCGTGAGCTTGCATCAGGGGTCTCCTTCCCTGCAGCGGCCACACTGGCAGGCTGGCCTTGGCTGAGGTGGAGATTTTTTTGTTTTGGGATGCCAAGCATTCAATTTCCACAGCCCCATATGGACCTAAGAGCCATTTTAGTAAATGCACTAATGTGAACTTAGGTCACATGGTTGGGCATAGCCTTTAAAATGGGCACTTGTAGTTCAAAGCCAGATCCACTATTGCTCCTGGGATGCCTCTTACAAAATCTTTTCCAATTGGGCCTGTCTTAAATCAATCTGTCTCGAATGGCTAATTTCCCTAATGGCTAATTTCCCTATGTACTAAATCTTGAGCTTACCATCCTCCAGAAAACTAGAAAATTTTTGCTGCCATAAAGACAAATGGGTAGAGATTACATATGTCCATGGTTTGGGGGCTCTTCACTCCCGCCCTTCCCTTAGTAGTAAGTGCCATGCAGCACCACAGCACCACACTGCCAGAGGTACTGGCCCCGCCCCATTCCCTCAAGCCCACACTACCCAACCTCCTCCCTTGGTTCAAGGTCAACTTCCACCTTCTCCTCCCCCTCCTACCTCATCTCTCTACCATCGGACCCACTCTGTGCACTGAGATAGCCCCTCTCAATCCTCCCCTTGTTCCCTTTTTCCTTCCAGATCTCTCTCAGATAGAAAAGGGGCTAGATTCCTTTTCTACTAATCCTTTTCCTTACCCATTTTTTTCCTCAGTCAGTACCAGATATTAGGAAAGAGTTAAGAGAGGTTGAGGAAGGTCCCCAAACTCCTATATGGGAATTGGTGAAAATGGCCTTTAAAGTTTTTAATGCCTGAGAGGAATCAGCTGAGTCTTCCCAACAGACAAAGCTACAACAATCTACAGTCCCAGGCCTTAGCAGCTGCCCTAAGGTCACAGGAATGGGGACAAGGAAAGCCAACCACAAGGCTCTACCCTGATAGAGACCAGCCTAAGTCAACCTCACAGACAAACTGTTTCAAGTGTGGCCTAAATGGTCACATGGGATGATATTACACTATGCCTCCTCTGAGGTTATGTCTTATCTGCCAGCAACCTGGACACTGGAAATCACAGTGCCCCCATACGGGCTTGTCCTCTATGCCACACCACAGAGGTCAAGCCTCACCATCGGCAAGTAAAACTGTGCCAGTACTTGAATTTCTCAGCCTTGCAGAAGATTAACACTGCCCACACTTGGTTTATCCTGTAACCCTATCCAAGCCTAAGGTAAAGCTGCAGGTAGGGGGTAAGTCCATTACTTTTATTCTCACTCAGGCCTTAAGTTTCCCTTACCAATTTCAACTATGGGGGTAGA
Organism: Arvicola amphibius; assembly: GCF_903992535.2. Taxonomy (NCBI): domain Eukaryota; kingdom Metazoa; phylum Chordata; class Mammalia; order Rodentia; family Cricetidae; genus Arvicola; species Arvicola amphibius. The sequence goes on from NC_052065.1 coordinate 48,694,045, forward strand.
CGAGACCCATTCCTCCCCAATTAAAACTTTGCCACCACCCTGCATTTTTGCAGGACAATTTTTTCTCTCATTCTTTCTTAGTGATACCTGCTTGTCCAGCACATTTACTGGATAGAGATATTCTTAATCCCTTACCCAAAGCTTTGTTCCACTTCTTGGAGCCCCTTTTTGATCCCATCCATCTCCGAGATCATATTTTACACGTTTATTCCTCCTGCCAGATGGGTGCCAAGGCCAACCCACTAGGGGCTCTCCACATATGTCAGTCTCTACACAAGCTTTGTGGACAAAGATTGACAGTTTAATTTCACCCATATGCCTACTCATAAAAAAACTTTCCAGGATGTCACAATGAAGGGCCTACCTGCTCCCCATTCTGGCACACTCATTTTTGGTGATAATTTTTTTTAGACTCCTGCCTTCTCACCTCACCCAAGTAACAGATGCCTGACATCTCTGGGATGACAATACATGGGATGCCTTTCCAGCCACACCTCTCACTGAGCATGGACCCACCAACACCTAGCTCTCCCTTTCCCCCATTGCCCTATACCTGCAGGAAGTAGCCAGACTTGAGTCAACACCCCTTTTTCCTAGAGAGCTCAAATTGTTAATTATCATTTAAATTTCCTATCATCTCTATATTCAAAGAGTCTGGACTGTTAAGTTGGGAGCTTAGACCCCAGCTCCACACATCTGTCCCAGGCCTGAGAGTTGTATTGGTCTGGACTCCAAATCCCAGGATGCTGGGACCTGACCCTGCCCTAGGGGTGGGGGGTCAGGACCACTCCCACAGAGTATTTAAATGAACTCCCAAAAGAGGAACACATGATTTCTTTTCCTTCCTCCTTGTAGTCGCTTTTGCGGTCTCCCGGTTTCCCTCTGGGCCACCCAAGAGTGAAGACTCCCATTAAACCTGGATATGTCTTAATTTGGCTTATGTTGATTTGGCTTAATTGGGATTTTGTGTTGGCAGAGAGCTAATGTTAGGAAAAATATTCCTAACACACACAGTAGCCTCCAGCTGTTTCACAGCCTGTCAACAAACTGGTGGTTTAAGCATTGTTTATTTAGTATCTTACTTTTGTGTTATGTAGTTAGGCTTTTATTGTTGCATTTGTAGAGAACAAGTATTGTCAGGGTCCAACCCCAACATAATTTATCTCTCTGGACTGGCATGGAGACATGGGAATAATTGAGACACAGTTCACAGAGCAATACGGGAAGCGAAGCAAGTCTCAGGGTACATTCAAATCCTGAAGATCACCGGTGTTTATTCTCAAAACAGCTTTTATATCCAAAGGTAAACTGAGGGGAAAGTTCATTAGCATTCTGTTTCTGGGGTAGCAGGACTAAAGTCACCTCTGCAACTATGGCTGCTCTGTCTCTAGCTTGAATTAACACCTCTTCCCAGGCGATCTCCATAATTACCAAGAAGGGAGCAGAACAACATTAGCATATCTTGACAGAGGCAACAGTCTGTCTGTAAGTGCTAGGTGACCACCTCAGGCACAAACTATTGCTTGAGAGACTCGCTGCCATACAATGCAGAAATATATGGCCTGTATTATATTGCCCCACAATTCACTCTCTCTTAATAATTTTATCATAAAACCTGTGCTGCTGCAACACAACATATGACAACATATGCCTTGGGCAAATACTTCTCCCTTTATCCAAAATTACATGTTTTTGGAAGTCAGGCACATTTTATTTTATGCAACCTCCTATCGTAGGTTTCTCAGGAGGGAGAAACTTCAAACCTGTCATAACTGCTGATCTTGTGAAGGAAAGTGATTGGGGAGAGAGATACCTTTGGGCTCTGTGTCTTGGAGCCATACTTTCTTGTCAGGATAAATTATAATGCTTTAAAAATAATCATGCTCCTAAAGGTTATAGTTTCCAAAAAAACAAAAAACAAAAAACAAAAAACAAAACAAAACAAAAAAAAAACAAAAAAAAAAAAACAAAAAAAACCCAAGGAGAGGAGAATCGCCTGAGTTGAAAATGTCTTTTCAACTAGATTAGAGCACCACTTAAATTTTTTACATTGTATCAAAATATAAAATTCTTAACATATGCATTAAATCCCAACATTTACAGGGTATGTCAAATTTTTCTCAACATCTTATATGCAGTTAGAAATATCAGGTCAATACCATAATTCAAGAATGGGAATTAAAAATAAATCAATAATTAGACATACCACAATTTTCTTAAATCTACTTTAATCAAAGGACAAGAAAGACTTTTCTGATTGGTAAGAGTACAATGACATTGCTGTTATCAAATGCCAGTTCCAATCTCTGAGCAGCCATTAAACCCTTAGGCTGCCCCCTTTCTTAACTGAAGTGGAGTTTCAGTCATTTCTTATTCTGAGTCTTTCTTTCCCAGAGGGGAAAGCTTAGGTCTTAGTTCTCAGGTCCAATATTTTTATCAAAATGAGTTCTGTGTCCCAGAGACTAAAATAGTCAAACATTCAGTCAGCATCTCAACTCCAAAGCAAACAGGATTCAAACTGCGGCAAATTGTAGTCATTGTAGTCAGGTCATCTCAGCAGGGCCTCTCAAGCTGTGTCCAAAATGTTTGGAGGAAGTTCAGCATCTTGCACTACAGAATGGCACCCTGCAGTGCAGAGTGGAGAGAGCAACAGGGCAGCAGGTCCTAAATCAGTCATATCTCTGTGGGGGGCAAGAAAAGCTGGATCACAAGTTTTTCCTCAATCTCTTTTTATTGTGTCTCTCCTGATGGGACATCATCATCTATGGTGTCATCAGGTCTGGTATTTTTTTGCTGAATACACCAAACTCTGGAAGCCACCTCACTTGATCTTCATCCTGGGAAAAAAAAAACACAGACATGTTCTCCACCCCATATTAATATAAGGTATAGTCTTCTCCATATTCTAGCACAAGGATCTCTCCACCTTGCTTTAGCAAAGGTGGTCTTTGTACTATTATGCCACAATCTGTCCCTATATACGGGATGGTCTCTAGGACCTGAAGAGCATTATAAATGTATTGGCTACAGGTCAGTTCAGCTATATGAGCTGAAACTGGTTCTGTCTGCACAGCATGACCTTTCCCATTAACCACATATGCAGCCCTGCAATTAGAGGAGGGATCAGTGAAAATTAACAAAGCATACTTTATAGGATCTTTTGCCACCATTTTAGGAAAAATGAATAAATGCAGTTGTGTAAACTGCAGCAATGGGTCATCTGGGAAAAGATTATTAACATGACCTTGAAATTAAGCCAACACAATTGTCCAAGAATAACTGTTTTGAAATAACCATTCAATTTTCTACTTAGTTTAAGGAACATTGATCATAGTTTATTCTTTGCCAAAATATTTCCTAGATTATATCCTGCTCTTCTGTTCTAAGTATGCTACTGCTTCAAAATAAGGAATAAATACCTTAACTTCTATTTTATATTTATAGAAGGTGTAACCATAAAAGTGGCCTGTTTTGCCATAAAACTGCTGTAGGAGCTAGTTTTGTAAGGAAAATACACATCTGCCATGTTTGGCTGTAATCATTATAACATGCCTGCTGTTCTTGTATAACCTACTCTATCTGGGAGAGAATCTTCCTGGCAGCTTCTGAAAGCTGCCTGCTAGAATTCAGACTACTGTCTCCTTTAAGGACTTCACTGAGAGTCTTGAGGTCTCCTGTAGGAAACCTTAGATAAGGCCTCAGCCATTGGATATTTCCTAACAAACTTTAAAAGTCATTTAGAGGTTTTAAACCATTCTTCCTATTTTCTATTTTTGAGGCTTAATTTCTTTGGGGTATAACATGTAACCTAAATATTGGAAAGGTGGGTGCCTCTGTACCTTCTCATGAGCAATAATTAGCCCTGCCTAGCTTAGGCTCTATTGTAATAATCCATATGTCTCTAGAAAAATCTCTTCTCCATGAGCAAACAGGATATTATCCTGTGGATAAATTGATAAAAGATAAACCTGTGAAAATTGATCTCTAGTATTTTGTATAGTGTGTGCTACAAACTTCTGGCATAGGGTGGCACTATTTGCCATTCCCTGAAGTAAAATTAACTCTACATTGATATCTCTTCATTGGCTCTCTGAAATTAACTGAGGGGATACTAAAGCAAACCTTTGGCAATCTTGTGGCCCCAATGGGATGGTATAAAAACAATCTTTTAAATCTAAAATAATTTTATGGGTGCCCTTTGGTATTGCTGTAGGAGAAGGCAGCCCTGGCTGTAACACTCCCATCAGTTGCATGGTTGCATTAGCCTCCCTTAAATCCTGAATCAATCTCCAATTTCCTTATTTCTTTTTAATGACAAAGATTGGAGAATTCTATGGTGAATTAGATGGTGCAATGTGTCCATTATCTAGCTGTTTCTGCACTAACTGCTGGGAAGCTTGTAATTTTTCTTCTCTTAGAGGCCACTGATTTACCCATACAGGTTCATCACTTTTCCACACTATTGGTTCTGCACGGAGTACAGGTTTTTCAGTGACCTCTCCTAAAAATACCCCAATCTTTCCCTAGGAGGCCTACCATCTGGTAAGATAGTATTGATCTTTTCCTTATTATCTATGCCTATACTTTGATTAGGTAATAATCCTTGTTGAAACATTTGATTAGTAACAGCTATGCTGGGGAATATAAATATGTCCCCATTCTGGACATAATATCTCTGCCCCATAAATTTATAGGTAAATAAAGAATAATATATGATTGGAAAGTTACCTCATGGCCTTCTCCATCTTGCCAATGCAGCTAATTACTACTCTGTTCAGGATTTCTAATCTGACAAATTCCTTGTAGTTGCATAATAGTCTCTGGGGCCATTTAGAAAGCCGTTTGCTGGAGGTTATAACCGAAATATCCGCACCAGTGTCTAGAAGGCCAGAAAATCTTTTTCAATTTATAAACAATGTGATTTCTGGTCTCTAAGGACCTATGGCTTGTACTCAAAATGTGTCAGATGAACCAAATCCATCCTTTCCTCTCTTTTTTTCTTGCTTTGATTTTTGGTTTGCACAGCAGGAAGTAAATTAATTGTAGAAGCCTCTGAGCTGCTCTTCCTACAGAAACTACACTTGGTGAGTGAGTTATCACCTTGCTCTCTCCCTCAATATAAGCATTAATGACTCCAGGAGCAACAATAATTCCTTGCATAGTTGTGCTACTTCTCCCTAACAATAATCTTACAGTGCCTTTTGGTAAAGGCCCATATACCCGCATGGGGAGAACTTGCATTCCCACTTCAGGTGTCAGAGCTTTGTAAATGAAAAAGCTGAGTCCAAGCCCTGTACTTCCTGGGCTTGCTCAGAAAAGGTCCTGTATAGATTTCCTTGTGGGGGAAGAGATTTCTGGATCACCCCATAATTTTGTTTCAGGGACTGAGGCTGGCCCCTGCATCTGTTTCCTGAACAGGGACTTTCTAGATCATCTCTTTTTGATCTGCACTTACTAGTACAATGTTTTCCTCTTCTGCACCTCCTGCATAATCCTGGTTCTCTTTTTGTCCTTGGGCATACTCTCTAATCAGGACATTGTCTGACTTGATGCCCCATAAAACTGCATCCAAAACAGCCTCCAGGAATTCCTGTAGTTTGCATTCTTCCTGGGCCTAGGTCTCTCTGCTAGGATAAAAAGGTCCTTAATTGTCTTTCCCTGCAAGGCAGCAGCTATGGCCATTCCCTGAGTATACAATTGGCTGATATCCAAACAAATTCGGATATAATCTGCATTGTTATCCTGCTTTTTAAAAGGTCTTAGAGCTGCCTTACATACAGCATTGGTGTTCTCAATGGCTAGCTGTTTAATTATTAACTGCCCTGCTTCTGTGTCTCCAATCAACCTATTAGATGCCTATATTAGTCTGGAAAAAAAGTACTAAATAATTTATCTGGTACCTGTTTTATACTAGACAACTCCTCAGTCTCTTCTTTTGATGATGAAATTCTACTTCATGCTTTCTTGTCCACTGCACTAATTTGGACATATGCTGCCATATCAAATTGTAACTGCTGATCTGTTCCCACATAAGGTCCCTCACCTGCAAGCATTTCATATGAAATAGGAATCTGCTGAGCTCTGTTTCTCTCAGCTGTGGCCTGACACTATTCTGCAAATTCAGTTTTCCACAATAGATAGTCTCCTCCTGACAGGCAAGCCATGGCTATCTGCTTCCAATCTGCTGGCGGCAGACCTTCTACTGCTATATTTCCTAACAGCATCTGGGTAAATGGCACCATAGGGCCATAGTGAGCACAAGCAGTTTTTAATTCTTTGAGTAATTTAAATGATGTAGGAGTATGTATCCTAAGCAAATTTCCTTGCACATCTTTTTACTCTATTATGGGAAACAACTGAAATCCTTGCATCTCCTGCTCTCTGCTAGTGTCTTCTCTGATACAAACTTATAAAGGAAACTCATTACTATTGTTATGCATCTGCATCACTTTAAGAGTGTTCTGTACCATAGGCAGATCTAAACCAGTTATTACGGTAAGAAGAGAATTACTCTTGTAACAAGAGTTGTGGATCTGCATAGTTTCTATTCTGCAATAGTGAGGTTATCACCCTTCTCAAGCCTTTTAGCTCTTTCTTTACCTCATTATTCTGTCCCTGTTGCTCAGTATTGCTGGTTGCTAGCGAGGGAGATGAAGACTCCCCTTCATAGTCTAAATCATTAGTCTCTTACTAATTGTAACTACTTGGCTCTGTAAAATCATCTGGAAACTCCTCCAGTGGTACAAAGGGAAGTACTTCCTGCTGGTTAGGATTTAAGTCCAACCTTTCCTATATTGGCATCCAGAAATAAAGTGTATCTTCAGGGATGCTTTCTGGTCCATTATTACAATAATGTTGTTGAATCCTTATCCCAACTTCTTTCCATGCTACAACATCTAAGGTCTTGTACTCGGCAAACTGAGGACATATCTCCTCTATAAATTCTAAAAATTTCTGTATCTGATGCTGTTGTATTCGTTCTCCACTGTCCTTTAATATATATCCAATTAACTGTATAGTCAGTTTATTGCTTTTTCCTTGCCTCATATTTCTATATTTACAAATTTTACTTCCGATATTACTGTCCTGCTTTATTCTATGCTTCCTTAAATTCTATTCTTTTTTTAATATTTATTTATTTATTATGTATATAACATTCTGCCTCAATGTATGCCCGCATGCCAGAGGAGGGTGCCAGATCTCAGTACAGATGGTTGTGATCCACCATGTGGTTGCTGGGAATTGAACTCAGGACCTCTGGAAGAGCAGCCAGTGCTCTTAACCTCTGAGCCATCTCTCCAGCCCCTTAAATTCTATTCTTGAGTGATCATTATTCACATATCCACCTGTGGTGCAGTTTTCTCTCGTGAGGCGAGTTCCTCACTTTCTTCTCTGTACTTCTGGTCATTTCCCCAGTGTTTTGTAGGGGTCAGTGGTCAGTCCCACATTGCAGACCCATTACATCTGGGTCCAACCCCAATATAAATTATCTCTCCAGACTGGTGTGAAGGCATGGGAATAAATGAGACACAGTTCACACAACAATATGGGAAGGAAGTCTCAGGGTACATTCAAATCCTGAAGCTCACCCATGTTTATTCTCAAAACAGGTTTTATATTCAAAGGTAAATTGAGGGAAAAGTTCATTAACATTCTGTTTCCTGGGTAGCAGGACTAAAGTCACCTCTGCAATTATGGCTGTTCTGTCATCAGAGCTTGGATTAACACCCTTTCCCAGGTAATCTCCATAATTACAAAGAGGGAGTAGAACAACACTAGCATATCGTGACCCAGGTGACAGCCTGTCTGTAAGTGCTAAGTGACCAACTCAGGTGCAAACTGTGGCTTGAGAGCCTGGCTGCCATACAATGCAGAAATATGTGGCCTGTATAATATTGCCCATATATATATATAATTACTTCTTGCCTATATTCTTAATAATGTAGTACAACAGACATAATAACACTTTATAGTAGGTATTATGATTGATTTAATGATTTAAAATGTATAAGACAATATGCCTTGACTATATGCAAATACCTTTCCATATTATATAAGAACTTAGTTATACATGGATTTTAGTATTAGCCAGAGGTACCCATACCCTACAGATGCCAACAAAAGATTATACCATAATTTATTTTTTCATTTGATCTATCAATGTATGTCTACATTGTTTATGTATTTTAACTATTGTCAATAATATTACAACAAATCTGAAAATGAATTTATCACCCAGACATTCAGATTTCATTTCCTTTGGGTATACTTCAGAAGCTGAATAGCTAGCTCACACAGTTTTTCTATGGTAATATCTTGTTTGTACAAATAAAGCTTGCCTGAACATAAGACGGCAGAGATAACCACTAGCTAATCCTAGAGATCTGGAGTTTGGTACAGACAGACAGAAAGTAATATGGGTGGGCAGAAAGAGAAAGTGATAAGGTGGGAGGAAATAGGAACTCAGTCTCTTTTTGGCTGGGACATTGAGTAGGTAAGGTGACTGTGGTTTTCCTCCTTTATCTCTCTGATCTCTCAGCATTTTCCCCTATATCTGACTCTGGGCATTTATTATTGATACCCATTAGAACTTGTGCTACATATTGGCACCCAATTTAAAGGTGGGAATTTATAAAAATGCCATTTGCCTGTGGCACCACCAATACAGACTGGAGCTGCACGGTGGGACTCATGCCAGAGCTATAAGTGTGAATCTTGTTCTATCCAGCTAGACTTCCTTTTCTTTTTCTAAAACTTGTGCTAAGATACAAGTTTTAGAAAAACTTAATAAAACTCATCATGAAGATATTCATATCCAGACAGAGGAATTTAACATAGGGCCAAATTTCAGCATTGTATTACAAGGTTAAAGAGGAACAGTATAAGGTTTTCAAACAACCAAATTTAATTTATCCATTCACCTTACAGGAATTGCCAAATCATAGATACTCCCAAGACTGTGCAATAGTTAAATGGACTCCTGCAGAAATGTTAGATTTAAGAAGAGTCAGTCTCATATGGCATGATGTTAAACTTGTGATCAACTTGTAATACAGTAAGCCCTAGAAACTGAAGAGACTTATTTAAAGCAGCCTTAGAGTCTGGTCGTCAATGGACAATCTGGTTGAAAGAAGAGGCTAAGACCCCTGAACAATGAAGGAGGGATAGAAGTATTGGAATCTCCCAAGACCAACTTTTTGGAAAAGGAGATTATGCTGTTGTAAAAAAGCAATCTCTGTAAGAAGACCACATCCTAGATTTCTGCCACACAACAGCTTTAAATGCTTGGAACAGAATTGAGATGAAAGAAAGGAAATTTTATCATTTACTAAGGTTATACAGGGCCAAAAGAAAGCCTTTATGAATTTCTTACAAAGACTGACTTCAGTAATAAATAGAATTATATCAGATTCAGAAGCTAGCCAAATAATTACTGAATCTCTTTCTTTTGAAAATGCTAATGCACAATGTGAAAGGGTAATTAGGCCACTAAAGGCAAGATCAGCATCTATGAAGGAATGGGATCAAATATACAATCAATATTGAATCACATGACCATGCTGATGCATGGATAGGAGAGGGGATTTCAAGAGATTTGAAGAAAAATCAAAATGTCAAGTGTTTAAATTATGACAAATATGGTCACCTAAAAATGGATTGTGAATAATTTGTTCCTAGAAACAATGTATTATTCTAAGCATAATTCAAACAAAACAGCTCACACTTCTGGATTATACAGAAGATGTGGCAAAAGTAGGCATCGAACCAATGCATGCTGGTCAAAAAGGGACACTCAACATAGTGTTTTGCCATCTGGAATCTTATTGAAGGGCTTCTCACAGGCCCTCATGCCAAATTAGGTTTAATCATTTCTTGTAATCATAGAGGAAACTCCTTCCAAGAGCATTTAAAGAACCTAATGCCAATAAAAAGAAAGCATAATTCTCAGGATAATAGAAAAGATGTAGAGGAGAGAACGAAAAATTCAGGAGAATCCATAAAGTAAATATTTTGGCAAACTTCTATACATAAGCAAAGACAAAATTAAAAATATGAACAAATGATATTGTCATTGAAGACCTTGGGGACACAGGTGTGGATGTCACAATAATTGCATCAGAACCTTTGCATCCAAGTTGGCCTCTTCAGGAGATAAATGTTCAGCTTTTAGGGATTAGAACTTTATCTCAGGTAAAACATAACATGAGATGAGTAGAATGTACAGGGTTAAAAGGTCAGAGAGGAAAAATTAAAGCTATATGTGGATAACATAGCAATAAACTTATGGGAACATGATTTGTTACAGCAATGGAATATCTAGATTAACATTCCTCCAATCTCAGAAACAAACCATTTATTAAGGTATGTTTCAGGGAAAATATTAGAAGGTACTATATAAAGCAGATACTGGCCATTCAGATTATACAAGAACAGGTTACAATAGCTACTGATATTTCAAAGGAACAAAAGCCCTCATATTAAAAATGTTGACAGACAAACCTATATGGGTTACACAATGGCTTTTAACAGCAGAGAAACTACAGACCTTAGAACATTTTGTAAAAGAACAGTTAAATGCTTAGCATATTGAAGATTCAACCAGCCCTTGAAATTCTCCTTTATTTGATATTAAAAAAATCTGGGAAATGGAGAATGATAACAGAACTAAGAGCTGTTAATAAGGTCATTCAGCCAATGGGTTCTTTACAGTCTAGCATTTCTTTGCCTTCTCTATTACCTAAAGAATGGACTTTTATTGATTTAAAAGACTTTCTTTATTATATGTTTAGATGAAAAAGACGGAAAAATTTACCTTCATGGTGCCTACTAATAGTAATTCTCAACTCTTAAAGGGATGCCAATGGAAAGTTCCCCCATAGTGAATGCCTGTGCCAATATTTTGTCAGTCAGCCACTGGAAATAATACATAGGCAATTTTCTCAATCTATAGTTTACCATTATATGGATAGCATTTTATTAGCTGAATAAAATATAGATATATTTAGAAAGAATGTTTGACAAAGTAAAGAAAAATTTGTCATGATAGGGATTACAAATTCTCCTGAAAAAAATACAAAGAGGAGATTCTATTAAATATTTAGTATATAAAAAGTTTTACAAAAATTAGATCCCAAAAGGTGCAAATTATGAGCGATAGACTGCAGACAACAAAGACACAACATACACAAACCTATGGGACACAATGAAAGCAGTGCTAAGAGGAAAGTTCATAGCACTAAGTGCCCACTTAAAGAAAACAGAGAAAGCACTCATTGGTGACTCAACAGCACACCTGAAAGCTCTGGAAAAAAAGAAGCAGACTCACCTAAGAGAAGTAGAAGACTAGAAATAATCAAACTGAGGGCAGAAATTGACAAAATAGAAACACAGAAAACAATCCAAAGAATCAATGCAACAAAAAGATGGTTCTTGGAGAAAATCAACAAGATTGACAAACACTTAGCCAAACTAATCAAACAGCAGAGAGAGAACACGCAAATTAATAAGATCAGAAATGAAAAGGGGGACATAACCACAGACACAGAGGAAATTCAGAGAATCATTAGATCTTACTACAAAAGCCTGTATGCCTCAAAATTGGAAAATGTAAAAGAAATGGACAGTTTTTTAGATAAATACCATATACCAAAGTTAAACCAGGACCAGGTAAATGCTCTAAATAGTCCTGCTAGTTGAGAAGAATTAGAAACTGTTATCAAAAACCTCCCTACCAAAAAACGCCCAGGACCAGATGGTTTCAATGAGGAATTCCACCAGAACATCCAAGAAGACCTAATACCTATACTCCTTAAGGTATTTCATAATATAGAAACACAGGAGTCACTGCCAAATTCCTTTTATGAAGCTCTAGTTACCCTAATACCTAAACCACACAAAGATTCAACCAAGAAAGAGAATTACAGGCCAATCTCACTCATGAACATTGACGCAAAAATTCTCAATAAAATACTAGCAAACTGAATCCAAGAACACATTAGAAAAATTATCCACTATGATCAAGTAGGCTTCATCCCAGAGATGCAGGGCTGGTTCAACATACGAAAATCTATCAATGTAATCCATCATATAAATAAACTGAAGAAAAAACCATATGATCATCTCATTAGATGCTGAAAAAGCATTTGACAAAATTCACCACCCCTTTATGATAAAGGTCTTGGAGAGATTAGGGATACAAGGGTAATTCCTAAATATAATAAAGGCTATTTACAGCAAGCTGACAGCTAACATCAAATTAAACGAAGAGAAACTCAAGGCCATTCCACTAAATTCAAGAACACGACAAGGCTGTCCACTCTCTCCTTATCTCTTCAATATAGTTCTTGAAGTTCTAGCAGTAGCAATAAGACAACATAAGGGAATCAAAGGGATTCGATTTGGAAAGGAAGAAGTTAAACTTTCATTATTTGCAGATGATATGATAGTGTACATAAGCGACCCCAAAAACTCCACCAAAGAACTCCTACAGCTGATAAACTCCTTCAGTAATGTGGCAGATTACAAGATCAACTCCAAAAAATCAGTTGCCATCCTATATACAAAGGATAAGGAAGCAGAGAGGGAAATCAGAGAAGTATCACCTTTCACAATAGCCACAAATAGCATAAGATATCTGGGAGTAACTCTAACCAAGGAAGTGAAGGATTTATTTGACAAGAATTATAAGTCTTTGAAGAAAGAAGTTGAAGAGGATACCAGAAAATGGAAGGATCTCCTTTGCTCGTGGATTGGGAGGATCAACATAGTAAAAATGGCATTTCTACCAAAAGCAATCTATAGATTCACTGCAATCCCCATCAAGGTCCCATCAAAATTCTTCACAGATATTGAGAGGACAATAATCAACTTTATATGGAAAAACAAGAAACCCAGGATAGTCAAAACAATCTTATACAATAAAGGTACTTCTGGAGGCATTAACATCCCTGACTTCAAACTCTATTATAGAGCTACAGTATTGAAAACAGCTTGGTATTGGCATAAAAACAGAGAAGTAGACCAATAGAATCGTATAGAAGACCCGGATCTTAAACCACAAACCTATGAACACCTGATTTTTGATAAAGGAGGCAAAAGTACACAATGGAAGAAAGAGGGCATCTTCAACAAATGGTGCTGGCATAACTGGATGTCAACCTGTAGAAGAATGAAAGTAGATCCATATCTATCATCATGCACAAAACTCAAGTCCAAATGGATTAAAGACCTCAATATTAATCTGATCACACTGAGCTTGATAGAGGAGAAAGTGGGAAGTACTCTACAACAAATGGGCACAGGAGACCATTTCCTACGTATAACCCCAGCAGCACAGACATTAAGGGCAACATTGAATAAGTGGGACCTCCTGAAGCTGAGCAGCTTCTGTAAAGCAAAGTCACTGTCACTAAGACACAAAGGCAGCCTACTGACTGGGAAAAGATCTTCACCAACCCTGCAACTGACAAAGGTCTGATCTCTAAAATATATAAGGAACACAAAAGACTAGTCTTTAAAATGCTAATTAACCCAATTAAAAAATGGGGTTCTGAACTGAACAGAGAATTCTCAACAGAAGAAATCCAAATGGCCAAAAGACACTTAAGGTCATGCTCAACATCCTTAGCTATCAGGGAAATGCAAATCAAAACAACTTTGAAATATCATCTTACACCTGTCAGATTGGCTAAAATCAAAAACACCTTTGCTGGAGAGGTTGTGGGGTAAGGGGTACACTCATCCATTGCTGGTGGGAATGCACACTTGTGCAACCACTTTGGAAAGCAGTGTGGCAGTTTCTCAGGAAATTTGGGATCAACCTACCCCAAGACCCAGTAATTCCACTCTTGGGAATTTACCCAAGAGATACCCAATCATACTACAAAAGCATTTGCTCAACTATGTTCATAGCAGCATTATTTGTAATAGCCAGATCCTGGAAACAACCTAGATGCCCTTCAATGGAAGAATGGATTAAGAAACTGTGGAATATATACATGTTAGAACACTACTCAGCAGTAAAAAACAATGACATCTTAAATTTTGCATGCAAACGGATGTAAATAGAAAACAGTATTCGGAGTGAGGTAACCCAGACCCCAAAAGATGAACATGGGATGTACTTACTCATAATTGGTTTCTAGCCATAATTAAAGAACATCGAGCCTATAATTCGGGATCCCTAAGAAGATAATAAGAAGGTGAACCCAAAGAAAAACATATAGTAATCCTTCTGGATATTAGAAGTAGACAGGATCGCTAGGCAAAAATTGGGAAGTTGAGGGTGGGGCGAGACAGGGCCAAGGGAAGATGGGGAGAGAAATGCGTGAAGGGGTGAATGGGGGGAGCTCGGAGGAATGGGATGGTTGGAATACAGGAAGGGTGGATATGGGAACAGGGAAGCATATATCTTAATTAAGGGAGCCATCTGAGGGTTGTCAAGAGACTTGACTCTAGAGGGGTTCCCGGGTTTCCAGGGAGTCGCTCCCAGCTAGTTCTTTGGGCAGCTGAGGAGAGGGAGCCTGAAAAGTCCAGTTCCTATAGCCATACTGATGAATTTCTTGCATATCACCATAGAACCTCCACCTGACGATAGATGAAGAAAATGACAGAGCCCCACATTGGAGCACCGGACTGAGCTCCCAAGGTCCTGATGAGGAGCAGAAGGAGAGAGAACTTGAGAAAGAAAGTCAGGACCGTGAGGGGGGCGTTCACCCATGGAGACAGTAGGACAGAACTAACGGGAGATCACCAACTCCAGTTGGAATGGGACTGATGGATCATGAGACCAAACCAGACTCTCTGAATGTGGCCAAAGGTGGAGGCTGACAGAGAAGCCAAGGACAATGGTGCTTGGCTTTGATTCTTCTGCATGGACGGGCTCTGTGGGAGCCTTCTCAGCTTGGTTGATCACCTTCCTGGACCTGGGGGGAGTGGGAGGACCTTGGTCTTAACATAGAGTAGGGAACTCAGGTGGCTTCTTGGCCTGGAGAGGGAGGGAGGGGTGTATAGGTGAAGGGGAGGGGAGGGAAGGGGGAGGAGGAGGCGAGGAGATGGAAATTTTTAAATATAAAAAATAAACCGTATAAAAAAAGAAAAAAAAATGTCAAAAATATCGAAAAGAGCTGGGGACCTGGAATTGAGTGCACCCAGGCCGGTGGGAGGTCCCCTCCTTCATTTGACTGCCCAGGGCAAGGTAGGCCTTTGTCTGAGAGCTGCTTGGCCTGCAAGGGGACCTGACAGTCTGCCAGAGGATCCATCATTCTTTGGGGTGAGTGAGGAGTGAGTGCCCGAACCGCGGCAGCTGCCCGGAGAGGGACCACGGACACTCCACAATTCCCCCTGCCACCAGCACACTTCCTGCTCTTCCTGCAGGGTTATTCTCCCCGGATACTGCCTCTGTCTTCCTGTCCCTTCCCAGCTTGCACCCAGAATCCTCCCCCCTTCCCCCTGCCTCATCCTCCCGTCTTTGGGGCCACAAAATCCCACAGCTCACCCTGTTTGGGCTCTGGGGACCTGGCATTGAGTGCACCCAGGCCGGTGGGACGTCCCCTCCTTCATTTGACTGCCTGGGGCAAGGTAGGCCTTTGTCTGAGATCTGCTTGGCCTGCAAGGGGACCTGGCAGTCTGCCAGAGGATCCATCATTCTTTGGGACACTACAGTCCTGATGACGACTTCTGGAGATGCACTTTCATACCTCGCTGACCTGTCAACACAGTAGCACCACTGATATTTTCTTAGTTGTTCTCAGGTGTCCTGCTCCAGTTCTAAGGCCATCCACCCAAAGGGGTCAGACTCTGGCCTCCAGGCAGGTCTGAGGATTCCTGCGGAGGGGTGCGGGCTCCTTCAGATTGTGCTGCCAGGTTCACTGTGTGGTATTCCATCCCGCCCTGCCAAAACCTTGGCCCTTTTTTTCTGGGCTGCGACCCTGGGCTGCCTGGAATCCCTGATCCTGTGCACTGACATTCCATCTGAACTGGTGAGTGAATGCGGACCCTGGGGCAACCTGCCCTGGAAGAGAGCACAGACCCCCTACCCCCACGTCCCTCTGCAAGCTTGTGTCTGTTTCTCCCATCCCTGTGTCTCCCAAGCTTTCCCTAGTGTTCTCAGGTGTCCTGCTCCAGTTCTAAGGCCATCCACCCAAAGGGGTCAGACTCTGGCCTCCAGGCAGGTCTGAGGATTCCTGCGGAGGGGTGCGGGCTCCTTCAGATTGTGCTGCCAGTTTCGCTGTGTGGTATTCCTGTTCTAAGGCCATCCACGCAGAGGAATCAGACTCTGGCCTCCAGGCAGGTCTGGGGATTCCTGCAAGGGAGTGCGGGCTTCTTTAGATTGTGACCAAGGAATAGGTCCTCCTCTGACACAGGGGAGATCCAACCAGTTTCAGTCACAGCAAAGATTGGTCTAGGACACCAAACGCCTCCGGGCTCCTTTTGAAGGAAGAGATGGGAAGGCGCCAATGCAGGAGCTCCTCCAACAACATGAAAGGCAACATGACATCACCACAATCCAGATATCCCGAAACAACAAGAATTGAACACCCTACCCAAGAAGATACAGAAGAATCCGACCTTAAACAGTACTTTATGAAAATAATACAGGACCTTAAACAGGAGGTAAAAAACTGCCATAAAGAAATGGAGTTGACAAACAAAAAGGTAGACGAAATAAATAAATCTCTCAAAGATACCCAAGAAAAACAAGAAAAACAAGAAAAAGCAATCAAACAGGTAAGGGAAACAGTACAAGACCTGATAAATGAAATGGAAGTATTGAAGAAAACACAATCTGAGGGACGACTGGAAATGGAAACTCTGAGTAAAGAACAGAAACTTCAGAGACAAGTATTTCCAAAAGAATACAAGAGATGGAAGAAAGAATTTCGGACTCTGAAGATACTATAGAGGAAATAAACTCACAGATTAAAGAACTAAACAAATCTAACAAATTCTTAACACAAAACATTCAGGAAATCTGGGACACCATGAAAAGACCAAACCTAAGAATAATTGGGGTAGAAGAAGGAGAAGAATTACAACTCAAAGGCCCAGAAAAACATATTCAACAAAATTCTAGAAGAAAACTTCCCCAACCTAAAGAAGGAGGTTCCTATGAAGGTACAAGAAGCCTACAGAACACCAATAGACTGGATCAAAAGAAAGCATCCCCACAGCCATATAATAATCATAACACAAAACATATACAGAATAAAGAACAGATATTAAGAGCTGCAAAGGAAAAAGGTCAAATAACATATAAAGGGAACCTATCAGAATTACACTGATTTCTCAATGGAAACCATGAAAGCCAGAAGAGCTTGGATAGATGTGCTACAGGACACCTAAGGGAACATGGATGCAAGCCTAGACCTACTCTATCCCAGAAAGCTTTCATTCACCATTGATGGAGAAAACAAGATATTCCAGGACAAAAACAGATTTAAAAAATATGCAGCCACAAATCCAGCCTTGCAGAAAGTAATAGAAGGAAATCACAAACCAAGGAGTCCAACATGCCCACATAACTCAGGCATCTAGCTGACCCTTCACCAGCACAACTAGAAGAAGGGAAAACACACAAACCCTACTACTAAAAATGACTGAAGTTAACACCCACTGGTCATTAATATCACTTAATATCAATGGACTCAATTCACCTATAAAAAGGCACAGGCTAAGAGACTGGATATGAAAACAGAATCCAACATTTTGCTGTTTACAAGAAACACACCTCAACCACAAAGACAGATACCTACTCAGAATAAAGGGTTGGGAAAAGGTTTATCAAGCAAATGGCCCTAAGAAACAAGCGGGTGTGGCCATACTAATTTCCAACAAAGTTGACTTCAAACTAAAATCAATCAGAAGAGATGGAAAGGGACACTTTATACTCATAACAGGAAAAATCCATCAGAATGAAGTCTCAATCCTGAATATCTATGCCCCTAATATAAAAGCTACCACTTATGTAAAAGAAACACTTCTAGAACTCAAGGCAGCCATCAAACCACACACACTAATAGTTGGAGACTTCAACACTCCTCTCTCTCCAATGGACAGGTCAATCAGACAGAAACCTAACAGAGAATTGAAAGACTTAATGGAGGTAATGAACCAAATGGACTTAACAGACATCTATAGAACATTCCACCCAAATAGGAAAGAATATAACTTCTTCTTGCGGCTCATGGAACCTTTTCAAAAATTGACCGCTTAATACTGGTAACAAAGCAAACTTCCACAGTTACAAAAAATTATTAGTAACGCACCTGGTGCTTCTTATCGGTTCACCATGGATTAAATTAGAATTCAACAACACTGCTACCCCAGAAAAGCCCACCAAACTCATGGAAATTGAACCGTCAACTACGACCCACACCTTGGGTTCAAGGAAGGAAATAAGAAAGAAATTAAAGTCTTTTCTTGAATTTAATGAAAACAAAGACACAACATACTCAACCTATGGGACACAATGAAAGCCGTGCTAAGAGGAAAGTTCATAGCACTAAGTGCCCACTTAAAGAAAACAGAGAAAGCCACTCATTGGTGATCTTAACAGCACACTGAAAGCTCTGGATAAAAAAGAAGCAGACTCACCTAGGAGAAGTAGCAGACTGGAAATAATCAAAACTGAGGGCAGAAATCAACAAAATAGAAACACAGAAAACAATCCAAAGAATCAATGAAAACAAGAACCTGGTTCTTGGAGAAAATCAACAAGATTGACAAACCCCTTAGCCAAACTAATCAAACGGCAGAGGGAGAACACGCAAATTATTAAGATCAGAAATGAAAAGGGGGACATAAACACAGACACAGAGTAAATTCAGGAGAATCATTAGATCTTACTACAAAAGCCTGTATGCCACAAAATTGGAAAATGTAAAAGAAATGGACAGTTTTTTAGATAAACACATATACCAAAGTAGTTAAACCAGGACCAGTAAATGCCTCTAAATCGTCCTGTTAGTCGCGAAGAATTAGAAACTGTTATCAGAAACCTCCCTACCAAAAAGAGCCCAGGACCAGATGGATTCAATGCAGAATTCTACCAGAACTTCCAAGAAGACCTAATACCTATACTCCTTAAGGTATTTCATAATATAGAAACACAGGAGTCATTGCCAAATTCCTTCTATGAAGCTACAGTTACAATAATACCTAAACCACAGAAAGACTCAACCAAGAAAGAGAATTACAGGCCAATCTCACTCATGAACATTGACGCAAAAATTCTCAATAAAATACTGGCAAACCGAATCCAAGAACACATTAGAAAAGTTATCCATTACGATCAAGTAGGCTTCATCCCAGAGATGCAGGGCTGGTTCAACATATGAAAATCTATCAGTAATCCATCATATAAATAAACTGAAGGAAAAAAAACCATATGGTCATCTCATTAGATGCTGAAAAAGCATTTTGACAAAATTCAGGCACCCTTTTATGATAAAGTTTTGGAGAGATTAGGATACAAGGGTCATTCCTAAATATAATAAAAGCTATTACAGCAAGCCGACAGCTAACATCAAATTTAAACGGAGAGAAAACTCAAGCTATCCCACTAAATTCAGGAACACGACAAGGCTGTCCACTCTCTCCTTATCTCTTCAATATAGCTGCTTGACAGTTCTAGCCAATAGGCAATAAGGACACCATAAGGAATTCAAGGGGATTCAATTTGGAAGGAAGTAGTTAAACTTTCATTATTTGCAGATGATATGATAGTATAAATAAGCGACCCCAAAAACTCCACCAAAGAACTCCTACAGCTGATAAACTCCTTCAGTAACGTGGCAGATTACAAGATCAACTCCAAAAAATCAGTCGCCCTCCTATACACAAAGGATAAGGAAGCAGAGAGGGAAATCAGAAAAGTATCACTTTTCACAATAGCCACAAATAGCATAAGATATCTGGGAGTATCTCTAACCAAGGAAGTGAAGGATTTATTTGACAAGAACTTTAAGTCTTTGAAGAAAGAAATTGAGGACGATACCAGAAAATGGAAGGATCTCCCCTGCTCATGGATTGGGAGGATCAACATAATAAAAATGGCAATTCGACCAAAAGCAATCTATAGATTCATTGCAATCCCAATCAAGGTCCCATTAAAATTCTTCACAGAGATTGAGAGGACAATAATCAACTTTATATGGAAAAACAAGAAACCCAGGATAGTCAAAAAAATCTTATACAATAAAGGTTACTCTGGAGGCTATTACCATCCCTGACTTCCAAACTCTATTACAAAGCTACAGTATTGGAAAACGCTTGGATTGGCATAAAAACAGAGAAGTTGACCAATGGAATCGTATAGAAGACCCGGATCTTAAACCACAAACCTATGACAACCTGATTTTTGATAAAGGAGACAAAAGTACCACAATGGAAAAGAAGGGCATCTTCAACAAATGGTGCTGGCACTAACTGGATGTCAACCTGTAGAAGAATTGAAGTAGATCCATATCTATCACCCTGCCACAAAACTCAAGTCCAAATGGATTAAAGACCTCAATATTAATTTGAACACATTGAGCTTGATAGAGGAGAAAGTGGGAAGTACTCTACAACAACTGGGCACAGGGAACCGTTTCCTGAGCATAACCCCAGCTGCACAGACATTAAGGGCAACATTGAATAAATGGGACCTCCTGAAGTTGAGCAGCTTCTGTAAAGCAAAGGACATTGTCGCTAAGACACAAAGGCAGACTACTGACTGGGAAAAGATCTTCACCAACCCTGTAACTGACAAAGGTCTGATCTCTAAAATATATAAGGAACTCAAGAGACTAGACGGTAAAATGCCAATTAACCCAATTAAAAATTGGGGCGCTGAACTGAACAGAGAATTCTCAACAGAAGAAGTTCAAATGGCCAAAAGACACTTAAGGTCATGCTCAACCTCCCTAGGTATCAGGGAAATGCAAATCAAAACAACTTTGAGATATCATCTTACACCTGTCAGATTGGCTAAAATCCAAAACACCAATAATAACCTTTGCTGGAGATGTTGTGGGGTAATGGGTACACTCATCCATTGCTGGTGGGAATGCACACTTGTGCAACCACTTTGGAAAGCAGTGTGGCGGTTTCTCAGGAAATTCGGGATCAACCTACCCCAGGACCCAGCAATTCCACTATTGGGAATCTACCCAAGAGATGCCCAATCATACAACAAAAGCATATGCTCATCTATGTTCATAGCAGCATTATTTGTAATAGCCAGATCCTGGTAAACAACCTAGATGCCCTTCAGTGGAAGAATGGATGAAGAACTGTGGGACTATATACATGCTAGAATACTACTCAGCCGGGTAAAAAACAATGACATCTTGAATTTTGCAGGCAAATGGATGGAAATAGAAAACACTATTCTGAGTGAGGTAACCCTAGACCCATAAAGATGAACATGGGATGTTGTACTCACTCATATTCGGTTTCTAGCCATAATTAAAGGACATCGAGCTACCTATAAGTTTGGGATCCTTGAGCAGATAATAAGAAGTGAACTCCCAAAAAAAGATATAGTAATCCTCCTGGATATTGGAAGTAGACACGATCGCACCGGCCCAAATTGGGAACTTGAGGGTTGGGCAAGACTGGGCAAGGGAAGATGGGGAGAGAAAAGTGTGAAGGGGAGAGCTGGGGGGGCGCTCGGAGGAATGGGGTGCTTGGGATATAGGAAGGGTGGATATGGGAGCAGGGAAGCATATATCTTAATTTAAGGAGCTACCTGAGGGTTGTCAAGAGACTTGACCCTAGAGGGGTTCCCAGGTTTCCAGGGAGATTCCCCTAGTTAGTTCTTTGGGCAGCTGAGGAGAGGGAGCCTGAAAAGGCCAGTTCCTATAGCCATACTGATGAATTTCTTGCATATCACCATAGAACCTCCACCTGACGATAGATGAAGAAAATGACAGAGCCCCACATTGGAGCACCGGACTGAGCTCCCAAGGTCCTGATGAGGAGCAGAAGGAGGGAGAACATGAGAAAGAAAGTCAGGACCGTGAGGGAAACTCCAGCTGGCGACAGATGGGAAAGGTGACTGAGCCCCACATTGGAGCACCGGACTGAGCTCCCAAGGTCCTGATGAGGAGCAGAAGGAGCGAGAACATGAGGGAGAAAGTCAGGAACGTGAGGGGTGCATTCACTCATGGAGAAGGTGGGACAGAACTAAAGGGAGATCCCCAACTCCAGTTGGAATGGGACTGATGGATCATGCGACCAAACCCGTCTCTCTGAATGTGGCCAACAGCGGGGGCTGACTGAGAAGCAAAGGACCATGGGACTCGGGGCCTCTGATGTTCTCTTCATGGACGGGCTCTGTGGGAGCCTTCTCAGCTTGGTCGATCACCTTCCTGGACCTGGGGGGAGTTGGGAGGACCTTGGTACTAGCATAGAGTGGGGAACCCTGATGGCTCCTTGGCCTGAGAGGGAGGAGGGAGGTATGGGTGGAGGGGAGGGGAGGAAGGGGGAGAAGGAGGGGAGGCACGGGGAAGACGGGGGGAGGAGGGAGGAGGGGGAGGAGGAGGGAAGGAGATGGAAATTTTTAAATATAAAAAAAAATAAACCATGAGAAAGAAAAAAAAAGAAAAAAAAATCGAAAAGAAGAAAAATCACATTTAAAGAAGAACATTTAAGTCAGGAAATGGTTTCCTATTACGCTTTTCTATGATCATATGTCAGATTAAAAAATAAATGCATAGAAGTCCACAAAAAACCATACTCAATATTTCAATGAGTAGCTTCTTTAAGTTCTGAAAAGGCTGGTTCAGTAATTATACATTTATTAGAATTATGACCATCATGAAATACCTGTACCAATTAAGATTGATGATGTTCCAGCATTTATCTCTAGTAAAATGAAATATTTTTATATATGACCACATAATGTGTCAAAAGCTTACCACGTAACCCTACAGGACAAACAATTATAGAAGGATCTAATCACACTTTGAAAAATATGCTTGATAACTAGAAATGAGTAATAAAACTTCACAGAGATAAATTGACAGTGATTAATTAACTTTAAATATTTTAAATGCTAATGAAAAAATAACAACAGCTGCAGAAAGACACTGGATAATAAAAAAAACTGCTGAACTAAATCAGCCTATACATTTTAAGATTTGTTGATCTCAGAATGGTAGCCAGGATAGGTGTTACATTGGGGAAGAGGTTTTGCTTTTGTTTTCATGGGAAAAGCAAAGCAATAGATACCATCAAATTTGATAAGATTCGATTCAAACAGGAGAGAAATCTTGATTACGAGAGGTGATAGCTCATCAAACAGCTTGATTGTTCAACCAAAGCTAACTTATATGACTAATAAATGCCTTC
Source organism: Arvicola amphibius (assembly GCF_903992535.2). NCBI lineage: Eukaryota > Metazoa > Chordata > Mammalia > Rodentia > Cricetidae > Arvicola > Arvicola amphibius. The sequence continues at coordinate 48,717,382 of NC_052065.1, forward strand.
CATTTTATCCAGGTATGACAAAATTATTATCAAAAGATACTACTTTGCTTTTGCCCCCCCCCCATACCATTTTGCTTTATTAAAGTTATAACCTGACAAAAAAACGAACTTCTCAAATTTAGGGTTGGAGCAGTGTTTTGTTTATATCTTTCCAGGAGAATAAAACCATCCAACTAAGGAATCTAAAGAACACTGAAAAATGAAACATCTGAAGAAGGATGAATCATTAAGAGAAATATCCCAAGAAAAAGAGTAAATTGGCCCAATGGTATAGTACACCTTTGAAAGGGTAGAATTTCATGAATCTTCCCAAATACTTATTTTTTGTTGTTGTTGTTGATTCTTGGTACTCTATAAAAAAATAAAAATGAAATGGTCATTTTCTGGTCCAAATTCAATCCAAAGTTAAAGGTGGCTTTGGAGCTGTAGTGTGACTTTCTCCTTTTCTAAGCCCAAGCATACTTGTTAAAGAAAAATCCAAAACTTCTCTTTCATTTCAGAAGAGCCACTTGTTATGGAACAAAAGAAAACCAAAATTAAGGGACTATTCTATTTCCACTAATCTCAATATCCTTTGGTTTCCATTTGATTCTTTAATACTTTTCTTAAAGTATAAATTTCATCTCAAAATTTATAAGATATATATATATATATATATATATATATGAACTTTCTGTCATAATATTATAATATTAATGGTCAGATAAAGTACTAATTAATTCTAGAAATAAGCATCATTTAGCTTCCTGTACATGTTTTGGGGTTTAAATCTGAAACAGGTTAACTAGGAATTAAGTTTGTGTACTCTAGATGTATTTAAAAGGTTGTGGTTCTTTAACCTCTTGGAGAATCTGCTACATGAGACATTTGAAATGTTTAAACATTCTTAAGTGAACTAGGACCATTCCTAGAAGTGACCTTAGAGATCTCTAAGAAGATGATGGGACCTTGCAGTGATAAATTGATCTTAATTGTAGTAACATCATTAAGTTGACAAACACTACTCAAAAACAAGTTCAGATTATAAATTGCTCAGAAGAACTTCATAGCAGTCAGCACATTACATACTTGTGTTAATGTAGATATGTGTGTTTTCAGAACAAAAGAACCAGACACCAATGGAGAAAAAGCTAGTAGGCCAGGTCAGCCAGTCTCTCAGAATGCCTCTGTTGCAGTTTCCTGAAAATTCGTCATATAGAACAACTTCAAAGCTGCAAACTGAGATAACCTAGCCTTATAGATTACTCCAGCCAAACTTCAGATAAACCTTGCACTTTTCAGTCACACAGAGACTTGACAGCAAATAATGCAGGTAGTTCTCTGAAGCACAATTAATAAAAATTCAGGGTCATAAATTGGGGTTCCACCTGAAGAGCTGAAAATCAAAACAACCAGCAACTGGCTCTTACCTTGATCTCAGTCTGAAATGGCTATCCTGACTCCAGGAATCTCAGAATGAGACTGCATGAGCCCCTCCCCCCATCTTATATTCCTCTCTAAGGCTGGGATTAAAGGAATGAATCACTGGAATTAAAGACATGCACCATCCAATTTCTATGGCAGCTAGTGTGGTTACTGGGATTAAAGGTGTGTGTCATTGTGGCTGCTGGGATTAAAGGGGCATGTCATTTTGGCTACTGGGATTAAAGGTGTATGTTATCCTAGCCTGGTCTGCAAGGTGACTAGTGGAACTGTTTTATTCTCAGATCATCGGGCAATCTTTACTTATTAAAATACAATTAAAGTACATTTTCACTTTTTGTCTAAAAAAGCATGAATGCTATAACTAATGTAAGAAAACTATATACAATAAGGACAATGACTATATATAATATATACAGGCAATAAATACATCAACAACGTCTAGTCCACTTGTATTTGACAAATTCAGAGATAATATTTCATGTCTTTCTTATCTTGCTGAATCCAAAATTTTATACCTAATTTACTTTTTATCATAACTTGCTTTCTGTGTATGGTAAACTATAACTATAGCTATCTAATCTTCAAACCTCTCAGAGTAAGCAGGAAATACAAGCAAGAAACTTCCAAAAAATGTGAGTAATAACAGAAACAGCTGGCTGCCTGGACAGTCACCCAAAGTTCCTCTGCAATTTTGGAGCATCCATCTTCAGCCTACAGGCCTAGCATATCTGACAAGACATTCTGTGACGCAGGATATTTTACTGCCCTGCTTGTCAAATTAGGACAGAATGCTGTCAAAAGTCAAGGCATGGGCATTTTCTTGGACAGTGGCTTACTTTTACCACAAAAAGTAATGTCCTGTGGGAGTTTCTTTAATGCCCATTATTTTTTCTAAAGTGGTTAGTGTTGCCAAGAGCAGACATGTCTCATTTTCATAAAAAGAAACTAGGTTATTAAAACATCTTAAATACCATATTCTGTAAATCTCTGAAGGGTTTGAATATGACGCTATCTAATCCAAATTATATCTTTGACCTTGAAACACACCTAATGTGACTAAGTTCTTTTTACTAGGTTGATTAACTACTAACCTATATTCTTTATTATCCTAAACAGTTGATACTAATAATTTTCAAGTACTAGAGACTTGTATTACATTGTTAAATGAGCTATACAGGTACAATATCTTGAATAAGATTGGAAATGTATGTATAATATCTTTGAAAAAAAATAATTTCAATTTTGTGTCATATACAAAATTTATATACAATATGCAAAAGTAAAACCAATGCAAAACACTTAAAATTAATAGTTGCTTTATAAAATAGATTCAGTAATCTACCTTTTTTATCATATTACATCTATATACTCCTTTTTTCTTTTTAGAGTAGATTCAATAATCTACCTTTCTATCTTATCATATTTATATCCCCATTTTTCTTTTCCTTTCTTCTTCCTTTTCTTTCTTTTTTCTTTCTTTCTTCCTTTATTTTTTTGTCTTTTGAAGCAGAGTTTCTCAGTAATTATGGAGCTATTCCTGGAAATCACTCTGTAGACCAGGTTGACCTTGAACTCACAGAGATCTGCCTACTTGTGCCACTGCTATTTTTTTTTTCAAAATAAGAACCTTGGATCTAATTTACTTTGTTTGGTTTTTTTCCTGACCATTATCCATAACAACTTGTAACCAGCACATTAAACAAAAACATTCAAAATCCATATTTTGGAAATGTTAGGAGTTTTCTAGCCTATGTTCTGATGATTGTAGACATTAATAATCTTATAGGGACACAATGAAATTTATGATTATGATCAAGTACTTACTGGAGCATTCTGTGAGGCTGGATCATTTCAGCCAGCAGTTTTGAATCTCTCCTGGATGTAAAATTCAGAGTAAACTGCAATAAATGTACTCTGAAATATTGGATCATCTGGGTCATCTGTTCCTATGGAGATTTTTTCAGGGGGTTTTCCTCAAATCAAAACCTTATTTTCTTAACAAAGAATGAAACCACAGATTCTTATTTCCTGTCGAAACAAAAGCAAAACTTCTCTAAAGTAACATATCTTTTGACTTATATTTTGAAGTCAAATCATTTTGATCAAACCTTATTTTTCTTAATCCAGAATGAATCCACAGCCTCTCACTCCCTTTGGAAGCAAAATCAAAACCTTTTTTTCCAAAGTAATGTATCTTTTTAATTAAATTTTGAAGTCAAGATATTTTTAAAACATATAAATTAGATTAATCCAGCAATGTTTATAATCGAATGTCTTTAAGCAGTTGTTGCTCCTTCCTCAGCAGTCAAACATTCAAAGACAACACAATAATAACAGTACCCAGATTCTCTATGTATTTTTCATCTTTGCATGGAAGCTAATCTGGGCAGACAGATGGCAGCTGGGAGCACTAGTTTTTTCTCCCAAATCCACGTGAATAGGTTTGGGGCCCAGATCCTAGAGTTGGATTTCTGATCTCAGCCCTGTCCTGGGGTGGTGGCTAAAAAAGCCTCAGAAAAAAATGGCTTTTTCATAAATTCATGGCCACAAAAAGTAGGTGCCATATGAAGCATGATTAATAAAAACTCAGGGTCAGAAACTGTGGTCAACCTGAGGATCTGAAAAGAAAACAGCAGCACTGGTGTTATCTAGATCTCAGTAGGAATTGGCTCTCCTGCCTCCAGGACCTAAGAATGAGTCTGTGTGAGAGCTGTCTCCCCTATTTTATATTCCTCTCTCGAGCTGGGATTAAGGAGGTGTACCACTGGGATTAAAGGCATGTACCACTGAATTTCTATGGCAACTAGTGTGGTTACTGGGAATAAAGGTGCATGTCATTGTGGCTACTGGGATTAAAGGTGTGTGTTACCATAACCTGGTTCGTAAGGCAACCAGTAGAATTGTTTTACTCTCAGATATTTAGGCAATCTTTAATTATTAAAATACAATTGAAATGTCACTACAGCTCTCCCAATACTTGACCATTATTATTTTCTCAGGGTCCCCTAAAGATGTCATTGCCCCCAGAAAACAGGAGATTTTGAGAACACAATGCCCAAATTCCCAAGAGGAAGAGTGGTGGTTTTGGTCACTTTCTGGGCTATGGATATATGTCATATTTTGAGGGTCTTAGTTGCAAGTTGTTACTGGTCATGGAAAGGAAAGAAACTAGGCAAAGGGCAAAGGTGGTTAAATTCAGGGATATCTTTCTGACAAGAAAAAGATGTGGTATAAGAATGATAGGGTAAAAGGGTACAATATTGAATCTACTTTCAGGCTAAAAATTAACTACTAGTCTCAAATATTTTACATTGGTATAGGTTTTTGTATAGTGATACAAATTTAAGGTTATTTTTGTTACAGCATACTGTAAGTTAGTGTAACCATGCAACTCACTTAAAATTTTAATATATTTATAGTTCTAGTCTTTGAAAGCTATTAGAAACTGTTTAGGATAATTAAGATAGCCAACAAACTTGTAGTAAGGGTTTATATGTAGAGAGAAGTAAGCTTTATTTAACCTCAGTATTTTAGATAGATTGGTGGTCTTCAAACATTCCAGAGATCTACAGAATATGGCATTCGAAATGTTTTAATAAAAGAAGGTTTTTTATGGCAGTGAGACATATCTGCTCCTGGTAGCACCAGTTTCCTGAAAAAAAAGAATCTCCATAGGTAGTTTGTTTTAAATGTGGCAAAGCATTTCATTGGGGAAAACAAACTGCCCTTGCCTCAATTGCTAATAGTATGCTGTCATATGCTGTCATATGCAGAATGAACAAATAATATATGCACTTCTATAACAATTTACTTTTTACTTTGAAGTGGATTCTTCTTCATATATTTGTCTCTAAATATGTTATTACTTGTAGATAGAGTTCTTTTTGTCAGGAACCAGTCAGCTCCGTCCAGCCAGCTGCTCCCAAATAACCACATAGAACCTCATTATTAATTATAAATTCTCAGCCACTAGTTTAGGCTTATTACTAACTGTTATAATTTGAATTAACCCAACTCTATTAATTTACATGTTGCTACATGGTTCATAGCTTGTCACCTCTCCTGCATGTACTGTTTCCCCTGACTCAGCTACAAATTCTGCTTTCTCTACCCTTATTCTTCCCAGGGTCCTTAGTGTGATTCTCTCACCTAACCTTATTCTGCCTAGCTATAGGCCAGTCAACTTCTTTAATAAACCAATCATGATGACATCTATTCATAAAATGTAAAGGAATATTGCATAATTAAGGAGAGATGGGAGTAAATATAGGTATGGTATAATGTCAGAAATCTAGATCAGTTTTAGATATTATTAAAAGTAATAAAATGATAGGTAATTGTGCTACAATATTGACATTTTAAGTTTTCAGTTGTTTGAAGCTATAGTTAAATCATTTGACAATTTGCAAAAGATACTCATGAGATACTATAAGATAGATAGTTTGAATGTTATGATGTACATGAAAAATGAAGCAAAAGATTTAGAAAATAAAATCAGAAGTAATAATTTGAATTTTAAGTAACACTGAGTAAGTAAAAAATTACTTTGTAGTTAACAAGATGTTGTACATCATAAGAAAGGAGTGCCTTGATCATAGTTTCTTTTTAATATAAATCCGGTACTTGTTTGGGAAACTGAATTCAAGAGATTAGATTTTAGACAGAATTCCACCATTAAAAATAATGAGTAAAAAATCCTGAGCATGTAATATAGGAGATAAGATTTCATGTAATTACAATGGTAAAAATATTGGACAGAAGTTTTATAATTACTGATTAATTGAATGTTGTTCCAAAGGAACAAGTACAGAGTAATTTGCTATTAATGTATAAATTATTTACTATATGTAGAGTTTTAGAATATAAGAAGATGATTTATATTTTTAGAAAATTGATTGCTGTGACTTTTTAAATTATCAGATGTCACCCAATATGTATTGACATAACGACTAATCAGTTTTCTTCATGGGAATGAGCATTGGTAGGCTGCCTATGCTCCAGTGATCAACCCTTTACTCATGTGCAACACTGATTGTACTTATCAGGCTACATATAAAGAAATAGAGGAACACATGAAGTTAGAGGGAGGACAGACATAGAGAAGGACTTAGAGATTTGTGGGCAGGAATGAGGGGTGGGTATGCTCAAAATAAATGTTATTTGTATATGAAGTTCTCAAAGGATTAAAAAAATCTAAAAAGAAAGAATTGTTCCCTTCTAAGAGAAAAACTTTGGCAAATATAAATTTAGGCATCACTACTATAATGCTAAATGATGAAGCTATATTGTAGGATACAAATACTAATAGGATGCAAAATGAAAAAAAATGAGCCTTAAAGTTAAATGCTATTAAAACAAATGCATAGAAGTGGTTTACTTTTAAAAGTCATCAGTTGCTCTGAGAAACATCTTAACAGAAACAACAGCAAACACTCTTCTGGATTAATTTAAATTCCCATTTGCATGAGTAGTGCTCTGGCATAATTGCTTCTGTGGTTCAATCTCAGTCCAACTCCAGCACTGCTTCGACTTACACAAGTTTAGGATTAAGAAACAACATAACAGACATGTGTACAGAAAAAACTGTGATCAGGTTACAGTGAGATCTGATGGAAACCCATCAGCAGGTACCTGGAAACTCTGGGCATTTATTGTTAGAGAGAGAGAGAGAGAGAGACGAGAGAGAGAGAGATGAGAGAAGAGAGATTGAGAGAGAGAGAGAGAGAGAGAGAGAGAGAGAGAGAGAGAGAGAGAGAGAGAGAGAGAGAAGGGGGGAGGGGGAGAGAGAGAGGGAGAGAGAGAGAGGGGGAGAGAGGGAGAGAGGGAGGGAGGGAGAGAGAACAGCATCAATGAAGAAGTGGTGGACTGGTAGGTTAATTAATAGGTAGGCACTCTCTGTCAGGGAGCAATCTCAGGTTGGATTCATCCTAGTGCAGGAAGTTGCAGTTGGTAGCTAAAGGCTAAGTCTTGGTAAGTATCTGAACTTTGAATGGAGGAAAACTACCATTCCCTTGGTTTTGAGGCACTGGGGTCTTTGGGAAGGTCATGCTCATGCCAATCATACATATTCACTTAGGACTTCATCAGCTCCACACTGGTAAAAAAAAAAAAAAAGTGTATATAAATGTGTGCTATGTGTGCATGTGCTCACATGTGCAAGGAAACATTATGTGGCAGACATTTCCCAGGGAGATGAAACACATTTTATTTACTGAATAAAGGGGATCCATGAAAATCCAATGTAATGATTGCACTAACATCCATCTTGGTGAACAAATATGTTTTATTGTGATTGTCAAGTGAACTATGACTCAGATGTGGTTTTTTAAATAAGATATAGATAGGGACAACTCAAAAGTAGATGTATCCTAAAAAAAAGCCCTCCCCAACACAAAACCTGAGGCCATTGAAATTTCTACAGAGATCTACAATTGAAATTTTTGCAGAGATCTACAATTGAAATTTCTACAGAGATCTCATGCAGCATAATAGTCCAAGTACCTCTTCTTTATAGTTAGGCTAGTCAGAGTCTCCCACCACGTCAGTCATTTACTCCTTGCTATATTACTGGAGAGGGACCCTCAAGAATCTTCCAGGTTTCTTCTCTTCTTCTACATGTGACTATTTGTTTGTCTCCTAATGCTCATGAGTCTTTCTTCCCTCCTAGAGGGAATTTTTCATATTGGAGGAAACTACCATGGAAGGGAGGTAGGGTTCCTGGTAGGGAACTCTCTTAAGCAGTTTATTTAGCAGGGCTTCAAATACAACACTGGTTTTTGCTCTCTATAGTTAATCACTAAGGTCAAACTAAGCTTTGGGAAAAAATGAAAAAGGAAATGGGTCTTACAGAATATTTGACAAGAAAATTAGCTTTCTGAAACTTTAAAATTGGGCTCTGTTCCTGGAGTATAACCAGGATAATTGATTGTGTATTGTAGAACACACATTGTGCTTACAGTTAGGTACTCTGAGAAACTAGGTCTGCTGGATACTGACTAAAAAATATTTGACCAAATTTAAATATGAAGCAATGCAAGAATAACACTAATTGAGGAATGACTAAAAATAAATGACATGTACATTTATTATCTTTCTGTTGTTGTGATAAGACACCCTGACCAAAACAATTTATAGAAGGAAGAATTTATTTGCCCTTCTGGTTCCAGAGGAAAACAAGTATACTATGGTGGGAAGACATGGCAGCAAGCAGTAATTCTGGCAGATGGAGAAGGAAGCTGAGAGCTCATATCCTCAATGAAAAGTATGAAGCAGAGAGAGCAAACTGGGAGTAAGAGATTTTTACTCTCAAAACTTGTGACATATTTTCTCCAATAAAACCTCCTAAACCTTCCCAAACTGTGCTATCAAGTAGGGAACTGGGGAACAAATAAACAAATACTAAAGCTTATGGGGGACACTTCTCATTCAAACCACTATATTATGTATCCCTCAAAATTACATGGAGGAATTATTATAGATCAAGTCACTGGAGAGACATGATAGCTAGATATTATTTAGATCCTGGACAGGATTCTGTGTGAAGGAAAAATAATATGTGTGAGAGAAATAGTTGGTAAAATTGATACAAAAATATGAACATTATATTAGATAAAGCTTTTATGGCAAGCTTACAATTACAATCTTAATGATAGCTGTATTTTTTGTAACTGAAAGTCTAACATATTCTTAGGAAAGCATATAGTACAAAGAAGTAAATAGATTCAATGTGTAACCTATACTCAGATGGTTACAATAAAAAATTTGTGTGTTTGTGTGTGTGTGTGTGTGTGTGTGTGTGTGTGTTTGGGAATCGAACCTTGGAACTCATGTTTGACAGACAAGAACATTACCACTAAGCTACATTCCTTTACTTATTATTTCATGTGAGTGTGGGGGTATGTCTGTGATGATGGGGACAAAATTGCTTCAAAATAAAACTTAAAGACTAGTTATTTTCTCATCTCTTTTGTTTGCAAGATGTCTATATTTCACAGATAATACCAATATAACCATCAATTTACTTCTTTATAATTTCATTAAATGACATTTCTTTCTAATAGATACTTTATTTCTAATGTGTAATACTATGAGGTATCTAGTAACTACTGAATTAAAATGAGACTATTACCTTGATTAATTAGAAGACAAGTCAAGAGAGAATAGAATTCTAAACAAATAATTTAAAAGAAAGCATTACATACCCTAAAGAAGAAAAATAATATACAAACAGTAAAATGTTTAATGTTTCAGAATTCAATGTTATATTATTTTGTGGTGTTTCATTCTTATTGAAAGCTAAAACATGTTTGCAACAAATATTTTTATTCAAAAGTAATTTAATAAGCAAAGATAATTTAGATGATGCACTAAACTTAAAAGCTTCTGTACAATAAAGAAAGCTTTCAAAAAAGGAGAAAGACAATCTACTGAAAAGGAGGCAATATTTCAAATTACACATATGACAAATAGTTAATAACCAGAACATGAGAGAAACTTGTGAAATTCAGTAAACATTCAGCAAAAATTTAGAAAATTTAATTAAATAATGTTTCAAGGCTTTGAATAGATACCTTAAAACAGGCACCAAAAAGTGCCAACTGATAAGTGCATGATTGCTCAGCATCACAAATAGTCAGGGATGTATAAATCAATAACATAGTAAGACATCACCTTACACGTGTTACGATGGCTGTTATAAAAAAAAAAAGGTAAGAATAACTGGTGCTGGTGAAAGCATGGAAAAAAAAGAAATTCTTGTTCACCTTTGAAGGGGATGCAAATGGTTTGGTAGAGAATCTATAGAAAACTCTGGAGTGTCCTCAAATATTAAATCTAAAATTTCAATGTGAACTACAACAATTCAAAACTGGGTATGTGTCTAGATGAAATAAAATTAGGCTCTCAACAATTTGAATGGACAAAAAAATGCAGATGCAAATATGTGTGTGTGTGTGTGTGCGTGCATACATACATAAATATATTTATATAGAGAGAGGAATTGTATATAACTTATAAAATTATAAAATGAAAAAATCCTGTCACATGTAATATTATGAATGGAAGTAAGTATGATAATTGAAAATGTCTAGGCATAGAATTAAAAATGCGGTATGATCTTAGATTTACAATCTAAAACTATTTATAGACTCGTAGATGCAGAGAACAAGACATCAGTTAAGAAGGGATGAGATGTGGGATCTATGAAAAAATATTAACTAACCTATACTAATGTTGCATTCTGATTATTTAATTAATATTATTTAATTTTATCTGTATGGGAATTTTGCCCCTAGGCATGTTTACAATGCTTGGACCTGGTGCCTTCTGGTAACTAGAAAAGGATGGCGAATATCCTTGAAGTAAAGTTACAGAATGTTGTGAGCCACTCTATGGGTGTTGGAACTTGAACCAAGGTTCTCAGGAAGAGTAGCAAGTGCTCTTAGTTGCTGAGCCATCCCTTATGGTCCCATTGTTGAATTATTTTCTGTAAATACGAATTTAAAGAAAGGTACATTATCATTAATGGTGCACTGTTCACTAAAAATTTGATGGGAGAGAAGGGTTTAAAAGTCTTTATCTTCCTCATAGACAAATGGTCACTCTGGATGTTGATGAATGTATAATTGGTTTCAGTAGTATAAGTATTGCAAAAGCCATATGTATATCAATTTATCACATTTTGACCACCTTGAGCACATGGAATTGTATTCACATAAATGGTTTTCAATGGAACATAATCACACTGATTAACTTTGAAGATTATTCAGAATTTAGTTATTGTAGTGTTCCTTTGCCTTTCCTTTGTTGGCAATTGACAATGCTAAATATTCATCTTGTATTTTAGGCACAAACTTTCTTTTGAGATAGTTTGCCTCTTCCAACAGAAGAGAAAAAATTTCAGTCACTTTTGCATTTGAAGACTGAGCAATGCAGCAACAAGTCCTCCCAATAACTCAGTTTCATTGACTGGGTCAGGGAATGCAGTTAATTTGCAATCAAATAGTTGGCCTTGACAAAGAGGTAATTCTCAATGATTTTGAGGATAACTATCATACTATTGTCATTATTTCCATTTTCCTTTTTCCATTCACCTTTAGGAAAAAAAATAGGGAACCTAAACTTAGAAGCAGCTTAAGGCAATAGTTAAAATTAGATCTTTAAGCAAAAATATATTTGATATCTCCATCTTCATCTATACATGAATGTATATACTTAGATATTTTTATTTAAGTATGTAAATTTTATTTATGAAATTCTCCCTCTTTATATGTATATGTATATATATATATATATATATATATTCTAAAAATCACACTAATGATAAAATTAATGTGTGGTTACTTCTTGTAGGAAGTGTTTTATGTATTCATTGTATTTATTGTCCTCAATCACATAGTGTCAATTGCTTTTGATTATAATAACATAGCGTCCATTCTTAATTTTAATCAAATATGCTCATATAAACATTACTATGTCATGTATTCTAAAGTTTCAGCATAGAAAAAAAGTAATGAATTTTGATCTTAGACTTCTAAGACTGTTCTTTCATTAAACAAAATGTATGTATAAAACAGCTTGGTTCACTTCTTGGCACATTTACAGATATGCATAAAACCATAAAATCAAAAATGACAACTGACAACACATTGTAATGAATATGGAACATGCAGAAGCTCCATATTAGGACAGCAGCAGCACTGGACTGGGATTTTTTTAAAGAGATAATCCATACTATTTCCTGGGCCTGAGACATAAATATCTTGGCCTTTCTTTAAAAAAAAAACATAAGTTTATATAATTAAATTCTAATAAAGAAGGGTTCATTACCCAGTTCTACTTATTTTATGGATTTCTTTAAAAATGTTTTGAAAATTCATTAGCAAACACTTTATATATTTCACTATTTTGAGGATATAGTATGTGCTTAAGTCAATTATAAATAGACGCATTTAGTTTCACTTTAGGAAGCACCAGTCTTTTTTTATCTGTTTTATTTGACTTTAGGAGGTACCAGTCTTTTTTGTCAATTCACATTGGATTGAATTTTAGTATTGCACATAGTGAAACATACATGTGATTCACATAACAAAATACATTTTGATATAAATTATAGGTATTATTATGATTCATACTGATAACAAAAGAATATAAGTGAACATGCACAGAGTTTTTAGAAATTAAACTATAAAAAGAGATAAGGACAGAACAAACAAACAAATAAAATGAGAAAGCACCAACTGTTACCTAGCTGTCCTGTCATTTTTTTCTCTATGAGACAATTTGAATTAATTTTCATCTGGTTCCAGTAAATATTCTTCCTGATTTGCCCTGTTCCATTATTCAGGTATAATTACAGTCTATTGGCCTTGTTCTACTTGCCTGTCTTTAGCTGCCAGGAAGCCATTTATGGTGGTTCTTGCTAATATTATTACTTGCTTGCATAAATCTGCCAAGTTATTCTTAAACACCGTGGCAATTCTTATTTTTTCAAGGAAAAAAATAGCAGAAGTACATTTTATTTGTACTGATTTGTGTCTGTTTTGGAACATACAACTGCAATGTTTGTGTCTCTGGGATTGGGTAAATTTCATATTAATCTTCATCAGGATAAAATGTTTAGGATTTTGGGTTGAGCCTCTCAATTTTTGCTTTACACGGATTTAATAGGACTCAGTTTTGTAGCAAACAATTCAACTAAATCAGCTACCTGTTTCTTTGGTATGGTCTAGTCTCTATTTTTAAGCCAAATTCAAACTTTCATAATGTAGCATTCAGAGCGTATAATGTAATAAAAATATGTTGACTTCATCATACCTCCTCAATTTTAAGATGAGCAAACCTGATTTTCAATACTTCATCTACTTTACCTGATGGCTTTTGATTGTTTACTTTACTAAGTTTAATGACAACATTGGTTTTCATACTGTGGATATGGAAAATGTTTAATTTAAGCTGAATAATACTTTTGACAGTGACCTCAGTGATTCTAAGTGACATAACAGATATTCAGGGTAATTTTGAGAAATCAACTCACTTTTCCTAGGAATGAGTCAATTAATAGATAATTGTTAGGTCATGGGTCTGCTGCTTCAAGACACATTAATACACAAAACTGTTCACAAGTCCCTGTAGCCTGGGTCCATATTGGTTTTTTCTGACATATTTTTATTTATTTTCTGAAAATTTTCTCTAAAATGTCTAATGACAAAATTATGCTCATTCTTCCAGCTTTTATAATAATTCATTTAATGAATGCTACGAAAGGTCTTTTATCCATTTTCCAGTGGAGATTGTTTCTCTATAACAAATGGTGTGAAGACTTGTGATATTACACCTTGCATATAAATTTACATATTTAGAAAATTGTGTGCCTTACATTTCTGTAAACTTCTTGTCTAAGAATAATAATACAGATGATTATATTTTCTTCTCTTTTTTAAAAGTATTTTTATTGCTTTATAAATAATACTATTCAAAATTTCTACCTTCTCACCTCCTGCTCCCCCACTCACCCTTCCCTCTCACATTCCAGTCCTAAGAGAGGGCAGGGTATCCTGCCTGTGGGAAGTCCAAGTCTCTTCCCCTCCATTAAGGCCTAGGAAAGAGAGCATCCAAACAGACTAGGATACCAAAAAAGCCAGTATATGAAGTACAATCAAATCCCAGTGCCATTATCATTGGCTTCTCAGTCAGCCCCCATTGTCAGCCACATTAAAAAAAATCAGTTTGATCACGTGCTCAATCAGTCCCAGATCAGTCACACTGTCTCAGTGGGTGGACCAACCCCCTCACGGTCCTGACTTCCTTGCTCATCTTCTCCCTCTTTCTGCTCTTCAACTGGACCTTGGGAGCTCATTCCAGTGCTCCAATATGGATCTATGTCTCTATCTCCATCCATCGTCGGAAGAAGGTTCAATGGTGAAATTCAAGATATTCATCAGTGTGGCTATGGGACAATGCCAGTTCAGGCATGCACTCCTCTACTGCCCAAGGACCTAGCTGGGTACATCCCAGTGGACACCTGGAAACCCTCTAGAGCCAAGTCTTTTGCCAACCCTAAAATGGCTCCCTTATATAAGATAACTTCTTCCCTGCTTCTATATCTGCCATAACTCCATCTCAACCATCCCACTCCCCCAAGCTCTCCCCAATCCCTCCACTTCACTCTTCTCTCTCTACCTCTCCCCTACCCCCCACTGCACTCCCACCCCCATGCACCCAACTTTTCCTGGTGATCTTGTCTTCTTTCAATTTCCAGGAGGATCTATATATGTTTTTCTTTGGGTTCACCTTATTATTTAGCTTCTCTAGGATTGTAAACTATAGGCTCAATGTCCTTTGTTTATGGCTAAAATCTACTAATGAGTGAGTACATACCATATTCATCTTTTTGGGTCTGAGTTATCTCACTCAGTAATTGTTTTCTATTTCCATCCATTTGAGTCCAAAATTCAAGATATCATTGCTTTTTACCACTGAGTAGTACTATAATGTGTAGATGTGCCACACTTTCTTTATCCATTCTTCCATTGAGGGTTGTTTATAGGTTCTGGGTATTACAAATAATGCTGCTATGAACATAGTTGAAAAAATGCTTTTGTAGTATGATTGGGCATCTCTTGGGTATATTCCCAAAAGTGGTATTTCTGAATCTTGAAGTAGGTTGACTCCCAGTTTCCTGAGAAACCACCACACTGATTTCCAAAGTGGTTGCACGAGTTTGCCTCCCCACCAGCAATGGATGAGTGTTCCCCTTACTCCACATCCTCTCCATCAAAGGCTATCATTGGTGTTTTTTATTTTAGCCATTCTGACAGGTGTAAGATGGTATCTCAAAGTTGTTTTGATTTGTACTTTCCTGATCTCTAAGAAAGTTGAACATGTCCTTATATATCTTTTGGCCATTTAAACTTCTATTGAGAATTCTTTGTTCAGTTCAGTACCCCATTTATTTAATTGGGTTATTTAGAATATTAATGTCTAGTTTCTTGAGTTCTTTATATATTTTGTAGATCAGGCCTTTGTCTGATGCGGGGTTGGTGAAGATCTTCTCCCATTCAGTAGGTTGCCTATTTGTCTTAATGACAATGTCCTTTGCTTTACAGAAGCTTCTCAGTTTCAGGAGGTCCCATTTATTCATCTTTGCTCTCTTCGTCTGTGCTACTGGGGTTATATGTAGGAAGTGATCTTCTTTGCCTATGTATTGCAGACTACTTCCCACTTACTCTTCTATCAGGTTCGGTGTGGTCAGATTAATATTGAGGTTTTTGATCCATTTGGACTTGAGTTTTGTGCATGGGGACAGATATGGATCTATTTTCATTCTTCTACAGGTTGACATCCAGTTATGCCAGCACCATTTATTAAAGATGCTTTCTTTCTTTCATTGTATAATTTTAGCTCTTTTGTTGAAAATCAGGTGTTCATAGGTTTCTTGATTAATATCCAGGTCTTCAATTCTATTCCATTGGTCAACATTTCTGTTTTTATGTCAATACCAAGCTGTTTTTATTACTGTAGCTCTGTCATAGTATTTGAAGTCAGGGATGGTAATGCCTCTGGAAGTACCTTTATTGTATAGGATTGTTTGGGCTATTCTGTTTTTTGTTTGTTTGTTTGTTTGTTTTTCCATATAAAGTTGATTATTGTTTTCTCAAGATCTGTGAAGAATTTTGTTGGGGTTTTGATGGGGGTTGTATTGAATCTATAGTTTGCCACTTTTACTATGTTGATCCTACCAATACAAGAACATGGGAGATCCTTCCATTTTCTGGTATCCTCTTCAAGTTCTTTCTTCAAAGACTTAAAGTTCTTGTCAAATAGATCTTTTACTTCCTTGGTTAGAGTTACCCCAAGATACTTTTTGCTATTTTTGGCTATTGTGAAAGGTGATGTTTCTCTGATTTCCCTCTCTGCTTCTTTATTCTTTCTGTAAAGGAGGGCTACTGATTGTTTTGAGTTGATCTTGTATCCTGCCCCATCACTGAATGTATTTATCTGCTGTAGGAGTACTTTGGTAGAGTTTTGGGGTCACATATGTACACTATCATATCATCCTCAATTAACAAAAGTTTGACTTTTTCCTTTCCAATTATAATCCCCTTGATCTCTTTATGCTGTCTTATTGCTATTGCTAGAACTTCAAGCACTATATTGAAGATATATGGAAAGAGTGGACAGCCTTGTCTTGTTCCTGATTTTAGTGGAATGGATTTAAGCTTCTCTCCATTTAATTTGATGTTAGCTGTAGGCTTGCTGTATATTGCTTTTATTATATTTAGGTATGATCCTTGTATCCCTAATCTCTCTAAGACACTTTATCATAGGGGTTGTTGAATTTTGTCAAATGCTTTTTCAGCATCTAATGAAATGATCATATGTTTTTTTTTCTTTCAGTTTATTTATATGATGGGTTACATTGATAGATTTTTCATATATTGAACTAGTCCTGCATCACTGGGATGAAGCCTACTTGACCATAATGGATATTATTTTATGTGTTCTTGTATTCGGTCTGCTAGTATTTTATTGAGAATTTTTGCATTGATGTTCATGAGTAAGATTGGTCTGTAATTCTCTTTCTTGGTGAGTCTTTGGTTTTGGTATCAGGGTAACTGTAGCTTCATAAAAAGAGTTTGACAATGACTCTTCTGTTTCTATTATGTGAAACACATAAAAGAGTTTAGGTATTAGCTCTTCTTGGAAGTTCTGGTAGAATTCTCCATTGAAACCATCTGGTCCAGGGCTTTTTTTGGTAGGGAGGTTTCTGATGACAGTGTCTATTTCCTCGCAACTTATAGGTCTATTTAAATTGTTCATCTGGTCTTGATTTAATTTTGGTATATGGTACTTTAAAATGTCCATTTCTTTTACATTTTCCAATTTTGTGGCATATAGGCTTTTGTAGTAAGACTTCATGGTTCTCTGAATTTCCTCAGTGTCTGTTGTTATATCCCCCTTTTCATTTCTGATCTTGTTAATATGCTTGTTTTCTCTCTTCCTTTGGATTCATTTGGATAGGGGTTTGTTAATCTTGTTGATTTTCTCAAAGAACCAGCTCTTTGTTTCATTGATTCTTTGGATTGTTTTCTGTGTTTCTATTTTGTTGATTTCAGCCCTCTGTTTGATTATTTCCAGTCTTCTAAACCCCATGAGTGAGTCTCTTTCTTTTTTCTAGAGCTTTTAGGTGTGCTGTTAAGTCTCTAATGTGAGCTTTCTTCGTTTTCCTTATGTGGGCAGTTAGTGCTATGAGCTTTCTTCTTAGCACTGCTTTCATAGTGTCCCATAGGATTTGGTATGTTGTGTCTTTATTTTCATTGAATTCAAGGAAGACTTTAATTTCTTTATTTCTTCCCTGACCCAGGTGTGGTTCAGTAGTTGACTGTTCAGTTTCCATGAGTTTGTATGCTTTCTGGAGGTAGAATTGTTGTTGACTTATAACTTTATTCCACAGTGATCCAATAAAACACAGGTGGTTACTATAATTTTTTTGTATCTGTGGATGTTTGCTTTGTTACCAAGTATGTGATCTGTTTTCAAGAAAGTTCCATGAGATGCTGAGAAGAAGATATTTATTACATCTGTTAGTTATCTTATTTCTCTGTTAAGTTTCTGTCTGGTTGACCTGTCCATTGGTGAGAGAGGAGTGTTGAAATCTCCCACTATTAGTGTGTGGGGTTTGATGTGTACTTTGAGTTTTAGTAATGTTTCTTTTATACATGTGGGTACTTTATATTAGGGTGAAGATATTCAGGGTTAAGACTTCATCCTGACAAATTGTTCCCGTTATGAGTATAAACTGTCCTTCTCCATCACTTCTGATTTATTTTAGTTGGAAATCAATTTTGTTAGATATTAGTATAGCCACATGCACTGTTTTCTTAGTCCATTTGATTGGAAAACTTTTTCCAACCCTTTTACTTTAAGGAGTGTCTGTCTTTGAGGTTTAAGTGTGTTTCTTGTAAACAGCAGAATGTTGGATTCCTGTTTTAGTATCCATTCTCTTAACCTGTGCCTTTTTATAGGTGAATTAAGTCGACTGATATTAAGTGTATTAATGACCAGTGGTTGTCAACTCTGTTTTTTTTTTTCCCCGGTGGTAGTGTTTCTGTGTTTCCCTTCTCCTGAGTGTGCTTGGGAGGGTTGTTAGAATGTCTGTGTTATTATGGGTTTGTGGTTTCATTCTAGTACTTTCTGTAGGCTGGTTTGTGGCTATGTATTATTTAAATATGTTTTTGTTCTGGAATATTTATTTTTCTTTATCGATGTGAAAGAAAGCTTGGCTGGGTATAGTAGTTCTGTTGCTTGCAATCCATGCTCTCTTAGTTACTGCAGTCATCATATTCCAGGACTTTCTGGCTTTCAGGTTTCCATAGACAAGTCAGGTGTAAAATCTGGTAGGTTACCTTTATAATTTTTTGACCTTTTTCCTTTGCAGCTCTTAATATTCTTTCTTTATTCTGTATGTTTTGTGTTTTGATTATTATATGGTGAGGGGATTTTTTTTTATTCCAGTCTATTTGGTATTTTGTATGCTTCTTGTACCTTTATAAAAATATTATTCTTTAGGTTGGGTAAGTTTTCTTCTATAATTTTGTTGAATATATTTTTCTGGGCCTTTGAGCTGTAATTCTTCTCCTGCTTCTACCCCATATTATACTTAGGTTTGGTCTTTTCATGGTGTCCCAGATTTCCTGGATGTTTTGTGTTAGGAATTTGTTGGATTTGATGTTTTCTTTGATCAATGAGTTTATTTCCTCTATAGTATCTTCAGCGCCTGAGATTTTTCCTTCTATCTCTTGTATTATGTTGGTTATACTTGTCTCTGTAGTTTCTATTTTTTTTACCCAGATTTTCTATACCCAGACTTCTCTCAGTCTTTGTTTTCTTTATTGCCTCCATTTCGATCTTCAAGTCTTGAACTGTTTCCTTTCACTGTTTGATTTCTTTTCTTGGTTTCTTGGGTATCTTGAGGGATTTATTCATTTCTTCTAACTTTTGTTTCACTTCTTTTCCATTCCTTTACAGAGTTTTCCTGTTTAAGGGCCTCTATCATTTCATAATGGCTTCTGCTTCTTTTGGATTAGGGTGTTCAAGTCTTCCCTATTGAGTATTACTGCGATTCTGGGTTTGTCATGTTGCTTTTCATGTTGTTTGGATGGAATTCTTGCATTGGAGCCTGCCCACCTGTTCCTCAAATGCGGACCAGACGAGTTTGGCGTTTTGGTCCAATCTTTGTTGTGACTGACCTGTGTACTTGGGGGGATTTTCTTGGTGTTGCCCCTCTCAGGAACCCTCAAGCACTGGGAACTGGCTCTCAGTTCCCCGTCTGGCCCTGAAGCAGGAATGTGCTTGTGGATCTAAGGCATCCCCCACAGGTGAAAAGGAGTGCTTGGGGTAAGATGGGATGGGGTAACTAGAGAAAACCAGTAGCCAGGGAGACAACCTGCTGAATGGCCAGAAACGTTTAGGGAAATGGAGGGACCTGTACTCCATTCCTGGGGCCATCAACCCGGCAGGCACACACTTACCCCTCTGGATGGATCTCCTCAGTACAGGAGCAAGGACACTTGCTGGGCCAAGGCTGGGTCCATATTGTTAACAACAATATACAAATAAATGCTCTTTCTTATCTTTACTTCAAAGAATGAACTCAGCCTTTCTGCTGTTGCCCAGAACTAAAAGAAGTTTGAAATATGGCCCCACATCTGATTAGTAGCTTCCTGTCTTATGAGTAAACATACATAGTCTATGCCAGAATAGATCACTATGTATAAAGCCTGCCCACCCCCTTAAAAACCTTAAGATTTAGAAAGCCTCTTTGTTCTTAAGCTTGGAAGGCAAAGTTATCTTTGCCCCTTCAAGGCTCCTTTATGTTTGGCTATGCTCTGGATACTATATCTCTCTTGATACCCTGGACACTGAAGAATCTACCTCTCATTTCAACAGCCCTATCATGTGGTGCTCTTGTTTGTACAAATAAAGCTTGCCTGATGATCAGAGGGCAGAGCTAGGAAGCCACTAGATAACAATAGATGTCTGGAGGACTGTACAGATGGACAGGAAGTGATATGTCTGAAAGAGAGAGAGGAAGTGATAATAAAGTGGGAGGAGATAGGAATTCAGTCTCTCTTTTTAGCTGGAATATTGAGTATGTTCCGTTGCTGTGGTTTGCTCCTGCATCACTGTGATTTCTTAACATTTCCCCTATATCTGACTCTGGGATTTTATTTTTAGACCTATTAGAATGCTATGCTACACCTATCATGCTCTCCCATAGTAGCTGTCTCTTCTAATTCTCTCCTACTTTAAGTCCTAAGTCATTGCTTTCCATGTTTGTTTCTTCTTTAAGAGCCTTTCTCATCTTCATAAAATAAATTTGAAATTTGACTTGTGTTTCAGATGCATTGGAATGTTCAGCTCTTGCTTTTATAGGACCACTGGGCTCTGGTGGTGTCATATTACCCTTTCAGTTGTTGAATGTATTCTTACATTAACTTTTACTTATCTTTTTTAACAAGTGGTGTGACTTATATCTGTGCCTGTTCTTCCAGCTATTGTTGATTGTTGATTACACCTGGATCTATGTAGTATGCTGTTTTTCCAACTGGTGTATTTTACACCTCTGCCTATGTAGTCTGCTGGGGTTGTGTGGAAGGGCTGGCTACAGGAAGCATGTTCAATTGTGTGGGGCTGGGCTGCAGAGTGAGTCCCACGTATGGCTGGTGTGGGGACATAGCCTGGAGGCAGGTATCTCACCTACTTGCAGACCGATGGGGCACTTTCCATATTTATAAGTCTCTTTCTCCAATAAGTTTATTTTGGAAGACAATTTTAGATCAGCTCCTTTCGCCTTACCTCTTTCTCCATCCTTTTTAGCAAAACTCATCTTGTGGGTTATTTATGGATTGAAGGATTTTTATCCAGTTATTTTGTTTATATTTTTCTTATGTATAATTTTTACATATTATGATTTGATTATCTTTTTATTAATTTTAAATGTACACAAGTACACTTTAAAGAAAATAATTTTTAACAACTATTCACAAATGCAAAGCTATGAAAACAACCTTGTAGGTGTCCATCAATAGAATAATGAAAATACAAAATAATAATAGAAATAAATAATAGAAAATATAAATTATAGATATATATCTATATATTATATGTACACACACATTTTATATATATATATATATATGGAAAAGGATGGAGAGAGAGAGAGTCTATAGCTAAAGAATTAAGTTACATCATTTGCAGAAAATTAGATACAACTGGATATAATCATATTAAGCAAGTTATATCAGCTTAGAAAGACAAATGTACATTTCCCCATTTGTGGGTCCTAGATTTTGTGCAAAAACATATAATCATTCATGTATGTGTGATATGAAAGGATAGGTGAAGTTTTCTAGGGGAACAAAGGAGACTAATTAAAGAAGAGAGGAGAAAAAATAAATATGTAGCTCTATAAGGAAAGCAGACTCACAGAAAATTATATATTCCTGTGTATGTACATGACCTAATATCATGTGTAATAAATACACAAAATCAAAAAAAGAAACAAAAAGATATGTTAAAAAATATACTCAGAGTTAGCCAAACTCAGGATCCTTTATATTTAGATATAAAATTTATGAAATATTACATGCCTTTTAAAAACCTGAAGCCAATTTAAATGTATTTATTTGTATTTTATTTGTGTGTATGTATGTGGGCCTACACAAGCTTATTTACACCATGTGCATGTAGGTACCCATAGAGGGCAGAAGAAGGTGTTGCATATAGCTGTAAGAGTGGCTGGTTGTTAGTTGCCTGGTGTGGGAACTGGGAACTGAAACTGGGTCTTCTGCAAGAGCCATCTCTCCATCCTCCATCAAAGTCAATTTACAAAGAAACATTTATTTTAATTTCCATACACACATCTATGAGAACTAATGATGAGATGAATTATAATAGAATATCTCTGAAATTTTTTCTTACCATTCATGGTTTCTAAGCCCACAGTTGATGTGGGAGTTCCCTCTGTGTACTGTGATTACAATTAATGATTAAAAAAACTGCCCTGCCTTGGCCTGTTGGTAGGGCAGAAATTAGGTAGACAGGGAAGATGGAACTGAATGCTGGAAGAAAGGAGGGTGGAGAAAGACACCATGGAGCCACCAGAGTCAGAAATGTCTAATTTTTGCCAGTAAGGCACTGCCACATGGCAATATACAGATTAATAGAAATGGATTAAATTAATAAAGAATTAGCCAATAAGAATCTAGAGCTGATAGGCAAAGCAGTGTTTTAAATAATATAGTTTCTGTGTGATTATTTCAGTTCTGGGCAGCCAGGATGAACAAGTGGCCCTCTCCTCTAACACACAATGGCTTCTGTATACCTGATCGAGAACTAGTGTAGAAGCCCATATGTATATCACACAGTTTTTCTTTGAACTAGCAGTTTTAGAACTAGGTAGTAATTTTCTAAAGCCCCATCCTTCTTATTTGACTTTACTTCTTTCTGCCCCATAACCAAGTGATATTATAGTTTATATCTTGGTTTAGTTTCATTACTACTTGCTTCTTTCTTAATAATTCATTCCCTGATTACTTTTAGTATACCATGTGACCAGTGTTGAAGAGGTCATGTTAAGTATTTTGTGACCAAAAGTACTGAGTCAGCATCCATGTTTGTGTATTATATAGACATTTTTAAAAGATAAACATTACTAATCTGGGTAGCATTATGAAGAATTTTAATTTTCTTAGAAACCAGGTGTGAGTATAGAAAGGGAGACTGTTACAAGTGAAGAAATGATTTGCAAAGCCAAATGTTTAAATATGTAATGATAATATGAATTTGTTAGTCAAGAAGACTTAAAGGAATAGAGAGATAATATAGCTGGGAATAAAACTGTAGATGCTTTAAAGGTGAAAATGTATGCAGTTATATAAAATGAGAAATTGTTGAATGTTTGTGATGAAGGATTAGTCATATTTAAGGTGGCATTTTAAAAGTTTGGTTATGTACAGATCCTCTGTGTATATATTACAGCTTCTAATTCAGTATTTATGGGATTCCTGAGTGAGTAAGTGAGTTGGTCTCTGAATTTTGTGCCTTTTTGGTCTTTTTTCCTTCTGTTGATTTATCTTGTCCAAATTCAATGTGATAATATTTTATTTATGTTATTTTATTTTGTTATATTTAAAAAATGAATGAAATCTTAGCTACTAGGGTAAAGGTTAACAACTGAACTGTCACTTATTTCTGCTGAGAAAGGGAAAATAAGTTTTTGACAATACAGTGACACTAGGTATATCAACTACTCAATTGAGGTCTTATATTCGGTAGTAGTTGACCAACATATAATCGATAGGCATGTTTTTATTTTGTTTACTTGGCTTTAGTTTTATTGTTGTTGTTTTGGGGACTTTAAAGTTGGTTAGGTAGGGAGAGGATCTGGTAAAGAAGATTGCTTAAAAGAAATCCCACACTAGCTCAGAAATGAGAATGACAGAGGGTTATTTATTTAGGGATAGACTCACATATCACAATCCTTTGCTAGAATGGGGAACAGCAACTGAATCCCACAGCCAGAAGAGAGGCTAGACACATGCTTTACATTGTCATAAATAGTATAAGCGGCCACACCCAAGTGGACAAGTAACTTAAAGGCTACTGGCAGTAGAACTTCCTATAGCACCTCCCCCTTTAGTTTAAATAAGAGAATTCTAAGGCTAATACAAAATTATGTATAATAAAAACAACTATATCAAGCAAGAAACATGTGATAAATATTTCAATAATTATCATATCCTACTGAGTTTAAGTTTCATATAATAAATAACTTGGCCAAGCCATGAGAGGAAAGTAACTACAACTATTTAGTCTTCAACCACATTGAAGATCTGAGAAGGGAAATAATATTCCTTGAGTGTAGTGAGGAGCTGCGGGCAGGCCTGCTTTTCATCCCGCCTGGCTCCCAGCCACCTGGCTAGCTTATGCCCTGAAATAATAACACACAAGCTGTATTCATTTAAATGCTGCCTGGCCCATTAGTTTCAGCCTCTTACTCACATCTTGACTAACCCATATCTAATAATCTGTGTAACACCACGAGTGGTGTCTTACCGGGAAAGATTCAGCATGTCTGACCTGGTGGCTGGCTCCATCGTGTCTGTCTCCAAGAGGAGAGGCATGGTGATTACCCAGAGAGGAGAGGCATGACAACTGACTAACTTTCCTTCTTCCCAGAATTCTGTACTGTCTATTCCACCCACCTAAGGGCTGGCCTATCAAATGGGCCAAGGCAGTTTCTTTATTAACCAATGAAATCAACTCAAACAGAAGACTCTCCCACATCACTTGAGTAAGCAGGAAGTGTAATCAAACAACTTAAAAAAAGTGCAACAAATGACAAAGACAACTGGCTACCTGGGCAATCACCCAGTCTCATTTTCACTGTTGAGAAACCAACATTGGCTAAGTCCTAGAGTAACTGACAGACCACTTTCAGAGGCAGGAAAAATTTCAAAACCATCTTACTCTGTCTTGGCAAGATTTGACCATCTCTTTTCTTTTATCCTACATTTTTCTTTTATCATACAGTTTTTGAGTGGTCAGTGCATGGGCAGTTCCTTACCCAAAGGCCATTTTTGCCAAGAAGAAAACAAGCTCAAAGTGGAGTGTCTTAAGTGCTCAGCATTCTCTCAGTAATAGATCAGTGCTACCAAGAGCAATAGTGTCTCACATCAACAGCACCACAAGTTATTTAAATGCTATATTCTACAGTTTTTTGAAGTGGTTGAAGATTACCTATCTATACAGAATACAATTTCTATGTATCTAAAGAACCTGATTTGTCTAACTATAAGCATGACAAACATTAATGACTATTGACTTATAATTCTTAATACCTATATAACTTAAAGAGTAAGACTGCATATTAAAATATGAAACAATCTTTAAACGACTGTACAACAAATGAGGACAATTATCTCAAAATATAAACAATGTGTAAATATCTTGATCAGAGGTAGAAATGTGCATTGCAATATGACAAATATATCCTAAAATTGTATCAATATACAAAAATTTTTTAAGCAGAGGTAGAAGCATGCATGCATATATTATGACTAAATAGCTTGCCTAGATATACAAATATTATAGATGAAAATAGGGATATATTCAATATAATTTAAGTTTTATCAATATACAAAAATCTATACCAAAGCCAGGCAGTGGTGGCGCACGCCTTTAATCCCAGCACATGGGAGGCAGAGGCAGGCAGATCTCTGAGTTTGAGGCCAGCCTGGTCTACAAGAGCTAGTTCCAGGACAGGCTCTAGAAACTACAGGGAAACCCTGTCTCGAAAAAAAAAATCTATACCAAGGAGCCATCAGGGTTCCCTACTCTATGTTAAGACCAAGGTCCTCCCAACTCCCCCCAGGTCCAGGAAGGTGATTGACCAAGCTGAGATGGCTCCCACAGAGCCCGTCCATGCAGAAGAATCAAAGCCCAGTGCCATTGTCCTTGGCTTCTCAGGAGGGAAGGGGGAGGAGAAGGGGAGGAGATGGAAATTTTTAAATATAAAAAAAAAACCATAAAAAAATCTATACCAATGTAAATTGCCTATAAATAATAGCTCAAAAGTATTCACTTTATTACTATTATTATTAGTGTGAGTAAGCTCACACTAATTTATTACACCTTCCAATTCCCCCTTGTTTTCAAAAGAGACCCCAGAGCTTGCATAATTTCCCCCAACACCCAACCATATACCAATTACAATTAACCCCTAAATGGTGTCCCTAACCCTGAGGATTTTGTTGGAGAGGGGATGTCATCTTCTAGAATTACTTCCAGCTGTTATGGAGGCAATGTTATTTCTATGGGATCCTGTGAAAGTAAAATGATGGTTAAGTTCCAAGATTAATGTCTGGTATAATTGCAAACAGTCTCTGAGTATTTGGTAGAGTTTTATGAGGTTCCTATTTGGAGTACTAGACAGAATGTTGTAAAAGTGTACCATTTCAGCTAACCAAATTGGAATCATTTTTAGCAGCTGGTACCCAAAACAGGTCTTATAGTAGCACTATCAGCGTCATGACATCATATCAACCAGGTGCAGTTGTTGTTGTGGGGCCCATCTTCTTTCTGGAAACTTCAAAGATTACTGCAGAAAATCCATTGTTCATAATGGAAAAATTAAACATTATTTATACAGGCATGTATATTCAATGAAAGGTATAATAGAGAAAAAAATAGGTGTGAAGAAATGTAAAGCATTTTTTCTAAGTACTTTCTTTCTGTCCGATACCAGATGGCTCTTGACATGAGCCAATCTCTGAATATTCCTTTTAACAGAATGCTTGGATTTAGAGGACAGAGCCATTGTACAGCTCTATATATTCCTAAATAAATTCATATATATTTATTTATTAGCTGTCCTTACAAGTCATATTCCTTTTTCTTGATAATCCTTATTAGATAGTCATTTTTGCTTCTGTCACCATCCAAACTTCCAGGGTCTCTTGAATTTTTGAAGATGTGTATTTTCCTGTAAAGACAAGGGTAGAACCCTGCCTCAACCCTTATGCGGTTTTCTTACCACCTATATGAATGTCACTTCTGTGAATGAACTGACATTTCTCTGTTGCAAGAGGTTTCTCCTTTTCAAAGTGAATCTTTCTTAATTTCGATGGTATCCATAGTATTTCTTCTCCTATAGAAACAAGAAAGAAACCCCTTCCCCAATATACCACATCTCCTGATTTCCATTGTGAGGTCAAAATATCCTTGAAATACACCAGCTGATTTAATTCAGAAGACTTTTATGTTATTCAATGTCTCTCTGCTGCTGATGTCCCTTTCTCATTAGAGTTAAGAAAATTCAAGGTTAATGAAGCATTATGTAATCTATTTCTGGAGGTATTTTCCATCCCTCTCTGTTTGTTTAACATATCATTTATAGTTCGATTTGATTTTTCTATAACTGCCTGACCTGTAGGATTGTGCAGTATACCCGTAATATGCTTAATATTAAAATATCAAAAAATGTTTCAATTTCTTAGATACTTATGCTAGACCATTATCTGTCTTTATTTGTATAGGTATACCCGTGATGGCCATAAATTCTAATAAATGTGTGATTATTGAATCAGCCTTTTCTGAGCTTAATGCAGTTACCCATTGAAAACCTGAATATATGTCTATGGTGTGGTGCACATATTTTAATTTACCAAATTCCATAAAGTGGGGCACATCCATGTTGGCACATGAGATCTGGCGATGTCATTCCTTTGAGTATCCTTTGGGTTACTCCCTGGAGGCAATTGTATTTTGTTTTAGAAAGAGCAAGAGCAAGTAGGACATCTCCTTATAATCTCCTTAACTTGTTGCCATATAATAGAAAACTCTTTCTTTAAACTTTTGCTATTGAAATGATATTTTTACGAAATTCTGAGGCCTGCAACAAGCTTCCAATCAGTAATTGATCAATTTATGCATTAGTTTGTGCTAGGGGACTTGGCACACACATATGGGATCAGATATGTATTATGAATACTGGACAAAGTCTATTCCTGATTATATCTTGAACCTGTATGAATAATGAAGTCAATTCTGTATCATCTGGTATAAATTCAGTGGTTTTAATATGCAAAACAACTCTTTCTGCATACTGTGAATCAGTAACTATATTAAGAGGTTCTTTAAAATCCCTTAGCACCATGAGAATGGCATATAATTCTAGACAGAATTATATGGCTTTGTTCTACCTTACTTAATTCTTCTGATTTGTAACCTGCCTTCCTGATTTATTTACATCAGTATAAAATGTAGAAGCTCCAGTTATTGTAACATCATGTAAAATTTGGGGAAGAATCCAAGAAGTTCTCTTTATCAGGTTAAGTCTATCACTTTTGGGATAATTGCTATTAATTTCTCCCAAAAAATTTGCAAAAGCTTTTTGCCATTGTTCATTGTCTTCCCATAAATTTTTTTAAATTTTCTTTTTAGTAGTAAATGCACTGTAATCTCTGCTGGGTCTATATCTGCTAATTAACAAAGTCTCAATTTACACTTTATAGTAAATTCAAAGACTTTCCACATAAGTTTTTAATTTTTTACTTAGTTTATGTAGTAAAAAGATCCATTCTAAGATAATATGATCCCTCTGCATTAAAATTCCTGTAGGAGAAATTTTGCAAGGCAATATGACTAGAATAAAATTAAGATTTGGATTCACCCTATCCACATGGGCCTCCTGTAATTTCTCCTCAACAATCATCAATTCCTTTTCTGCTTCAGTTGTTAATTCTCTGGGACAATTCAGGTCTTTATCACCATCAAATGTTTTGTTTAAATGAATGATTAAATCAGGTGTTATTCTATCAGCCGGTTATGAACTGGAAATGTCTCCTAATAATCTTTGAAAGTTATTAAGACCACAAACAGTCTCTCCTAACTTGTGCTTCTTGTGTTATAATTTTCTGTAAACCTATTCTGTATCCTAGGTAATTGACAGAATCTTCTCTCTGTATTTTTTCAGAAGCAATATGCAATTCCCATTTTGGCAAAACTTTCTTTACTTCTTTGAACATTCTTTCTAAGTATTGTTTTTCTATTTCTTGAATCTTGTCCCAAGCATTTAAGCCTGCTTTGTGGCATAGGGACAAGATTTGTTCATTGTAAAGACCTTGAACCTATGGGTCAGCGTAAGGGCCCTCACTAAGAATTTGATCTTGGAAAATTTCAAGTCCTTTTGCATTTCCCTGTCATTCTAAAATTTTAGCCTCTTTTCTAAAATAACATCTAAACATGGATGGGGGCATCATCATTCCTGCTGAAACTAATTGAAGTCAGTCATGTGATGTCACCTTCATGCTAAAAGCTCATGTCTTTATCATCTCCCTAACAAATGCGCAATGCAAGTTATAAGTTACAGACAGCTTGCTTAATTTTTTTTAGATCATTCATTCCTATAGGCATCCATCTACCTCCTTTGAATTTTTGGGGGCCTTTAGAAGTTGATGCTTTGTCAGAGTAGATTTTATAGGGTAGGAAGCTAAAACCCTGGGTAAGTCATCTGTGATAGCTACTGGCATTGTTGAATCCTGTCCTTATGCCTTTTCCTCTGTTCATCAGCTCCAACAATTCCCTCAATCATTTCAAATCTTTTTACAATTGTCTTTTGTTAAGCCTGACTCTCCTGACTTGTATATATTTCTAGTGATTTAATTGAGGCACCTAGCCTCTAGTCCTCATTCTACACATGTGAATGCAAGGTCTGAAGTTTCTACTTTAAAGATAACACCTCATCCTTGGACATTATTTGGATACCGTGCAGAATGCCATCCTGGAGAGATACTCTATCTGCTAACCTATCATAACTTTTTAACAGATTTTTATTGTCAAATTCAACAGTATGAATTCTTTCAGATAATTTCTCAGTACCCTTAGACATGGATTCAATTTTGTCTGTAAAATTACTGTTACCCTTTCAAGAGTATTAATTTTTTTTCAGGTGACTTTTGATTTTCGATGGTATTAATCCTGTCAGGCAGCTGTTCATTATTAGTCTGTAAAGACTATACCATTTCTAAAAGCACCTCATTCTTTCTTAAGGATATAACTTGAAGAAATAAAACTGAGTCCCAGTATCCAATAAAAGGATATATTACCATAACCATATAAGCCTTGCAGAATATAATCCATAGTATTAGCAAAAAAATTACTAAATATTTCACTGTTAAAGTAGTCTGCCATATTGATTTGTTAATTACCTGTTATGATAGCCAGTAAATTGTTGTAGGTATAATAATCTTTATTGTTCAATAGGTATCATTGTTGTAGAGTCATGACTAGCAGCAATACAACCTTCCTGGCAACACGAATGGTACTGAGAAATATGCTTTGCTTGACAAATTCAAAGCAATTAAATCAATCTCATACACAGAGCAAGAAGCCCAGAACTCACAGGCAGGGAGCTCAAACCAGAAACTGTACAAGAAGTGCCACACGGTATGAACACAGCAGTGGGGGAGGGGACGTTTGTGAGCTTAAGACATTTCCAAGTTGCTACATGCAGTTAGCTCTGCTGTGGCAGGGGTAAAAAAAAAAAAACTGCTTAAGTACAAACAAGCCAAGCCAAAAAGGCAGAGTTGGGAGACTTTCTGGGCTGTGGACCATTAGGCCTTTAGGCTGTCCACCTTGTAGGTGTGGAGTCTGAATCCACATGGGGCTCCAGAAGAAGAAGGACACTTAAAGGAAATCCCACACTAGCTCAGAATTGAGAATAATAGAGGGTTATTTATTTAAAGGTAGACTCACAGATCACAATCATCTGCTGGAACGGGGAACAGCAACTGAATGTCACAGCCAGAAAAGAGGCTGGATGCGCTCTTTACATTGGTATAAATACTATAAGAGGCCACGCCCAAGTGGATGGGTAACTTAAAGGCTACTGGCAGTAGGAATTTCTACAGTAATCTGGAACAACATGTGGGAGGGGTAATATGAGGAAAAGATAGTTAAATTTAAGATTTATTTTAAATAATAAAAACAAAACAAAAGAATTTGGCTGTATAAATATGTTAAAATTTGCATGTCTTACTTAATTGCCTTGTTTTATTGATGAGATACTCTTATCATTACAGCAATATAACATAACTGGAGTTCATGGTTAGCTGTGTTAAGGATTTGGATTATAAATAATTGCCAGGTATATTATATTTTTGAAGTTTCTTACCAT
The DNA here is from genome assembly GCF_903992535.2 of Arvicola amphibius. Classification (NCBI taxonomy): domain Eukaryota; kingdom Metazoa; phylum Chordata; class Mammalia; order Rodentia; family Cricetidae; genus Arvicola; species Arvicola amphibius. Next base: position 48,748,547 of record NC_052065.1, read on the forward strand.
CTTGTATTAACTTTCTTTGCTGATTATTCTTTAATGCTAATATGGCATCAATGACTGTCTACTTCTACTTTTATTTCCAGAGTATATCAAATCACAAGAAAAACAGATAAAACTTACCCTGTAATTTGAAGTGAAACCTATTTAAGCTTTAAAAAAATGTGTTGATAAGGTCAGATGATATGCATTGTAAGCCATTTTCCATTTTGGTTAATATTAAACACTATTGTTCCATCAATAAATGACCAGTATGCTTTTTGAAATAACAAAAGTATAAAATTCAGAAATAAAAGTGACTAACATTGTGTTATAAATACTACTTGACCTAGATATTGTAATACTAATTATTTATAGGACTCATATGAAAGATATTATTAAGAAACCCAGGTTATGGGAGAATTTAATACTATGCCAAATGTAGAAAAATGGTAAGAACTAAAGTGATGTAGTGTATTGAAGCAAGAATGAACAAAGAAAAAGGGACCATATTTCAGGTGGCCAAAATTCAGCAAATCATTTAAATATCTCAAGTTGTCTCAATAAACTAACCATGTATAGATGTGGGAGGTACTTCTGTCTATGTGTTACTTTTATTGATTGATGAATAAAGGAACTGCCTTGGCCTGTTGATAGGGCAGAACTGAGGTAGGCAGTGAAAACTGGACTAAATGCTGGGAGAAGTAAGGCAGGGAGAGAAATGCTATGGAGCTGCTGCCAAAGTCAGACATGCCAAAAATTTGCCAGTAAGCCACTGCCACATGGTGATACATAGACTAATGAAGGTGGGTTAAATTAAGATGTAAGAGTTAGCCAATAAGAAGCCAGAGTTAATGGGCCAAGCAATGATTTAATTAATATAGTTCCTGTGTGATTATTTCAGGTCTTAGCTAGCCAGGTGGCCGAGATGAACAAGCAGGCCCTCCTCCTACAAATTGGCACAAACATGGCTATCTAAATCCACATAAAACCTGAGAGGGCATGGAAAGAAATTCTAGGCACAGCAATATTGAGTTTAATATAGCTTCTTGCTGTTTGCTGGCAGCATGCTGTAGCTCCCTTAAGTGAGGATTCTCTGATTCTGTCGTAGCAGAAAAAGGACCACGTGGTTTTAAAATGTGTTTTCCTGGGCTATGATGCTAGTGCAAACTCTGGCTATGAAGCACTTGAATGGTATTTATAAGCCTGGACATTTGTGTGCCGACTTAGGGTTAGGAGGAAAGTAGCTGAGACCAATTCAGTGCCCCCTACATGGGCAGGCAATGGGATCAGGACTGCTAGGCATGCATAAGCAGGAGAGCATGGTAGATTTCTGCTGCATACAGAGATATTTCCAGGCTGTGCAGTGCCCTGCAGGGCATATTTAGCTATTACTCAGATTAAAAAGGTTTATGTGCTGCATGCTCATTCTCAGAGTTAAAGTGCAGAGCACAGCTTCTACCTGACTGGCAGTAATGGTATGTCCACCATTTTGAAAGTGGAGAGAGGCAGAGCCAGCATCCAGAGCATTTGCAACCAAGCTGCTTACCATTTTCAAAGCTCTTGAAGACAGTAAAGAATTACAAATAATGCAATAAGGACAGATTCAGACATAAAAGAACTCTAAATGTGTCACAGTGTTGAATAAATGTACATAGGCTTGGGAGTGAGAAGAAAAGGAACATAGAAAGTTATAAAAAGAAATAAATGTTTTTAAGGGTAAAGTCTTTAGAGATACAGAATAAAACATAAATAAGTCACATAAAAATGAAATATACACAGAGAGTATGGATTATGTATATTATTGTGTTATCTTTGAATTTTTTGACTGTGAAGGAGCTAAGTACAGAGAGACATTTCATTGTATGAGCTGCTAAGCTAAACAAGCATGTATATTATAAAGGTAACTTGACTTCCAAATTTGGGTCTAAGGACATGTTGCTTCGAAAAAGAGGTTCTTCTCTTATTTCCACAGAGGATGAGACCCTGTGGATTGCTTCCAGACTGGTGTGCTTTGCATGGAATAAGACCCTCTGAAAGGTCACCTTGAAAATCCCTCAAAAAATTACTTTACCCAACTTCTGAATAAGCTGAACCTAGCACACAGGTCATACCATGAAAGACCCCCAATCAGCAGAAAGCAGTATGGACAAAACTATGCCCATATTCCCAAATATTGTTTACATTTAAAGGTGGATATACTATAGATATGAATAATTTGCATTGGTATTGATCCTGGTATATTGATACAAATTTAAGGTCAATTTTATTATATGTATGTGTGTGTATATATATATATATATATACATATACATATATATATGTATATATTTGTGATCTTGATTAAGGCATTGTGTTTGTGTAGCTCATTTAAAAATATAGTATATAATTACAAAATATAAGTTAATAGAAAATCATTTATAATAGTCAAGTTTGTAGTCATATTAGATTATGTAGACATACAAAGACGTATTTCAGATGGATAGGTATTCTTCAAATTTTTCAGAGACCTTCAGAATATGGCATTTAAAATGTTTTAATAACTTAGAACTTTTCATGACAATGAGAAACATCTGCTCCTGGCAGTATCAATTACTCAAGAGAAAGATGGGCATCAAAGAGGCTCTTTATAGAGTTTGCTAGCCATTTGAGAAAGAAACTGCGCCTGCCTGGACTGCTGAGCTGGACATGCAGGACCCACAGAAAAATGACTGCTGAACTTGCCTAGAGGTGAGATGATCCTTTGGGGTTCCTACTTCATGAAAGTGTCTGCTAGACATTCTGCAAGACACAGAAAATTGTGATAAACAAACTGCCAGTATAAGTGTAACTCTTTGAAATTTCCTACTTAGTGGAAAAGTTTTATGGCTCTGTGGGCTGAAGATGGATGCTCCATTGATACATAAGAATTTGGGGTGACTGTCCAGATAGTGAGATGTCTCTGTCAATTCTAAAATTTTGGAAGTTGCTTTCAATGTACTTCCTGTTTAATTAAGTAAAATTATATCCTTCTGGAGTCTTTGATGGAGTTGAAGAATAGTTTAACTTAGTTTTGATAAAAGATAAAGTAGATATAAATATTGTAATTGTAATTCTTGCTTGATACCTGTATTTTATATGTAATTTTACTATGTTAAAGTTAAAGCTTTACTTTTTGTTTAAACAGAAAAGGGGAAATGGCGTGAGAGGTCATTCTGTCTATGTGTTACTTTTATTGGTTAATGAATAAAGGAACTCTCTTGGCCTGTTTATAGGGCAGAACTGAGGTAGGCTGAAAAAACTGGACTGAATGCTTGGAGAAGTAAGGCAGGGAGAAAGATGCTATGGAGCCACTACCAGAGTCAAACATGCCGAAATTTTTCCAGTAAGCCACTGCCACATGGTGATACATAGACTAATGGAGATGGGTTAAATTAACATGTAAGTGTTAGTCAACAAGAAGCTAGAGCCAATGGGCCAAACAGTGATTTAATTAATACAGTTCCTGTGTGATTATTTTGGGTCTAAGTTAGCCAGGCAGCCAAGATGAACAAGCAGGCCCTCCTCCTACAATGTATCAAGGCCAGGCAATGGTGCTACATGCCTTTAATCTGAGTACTTGGGAGGCAGAGTCAAGTGGATCTCTGTGAGTTTGAGGACAGCCTGGTCTACAGAGCAAGTTCCAGGACAGGCTCCAAGACTACACAGAGGAACCTTGTTTTAAAAAGAAAGAAAAAACAAACTACAAAAAAAGAATAAATGAATCTGGATGTTCAGAAGTGGAGAGAATCCCAGGCTAAGCCCAAGAAGGGTTTTAGCTCTATTTCTCTGCAGTTCCTGGTGTTCTATTTTTAAAGCATATGATTTATATTCACAAATATAAAAAATAAATGTATAATTTGATAATCAGGAGAAATAAATGTGTGGAATTTTTCCTGTGTTTAAGCCTAAGAAAATAATTCCAGTGCTGTTTTCACCACATTGGTTGGTACTTATATGATTGGTAGATTGAACATGTATTTTAAAAGTCATCTTATAAGCTACTTCTAATGTACATACATCAGTTCTTGCCAGAAGCACTTGGACTAGTACATGGAATTTTCTGACCAGTAGATACATGCACAATCTCATCAATATCTAAATTCCTAACATAATTGTCATGTCTTAAATATATTTTATTTATCTATCCATTCATCTATCTATTGATCTATCTATCGATCTATCTATCTCTCATCAATCCCTGATTCATCTATCTATCAATCTATCTATTAGCTTCTGTATGTGTTTGTGCATTCATGTGTCTGTGTGTGTGGGGGGGGTGAGGTCAAAGAACATCTCTCTGTAGTTAGTTCTTTCCTTCCGCATTGTGTGTTCTTGAAATAAAATTTAGGTCTACAGGCTTGAGGTCAAGTGCCTCTATCTTTGTGCCATCTCAGTGGCCATCTGGCTGTCATTCTTAAGGAAACAAAGAAGATATTGAGCTGAGGATATAAGACAATGTCCTCAAAGGTAGCACTGCTGGAGAATTGCATGGGATAAAGCAAAGAGTAAGGCTCCGAAACACTGGATGTATAGTATAAAAGAAGACTTTGGAACCTTGGGTATGACAATAACACACATATCTAGGACTGCTCAGAATAGGAACAACTGGATAATTGCCGTAAACAGGCTGCCCATGCATGTTTATACATTACTAGAGCATTGATGATGATGATGATGATGATGATGATGATGATGATGATAATGATATAGGACAGTGGTAGAACACTTTGGCTATCATACACAGGACCTGAGTGGAACTTCTACTACTGTAAATGAACACTAATAATGACCATTATTACATTAAAAGAAAAACAATGTCATTGTAAATATCTATTAGGATGCCAGTAGGCATTATTTTTATTTCATGACCTGACTTCAGAATTTTTTCAGAATACTTAATAACATACTTAATACTTTTGTAGTATAATGAGTTTTAACAAAAATAGAACAATTCTTATTAGAATCAATATTGTGTTTGATATTTATTATATACCTACTATGTTTTAGGTAATACAGCATGTTAAAGTAAAAATAGAAACCTGGAATTATGTCTAGGAAGTATACTAGAAGAGTTAAAGTATCACAGAATAACAGATGGCAAAGTGTAGATAGAGATTTTTCTCTGTCCCACTGGTCCCATGGGATTAGTTTCTCTCCACCTACTATATCTCTGCACAGTCACAATTGTTTGGCCAATTGCTTAGACTTCTTACTTGCTAGCTCTGTCTTATAAATTATTCCCTTTCTATTAATCTGTGTATCACCATGTGCTTGTGACTTACTGGTGATTCACTGGCATCTTGCTTCCCCAGCAGCTACATGGTGTCTCTCTGACTTTGCCTTCTCTTTATCCCTATTTTTTCCGATTTCCTGCCTAGCTATTGTGTGCCTGGCCAGTGGCTAAAATAGCATCATTCATCAACCAATAAGAGAAACACATAGTCACAGCATAGAAAAGGACATCCTACATCAGTAAACTGTGGTTCATGATCTATATTTGGATTGCTACTGATTTTATTAATCAAGGTTTATTTGAATATAGTTAGCACGTATTTAATATATTTTCAATGACTAACATCACAGTGCAAAGACAGATAGAGATCATATATTCCATGAAGCTGTAAATATTTATTGCCTGGCTGTTTGTTTAAAGTTTTCCAACCCACAGGTAGTGAGTTACTGATACTGAACGGTATAGTAGATAAATTAGTAGCATAAATGAGGGTTATCTCATTTGTGATACCTATTTTCTTTCATGGAGACAATTTTCAAAGCAAACGTAACAGAATTTCCACATTGGTATAGTATTTGTTCTAAATATAGTGTTATTTTATATATGGACAGGTCATCCTGAAGGATGACCAAACCTATGAGACAAATTCATATAGATGCGAGCCTGACAAAAGTGATAAGCTTACCAGGATTATTATCTGATTATTTGTATAATATATACCTAATTAAATCATGGATAACTGTGGTTTACAGTAAAGCCTCTCTAAGTGTGATTTTTAAAATAAAGGCTATTATTTCTTGCTTTATTAGAAAACAGACTGTTACAAAGATTCACCTTCCTCGAGGAAAGCGGTCTTAAATATCTGATGTACTTGTGGTTCTGTGATGGTTGGTTTCTATTGTCAGTTTGATCAAGTTACCTGGGAAGGAGAAATCTCAAATTGAGAAATTACCAAAATCTAATTGACCTCTAGCCATATCTGTGGGAGAATCAGTCTTGATAGATTATTGATGTGAAGGGGTCCAGCTTACTCCAAGGAAGTCCATCACTATGCATATAGGCCTGGGATATATGTAAAAATTTATTTGGTTAGGATCCAGTGAGTAATGTTCCTCTTTAGTTTTTCCTTCGGGTTCCTAATTAAGTTTTTGTTCTGACTCTCCTCAATAATGAACTGTAACCTAGAAGAGTAAGTTGAAATAAACCCTTTCCTTTCTAAGTTGCTGTTTGTCATGTTTTTTTTTTATCAGAGCAACAAAAGACAAACTTGAATAGCTTTCACAGTTGAATTTATTAATACATGCTCTTTAAAAATAACTGGACATAACTGTATAGTGTATTTCATCATTTATTAAAAATATTATAAATATTTCTTAGTGTGGGAAGTCCTTCTGTCTGTGTGTTGCTTTTACTGGTTAATTAATGAATCTGTTTCAGTCAGTGGCTTAACAGAAATAGAGCTAAGTGGGAAAACTAAACTGAGTGCTGGGAGAAAGAAAGTGGAGTCAAGGAAAAGCCATGTAGCCCTGCCAGAGACAGACACCAGAAGAAAATTTACCCAGTAAGCTATAGCCACAGGCAATATATAGATTAATGGAGATGGGTTAGTTTATGATATGAGTCAACCAGAAATATGCTTAAGCTATTGGCCAAACAGTTTTAAATAATATAGTTTCTGTGTGATTATTTGGGGCTGAGCAGCCAGGAATGAAAAAAACAGTCTTCTACAATAATTTCTGATCTTATGTTCTTGAAAGAATTTAACAGGTTTCTATTTATAGAATAACATGTCACTTTAATACATCTTAAAATAATCCAAAAAAATAATTAGGGAATCTATACCAGTAGGTCTCAACCTTGCTAATACTGTAATCCGTTAATACAGTTCCCTGTGTTGTGGTGATTCCCAACCATAAAATGATTCCATTGCTACTTCATATCTGTAATTTTACTACTGTTATGTATTGTAATGTAAATATCTGGTATGCAGGATATCTGATATTTGGCCCTGAAGTGGTTTGACCCACAGGTTGAGAACCAAAAATCTAAACTCTTTTCAGAGAAGTCCTTGATTATTTAAGTTTCTGGATACTGTTACTTGTGTCTTACATTCAAAGTATGACTGTGCCTTTTACAATACTTCCAAAAATGTAACAGAAACTGATTTTTCATTTTTTTCTGATGTTATCTAATAGTTCCAAGATCAACGTCTTAGATGATTAAATATTCAGTAAAACTCCATTCATCAGATATGGTGACTGTTCACTATGTCTTATAAATTGAAGAAAGGAAGTTTCTTTAGACCCTATTAATAAGGGCATTAATTTGACCAATGTGAAACCTACCCACAAGACTTAATGATGTTTTGAAAATACTTACCTCCTAATATTATCATTTTGAGATTAAAATGTTGAGAAACAATATGGGGGGATTTAGAAACTCATACCCTTCTTTATGACAAGAGGAAAGACAGGCAGGCCCTAGTCTAGTGATAGCCACAAAAGTTCCATCCCACTTTCTTCTATTTTTCAACTATTATAGTCTCACCATGTCAAAAGGATTATTATGTGATTCATGCACCCTAACAGAGTCTTCTCTGTGATAGCAATCAATAGCTCTTCCTTTATCAATTTATCAACTCTCAAATAGAGATAAATATTATTCTGTCTCTCCTCCATAATAAGTCTACCAAATCTACTTACAATTTCAGAGTACATATTAAACTTGACTTTTGCTTCTTCTTCTTTTTTTTTTTTTTGGTTTTTTTCGAGACAGGGTTTCTCTGTAGCTTTGGTGCCTATCCTGGAACTAGCTCTTGTAGACCAGGCTGGCCTCAAACTCACAGAGATCCACCTGCCTCTGCCTCCCGAGTGCTGGGATTAAAGGCGTGCGCCACCACCACCCGGCCCTTAACTTTTGCTTCTTATGTTCACAAGCATCAAGCTACCTTTATCTCCAGTTCACAATCTTTAGACAAGATTATTCTATTATTCACTTTAGCAGAACATTTCTTTAAATTCTTGTCTCTTAATACTTATCTTCATCAATGTGTACTTGCTCAGTGGTGATTATATATATATATATATATATATATATATATATATATATATATATACTCAAAGTATGACAATAGTTCCATGTTCTCCTTTGAGTCTCAGCATTTCACCTTCATATGAAACTGGAATAATTGTGTTGTGCTTCACTCTAAGTTAAAGAATTCAATTTATTATGACTATATATGATATTCATTGAAATATTATTTTAATGCTTTACAGATTTTTTATTTTACCTGCCCTCACTCCTGAGTTGTGTCTGGAGATTGAACTCTTCAGTTTTTTTAATGCTATGGCTTCCAATGTCAATTTATTACGTTGATGAGGAGAAATTTTGAACAACCTAGACTTAAGAGAGATGGAAGAACATGCAAACTAAGCAGTGAGCCTGGAACTACAATTCTGTGTTGTTACAGAGAACCATGTTTTAAATTTTTTCAATTATTTTTACTTAGACTGTCAATTTAGTTTCATGGAAGCTCCTTATTCAGAAAGTGGGCATAATGCTATATTTTGCTCTAAGACATTTTTGCTTGACTTTACACCTCTATGTTTTCTTTATTATTATTTATTTTATTGGAGATAGTTTTTTTCATACAATATATTATGAGTATATATATATATATTGTATAATATATTTTATATAAAATAAAACAAACAAATAGGAACAGGACAAAACAGAAGGAAAATTGTCAAAGAAAAAGCACCAAACACATATATAGATACAGAAACACACAAATTTGTACACACAGAAATTCTATAAAAACATAAAACCAGAATATATAATTCTAACACAAAGAACCAGTAAGGTAAAAAGAAAAATATCCTGACAAACCATTATGAGACAAAGAAACTTCAAAGATACCATTGAGATAATTTTGTATTGGCTGTTTACTGCTGGACATAAGATTAGTTGGTTTCCCCAGTAAGTTTCTCTTAGAGAATTTTTTAAAAATATTCAAATGGTTATACAGTAGAGATAGCATCTGAGGGATGAAGGATTGTGTCTACTTCTTATCTTAGTTTTGGGCGCCATCTGGTGCAGATGCATTCCAGGCCTTGTGCGTGCTGCCTCAGTCTCTATGAGTTCATATGTGCACCAGCTGTGCTGTATTTAGAAAGACTCATTTGCTTGGTGTCCTCCATACCCTCTGGCTTCTACCCTCTTTCTCCCTGATCTTCCATGGGGTTCCCTAAAACCTGAGGTGAGGAATTTTATGGAAACTTCTTTTTTGAACTGAATGTTCCAAGGTCTCTCATTCTCTGCATATTGTCGGTCTGTGGGCCTCTGTATTTGTCCCTATATGCTGCAAGAGAAAGCTTCTCTGATGATAGTTGAGCATAGCACTGATTTGCAAATTCTATTAGAAAAGTATTTTACTGACATTTGTTTTACTAAATTACAGTAAAATTTTTATATATTTCTCTGATTTTACCAGTATTCTGAGAAAAAATAACATTTACAATCTCTACTGTTTACTATAGCAAATTAGAGGCCCATAGGTATTTTATAGTTTTCAATTATATAGACAAGCAAATTGAAAAGATAGAAGCACAAGCAATTTACTCAAAGTTGTAATCAGTCACATACAGGATTTGCATTACTCTATGTTATTATGAACACTATTTCAAAGAGAAATGGAAGTAGGAAGTTACTATATTTGAAGATCATTTCACATCATTTGCACACATACACACACACACACAATACACCTCCCATGTGTACTAGCAGCCATCAATATCATTTAAGAAGCATTATTCCATGTCTATTCTCTCTTCACTTGTCATAACAAGGCACCATATTCTAAGATAACTTCCCCAGAAGGAGTTAATGGCCAGAGATTCATGAAATATCCCTGGTTTACTAACTACTGCTCTTCTTGATAAAGCGAGCCACTTATGGCATCTTGAAAACACTATAGTCTGGATAGAGTATCTTCCAGAAAAGGAGTACAACTCCTTAGTAAAAAATTTAGATTTTCAGTGTATCCGTCTTAAAGTATAGCATTATTCAATATTTAGGTGCCTTTAAAAATGCATCTGTTTATATTTTTTCAAAGTATTTTTATCTCTCTGCCATATAGAAATACCCTTTATAACTGAACAAGATGCAAAAGGTCACATCAGGATATTTTGTGCCTCATCCATGATGCCACTCAAGAAAGTGATGTGTTCAAGTGGCATCATTTCATGATGCAGAACATCTACCTGGCTGTATGATTTTAAAGTGACTAAAAAAATTAGAAATTCCTCTCAAGCTAAGCCATAACACAATCTAGCATTAGTCTCAGGGATATAAACATTTACTTGACTGTTAAAAAACTTACACATATGACACGAATATAGAAGCAAAACTACTAGGGTCATCAAAGGGGACTAATGAGAAGGAAACTGGTTGAGAAAATAGAAGCCAGAGCATCTAAGGAGTAATATGTTTCATATACATATAATCTGTAAAATAATGAATTTTAAGAGAAGGGGAGGCGTTGGAGGAGGAAGAAGGAAAGGCACAAGTAATTTAAATGTAGTATTCATGTATGAATTAAATTAAAAAAATAAAAACTCACTATTCCAAATTATGGAAGGCAATTATCATTTTTGTTCATTTGTTATTTTGAGATAGGGTCTCAATATGTAGATCAGACTAGCCAGGACCTCACAGAGATCAATCTTCTGCTGCCACATAGATGCTGGGATTGGATGCATATTCTACCACACCCAGATTCAATTGATCTTTTCATTGTTGTTACTGCCATAGTTTATTTCTTTTGCGATTATTCTAATAATAATAGTTTTCGATAGCTTTTTTGAGATTTTAATTATGGTATTTCTCTCCATTGCTTAATTCAAGCTTTAGAGTTACCCAGAAGACTCATTGCCTTAGTTAGTTATCTGTTGCTGTGTTAAAAAAATACGCCCCCCCCCCCAAAAAAAAACTAAGAAAGCGTTTATTCTGGCTCATAATTCAAAGGCCCAGTCCATTATGATGATGAGGATCCCTTTCCTTTCTTACCACTAAGCACTCTCTTGCTCACTCTCAAATTCAGTCTCTTACGTGTGTGGGGGGGGGTGTATGTGTGTTTCTAAATACATAAATACACCCTTCTTTTCTGTATAATGTTACTTGTATGTGTATGTTTTTCAAGGCCGTCTTTTTCATATAAAGTTGTTGTTATAACTTTTGACTTCATACTTTCCCAAGTATCTTCATGTGTTTGTAGCTACCTAGAAAAACATCAAGTTTGTTCAAAATCTTTGGTGTTTTGTTCCAGAATTATTAAAGAGGAAGATTATAAAAAAAAAAAAAACAGCAACTCAGTAAAGGTGAATAACTATTTCCATTAGTAGTGGTTAGTGTAGATTATCAGTTTATCAAAGTCTAGCATCTTATGGGAGGTAGGAAGCTATGCATTCCTGTGGAGAATTATTTTGACAGTAGTTTCAGTCCAGTGAGAAAATCTTTCCACCATAATTCCTGGACAGGGCCATCCTGCATTGTATAAATTGAGAAAGGGAATAGCAGTGTGATTTCATAGCTTCTTGCTTCTTGATTCTGTATGTGATGTAACTAGGTTGTTCAAGTTTTTGTTACCTTGATTTCCTCATCACTATGGATTGGAATCTTTAACTATGAGCAAGAATAAACCTTTTCTCCATTAAGTTACCTTCATTAAGGTATTTTCTTTAAAGCAAATAATTAAGTGTGGGTCCTCTTTCAACTGAGGAATGAAGGAAAATGTCATGGTATTTCCTACTCCTATCAAGTACTTCCTATAAAATTCATTGATAAAGTGGTCCATTATGCATGGATAATAGATATAAAAGTGACTTGTCTACTGTATTTTTTTCACATTGATATGTATAGAGTATCGCTATAGACTAGACACTTGCTTTCCATTTCTGTCATTATGGAGATATCAATCAAATAAGAACAGCATTATCATTCTTTTATAAGAATTTAAATAAATAGTCAAACAGAATTTATTTTATTGGCATTTATGTCATGTTATAATCAATTTTAGAACAAATGTGAAAGATTCTAAAGTATGACTTTTCATTTTTATTTGTGTATATTCTCTAGTTTCCTTTCTTTGTTTTTCCCCAAGCTCAAACTGATGTATGTGCAGAAGCTAACTAGTTTGGGGGTATGTGGTAATGGGAACAAGTCCAGTTCTATTTCCCACATGGAAAACCATAGTCATTACTCAGTGACTGCTAAGAAAGCACTTACAAGGTCTGTACCTAAAGAAAATCAGTCTCAAATTCTGATTGTAATCTACAGTCATTGGGAAATGAGTTTTAGACATAAATAAAGGATATTATTATTATTATTATTATTATTATTATTATTATTATTATTATTATTATTATTATTTTGGTTTTTCGAGACAGAGTTTCTCTGTGGCTTTGGAGCCTGTCCTGGAACTAGCTCTTGTAGACTAGGCTGGCCTTGAACTCACAGAGATCCGTCTGCCTCTGCCTCCCGAGTGCTGGGATTAAAGGCGTGCGCCACTACCGCATGGCATGGAAAAGCCAGCTTAATTGTTGGTATGAACATTCTCTGGACAGGGGATATGAGGTTGAATAAAATGAAAAAGGCAAGTTGAACACTACCATTCATGCATCCATTCATTGTTCGCTGTTTCTCAACTGTGGCTACAAATGTGATCAGTTCCCTCAAATTCCTGCCATGGTGACTTCTTGAATATGATTGACTATAACCTGAAACTATAATTATAAATGAACCCCTTTCCTATAAATTTCTTTTTGTGAAAGCATCTTATTATGAAAATAGAAAATAAACTAAAATACCAACTAAAATGCTAATATAACCACATGTCAATATGGTCTCTGTGACAGATAAAATAATCTATTTCTACAGGTGCCTGCAACACAATAGTCAACATCTGTGTTTATATTGCATTAAATGATGTAAAGTCTTTTCAAATATAATTTTTGTTAAAGGTGTTGAGAAATAAAGATTATCTTGGGGGAATCAAGCTTAATCACACTACTCTTTAAAAGTAGAAGAAAAAAAGAGAGATATCAGAGAGATTTTGGCTTTTGAAATATGAAATATTTCATTGTAGGTTTTAAGGGGGAATACTATTAGATGACATCAAATAAGACAAAGACCTCCTCAAGGACCAAATTCTACTAACACCTGGATGAAAAAGGAAAAAATTTCTCATTGCACATCCAGAAACTATGAGCCATAATAAATTACCATCACTTTGATTTTATTAAAATTTTACTCCTTATTCTTAGGAATCACATGTAGGACTTTCTATATACTAAGCATGTTATCTACCACTGAATTCTCTCTCTAGGTCATCCCCCTTTATATTATCTTGATAATATTTTAAAATACCAAAGTTTCAAACACTATTATGTTTCTAATGTGATATTGTAGCAATAGAAAACTAATATAGTGTCAATTAGGTAATAACAGTTTCTTTAACATGGTGGCATTATTATACCTGTCAGCATATAATCTCAGTAGTACATAGCAATGGTAGCTCCTTCACAAAAGTATTGATTAGACCTGTAGTAGCTCCTTCCCATATTGTTGGATCTTTGCTGCTTCTTCTATTAAAGTCTCACTCACTACTATGGGAACTATCACATCAAAAGCAAATGTAACTTAATTTTTCTAGTATAAGCAATCTGATATGCTTGCTGGGGTATTGTTCGCACAAGATTTTTAATATGTGTTGATTGCTAGATCTGTAGTTTACTGGTTTTCATTCTCTAATTCCAGTGACCGTTTGAGTCTCAGTTTTATTTTATGTTATTTAAAAATGTTTTTGTTCTATAAGGATCACTAAAAATGTATGTGATTAAATGCTTACAATAATGGATACAATTGATAAACATAATTTTTTATTAAAAATTTCTGCCTCCTCCCCGCCTCCTCCCGGACTCCCATTTTCCTCCCTCTTCCCAGTCCCCTCCCCCTCCCTATCCAGTCCAAAGAGCAGTAAAGGTTACCTGCCTTGAGGGAAGTCCACGGTCCTCCCCCCACCATTCAGGTCTAGGCAGGAGAGCATCCAAACAGGCTAGGCCCCTCCAAAGCCAGTACATGCAGTAGGATCAAAATCTAGTGCCATTGTCCTTGCCTTCTCAGCAGCCCTCATTGTCTGCCATGTTCTGGGAGTCCGGTGTTATCCCATGCTTTTTCAGTCCCAGTCCTGCTGCCCTTGGTGAGCTCCCATTAGATCAGCCCCACCATCTCAGTGGGTAGGTGCTCCCCTCGGGGTCCTGACTTCCTAACCATTTTCTCCCTCCTTCTGCTCATCATTTGGACCTTGGGAGATCTGCCCAGTGCTACAATGTGGGGCTCTGTCTTTATCTCCATCCATCGCCAGATGAAGGTTCTGTGGTGATATGCAAGATATTCAACAGTATGGCTATAGGATCAAGGCATTTCAGGCTCGATTTCCTCGGCTGCCCAAGGACCTAGCATGGGATATCTCCCTGTACACCTGGGAACCCCTCTAGAGTCAAGACTATTGCCAACCCTAAAATGGCTCCCTTAATTAAGATATATACTTCCCTGCTCCCACATATACCCATCCTCCATCCCAATCATCCCATTCCCCCACGCTCTCCCCATCCTCCCCTTCACACATTTCTCTCCCCATCTCCCCTTAGCCCCACCCCACCCCACCTCCAAGTTCACCAATTTTTGCCCGGCAATTTTGTCTCCTTCCAATATCGAAGAGGATAACTACATGTTTTTCTTTGGGTTCACCTTCTTATTTAGCATCTCTAGGATCACGAATTATAGGCTCAATGTCCTTTAGTTATGGTTAGAAACCAATTATGAGTGAATACATCCCATGTTCATCTTTTTGGGTCTGGGTTGCCTCACTCAGGGTAGTGTTTTCTATTTCCATCCATTTTCATGCAAAACTCAAGATGTTATTTTTTTTTACCACTGAGTAGTACTCTAACATGTTCCACACTTTCTTCATCCATTCTTCAATTGAAGGGCATCTAGATTGTTTCCAGGTTCTGGCTATTACAAATAATGCTGCTATGAACATAGTTGAACAAATGCTTTTTATAATATGATAGGGCATCTCTTGGGTATATTCCCAAGAGTGGAATTGCTGGGTCTTGGGGTAAGTTGATCCCAAATTTCCTGAGAAACTGCCACACTGCTTTCCAAAGTGGTTGCACAAGTTTGTATTCTTCACCAACCCCGCAACAGACAAAGGTCTGATCTCCAAAATATATAAGGAACTCAAGAAACTAGACTTTAAAATGCTAATCAGGTATTCATAGGTTTGTGGGTTAAAATCCGGGTCCTCTATTCGATTCCATTGGTCGACTTCTCTGTTTTTATGCCAGTACCAAGCTGTTTTCAATACTGTAGCTCTGTAATAGAGTTTGAAGTCAGGGATGGTAATGCCTCCAGCAGTTCCTTTATTGTATAAGATTGTTTTGGCTATCCTGGGTTTCTTGTTTTTCCATAAAATGTTGATTATTATTCTCTCAAGATCTGTGAAGAATTTTGATGGGACCTTAATGGAGATTGCATTGAATCTATAGATTGCCTTTGGTAGAATTTCCATTTTTACTATGTTGATCCTCCCAATCCATGCGCAAAGGAGATCCTTCCATTTTCTGGTATCCTCTTCAATTTCTTTCTTCAAAGACTTAAAGTTCTTGTCAAATAGATCTTTCACTTCCTTGGTTAGAGTTACCCCAAGATATTTTATGCTATTTGGCTATTATAAAAGGTGATACTTCTCTGATTTCCCTCTCTGCTTCCTTATCCTTTGTGTATAGGGGGGCAACTGATGTTTTGGAGTTGATCTTGTATCCAGCCACATTACTAAAGGAGTTTATCAGCTGTAGGAGTTCTTTGGTGGAGTTTTTCGGGTCGCTTATGTACACTATCATATCATCTGCAAATAACGAAAGTTTAACTTCTTCCTTTCCAATTCAAATCCCCTTGATCCCCTTCTGTTGTCTTATTGCTATTGCTAGAACTTCAAGCACTATATTGAAGAGATAAGGAGAGAGTGGACAGCCTTGTCGTGTTCCTGGATTTAGTGGGATGGTTTTGAGTTTCTCTCCATTTAATTTGATGTTAGCTGTCGGCTTGCTGTAAATAGCTTTTATTATATTGCATATATAATATATTTTGTATATTATATATATTGTATAATATATTGTGTATATAATATAATAAAATAATATATTTTATTATATTATATAATATTATATATTATTATATTTTATATTATATATTATATATATTAAGTATGACTCTTGTATCTCTAATCTTTCCAAGACCTTTATCACAAAGGGGTGTTGAATTTTGTCAAATGCTTCTTCGGCATCTAATGAAATGATCATATGTTTTTTTTTCTTTCAGTTTATTTATATTATGGATAACATTGATAGATTTTCATATGTTGAACCAGCTCTGCATCGCTGGTATGAAGCCTACTTGATCGTAATGGATAATTTTTTAATATGTTCTCGGATTCAGTTTGCCAGTATTTTATTGAGAATTTTTGCATCAATGTTCATGAGTGAGATTGGCCTGTAATTCCTCCTTCTTGGTTGAGTCTTTGTTTGGTTTTTGGTATCATGAGGAACTGTAATTTCATAAAAGGAATGTTGGCAAATGACTCTCTGATTCTATATTGTGAAATACCTTAAGGAGTATAGGTTGCGGGGGTATGAGGTCCTTTCTGGAAGTTTCTGGTAGAATTCTGCATTGAAACGCTTCTGGTCCTGGCTTTTTTTTTGGTAGTGAGTTTTTTGATGACAGTTTCCTAATTCTTCCGCTCGCTGACTAACAGGGGTCTATTTAGATTGTTCACGTGGTCCTGGTTTATCTTTGGTATATGGTACTTATCTTAAAAAGTGTCCATTTATTTTACATTTTTCAATTTTTTGGCATGCAGGCTTTTGTAGTAAGATCTAATTCTCTGAATTTCCTCTGTGTCTGTGGTTATGTCCCCCTTTTCATTTCTGATCTTATTAATTTGCATGTTCTCTCTCTGCCATTTGATTAGTTTGAATAGGGGTTTTTCAATCTTGTTGATTTTTCTCTCCCAGAACCAGCTTTTGTTTCATTGATTCTTTGGATTGTTTTCTGTGTTTCTATTTTGTTGATTTCAGCCCTCAGTTTAATTATTTCCAGTCTTCTACTCCTCCTGGATGAGTCTGCTTCTTTTTTTCTAGAGCTTTCAAGTGTGCTGTTAAGTCTCCAATGTGTGCTTTCTCCATTCTCTTTAAGTGGGCACTTAGTGCTATGAACTTTCCTCTTAGCACTGCTTTCATTGTGTCCCATAGTGTTGTGATTGTTGTGTCTTTTGTTTTCATTAAATTCAAGGAAGACTTTGATTTCTCCTCTTTTTTTTCTTCCTTGACCAGTTGTGGTTCAGTAGTTGACTGTTCAGTTTCCATGAGTTTGTAGGGCTTTCTGGGGGTAACATTGTTTTTGAATTCTAACTTTAATCCATGGTTCTCCAATAAGACACAGGTGGTTACTAATATTTTTTTGGTAACTGTGTAGGTTTGCTTTGTTTGTTTGTTTCCTCTTTTCATTTATTTATCTCAAAAATTTTAATGAACCTTTACTACTAAATGTTCTTCTGACTTCGTGAGCAACTTTAAAGTACAAAAGACAATAAATTATGTCTATGCAGACAGTGAGAGACTTTGGAAGATTCAGTCCTAAATGGAATGTTTTTTTATCATACGTCACTACAAGGTTGAGGGATCTATGCAGAAGAGGAGTCAGAAAAATATTAAAACCCAGAGGTTTTAGATGACCCTAAAGATAAAATGTCTTTCACACTTACCCATTTATGTATACAAATAAATAAATTTCAAAAAGAAAGATAACTTTTTGGTTTAATATCCTTAAAAACAAATGTTTAAAGCTAAAGGGATTGATCAGGGAATAATCATATATCCCCATAAACCTATATAGAAATGACTTTTGAATATAGGAATTATTGCAAAAAAATAGATTTCAAAATGATTTTTTAATAAGAAATCAAAACTAAACCATCAAACCCTGACAGAATGGCAGAATAATGCTTCAGTCATGGACATATTTCATGAATGTTCATAAGGAGAATCTGTAAATGGAGGACTGCTCATTCATTTCACAGGTAACTAAACCAAATAATTACAAAAACTATATTAATTACAACACTCTTTGGCCAATGACTTAGGTGTATTTCTAGCTAGCTCTTATATCCTAAATTAACCCCTTTATATTATTTTATATTTTACCATGAGGCTCATTGTTTGTTACCTCCTTTTTCTTGGGTAGCTACATGGTATCTGCCTCCTTTGGTAGCCAGCTACATGGTTGTCTCCTTGACTCCATCCATTCTCTCTATATATCTCTGTTCAGATTTCACACCTGACTTTATTCTCCCCTGTCATAGGTCAAAGCAGCTTCTTTATTCACCAATGATAATAATACTTATTCACAGCATACAGAGGGAATTCCCACATCATCTCCCCTTTTCTGTCTAAACAAAAGGAAGGTTTTAACTTTAACATAGAAAAATGATATAGAGCAAAACAGGTATCAAGCAAAATTTACAGTTACAACATTTCTTTGTGAGTCTAAAATTTTTTATCCAATTAATTTTTAGCATATATATATGGAGAGAGAGAGAGAGAGAGAGAGAGAGAGAGAGAGAGAGAATGTAGGTAGAATCAAGGATACACCATGTAGTAGCCAAAGGAGACAGATATCAGAACCTTACCAGTAGGCCACAACATTGGGGTGATACATAGATTAATAGAAATGGCTTAATTTAAGATGTAAGAGTTAGTTAATAAAAAGACGGGGCTAATAGGCCGAATTGTGTTGAAATTAATATAATTTCTGTGTGCTTAGTTGGATCTGGGCAGCTGGGAAGTGAAAAAGCAGTCTCTATTTATAAGAATCAAGTTGGGAATGGTATACCTAACACAATTGTTACTTATACTTAGTTTCCAAAAGAAGTTTTCTACTTGAACAGATGGTATTTTAGCATTGTAATAATTAGCTGCACTACATAATAAATTTTGTTTGTTTATATTAAAGTGCCAATTATGCCTCTTTACTCAAATTTAAATGGATTCTTTTTTAGAAATGAATTTTAAAAATGATAAATTAATTCTAAATTATAAAATTAATATTTTGTGTAGAAGCAAACTGTTTCTCAAGCAAATGATGTGTATTGCTATTTCCTTATATTTCAAAATTATATTAGCACATATAAATATTTTTATTGAGTTTTTAAATTCTAAAAATTTTTATAAATAATGTCCCTTCATAAAATTAAGACATCTTATTATTTACATTTATGCTAACACTGGCAAAACATAGTACTTAAGAAATATTGTTTCCCATAATTTAGTATATCTTCTCCAATGGGCTATAGAGTAAGACCTAAAAGCAAATAGAAATTTACAAAATTACTGTATAAGCTTAAGTATATATATTTTATGTATAAATCCATAATAACTTTTTTATTGTACATAAGCAGTCTCACAACTTTTCACAACTCACAATTGTTAACTGTATAGTTTTGTGTTCAACAATAAATTTCTAGACATTTTTATTTTTAGAGGAAAGGACCACATGTGTAGTTTGGAGTAAAGCCATACAAATTTGTTTCTATACTTCTACAACCCACTCAAATTCATTGCATTTGTAAGTAGTTTAGAAAGTAGCTCTCAATCTGATTAGAGCTGCTCAGAAAGAGCTTTTCCTTCAGCCTCAAAAGAAAAAAATGAAATTGACTTTGGTCAAACAGCAAAAGTCAGCCAGGGACATAAAATTTGGAAGAGGACAGGCAGCTTACTTAGACTGACATTGTTTAGCGTGCATAAAGCTTGTTTCTAGATGTAGGGGTGAAAAGAGAATAGAAGACAAATGCTCCAATAAAATAGGGAAAAAGAAAAGAAAAGGATGTAATATACAAAAACTTTTTGACAGTTGGCCAAGTTTGTCTCCAATCTGCCACTAGTTCAGTTGTTCTCCACCAGTAAAGATAAGCAGATCCAGAGAAACTATCAAAGGGGAGAGCGGGGGGAGCTCAGAGGAATGGGGTGCTTGGGATATAGGAAGGGTGGATATGAGAGCAGGGAAGCATATATCTTAATTTAAGGAGCTACCTGAGGGTTGTCAAGAGACTTGACCCTAGAGGGGTTCCCAGGTTTCCAGGGAGACGCCCCCAGTTAGTTCCTTGGGCAGCTGAGGAGAGGGAGCCTGAAAGGCCAGTTCCTATAGCCATACTGATGAATTTCTTGCATATCACCATAGAACCTCCACCTGACGATAGATGAAGAAAATGACAGAGCCCCACCTTGGAGCACCGGACTGAGCTCCCAAGGTCCTGATGAGGAGCAGAAGGAGAGAGAACATGAGAAAGAAAGTCAGGACCGTGAGGGAACCTCCAGCTGGCGACAGATGGGGAAGGTGACTGAGCCCCACATTGGAGCACTGGACTGAGCTCCCAAGGTCCTGATGAGGAGCAGAAGGAGAGAGAACATGAGAAAGAAAGTCAGGACCGTGAGGGAACCTCCAGCTGGCGACAGATGGGGAAGGTGACTGAGCCCCACATTGGAGCACCGGACTGAGCTCCCAAGGTCCTGATGAGGAGCAGAAGGAGCGAGAACATGAGGGAGAAAGTCAGGAACGAGAGGGGTGCGTTCACTCATGGAAACGGTGGGACAGAACTAATGGGAGATCACCAACTCCAGTTGGGAATGGGACTGATGGATCATGCGACCAACCCGTCTCTCTGAGTGTGGCCAACAGCGGGGGCTGACTGAGAAGCAAAGGACAATGGCTCTGGGCTCTGATTGTTCTTCATGGACGGGCTCTGTGGGAGCCTTCTCAGCTTGGTCGATCACCTTCCTGGACCTGGGGGGAGTTGGGAGGACCCTGGTCTTAGCATAGAGTGGGGAACCCTGATGGCTCCTTGGCCTTGAGAGGGAGGGAGGGGAGGTATGGGTGGAGGGGAGGGGAGGGAAGGGGGAGAAGGAGGGGAGGGAAGGGGGAGAAGGAGGGGAGGGAGGGGGGAGGAGGAGGGAAGGAGATGGAAATTTTTAAATATAAAAAAAATAAACCATGAGAAAAAAAAAAGCAGTTCTAAGCAGAGAATCTCTTTAAGTTGGGTCAATCCTATTTACATATCCTGTCCTTGGAATTTTTTTTTTCCTCCTCAAGACCTAATACCATTTTAACCCTTAGATTTCAACAACATTATCTCTTTTTTTGGTTGATTCAAAGATAGCTCAGCAGTTACGACCACTTGATTCTCTTACAGAATCACTGGGTTGGGTTCCCAGCATTCAAACAACAGCTCACAAATCTGTTAGTTCCAGATCCAGGGGATTTGTTGTCCTCTCATTGACTGTTTGGGTGTTGCACACACATGCTGAAAACCCTATATGCAAGTGAACATTCATATGCATGTGATAAAATAAACAAATATTTAAGAAAATATTTCTCCCTCCAGAAATACTTTGAACAATTTCCCATACTACCAATGGCACTATTCCTCTGCCATGTTACCTTGGTATCTAGGACCATTGTCATCAGATCTATTATCTGAGAAATTTAGTTAAATGTATGTGTTGTTTTGTGTACCCTAAGGTTTTTGAGGCACTGTGTACAATTATTACTAGTGAGTTTTAAGCCTGAAATATTCTACATATAGTATTTGTTGAATTACTGAGCTAATTTAGGAATAAAATAAACTAGTTCAATAAATGAGTAGATTATGTGTTTTCCCCCAAATCCCTTCGGATTTCTTCTGTTATTTTTATGTGGTGACATATTCATAGTTCACTCAGTTTAAATGCTGGTTATTAAATTACATTGTAGGTGTGTAGGAATCACAACAATAACCAACATGTAACTGGATCAAACTGAAATAAACTATCAATAGTAAATTGTACACAGTCTCTACCAAAAAAGTTAGCATTATAAAAAAAAAGGAGCTTTAAAAAATAATGCTGACTGACTACATGAATTGGAAATGCAATTCCAAACATATGGAGATTGCAAATTTTGGAATTGAGGTTGTGTATATTAAAAAAAAAAACATTGAAATGTTACAAAAGTTTCTCATCAAAAATAACTTTGAGCATTAAATGACAAAACAAAATAAATGATATTGTAAAATTATGTATCACCTTAAAACTGCAGCCTTATCTTTCCTTTTACTGCCAGCAGAATAGAAGTTCACAGAATCCTTTTCTGTTTTTTACTAATCAAAATAACTCCCCCTCTACTTCTAAAGCAATGAAATGAAATGCTTAAAATCATGTTATTTTATGATAACAATTTTACAGCTGCTAAGATGGAGACATTTCTAACCTCCCATATCTATTATAAATGACACTGAAATTATCATCCTTAGGTTGAAAAAGAGGGTGAAATATTTGTCACAATACAGTCTCTCCACCCTGCCATCCTAAGAAGAATGCTATGACTAAAATTAGAGAGTGCAGGCAGCATTACTTAATTTCAGTCTTTTGCAGAAGGAGGAGAGCATTGGGCCTGAGGAGATAAATAGACATCAGAACAAAGAGAAGTTAGTCAGTTCCTGCTGGTTTCTTCACACCCTGGGTGCTAAGCCTATAGTCATCCAAGAAGCAGATGCTAGGCTTAAAGCTCAATTAAGGGTGTCGGTAAATTGCACTAAAGCTTATATTTTGTTTTCTTCTGGATAAAAAAGAAAAAAAAAACATGTTTCATTTATCAAACACAAGCCTTGCTTTTTCCTAAGGTTTCACTTTAATTTCACATTTACTAATGTGTTAAAAAAAATACCCTTAAAATGGTGTCAACCCAATTTTACAGTAATAAATTAACTTACATCTTACATGAAGAATTCCTGCAGATCAGTTAGCAAAACCTGTCTCAAAATACATAACTCTAAATATTAATAATAGTGTATGAATCATACATTTAAGTTTTTAAATACATTTCTTTTGTTTCTAAAAGCAATTTTGAGTAGAGAAAAACAGTAGCAGATTCTATTAGTGGAAAAAGTAATAAAATATTTAATTTGCTAAAGAATAATATATTTGAATGATTTCACATTAAAAAAACAAACTAGGTGAATATAATGATTGAGTGTTACAATTGATTAAAGAACAAAAGTTTCCTTTTATTAAGTGTTTATAAGGGACGCTATACTACCAATGGAGGGATTTTAAAGAAATTATGAGCCATTGGTCATGTATGAAAACTATACAGTTTACCATTTTTACCTCTTTGATAGCTAAATAATTATTTTATATTTAAATTACTGAAATACAGATATTATGAATGAATCATGTCTGCTTATGTAATATTCTAAAGCAAAGTTGATATTTTTATCCAAAAAAGTTACCTGATTACTTTGTGTGTGTATGTATATGAAACATTTATTTTTAAACTGATTTATAATTACACAAACTTTCTGAGCTTTTATTGAAACTTACTATAAGGAATATTTAATTATATAAAGCTTTATATAACATATAAGTGGAAAATATCACCTATAATATATTTTTAAGATTTATTTATTTTTACTTTATATGCATGAGTGTTTTGTAAGCATGTCTGTACACCATGTGTGTTCCTAGTGCCCATAGAGTCCAAAGGAGTGCACTGGATCCTCTAGCAATGGAGTTATCATTGTAAACTGCCCTGTTAGTGTTGGAAATAAAACCTAGGTCTTCTGGAATAGCAACATCTGCTTTTAATCACTGAACAATATTTTTCCAACTATACTCTCTTTATGTTTTAAAGTTATAGCTACTTTCATTATCAATTTATTATAATTCACATATGTATAAACAAGTTGTTATGTAGTAAGATAACAATTTCTTTCTTTGAATTTCAAACTGCCCAATTTGACTTACTTAGTTTTCATAAATACTATATCCTAGGTATGATGCAGAATTTTAGAATCAAAGAATACAAGTCTATGTTATTATAAATAAAATCATAATTATTTATATATAAAATCCACATATATGCATGTATTATAATTTAATATATTCTGTATGTAACAATTTTGTTAAATTTGCCAAAACATTCTAAAATAATAAAAAGCTGTTTAGTGATAAATGAATATAAAGATTAGGTACAGATTTTAAACACATAAAAACTTTTGAAAAGTTTGTCTTATCTGTGTTCCAAAAGAAAGAATAACATTACTGATGTTTAATGTAAAACACAAAATTATAATGATCTTGCACATACACAAATCACTAGCTCTCCCAAAGTCATACATATGTACTGTTTAACCTGTACAAAAACTCAGGGGTGGACTCACTCTCATGGCATGGGTCTAAGATTGAATCACTCATTTGTTGGTCACTCCTACGATCTCTGTGCCACATTTAGTCTAACACATCTTTTTTAAATTATTTTTTATTTTTTTATTAAATTATATATTTTTTACAAATTTTCCCCTTCTCCCCTCCTCTCATTTCCCTTTCCCTCCCCCAATTTCCCCTCCCCCTCCCTCTCCAGTTCAAGGAGCAGTCAGGGTTCCCTGCCCTGTGGGAAATCCAAGGTCCTCCCACCTCCATCCAGGTCTAGGGAGGTGAAGATCCAAACTAGGTTCCCACTGCCAGTACATGCAGTAGAATCAAAACCCAGTGCCATTGTCCTTGGCTTCTCAGTCAGCTCTCCTTGTCAGCCATGTTCAGAGAGACTAGTTCCATCAGTCCCATTCCAGTTGGCCTTGATGAGCTCCCATTAGATCAGTCCCACTGTCTCAGTGAGTGGACGCACCCCTTGCGGTCCTGACTTCCTTGGTCATGTTCTCCCTCCTTCTGCTCCTCATTTGGTCCTTGGGAGCTCAGTCCAGTGCTCCAATGTGGGTCTCTGTGTCTATCTCCATCCATCTCCAGATGAAGGTTCTATGGTGGTATACAAGATATTCATCAGAGTGGCTATAGTATAGGGGCAGTTCAGGCTCCCTCTCCTCAGCTGCTCAAGGAACAAGCTAGGGACATCTTCTTGGACACCTAGGAACCCCTCTAGAGTCCAGTCTCTTGCCAACCATCAAATGGCTCTCTTAATTAAGATATATACTTCCCTGCTCCCATATCCACTCTTCCTCCATCCCAACTGTCCCATTCCCCCAAGCTCTCCCCATCCTCCCCTTCTCACTTCTCTCTCCCATCTCCCCTTACCCCCATCCTACCCATGCCCCCAAGCTCTCAATTTTTGCCTAGCAATCTTGTCTACTTCCAATATCCAGGAGGATAACTACATGTTTTTCTTTGGGTTCACCTTTCTATCTAGCTTCTCTGGGGTTACAAATTATAGGCTCAATGTCCTTTATTTATGGCTAGAATCTGCTAATGAGTGAGTACATACCATATTCATCTTTTTTGGGTTTGGGTTACCTCACTCAGGATGGTGTTTTCTATTTCCATCCATTCGCATGCAAAATTCAAGATATTGCTTTTTACCGCTGAGTAGTACTTGAACACGGAACTTTTATTGTACGTATTCATGTGCCTCCTGAGAAAGGGGGATCCCTAGAGGATTCTCAGTCAAATAATAAATTTCATTCTTTCCATGTCTCTAGGAGCTTAGCAAAACATGCTGATAATGTAGTAGTAATTTAAAAAAATAAAAGACTCGCTATTTCTCTTTATAAAAGAGCTGTAGGAGTGTGTTCTTGATCCACAGAAGGAGTCCCGAAAGGGAGCACAGACATTCCCAGCTCCCTCAACTCCCTGGTCCTTCTCCAGTGGCTGCTTCCCCATGCTACTACCTCTCTCTTCCTAACCCATCCCAGCTTGCTCCCAGAAACCCCCTCCCTTCTTCCTCCCTTCCTAGGGGCCATAAATTCCTCCCAGCTCAGACTGCTTGGGCACTGGGACAGGGTCGTGAGTGCAACTGGGCAGGTGGGAGTTCCTTTGTTCCAATAGCCTGCCAGCAGCAAGGCGGGCAGGCCTTTTCTCAGTGAGGTCCCTGGCCAGCAAGGGAATCTGATCCTGTACCAGAAGATACATTGGATAGAATTTGAAGGAAGAGATGGGCAGGTGCCAAGGCAAGAATTCCTCCATCAATCTGAAAAACAACATGAAAACACCAGAACCCAGCGATCTTACAAAAGAAGGACTGGAACACCCTAATCCAGAAGAAATGGAAAAAATTGATATTATGAAAGTGATAGAGTCCCTTAAACAGCCTGTGAAAAACGCCCTTATAGAAATGGATGAGAAGTATAACAAAAAGTTTGAAGAAATGAGTAATCTGTAAATGATACCCTGGGAAACGAAGAAAAAACAATCAAACAGGAAATGGAAACAGTCCAAGAATTGAAAATTGAAATGGAGGTAAGGAAGAAAACACAAACCGAGGGCCGACTGGATATGGAAAATCTAGGTCAACGAACAGAAACTAAAGAAACAAGCATAACCAATAGAATACAAGAGATAGAAGAATCTCAGATGCTGAAGACACCATAGAGAAAATAAATGCACTGATCAAAGAAAACAGCAAATCCAAAATATTCTCATCACAAAACATTCAGGAAATATGTGACACAATAGAAAGACCAAACCTAAGAATAATAGGGATATAAGAAGGAGAAGAATTACAGCTCAAAGGCCCAGAAAATACATTTAACAAAATTATGGAAGAAAAGTTTCCCAACATAAAGAAAGATATTCCTATGAATATTCAAGAACATACAGAACACCAAATAGACTGGAACAAAAAAAATCCCCTAGCCATATAATAATCAAAACACAAAACATACAGATTAAAGAAGGAATATTAAGAGCTACAAAGGAAAAAGGTCAAGTAACTTATAAAGGTAAACCTATCAGACTAAGACCTGACTTCTCTATGGAAACCATGAAAGCCAGAAGGTCCTGGATAGATGTTCTGCAGAAACTCAGAGACCATGGATACAAGCCCAGACTACTATACCCAGCCAAGCTATCATTCACTATCAATGGAAAAAAACAAAATATTCCAGGATAAAAACAAATTTAAACAATATGTAGTCACAAATAAAGGCTTACAGAAAGTATTAGAAGGAAAATCATAACCCAAGAAATATAACATTGCCAACACTGCTTACAATAACTCAGACATCTAGTGACCCTTCACCAGCACAACTCAAAGAAGAGAAACACACAAACTCTACTACCAAAAAAATAATAACTGAAGTCAACAACCATGGGTCATTAATATCACTTAATATCAATGGACTCAATTCACCTATAAAAGGCACAGGCTAAGAGATTTGCTATGAAAACAGGATCCAACATTCTGCTGTTTACATGAAACATACCTCAACCACAAAGACAGACAACTACTCAGAGTAATGGCTTGGGAAAAGGTTTTTCAAGCAAATGGACCTAAGAAACAAGTGGGTGTAGCCATACTAATTTCTAACAAAATTGACTTCAAACGGAAATCAATCAGAAGAAATGGAGATGGACATTTTATACTCATAACAGGAAAAATTCATCAGGATGAAGTCTAAATCCTGAATATCTATGCCCCAATATAAAAGCACCCACTTATGTAAAAGCAACACTACTAGAACTCAAGGCAGACATCAAACCACACACACTAATAGGAGACTTAAGCACTCCTCTCTCACCTATGGACAGGTCAAGAAGACAGAAAACAAACAGAGAAATAAGAGAATTAATGGAGGTAATGAATCAAATGGACTTAACAGACATATAGAGAACATTCTATCCAAATAGGAAAGAATATACCTTCTTCTCTGCAGCTCATGAAACTTTCTCGAAAATTGACCACATACTTGGTAACAAAGCAAACTTCCACAGTTACCAAAAAAATTAGTAACCACCTGTGTCTTATCAGATTACCATAGATTAAAATTAGAATTCAACAACAATGCTACCCCCAGAAAGCCCACAAACTCATGGAAACTGAACAGTCAACTACTGAACCACACCTGGGTCAAGGAAGAAATAAAGAAAGAAATTAAAGCCTTCCTTGAATTTAATGAAAATAAAGACACAACATACTCAAACATATGGGACACAATGAAAGCAGTGCTAAGAGGAAAGTTCATAGCACTAAGTGCCCACTTAAAGAAATTGAAGAAAGCACAAATTTGAGACTTATCAGCATAGCAGAAAGCTCTAGAAAAAAAGAAGCAGATTCACCCAGGAGGAGTAGAAGACTGGAAATAATAAAACTGAGGGCTGAAATCAACAAAATAGAAACACAGAAAGCAATCCAAAGAATCAATGAAACAAAAAGCTGGTTATTGGAGAAAATCAACAAGATTGGAAAAACCCCTATTAAAACTAATCAAACAATAGAGAGTGAACATGCAAATTAATAAAATCAGAAATGAAAAGGGGGACATAACCACAGACACAGAGGAAATTCAGAGAATCATTAGATCTTACTACAAAAGCCTGCATGCCAAAAAATTGAAAAATGTAAAATAAATGGACATTTTTTAAGATAAATACCATATACAAAAGTTAAACCAGTACCAGGTGAACAATCTAAATAGACCTGTTAGTCGTGAAGAATTAGAAGCCATTATCAAAAACCTCCCTACCAAAAAAAAGCCCAGGACCAGATGGTTTCATTGCAGAATTCTACCAGTACTTCCTATACTTCTTAATGTATTTCACAATATAGAAACAGAAGAGTCATTGCTAAATTCCTTTTATGAAGGAAGCTACAGTTACCCTGATACCATAACCACACTAAGACTCAAGGAAGAAAGAGTATTACAGGCCAATCTCACTCATGAACATTGATGCAAAAATTCCCAATAAAATACTGGCAAACTGAATCCAAGAACACATTAAAAAAATTATCCATTATGATCACGTAGGCTTCTTACCAGAGATGCAGAGCTGTTTCAACATATGAAAATCTATCAATGTAATCCATCATATAAAGAAAAAAACCATATGATCATTTAATTAGATGCTGATAAATCATTTGACAAAATTCAACACCCCTTTGTGCTAAAGGTCTTGGAGAGATTAGCGATACAAGGGACATACCTAAATATAATAAAAGCTATTTACAGCAAGCTGACAACTAACATCAAATTAAATGGAGAGAAACTCAAAGCAATCCCACTAATATCAGGAACATGACAAGGCTGCCCACTCTGTCCATACCTCTTCAATATAGTGCTTGAAGTTCTAGCAATAGCCATAAGGCATCATAAGTGGATCAAGGGGATTAGAATTGGAAAGGAAGTAGTCAAACTTTCATTATTTGCAGATGATATGATAGTGTACATAAGCGAAGAACTCCTACAGCTAATAAACTCCTTTAGTAATGTGGCAGGATACAAGATCAACTCCAAAAAATCAGTTGTCCTCCTATACACAAAGAATAAGGAAGCAGAGAGGGAAATCAGAGAAGCATCTCCTTTCATGATAGCCACAAATAGCATAAAATATCTTGGAGTAACTCTAACAAAGGAAGTGAAAGATCTATTTGACAAGAACTTTAAGTCATTGAAGAAAGAAATTAAAGAGGATTCCAGAAAATGGAAGGATCTCCCTTGCTCTTGGATTGGGAGAATCAACATAGTAAAAATGGCAATTCTACCAAAGGCAATCTATAGATTCAATGCAATCTCCATTAAGGTCCCATCAAAATTCTTCACAGATCTTGAGAGAATAATAATCAACTTTTTATGGAAAAACAAAAAACCCAGAATAGCCAAAACAATCGTATACAATAAAGGAACTGCTGGAGGCATTACCATCCCTGACTTCAAACTCTATTACAGAGCTACAGTATTGAAAACAGCTTTGTATTGGCTTAAAAACAAAGAAGTCGACCAATGGAATAGAATAGAGCACCCGGATTTTAACCCACAAACCTATGAATACCTGATTTTCAATAAAGGAGCTAAAAGTATACAATGGAAGAAAGAAAGTATCTTCAACAAATGGTGCTGGCAGAACTGGATATCAACCTGTAGAAGAATGAAAATAGATCCATATCTTTCACCATGCACAAAACTCAGGTCCAAATGGATTAAAGACCCCAATATCAATCTGAACACACTGAACTTGATAGAAGAGAAAGTGAGAAGTACTCTACAACATATGGGCACAGGAGACTGCTTCTTATGTATAACCCCAGCAGCACAGACATTAAGGGCAACATTGAATAAATGGGACATCCTGAAGCTGAGCAGCTTCTGTAAAGCACAGGACACTGTCACTAAGACAAAATGACATCCTACTGATTTTTTTTCTCATTTTTTTATTAAAAATTTCCATCTCCTCCCCTCCTCCTCCCCCTTCCCTCCCCTCCTTTTCACCCATACTCCCACTCCACCCCTCTCCAAGACAAAGACCCATCAGGGTTCCCTTCACTATGTTCAGTCCAAGGTCCTCCCAGCTCCCCCTAAGTCTAGGAAGGTGAGCAACCAAACTGACAAGGCTCACAGTGAGCCTGTCCATGCTGTAGAGTTCATGCTCATCGCCGTTGTCCTTGTGATTGGGAGAAGATCTTCACCAACCTTGCAACAGACAAAAGTCTGATCTCCAAAATATGTAAAGAACTCAAGAAACTAGACTTTAAAATGCTAATTAACCCAATTAAAAATGGGGTACTGAATTGAACAGAGAATTTTCAACAGAAGAAGTTCAAATGGCCAAAAGACACTTAAGGTCATGCTCAACCTCCTTAGTGATCAGGGAAATGCAAATCAAAACAACTTTGAGAAACCATCTCACACCTGTCAGAATGGCTAAAACCAAGAACACCAGTGATAACTTTTGCTGGAGAGGTTGCAGAATAAGTGGTATACTCATCCATTGCTAGTGGGAATGCAAAGTCGTGCAACCACTTTGGAAAGCAGTGTGGTGGTTCCTCAGGAAATTCAGGATCAACCTACCCCAAGACCCAGCAATTCCACTCTTGGGAATATACCCAAGAGATGCCCTATCATATTACAAAAGAATTTGTTCAACTATGTTCATAGCAGCATTATATGTAATCGCCAGAACATGGAAAAAGCCTAGATGTTCTTCAATTGAAGAATGGATGAAGAAACTGTGGAATATATACATATTAGAGTACTAGTCAGCAGAAAAAACAATGATATTTTAAATTATGCATGCAAATGAATGGAAATAGAAAACAGTATCCTGAGTGAGGCAACCCAGACCCAAAAAGATGAACATAGGATGTACTCACTCACAATTGCTTTCTAGCCATTAATAAAGGACATTGAGCCTATAATTCATAATCCTAGAGACACTAAATAAGAAGGTGAACCCAAAGAAAAACATATAGTTATCTTCCTGGATATTGGAATTAGACAAGATTTCTGAGCAAAAATTGGGAACTTGGAGGTGGGATGGGATGGGGCTAAGGGGAGATGGGGAGAGAAAAATGAGAAGGGGATGATGCGGAGAGCTTGGGGGAATGGGATGGTTGGGATAATGTAAGGGTGGATATGGGAGCTGAGAAGTATATATCTTAATTAAGGGAGCTGTTTTAGGTTTGGCAAGAGACTTGACTCTAGAGGGGTTCCCAGGTGTCCAGGGAGATGTCCCCAGCTAGTTCCTTTGGCAGCTGAGGAGACGGAGCCTGAAATAGCCTGATCCTATAGCCATACTGATGAATATCTTGCATATTACAATAGAACCTTCATCTGGCAATGGATGGAGATAGAGACAGAGCCCCACATTGGAGCACTAAATTGAGCTCCCAGGGTCAAATGAGGAACAGAAGGAGGGAGAACATGACCAAGGATGTCAGGACCGTGAGGGGTGCACCCACCCACTGAGACGGTTGGGCTGATCTAATGGGAACTCACCAAGGCCAGCTGGACTGGAACTGAAAACGCATGGGATAAAACCGGACTCTCTGAACATAGCAGACAATGAGGGCCGCTGAGAAGCCAAGGACAATGGCACTGGGTTTTGATCCTACTGCATGTACTGGCTTTGTGGGAGCCTAGCCTGTTTAGATGTTCACCTTCCTAGACCCAGATGGAGGGGGGAGGACCTTGGACTTCCCACAGGGCAGGGAACCCTGACTGCTCTTCGGACTGGAGAGGGAGGGGAAAAGGAGTGGGGGGAGAGGAGGGAAATGGTGGCGGGGAGGATGCAGAAATTTTTTAATAATAAAAATAAATTTATTAATTAAAAAAATAAAAGACTCAAAATCACAGAAATAAACAGAATTCATTTAACATTCATTTTCTTCTTAAATAGTGATCTTCCACTTCAAATCTGCAGCTCAAGAGATCTCTATATAGATTAATGATGTTTTGGGGAACTTGTACTTCACAATACTTCAAAAATATAGCAGTAGTATGTGAACAAAAATGTTTAGTGACAGCTGTGTAAATCATTTTCAAACTTGGAGGTTTCTGTGTTAAGCAATAATAGGAGGTCTCAATTGGAAAGAAAACTGGAAACCATTGTTGTAACATAGAATTCCCCACTGTATCTTCAGAACACTATTCTGCATATAGTAGACACAGAAAAAATAATTCGAATATATCTCATAGGCTAAAGAAGTGTCTTATTTTTTAAGATCCTGGTTTCCTAACCATAAGACTCAGGATCAATTCACAGAACAATATGGCAGCTCACAACTGTCTCTGAGTTCAGTTCTAGGTGATTTGTTCTCTTCTGGCCTCTGGGAGCACCAGAAAGACATTTGGTTCAAATAAATATGAGAGGCAAACTATTCATACTCATCTATGACATGCTCTGCTTAAAATGAATAATTAGTCTTTCTCTAAATCTTCAGAAATAAATAAGATTTCTCTAATTTATCTTTTGGTTATATAATTATTCTTTCAAAGAATTTGGCAGAATAAAAATATTATTAAATATTATTTGAGTAAAGCTTATTTAATGATGTCCACAGTCAAAGTAACTACATGCAAAAATAAAACCATTCATCTGCTCTGAGATTATATTACAACATTTTCACACTGATAGAAGAATCTAGATGCTATTGACTTTTCTTTAACCGGAAAGTCAGTTTCTCTGTCACAGGATTTACCACTTGAACTTCACTGTATGCGTTCCTCTACAGCCTCTTTTGTCTAAATTTTGTTTTTCTTTTTTTAATGTTTGTTCAGTAGCCTTTAATTTAGTCTTATTTTCTATGGCTGTTGAAATGGTACAGGCATCGACCTAAAGTTCACCTAATATTTCTTTTCCATTTATTTTTTAAAATAGTCTTTTTTATTTTACATACCAACCTTAATTCCCTCTCCCTTCCCTGCCTTGCTCTTCCACCTTCCTCCCACCCAACTTCCCATCCAGTTCTCAGAGAGGATGAGGCTTCCCATGGGAAGTCAACAAAGTCTGTCACATCACTTGAGGCAGGACCAAGGCCCTTCCCACTGCATCTAGACTAAGCAAGGTATCCCTCCAAAGGGAATGGGCATGAAAAAGGCAGTGATCCCATACACTGCCTAAGCCACACAACTGTTACTCACAGAGAGCCTAGTTCAGTCCTATGCAGTTTCCCAGCCTTCAGTCCAGAGTCAGTGAGCTCTAAGTAGTTCGCGACTGTTGTTCCTATGATTTTCCCCATCATGGTCTTGACCCCTTTGTTTATATTATCATTCCTCCCTCTCTACAAATAGACACTAGGAGCCCAGCCCAGTGCTTAGTTGTAGATCTCTGTATCTGCTTTCTTCACTTACTGGATGAAAGTTCTATAATGACAATTAAGGTAGTCACCAATCTGATTACAGGGGAAGGGCAAGTCAGGTACCCTCTCCATTATTGCTTAGGGTCTTAGCTGGGGTTATCCTTGTGTACTCCTGGAAATTTCCCTAGTGCCAGGTTTCTCACTAACCCTATAATGGCTCTCTCTATCAAGATATATCTTTTCTTTCTCTCCCTCTCTGTCCTTCCTCCAGCTCGATAATCCCAATCCTTCAGGTTTTCCTTCCTGCTCCTCACTTCCCTTCCCACTTCCCTCTCCACCCATGCTACCTTTTTGCTCTGGATATCTCTCTGGGTTATCCTTGTTTCCTGGCTTCTCTGGGGTAGTGGACTGTAGGTTGGTTATACTTTTCTTTATGTCTAGTAGCCACTTAAGAGTGAGTACATATCATGTTTGTCTTTCTTGGTCTTAGTTACCTTACTCGGAAGGGTTTGTTTTCTAGTTCCATCCATTTGCCTGCAGATTTCAAGATTTCATTGTCTTTTGTTCTGCCACTGAGTGTGTAAATATACCAAATTTTGTTTATACATTCTTTGGTTGAAGGGCATCTAGGTTGTT
The DNA here is from genome assembly GCF_903992535.2 of Arvicola amphibius. NCBI lineage: Eukaryota > Metazoa > Chordata > Mammalia > Rodentia > Cricetidae > Arvicola > Arvicola amphibius. Next base: position 48,783,078 of record NC_052065.1, read on the forward strand.
TCTAGGTTCTGGCTGTTACAAATAATCCTACTGTGAAGATATTTAAGTCTTTTTTATATGAGTGTCCATCTTTTTGGTATGAGTGGTGTTGCTCAGTCTTGAGTTAGACTGATTCCCAATTTTCTGAGAAACTGCCATCTGATTTGCAAAGTGACTGTACAAGTTTGCACTCCCACCAGCAATGTTGGAGTGTTCCCATTATTCCACATTTCATAATGTGGAATCAGAAAAGTAAAATCTGGCTTTTTTCCTCCTTGATCTCCTGAAAGGTTTAGGTCATGATTCAATGAATGTACTAACACTGTGTATCAAAAATCTTCACAAGAAAACATACTGCATAGACTAGCTGTGAAATTAAGAATCCTTAGAAAAATAAGGTAGGAATGAACTAAATCAAGTATGTATTCTGAACAAGCAGTCAGGAGAAAAGGCTGGAATGCTGCATGTTCACAATTATAACATTTTGGAGCTGAAGTTGAGGCCAGTCTGGGCTACAGAGCAAGATCCCACAGCAAAGTAGGTAAGATAGGAGCCCTGATGCTGGAGTGATGACTCAGTAATTAAGAGCACATACTACTCTCAGAAATAACCTGAGTTTAGTTGCTATTACCTACAGCCTCATGTAACTCTAGCTCAAGTGAATCAGAAACCCTCTTCTGGAGTCTGCAGGTATCTACACTCAGCATCACATACTCATATGTAGATGCATATATGCACATAATTAAAAATAAAACAAAGGAAGTTTGAATGAAATATTAAACTACATATATTCAAAATCCAAAGGCTATAAAAATATATTCCTGTCATTTTTTACATGAGTAAGACAGGAGGGAGGAAAGGAAAGGGAGAGATGATGCAATTTTATTGCAATTTTGAAAAATAAAAGAATAGAAAAATGGCATTTTTAATAATTATGAAATATAAAAAATAAACTGGTAAAACTTACAAATAAGTATACAATTACATATGAAGTATATAAAACTCAGTGTATAACCCTAATAATAACATAATGCAGTAGAACATAATAGACAGTCCAGTTTTACAAATTAAATTAATTTTATGAATTACTGAGCTTTATAGATTATTTTTAGGTAACTTGATTTCAGACTGGCAAAATGGTTCAGTGTATAAAAGTGATTGCTGTGCAAGCATGAGAACCTGAGTTAGAATCTCAAGCACTGAGGTAAAAGGGTAGACATGGAGGCTGGAAAGGTATCTCATCAGTCAAAAGCACTAGATGTTTTTCCATAGAACTTATGCTCAATTCTCAGCACTGACATAATGGCAGTACTAAGCAATCTGGCTACTCTTTTCTTGTCTTCGAGGACACCAGGTATTCATGTGATGCACAGACATATGCACAGGCAAAATACTCCTGCACACAAAATAAAATTTTGAATTCTCAATTTGGCTGAAGATTCCTGTAAACTCAGCACTGGAGAGGTGTAGACAGGTGCATCCCAGGAATTCATACGGCTACCAGCCTTGTTCAGTCCGTGACAGAAAAAGCACCACTGCCCCCAATGTAACCTCAAATGTACTCCCAGAGTCCACTTGCACCTGGATGCTCCATTCATGAAACACACACACATTCAAAAAACCCCACACAAACACACCTACACAAAATATAAAGCAGATTGGTTTATTTTGACAAATGTTAAGTGCACTAAAATTCATTAAAATAACTTGGAAAAACTGTTGAGTTTATCTAGTTACTGAATCATACTGCATTAATATTCCTGGCAACCATTCACTGATCCTTTAAATAAGTAAACAGGTTAACTTTATTTTTTTTTATTTTTTTATCTGGACAAAACATTTCTATTGCTAATGAGATTTACATTTCAACCTACAACAGATTTTCACATTAAAAGGCTAATGCTTCAGCAGATGTTAAAGACAGCATATGGTTGGGAAAACATGTCCTCCTCTTTGACTCCCTAAAATATTTTCACACATTTAGGAAGCAGTATTTGAAATTATTCATTTTGTTATTTAATGAGTTAGACATCAGATGCCCATTAGAAATTAAAATGCCTTAAAATATTTCTGAATGTCATTTTGGCCAATAAAATGAAAAAAAGGCTTATTTCTTAAATATTAGCGATAATATAGTAGAGGTTTTCTAAATGCAAAATATTAGTTGGCCTAGACTGTAAACATGCTTTTAAAACTTGTTCATATCTAGGACATAATTAAGGCAGTTATGAAGACATAAAATAAGGAAAACTTCCACAGAGCCCAGGAGTATCATGCTTTTGGCATGCATCTCCTTTTTTATTCAGTGACACATTACTGGTAAATGTTCCTTACTTAGTTCAACCTGACTTCCTACAAACAAACAACATGTAATTGGGTTGTCCATAGATTGATACTGGATGAGTATAATAAAGGGTTCTACTTCTGCACATCTCTGGAATTAAAACAAAAGGCACAAAACCTATAATTAACATCTGAGATAACATATAATTTTCCAGAGCCCAATAGCAGGTTTTATATTCCTCCACTGTGCTTCCTATATTGGCCTATCTGCTTGAGATTTTTCCCTGGGAAAGAAGAGAATTTATACATGCTGAATTGCTGTGTCATTTTCCATGACCCTTGAGGGTTAGTCATGATGCTGTTCTGTTGGGGAAACACAGGCACCATGTTGCCTTTTTACTATTAGAGATGTTGTCATTTTCTTCTCACAAAGGAAATGCCTGTAGATTGCACCACAGTCAAGACAGTTTGTCAAACATCCTTAATCATCAGCAAATGCATCAGTGAGTAAGTCACCCTTCAAGCATCTTTCTCAACACTGTGAATCACAGGCTGTTTCATCAAACACTCTGCCAAGACATCACTGAAATAATTCAATGGAGTAAAAAAAAATGCTGTATAAATCTAAAGAGCAAACAGTAAAAAATGCATTTTTGGCAGTTTACTGTACATGTTAAATTATTTGTATGTGTAGTTTTCTTTAAAATGAAAGAATATCAAATAATTGAGATGATTTCATCAAATTTCACACACTGAAACTTAGCAGTGTGAAAATAGATCATTTAGAGTCAAACATACAAGTATAACACCTTGAATACAAAAATGTTTACCTTTAGTTTGTGAAATAAGTTCATAATAAAATACACATGGACAGAAATAGTTGCAGACATTATATCTGAAAAGGTTTTTTGATACATGAAATTTATTTTTGTATAAGCATTATGAAAAATAAAATTAATCACTCCATTCTAGTTGTTGGGCCATGGATTGTAAAATTTATAAGAAACATTTTACTTTCATTACAGTTGTCTCTCATAAGATGAAGAAAGAAATATCAACCATAGGAAATAATAATATATAGTAAATCCATTGAAATCAACTCTTTTTAAAATATGAAGGCTGTTTTTAATTTTTTGAAGAAAATAAGCATTCAGGTAGTCTATGAAATGGTGTAACAATATTAAAGACCTGAAGCTTTGTGAATATATATATATATGTATGTATATATATATATATATATATATATATATATATATATATATATATATACATACATATATATATATATATTCCCTCAAACATGAAAACTGGTTTATCAACAGTTTATACTATGTTATCATTTTAATTATTAAAATAAATGTATTGAAATATAAAGGCCTGGAAGCATTGTGTGATGTGAATTTAAGACTGATGATTCATTAAAGCCCATCAAAAGTTTAATTCATTGTGCTTTTTAATAAACACAAAACATCTACTCCTTCGCTTTTGGATGTTGCTTCACTATTGCTTGTTTTGTAACTTGTGAAAGGACTTTTAAATTTGATGTGATCCCACTTGTCTATTTTTGCTTTTATTGTCTGTAAGTTTAATGCCATGCCCCAAAACCCATTGCCATGTCTAAAACTCAGAAACTTTCCCCAATTTCTCTTCCTAGAGTTAGAGACATTAAAGTAGTATATAGAATCTGTTTTGACTTCAAGGAGAAATAAAGTTCCAGTTTCATTTATCTGCTTGCAGAGACCATTTCTCAGCAGAATTTATTGAAGAACCTCTTCTTTTCTCATTGTTTTTGGCACTTGATCATAAATGCAAAGTTTTATTTCAGGGCTTCATTCCGGTCAATTTGTTTAGGTGTTTGTTTTTATGCCATTTAGTTCTGTGACTATTTGACAATTCAAAATCTTTTGTGGATAGATGATTTAATTCTGTAAAGATGCCATTAGGATTTTGATAGAAAATGAATTGCAAGTGTAGATCTTCAGGAAATGTTTCCATTTTTTATTTCTGTGTATTGAACTCGGTGCCTTGTACATAGTAGGCAAGTATTCTAGCATTAAGCTAAAGCCCTACTACTCATGGTAATCTTGAAAATATTAATTTCTCAGTCTCTAATCACGGAATATCCTTTCCTTTATTCGTGCCTTTTTCAATTTTTGCTACAATAGTTTAAGATTTTTCAATGTACAGTTCTTTTTACTTTTTTATTTAAATTTCATAGTTATTATAAATTGTACTCATTTTTTCAGACAGTTTATTATTTGTATATGAAAAACAGTTTTAATTTTTCTGTATGTTGATTTGTGTGTGTGTGTGTGTGTGTGTGTTTGTGTGTGTATACATGTACATGATGCTGAGGATTAAGCTCAGGACATTATACATGATAGGCAAATGTCCTACTTTAGAGCTATATATTAAGTCCTTGGGTTTTAAGATATAATAAAAAAGAGTGTGGAGCTGGGGTTAGCTTCAAATTTTCAATCATGCATTAATCTATTAAATGCTGGCATTACAGGTGTGAATCAAGATATCAGACTTGTGGGTGATTTTTTATTCTCAAACTAGACTGAATTTGTTAGTTTTAATAGACGTTAAATGTTAAAGCTTTCTATAAATCACACTGCCTGCAAATAGAAACAATTCAATTTCTTTGCTGATTTAGATGCCCTTTCCCCTCTTTTCTCTTCATGGTTGTTCTCATAATAACATCCACTATTAAGTACAATATTTTGGTTGTAGTGGAATTTTATGTCTGTTATTGATTCTGAAGTAACCAAGTATGTTGTTAGCTGTGGTCTTGTAATATATTATACTTGTCATCATAAGGATTATTCCTTCTACACCTGATTTGAATATTTTGTCAAGTTCTTTTTATGAAGCCACTGAGATAATCCTATAAGTTTTATCCTTCATTCTGTTACTATATTTCATTATTTGGCTTGCATAGTTTGAGTTAGCCTTATATTTCAGGTATAAGGAAATCTCAGCCGATTATGCTGAGTGATCCTCTCAACATGTTATTATTTTTTTGTCACACTTTATGTAAAATGAAGATTTCAAACAACAGAGAATCAAAAACATAGAAAAACCAATTAAAACATGAGCAAAAGACTCAAAGACTTAAGAGAAGACACTCCACATTTTGTTCCCTGCTGCATTGGATGAGTGAGCTGGGGAAGTACTAGAGAGCTGTTGAGGATGGATGAGGAGGAGATGGTGGGATGACCAATCCAGCAACTATCCAGGCCCAGAACCTGGTCTATGTTGGTCCACTCAACATCCACCTCACCTATGATCTGTGGGAGCATGTGAAGGGGCCAGTCCTGTAGATCCAAAGCTGCAGGATCTCCATAACACAGAACAATAACAGGATATCCAAGTGGTAACCCAGTGAGGGTCCAGTGTCTATAGTGTAGCAGAAATGAAAGGCTTCAAGCCAGACCAGTGATTCATTGCAATGAACAATTGCAAGTAAGTAAAGATCTATAAACTAAAAGGTATACTGTGTGACAGCTTCCACAGTGAGATTTTTGTAAAATTTTATTTTATTTTGCTTCATTTTATTTTGCAGGGTAAGTTGTGAGGGCAGAGGGCAGATATGGAGGCATGGATGAAATCAGGATATATGGTGTCAGAATGCAGGTGTGAAATCTACAAAGAATCAATAAAAAGTTAAAAAAAATATAAACACAAAAATTTAAAGAAAAAGGCAAAAAAATGTCTAATAGATGTTTGAAAGTATACATCATTAATCATCAGGAAAAGGAAAGTTAATACCAACCATACTCTACACCAGAATGATTGACATTCTGGGCTAGATGGAGCAATATGGTTCAAGATTTTTTAAAATACCACTGACAAAAGTTCCCAATTTAAAATTTACAAACTACTTGTAGAATTTCATTTCATTTTCCATGCCACAGCTGAAAACAGGTAATTGTGATAGAAGAAAAGGAATCTACTGAAAATGGAACATTACAAGAGCATATACATACAAATCAAAAACATAAAATTTTTAAAAACTTCATGTGTCAGGAAAAAAATGCAGAAATACAAAATTCACTGGTTGATAAGGAATTTATAGCTCTTGTTTTAGCCCCTATCTTACATATTGCTAGGGTGTGTTTCCATCAGGTAAGACAATTAAGATCAAATGCTTACTTGAATATGAAAACTAAAGTAATTCATATTAATTTCTGTGGAAATAACTTTAATATTTTCTTTTTCATGATCTACAGTCTCACTGACAATATATTATATTTGGTCTAGTGACTAAGGAGAAACCCAGCTGCTTTCAGGGAGTCAAGAGAGTCCTCTTATGTACAAAACATCAATCAGTTTTTCTTTTCAATTTAATTTTACTTTTTTCTTTTACTGAAAATAGATCTTTGTCATACAATACATTCTGATTATGGCTTCCTCCCCCAACTCCTCCCAGTTCCTTCCCCACTTTCTTCCCATCCAGATCCATACATTTCCTATCCTTCCTTAGAAAACAAACAAGCTTCTAAGAAATAATAATAAAACAAAACTATACAAACCAGTCCGAATAGGAGAAAGCAATCAAATAGAAGAAAAAGAGCTAAAAAAAATAAGCCCATATAGATGCAGAGACATATTCCTTGAAACATATAGAAATGCCAAAACCAGAAGTCATAATATATAGTCAAAAGACTAGTAAGAATAATTTTTAAATTCTCTAACACATATTATGAGCCAAAGAATCTTTTGTGTCGGCCCTCTACTGCTGGGCATGGGCCTGCTATTAAAGGTGGTATACATGACCAGGCGGTAGTGGCACACACCTTTAATCCCAACAGTCGGGAAACAGAAGAAGGTAAATCTCTTTGAGTTTGAGGTCATCCTGGTCTACAAAGCGAGTTCCAGGACAGTCAGGACTGTTACACAGAGAAACCCTATCTCAAAAAATAAAAAAAAGAGTGATATAGCTATTCCAAGTTTCCTTAAAAACCACTACACTGATTTTCATTGTGACTATACAAGTTTGTACTCCTGAAGCAATGAAGGAGTGTTACCCTTGCTCCACATCCCACTCTGCATGAGCTGTTATTTGTGTTATTGATCTTAGCCATTCGGACAGGTGTAAGAGAATATCTCAAAGTAGTTTTGACTTGCATTTCCCAGATGACTCAGGCTGTTGAACATTTTCTTTAAGTGATTATCAGCCATTTGTGTTTTCTCTTTTGAGAATTCTCTGTTTAGATATGTACCCCGAGATTTAATTGGACTATTGGGTTTTTAATGTTCAAAATATTTTTACTTCTTTATATATTTTTGATATTATACTTCTATTGGATTGTAATTGATTAAATATTTTTTACCATTTTATAGCCTGCCACTTTGTTCATATGATGGTATCCTTTGCCATGCAGAAGCTTTTCAGTTTCATCTGTCTATTTTTGCGCAGGACTAATGCTAGTTTTATTACTATAACTTTGTAGTACAATTTGAGATTGTGGATGGTAGTTAGTTCTTTTATTACTCAAGATTGTTTTCACTATCTTTGGTTATTTGTGTTTCACGCATTAAATCTGTAGATTGCTTTTGGTAGTGTGGCCATTTTTACTATATTAATCCCACCAATCCATGAGCATGGGTGATTGTTCCATCTTCTGATATCTTCTTCAATGTATTTCTATAATTGTCAGTGTTTTTATCATACAAATCCTGTTCTTGCTTAGTTAGAGTTACCCCAATATATTTTATATTATTTGAAGCTATTGTGAAAGTTCTTGTTTCCCTGATTTCTTTGATAGTCTCTTTTCAATTGTATATAGGAAGGTTACTAATTTTGTATAATAATATTGTATCCTGTTACGTTGCTCAAAGTGTTGATCAGCTATAGGAATTTGGTGATATAATTTCTAGGATGGCTTTTGTAGGCAATCATTTTTTTTCTATTTGTATCTTCTCAAGCTCCATCAGTTTTTTTATACCTCTAGCTAAGACTTCAAGTACAACATTAAATATGTATAGAGGGAGTGGACACTTTAGTAATTTTCCTAATTTTAGTGGAAATGCTCTAAGTTTCTCTCCATTTAGATTACCTGTGGACTTGGTATAAATTGCTTTTTTTTTTTTTATTTTGAGGTATGTCACTTGAATCCCCAGTCTCTATGGGAGCTTTTTTTTTTTTTTTATAATGAAGTGGTGTTGGGTTTTGTTAAAGGCTTTTCCTACAGTTAATGAGATGATCATGTGATTTGTCTTTGAGACATGGTGGGTGGTTATTTTTGATGGCCCTGGCTTTTTTTAGTTGGGAAATTTTAATGACTACTCCTATTTCCTTATGAAATGTTTGATTTCACTTTGGTAAATAGTATCTACCTAGAAAATTATTCTTTTATTTTAGATTTTCCAATTTGGTAGAGTACAGGTTTTTAAATTATGCTCATGTGATTATCTGGTTTCCTAATTGCCTTCTTTTCATGATCCCCTTTCCTTCTCTAATTCTGTTACCTTGGATCTTCTCTCTCTGCTTTTTAGTTAACATTGTTAAGTGTTTATGAATCTTACTGAGTTTTCAAAGATCCAAATTTTATTTAATTGTATGTTTGTATTGTATGTTTGTTTTAATTATATTGATTTCAGCCCTTAGTTTATTTCTTGCTGTCTACATTTTGTATTTCTTGTTGTTGTTCTCTAGCTCTCAGGTAAGTTATTAATAAAAGATAGCACCATTTTATTTTTAATATAAACACATTAGTTCTCTGAACTTACCTTTAGGACTACCTTTATTTTGTTTCATAAGTTTGAGCATGTTGTGTTTTTAATTTTAATTTAATTCTAAAAGGTCTTTAATATTTTAATTTCTATATTTACCCATTTTTCATTCACTAGTGAGTTTTCTGTTTCCACGTTTATACCCTGTTTGTCATTTCTTTTTTTTCTCTTTTTTTTATTTTTATTAAAAATTTCTGCCTCCTCCCTGCCTCCCATTTACGCCCCTCCCTCCTCCACTCACCCTCCCTCTCCTGTCCAGAGAGCAGTAAGTGTTCCCTGCCCTGTGGGAAGTCCAAGTTCCTCCCCCCTCCATCCAGGTCCAGGAAGGTGAGCATCCAAACAGGCCAGGCCCCTCCAAAGCCAGTATGTGTAGTAGGATCCAAATCTAGTGTCATTGTCCTTGGCTTCTCAGCAGCCCTCATTGTCCGCCATGTTCAGGGAGTCCGGTTTTATCCCATGCTTTTTCAGTCCAAGTCCAGCTGGGCTTGGTAAGCTCTGGATAGATCTGTTTGTCATTTCTGATATCATTTCTGCCCTTGATATCCATCTTTGATCTGTGGTGGTCAGACAGTATGAAATGTGTTACTTCCATTTTCTTGTATCTGTTGAGACTTTCTTTGTGTCCAAGTAGAGGGTCAATTTTGGAGGAAGTCTTGTGAGTTACTGAGAAGAAAGTATATTATTTTGTGTTTGGATAAAATGTTCTGTGAGTAATTGTTGGGTCCAATTGTTTTACGCTGTCTGTTAGCTCTAGCATATCTCTGCTTAGGTTTCATCTGGATGACCTAAATATTGACTAGAACTAGGTATTGAAGTTACCCACTATCAATGTATGAGGGCATATGTGTGATTTAAGCTGTAGTAATGTTTATTTTACAAATGTGGTTACCCTTGTGTTTGGAGCATAGATGTTAAGAATTGAAATGTCATTATGGTGGATTTTTCCTTTGATGAGTATATAGTGTCTATCTACATTTCTTTTGATTAGTTTTGGTTTGAAGTCTATTTTTGTCAGATATTAAAATGGATTCACAAACCTGCTTCATTGGTCTACTCTGTCAGAACAAACTACTTGCACTTCACATGTATCAGTCTTTGTAGATTCTTCCTACCAAAATGGAAAGAAGGAACTAAAGCCTGTGGGGATTTCACTGAGTATGAGCACTAGGCTTGGAGGGAAAGGTGTTGAAGGCTTGAGGCAGACAAGTGTATTAAAAGTGTACACAAGAAAGTCACCACAACATTAACGATAGAATTGCCTTACAGTAAGGAGTTACAAAATGGTTTTCCAAGCAAATGGGCCTAAGAAACAAGCTTGTGTACCTATCCTAATATCTAACAGAATACACTTCCAAACAAAATTAATCAAAAGAGATATAGAATGACACTTAATACTTATCAAAGGAAAAATCCAAGATGTCTCGATCTGAAAATCTATGCCCCCAACACAAGAGCACCTAAATCTGTAAAAAAAAAAAAATACTAAAGCTTAAGTCACATACTGACCTTACACACTGGATAGTGGGAGACATCAGTACCCTATTCTCACTAAAGGATAGGACATACAGACAAAAATTGAACAGAAAAATACTGAAAGTAACAGATAGTATAAACCAAATGATCCTAAGAGATATCTACAGAGCATTTCAGCCAGACACAAAAGAATATAACTTTTTCTCAGCACTTCATACAACTTTCTCCAAAATTGACCACATACTTAGTCACAAAGCAAGTTTCAAGAGAAAGATGAATATTAAAATAATCTGCTATATTTTATCAGACCACCATGGATTAAAGCTGGATTTTAACAACAGAAACAGCAGAAATACTTCAAACTCATAGAAACTAAATACCTCTGTATTGATTTACCACTGGGTCAGGTAGGGAAGGACTAAAAGAAACTAAAGATTTCCTAGAATTTTATGAAAGTGATTCAGAACATGCCCAAATTTTTGGGACACAATAAACGCAGTGCTAAGCGGAAAGTTCATAGCACAAAGTCCCTTAAAAATTTTTCATGAGCTGCATATGAATTTATGTTTTCACTAGTATATATTTGATAGGTATTAGGAATGTACTTCAACTGTCTCAATAATAAATTGTGGTGCCTGCACCATCTATACCACAGTCGGAGAAGGGTCTGGGGATTAAATAACACACTGAGATGCAGTTCACACTACAAGCAAGAATGTCAATTTTATTATGTTCCCAGGCAGCTTATCTAGGTTTCTCCTTGACTAGTGGCCACGCCTTAGCTCCCAGGATTTTCCACAGCAAAGCCCACCAGAAACCACTTCCTTGTTATCAGGAACTTTGAGGGTTCCATGCTTAGAGCAGCTACAAGCATAGAAAAACAAGTTGTTTACTCCAGCATGTAAGAAATCATAGAAAGTTCAGGGTCTTAGGGTCTGCAGCTCCCTTGTTGATAATTTATGCAATAAGACAAAAGATGCAACATTAATGATGTGCAAAGTAGTTTTCAAAAACTCACACAACAAAAGCAGCTGATAACTGCTTTGTCTGGATTTAGTAGATGGTTTAATAAGAACTTGCAACAAATACTTTATTTTATGCTTTCTGAGATTACATCACTCAATTTTGAAATAAATTTGAAACAAATTTTGTGTTGAAGAATTGTTTTGAATATTTCTTTACTGTTGATGCTTTCTTTTTGGTTAATATATCAATTATCTAATTATATATGTTATTTATTAAATAATACAGAAATTGTAATGAATCAAATATTTCCTTGTCCTGTTCCCACTTTGTCAATCAAATTTTGTCAATCAAATTTTGTCAATCAAATGTCTATAGGCAGGGAGGGGATCAGAGAAAAAAATGTATAGCTCAAAAAAAAATCAATAAAAAAATCTAAAGTTACTAGTTACTCTAATAGTTTTCCTTTTTTCTGTTTCTCTATATGACTATAATATAACTTATGATTCCTTTTTAAATGACAGCATACATATTAATGAACATCATATAAACTTTATTGAATGTCAATGCCAATGAAAAATAAATTCCTGTTGCCTCAGCATAGTTCTAAACCCATAGTTCTGCTTCCTAGTGGCAAGCAATTGCTGAGGTTTTAGATAGTCCAAATCATTTTGTAGCCACCCCACTATAAAGAAATGAAAATACTTTGTCATTTCTCTTTCACTTAAATGTATATCTGGACAATAAATGAACCCGATTCTTACTCGGTAAAGTAAAACATTGAGAAAAACATAGAACACTTGATTTATTACCTCCAATGGTTATGTATTTTTTTCTTTTATTTATCTGTATAAATTCCTCTATTTCATTGTGTCTGATATCAATAAAATGAGAACTTGTCACATGAACTTGCTCTTCCATTTCATAGACACAACAAATGATCCTCACAGTGATTCCATTTGTTTAAATTCTCATGACCATGTTTCCTCATATAGTAATACTAAACCCTTCATTTTCCCTTTCTTTTTATTTCTATTTTGATGTAGAGTCACACTCTATAGCCCTGGCTGGCCTAAAAATTCCTGCATAGATCAAACTCATGGGGATTTGCTCGCTTCTGCCTCCTAAGTGGTGAGACTAAAGGCAAGCACCACCGTACTTGCTCATTTTCCCATTGCTACTGAATTATTGCCTTTTTGCTATTTCTTGTAAGCAAGACTGCAGAATTTAGAAATCAGCCTTTGTTTTAGGTGGCACATATTCATAGATCTTGCATGCCTGAAAGTTGTAGAACAAAAGAAGTAGATGACAGGCAGGAAATAATGAAATTCAGGGCTGAAATCAATAAAATGGGAAGAAAGAGACCAATATAAAGACTCAATGAAACAAAGAGTTGGTTCTTTGAGACAATCAAACAGATGAACAAACATTTATACAAACTAACTAAAAGTCAGAGAGAGAATATCCAAATTTCCAAAATCAGAAACAAAATGGGGAGACTGAACCAACATCCCAGGAGTCTGCATATGACCGACTTAGGCGCTCAGTATGTATGTTACAGTTGTATAACTCAGCTGTTTTGTGGGACTTCTAACAGTAAGAACAAGGGTTGTCTCTGACTCTGTTTCTTGCATTTGGGACTCATTCCTCATGCATATTATCTCTTCCAGCCTTAAAAGAAGAGGAGCTGCTTAGTCTCACAGCAACTTTATACACCATGAGTGGCTGATATTCATGGGAACCCTGCCCTTTTCTGAAGAGAAACAGAGGAAGAAGAGTAGATAGAAGGAGGGAGAGGGACAGGGAGGAGAGGAGAGAAAAAAAACTTTGGCCAAAATGTTAAAACAAAATAAAAAATAAACAGGATAGTTAAAATATCTGACTGAAATTCGCATAAAACTTCTCTTTTTTTTGATAGTAATAATGTAAACTTGATATTTGGAGAATGATATCCTGTGTTTGATAGCAAGAAGAGCAACTATGTTAATAAGAATAAGATAACAAACTATGAATCAGCAAGTAATAGCTTTGTAGATTTTTGATGTACTTAAAATAGTAATCAATAAAATAAAATCTCTTTTAAAATTTAATTAGTTTATTTCTGTGTATTATTACATGTGAGAAAGTGTCATGTGTCATGGCATGAGTTCATAAATCAAGCACAATTTATGGGAATCAGTTCTTCCTTCTTCTCTATGTGTCTCACGTATTGAAATTTGATCATCAGATTTGACAGAAAATGCCTTTAATTTCTGAGTTACCTCTGTCATAGAAATGAACATTCAATATTTTTATGGTAGAAATTCTTCACAAAAATAAAATAATGTAAATATTTAATGTATTCCTTAAAATGTAACAAAAGACCACGATTCCTCCTCAGATATCATAAGATAATTCAAATGTCAAAATGAAAAATTAGCACAATGAGAAGCTAGGACAATTTTATGAATAAATAATAAGTACAGAGAATTATTTGAATTCCAAACTAATTTTACCATTATTGAAAGTTTATTTGTAAAAATGTAATTTAGATTCAATGCTAATTCAAATAATGTGATAAATTTATATAGTTCATGATCCTAGAGAAGCTAAGTAACAATGTGAACCAAAAGAAAAACATATGTAGATCCTCCTGGAAATTAGAAGCAGGCAAAAGTTGGGAGCATGGGAGAGAGATAGAGAAAAGGGGAGAGGTGGAGAGAGAGAAGAGGAGGGGTGATGAAGAGAGCCTTTAATTGGGGGGAGTGGGATTGTTGAGATGAAGGAAGGACGGATATGGGAGCAGGGAAGGAGATAACTTAATTAAGGGAGGTATTGTGAGGTTGGCTAGAGGCTTGGCTCTAGAGGGGCTCCCAGGAGTCCATGAGGATTACCCCAGCTAGGACCATGGGAAGAGGAGGAGAGGGTGCCTGAACTGGCCTTGTCCTGTAGTCAGACTGATGTCTATCTTGAATATCACCATAGAACCTTTGTCTGGCTATGGATGAAGATAGAGACAGAGACCCACATTGGAGCACTGGACTGAGTTCCCACAGTCCAGTTGAAGAGCAGAGGGTGGGAGAATATGAGCAAGGAAGTCAGAACCAAGAGGGGTTGGTTCACCCACCTTGTGTGCCTGAACTAATGGAAACTCACCAAATTCAGCTGGACTGGAAGTGAATGAGCATGGGATCAAACTGGTCCCTGTGAATATGGTTGACAATTGGTCAGTCTGAGGGGCCAATGATAATCACACTGGGATTTGTCTCTACTGCATGTACTGGCTTATTGGGTTCTTAATCTCTTTGGATGCATTCCTTCCTAAGCCTGGATATTGGGGGGGGCTTGGACTTCCTACAGGACAGGGTGCCTTGCCTTCTCTTTAGACTGGAGGGGATGGGGAAGGGTGTGTGTGGGAGCAGGAGTGAAGTGGGAAGAGGGGAGGAAGTAGGAATTTTGATTGGTATTACTTATAAAGTAATAAAAAAGGAAAAAATATATTGGATTGATATATTTGGTTACAAGGAAACAAAAACATGTGACATAAAATTTTTGAATATTGATCTTAGGCTATTCTACAAAATACACATGATATATTATTAGTAAAATCAGTAAATTTGCCTATGCAAAATTAATATTTTCTTATGACAAATTAAATTAAATGCAAGATCTATGAATATGTGCAACCTAAAACAAAGGCTGATTTCTACACTCTGCAGTCTTGCTTACAAGGAACAGCAAAAAAGCCAATAATTCAGTAACATTGGGAAAATGAGCAGATATGGTGGTGCTTGCCTTTAATCTGATAACTTAGTAGGCAGAAGTAAGCAAAGCCCTATGAGTTTGATCTATGCAGGAATTTTTAGGCCAGCCAGGGCTATAGAGTGTGACTCTACATCAAAATAGAAATAAAAAGGGAAAATGACGAGTTTGCTAGTACTATATAAGGATACATGGTCATGGAATGAGGGCATATGTATGACAGACAGCCTAGAAGATATACCAATATAAGTTTAAAAGAAAACTAGAGATCTCTCATTCTGAAGATTTCATAGAGTTTGGAGAAAGGGCCTGAGAAAACAAGCTCCACTTGAAGCAGAAACCAGGAGCAAATCCAGTCCAGGGAGCCAACCCAGGTCCTGGACACTGGCAGACCAGGATTGAGCAAGAAACCAGACTCAGATTCAATGATTTCCCTCAGGACTGGAGTGGTACTGAACCAGCTACCTAGGACAGAGAGTGAACAAGCTCTACTGAGAGTAGAAGCCAGGAGCAAATCCAGTCCCAGTCCTGGGAACCAACCAAGTCCCGGGACACTAGCAGATCAGGATTGAACTAGCAAACAGATCCAGAGTCAGCGATATCCACCAGAACAGGTACAAGGGAGTAACTGTAGTGATGAGACGAGGGCAGGCCTGCTTTTCATCCTGCCCAGCTCCTGGCCACCTGGCTAGCTTATGCCCCCAAATAACAACAAAAACTGTATTCATTTAAACACTGCTTGGCCCATTAGCTTCAGCCTCTTACTGACTAACTCTCACATTTTGATTAACCCATATTTAGTAATGTGTGTAGCACCACAAGGGGTGGCTTACTGGGAAGATTCTAGCCTAGTTCCATCTTGAGTTGGAGCTTCATTGCATCTGACTCACTTGCCTTCTTCCCAGCATTCTGTTCTGTCTACTCCACCCACCTATGTTCTAACCTATCAGGCCAAGCAATTTTCTTTATTAATTAACCAATGAAATCAACAGATTGATGGAAGTCCCTCTTCCATCAAGTAACCGCTAAGTGAGTGAGCCAGAGTCAGAGAGGGCTGAGGGTCCAGACATGAGTCTGGGACCTTCAAGGGAATAGACCTAAGACAGGACCCCTGTGGGTCTGGGCTTGAGTCAAGGACCTCCTAGGAACTAGGCCTGAGCCAGGACCTCTGCCAGTCTGGGCATGAATCTGGGAGTAAGCAGGAATCAGAGATCTCTGTGGGGCCAGGCATGAGTCTGGGACCTCAGAGGGAATAGGCCTGAGCCAGGACCTCTCTGGGTCTGGACATTGGTCTAGGACATTAAAGGGAATAGGCAAGCATCTGAAACCTCTGCTGGTTTGAGCTTGAGTCTGGGACCTCTCAGGGAGTAAGCCTGAGCCAGGCCTTCTGTGGTTCTGGGCACACCCAAGCCTGGGAACTCTGAGGCAGTAGACCGGATCCAGAGACCTTTGCAGGACTAACTCCAAGCCAGAGGCTTCTGCAGGAGTGGATCCAGACGAGGATTTACAGAAACAGGTCAAAGCTGGAAACCAAGGCCAAAGAAGGCCTGAGTCAGCAAACTCCAAGAGAGCAGAACAAAGCCTAAGACCTCTGAGCTATCTCCAGGTACACGGAGTAACCAACAGGGTAACTAGAACTGTAGCACTGACTGTACTACAAGGAAAAACCATCTGAGTTTTGGATTCACTGGCACCTAGAAGATTAATCAACAGAATATCAGAGAGCCACAACCATAGAAATTAGAGGAAAAGATAAGTAGATGAGTAGAAAAAAGAATACAAGCAACACCATGAAGAGCAACACAACACCAGTGAAGCTTAAATACCCTACAAGAGCAAGACCTGAACAAGCAAATATGGATGAAGCAGAAGAAAATGACCTAAAAGATAACTTCAAGAGAATGTTTGAAACTCTTTTTTTCTTTCTTTTTTTTACTTGTATATCTTTTTTTTCTCATTTTTTTTATTAAAAATTTCATCTCCTCCCTTCCTCCTCCCCTTCCCTCCCCTCCCTTCCACCCATACCCCCACTCCACCCCTCTCCAAGAAAAAGAGCCATAAGGGTTCCCTTCACTATGTTAAGTTCAAGGTCCTCCCAGCTCCCACCAAGTCCAGTAAGGTGAGCAACCAAACTGACAAGGCTCACAGTGAGCTCGTCCATGCTGTAGAGTTCATGCTCATCGCCATTGTCCTTGGTTTCTCAGTCCTCCTCCACCATCAGCCACATTCAGAGAGTCCAGTTTGGTCCCCTGTTCCATCAGTCCTATTCCAACTGGACTTTTAGATCTGTCCCACCGTCTCAATGGGTAAACGCACTCCTCATGGTGCTGACTTCCTTGCTCATGATCTCCCTCCTTTTGCTCCTCATCAGGACCTTGTGAGCTCAGTCCTGTGCTCCTATGTGGGGCTCTGTCATTTTTTCCATCCAATGCCAGGTGAAGGTTCTATGGTGATATGCAAGATATTCATGAGTATGGCAATAGGATCTGGACATTTCTGGCACCCTCTCCTCAGCTGCCCAAGGAACTAGCTGGGGGCGTCTTCCTGGACACCTGGGAACCCCTCTAGAGTCAAGTCTCTGCCAACCCTAGAATGGCTCCCTTAATTAAGATAAATAATTCCTTGTTCCCATATCCACCCTTCCTATATCCCAACCATCCTATTCCCCCAAGCTCTTCCAGTCCTCCACTTCACACTTTTCTCTCCCCATCCCCCAATCCCACCATCGCACCCCACCCCCATGTTCCCATTTTTTTGTCCGGCAATCTTGTCTACTTCCAATATCCAGGAGGATAACTATATGTTTTTCTTTGGGTTCACCTTCTTATATAGCTTCTCTAGGATTTTTTATGAATTATAGGCTCGATGTCCTTTATTTATGGCTAGAAACCAATTATGAGTGAGTACATCCCATGTTCATCTTTTTGGGCCTGGGTTACCTCATTCAGGATGGTGTAGTCTGTTTCCATCCATTTGCATGCAAAATTCAAGACATCATTGTTTTTTACCGCCAAGTAGTACTTTAATATGTATATACTCCACACTTTGTTCATCCATTCTTCCACTGAAGGACATCTAGGTTGTTTCCAGGTTCTGGCTATTACAAATAATGCTACTATAAACATAGTTGAACAAATGCTTTTGTTATATGATTGGGCATCTCTTGGGTAAATTCCCAAGAGTGGGATTGCTGGGTCCTGGGGTAAGTTGATCCCAAATTTCCTGAGAAACCTCCACACTGCTTTCCAAAGTGGTTGCACAAGTTTTCATTCCCACCAGCAATGGATGAGTGTACCCCTTACTCCACATCCTCTCCAGCAAAGGCTATCATTGGTGTTTTTGATTTTAGCCAATCTGAAAGGTGTAAGATGGTATCTCAAAGTTGTTTTGATTTGCATTTCCCTGATTGCTAAGGAGGTTGAGCATGCTCTTAAGTGTCTTTTGGCCATTCGAACTTCTGTTGAGAATTCTCTGTTCAGTTCAGTGCCCCATTTTTAATTGGGTTAGTTAGCATTTTAAAGTCTAGTCTCTTGAGTTCCTTATATATTTTAGAGATCAGACCTTTGTCTGTTGCGGGGTTGGTGAAGATCTTTTCCCAGTCAGTAGGCTGCCTTTTTGTCTTAGTGACAGTGTCCTTTGCTTTACAGAAGCCGCTCAGCTTTAGGAGGTCCCATTTATTCAATGCTGCCCTTAATGTCTGTGCTGCTGGGGCTATACGTAGGAAGCGGTCTCCAGTGCCCAAATGTTGTAGAGTACTTCCCACTTTCTCCTCTAACAGGTTCAGTGTGTTCAGATTGATATTGAGGTCTTTAATCCATTTGGACTTGAGTTTTGTGCATGGTGATAGACACAGATCTACTTTCATTCTTCTACAGGTTCACATCCAGTTATGCCAGCACCATTTGTTGAAGATGCTTTCTTTCTTCCATTGTGTGCTTTTAGCTCCTTTATCAAAAATCAGGTGTTCATAGGTTTTTGGGTTAAGATCTGGGTCTTCTATTCGATTCCATTTTTCGACTTCTCTATTTTTATGCCAATACCAAGCTGTTTTCAATACTGTAGCTCTGTAATAGAGTTTGAAGTCAGGGATGGTAATGCCTCCAGAAGTTCCTTTATTGTATAAAATTGTTTTGGCTATTCTGGGTTTCTTGTTCTTTCATATAAAGTTGATTATTATCCTCTCAAGATTTGTGAAGAATTTTGATGGGGTCTTTATGGGGATTCCATTAAATCTATAGATTTCCTTTGGTAGTATTGCTATTTTTACTATGTTTATCTTCCCAATCCAAGAGCAAGGGAGATCCTTCCATTTTCTGGTATCCTCTTCAATTTCTTTCTTCAAAGACTTAAAGTTCTTGTCTAATAGGTCTTTCACTTCCTTGGTTAGAGTTATGCTATTTGTGGCTATCGTGAATGGTAACGCTTCTCTGATTTCTTTCTCTGCTTCCTTATCCTGTGTATATAGGAGGGCAACTGATTTTTTGGAGTTGATCTTGTATCTTGCCCCGATACAAAAGGAGTTCATCAGCTGTAGGAGTTCTTTGGTGGAGTTTTTGGGGTCGCTTATGTACACTATCATATCATCTGCAAATAACGAAAGTTTAACTTCTTCCTTTCCAATTTGAATCCACTTGATCCCCTTGTTTTGTCTTATTGCTATGGCTACAACTTCAAGCACTATATTGAAGAGGTATGGACAGAGTGGACAGCCTTGTCGCGTTCCCTAATTTAGTGGGATGGCCTTGAGTTTCTCTCCATTTAATTTGATGTTAGCTGTCGGCTTGCTATAAATAGCCTTTATTATATTTAGGAATGACCCCTGTATCCCTAATCTCTCCAAGACCTTCATCATAAAGGGGTGCTGAATTTTGTCAAATGCTTTTTCTGCATCTAATGAGATGATCATATGGTTTTTATCCTTCAGTTTATTTATATGATGGATTACATTGATAGATTTTCGTATGTTGCACCAGCCCTGCATCTCTGGGATGAAGCCTACTTGATCATAGTGGATAATTTTTCTAATGTGTTCTTGGATTCTGTTTGCCAGTATTTTATTGAGAATTTTTGCATCGATGTTCATGAGTGAGATTGGCCTGTTATTCTCTTTCTTGGTTGAGTCTTTGTGTGGTTTAGGTATCAGGGTAATTGTAGCTTCATAAAAGGAATTTGGCAATGACTGTTCTGTTTCTATATTATGAGATACCTTAAGGAGTATAGGTATTAGCTCTTCTTGGAAGTTCTGGTAGAATTCTGCATTGAACCCATCTGGTCCTGGGCTTTTTTCGTAGGGAGGTTTCTGATAACAGTTTCTAATTCTTCGGGACTAACAGAACTATTTAGAGCATTTACCTGGTCCTAGTTTAACTTTGGTATATGGTACTTATCTAAAAACGTGTCCATTTCTTTTACATTTCCAATTTTGTGGCATACAGGCTTTTGTAGTAAGATCTAATGATTCTCTGAATTTCCTCTGTGTCTGTGGTTATGTCCCCTTTTTCATTTCTGATCTTATTAATTTGTGTGTTCTCTCTCTGCCGTTTGATTAGTTTGGCTTGGGGTTTGTCAATCTTGTTGATTTTCTCCAAGAACCAGCTTTTTGTTTCATTGATTCTTTGGATTGTTTTCTGTGTTTCTATTTTGTTGATTTCTGCCCTCAGTTTGATAATTTCCAGTCTTCTACTCCTCCTAGGTGAGTCTGCTTCTTTCTTTTCCAGAGCTTTCAGGTGTGCTGTTAAGTCTCCAATGTGTGCTTTCTCCGTTTATTTAAGTGGGCACTTAGTGCTATGAATTTTCCTCTTAGCACTGCTTTCATAGTGTCCCATAAATTTGAGTATGTTGTGCCTTTATTTTCATTAAATTCAAGGAAGGCTTTAATTTCTTTATTTCTTCCTTGACCCAGGTGTGGTTCAGTAGTTGACTGTTCAGGTTCCATGAGTTTGTAGGCTTTCTTGGGGTAGCATTGTTCTTGAATTCTAATTTTAATCCATGGTGATCCGATAAGATGCAGGTGGTTACTAATATGTTTTTGTAACTGTGGAAGTTTGCTTTGTTACCGAGGATGTGGTCAATTTTTGAAAAAGGTTCCATGAGCTGCAGAGAAGAAGGTATATTCTTTTCTATTTGGGTGGAATGTTCTATAGATGTCTGTTAAGTCCATTTGGTTCATTACCTCTATTAAGTCTCTTAATTCACTGTTAGGTTTCTGTCTGATTGACCTGTCCACTGGTGAAAGAGGAGTGTTGAAGTCTCCCACTATCAGTGTGTTTGGTTTGATTGCTGCCTTGAGTTCTAGTAATGTTTCTTTTACATAAGTGGGTTCTTTTGTATTAGGGGCATAGATATTCAGGATTGAGACTTCATTCTGATAGATTTTTCCTTTAATGAGTATTAAGTGTCCCTTTCCATCTCTTCTGATTGATTTTAGTTTGAAGTCAACTTTGTTAGAAATTAGTATTGCCACACCCGCTTGTTTCTTAGGTCCATTTGCTTGATAAAACTTTTCCCAACACTTTACTCTGAGTAGATGTCTGTCTTTGTGGTTGAGGTGTGTTTCTTGTAAACAGCAGAATGTTGGATCCTCTTTTCGTATCCAATCTCTTAGCCTGTGCCTTTTTATAGGTGAATTGAGTCCATTGATATTAAGTGATATTAATGACCAGTGGATGTTAACTCCGGTTGCCATTTTTTATTTGGTAGTAGAGATTGTGTGTTTCCTTTCTTTGAGATGTGCTGGTGAAGGGTCACTAGATGTCTGAGTTATTTTAGGCAATGCTGGACTCCTTTGTTTGTAAATTTCCTTCTATTACTTTCTGTAAGGCTGGATTTGTGGCTATGTATTGTTTAAATTTGTTTTTATCCTGGAATATTTTGTTTTCTCCATTTATAGTGAATGAAAGCTTGGCTGGGTATAGCAATCTGGGCTTGCGTCCATGGTCTCTTAGTTTCTGCAAAACATCTATCCAGGACCTTCTGGCTTTCATGGTTTCCATAGAGAAGTCAGGTGTTAGTCTGATAGGTTTACCTTTATATGTTACTTGACCTTTTTACTTTGCAGCTCTTAATATTCTTTCTTTATTCTGTATGTTTTGTGTTTTGATTATAATATGGCGAGGGGATATTTTTTATATCTACTTTATCTTTTATTATGACTAAGGAAAACTATATCTATTCTTCAACTCCATCAAAGAGTCCAGAAGGATATAATATTACTTATATAAGCATATAAGTAGGCAGGAAGTGCATTGTAAGCAACTTCCAAAACTCTAGAATTGACAGAGACATCTTGCTGCCTGGACAGTCATCCAAAGTTCTTTTGTACCATTGAGGCATCCATCTTCAGCCTGCAGACCCATAGTATCTGGCAGACTTTTCCATGAAGCAGGAAATTTCAAAGACAGTTCTGCCTATATCAGCAGTTTACCAGTCCCTTTTTTTTCTGTGTCCTGCTGAATGTCTAGCAGACTCTTTTATGAAGCAGGAACTCTGAAGGAGTGCCTCACTTTTAGGCAAGTTCAACAGTCATTTGTCTGTGGGTCCTGCATGTCCAGTTCATTAAGCAGTCCAGGCAAGAGCAGTTTCTTGCCCAAATGGCTAACCAACTCCATAAGGAGCCACTTCAATGCCCGTCTTCCTCTTGAAGTAATTGGTGCTGCCAGGAGCATATGTGTCTCATTGTCATGAAAAGTCCTAAGTTATTAAAATATTTTAATTGCCATATTTTGTTTTTTTTGTTTTTTTTTCATGGTTTATTTTTTTTCTCATTTTTTTATTCAAGATTTCCATCTCCTCCCCTTCTCCTCCCCCTTCCCTCCCCTCCCTTCCACCCATACCCCCACTACACCCCTCTCCAAAGACTAAGAGCCATCAGGGTTCCCTTCACTATGTTTAGTCCAAGGTCCTCCCAGCTCCCCCTAAGTCCAGGAAGGTGAGCAACCAAACTGACAAGGCTCACAGTGAGCCCGTCCATGCTGTAGAGTTCATGTTCATTGCCATTGTCCTTGGTTTCTCAGTCCTCCTCCACCGTCAGCCACATTCAGAGAGTCCGGTTTGGTCCCCTGTTCCATCAGTCCCATTCCGACTGGACTTGGTGGTCTCCCGTTAGATCTGTCCCACCGTCTCAATGGGTAAAAGCACTCCTCGCGGTCCTGGCTTCCTTGCTCATGATCTCCCTCCTTTTGCTCCTCATCAGGACCTTGAGAGCTCAGTCTGGTGCTCCTAGTTGTGCATTAATCTAATGAAATTCATGCTAAAATTTACTTGATCAGATTTACATTGAATGTTTTTTGTTGTTCTGTTTGACTACTTACTACAGAAAAATCAATAATGAATTTTCTTGTATTTGTTAGATTAAATATCACTAACTTCTCAGTTGTATTATATATGTAGTAAGAATGTTTCGTTAAATAACCTTAGAAAATGTCAAGAATTTTAAAATGCTGTAAAAAAGTAGAGTTCAAAATCACCAACATTCTTATTAGTCATTATAAAAGGAAAATTGGACCTGGGACTTGGTGGCGCATGCCTTTAATCCCAGCACTCCGGGTGCAGAGGCAGGTGGATCTCTGTGAGTTCGAGACCAGCCTGGTCTACAAGAGCTAGTTCCAGGACAGGCTCCAAAGCTACAGAGAAACCCCGTCTCAAAAAAAACAATAACAACAACAACAACAAAAACAAAAAAAGGAAAATTGGAAAATAAAATACAATAAAAAATGGAATTATTTTGTCTCCATTTAAAGAGAAGCTGTATTAGTCACAGTTGTCCTGCTATGATTAAATTCAATGACCAAGGCAACTAACATATGAGAGTTTGTTTGAACTTTGGGTTACAAAGGGTTAGATGTCATGGGGATAGAGTGAAAGTTTGGTGACGGGAGTAAAAATGTAAGAGTTTTTGTCTTGAAATATAGCAGGAAGAGGAGAGTGAGCAAACTGCAAATGACTGGAATCTTTAAACTCTCAAATTCACCTCTACTCATATACTTCCTACAACAAGGTCATACCTCCTAAGCCTCCCCAAAAGTGCAACCAATTGAGTACCAAATATTCAAATGCCTAAGACTATGGGGAACCTCACATTCAAACAACCAGAAGAGTTTACTGAAAATTGATGATGAGCCTGTCAGAGAAAGGCAATCTCAGATTAAAGCATCAGTTGATGTACATTGCTTGATGACTTGAAGGTCCAATAATTCTTAGGACTGATATGAAATTATAATTTATGTAAGATAATTTTTGGGTTTTACTCAAAACAGTCTTCACTGAGCTTCCATTAATGTTCCTTAAATAAAATAAGGCAAAATCCAAAGTCAACTTGCCAACTTAATACATCCCAAAGGGTTCTTTTAAAAAAGTTTGTGTGAAATATAACAGGAACTATTTCGTGTATTTTAAGTATATATGATACCCCAAATTCAGATATGAAACAGGGCTAGGCAGTGTATCACATTTACCTTGTATATGGTGTGTCAATTGCAGGCCTGTTCATTTCACTTTCACAGGTAACTATGTGTGTTGAAGTTAGTAACTTTCACCAATTTTTGGTCTTTCTTCATTTTGGTATATGAAAGTTTCTGCTTCCATGTATATCAAAGTGAGATACTGCTATGTAACTTCCTAATCAATGAACTGTAATCAAACTTGAAGTGTGTCCCTTTTTAGACAAAAGAATTAACTGGCCAGGATTCAGCACTTCTCTCTTATGCTATTCATGTGCCCATAGGTACACATGTGTATGGAGAAGTGCAGATTAGAAAAACTTACTAGCATTTGAACAATGAATGCTCCAGAACACTGTATGGACATACATCTAGCTAGTTCATTAGAGAAAAACATTTGTTATTAATTTTGCTTCATTTTAATTTTTTGGTTGTTTCATCACAATCCATTTTACCTTATGATTTTGATTTAAAGCTGTATAACAAATAAAATTAGTTTTAATAAGCTAGCTGCATGTAAATTTTAAGATGATTTTTATTACATGTATGCACACTCTGAAAATGGCAGCCACTATCATGGCAGTGAATGTGTTTACCATCTCTTAATGTTTTCCCCCATAATTTTAGTTAATAATTGCCATTTCCTACCCTCCCATCATGCAACCTGGGATAACTTTCACTCTTCCCCCTTTAAGAGAATATTATTCTTCATCTAGTTACCAGTTCATGGATGCTGGAATTTTTTTTTTCTGACTTTGATTATTTAAGGTAGAGCTGATCTATATGAGATTCAGATTATTTTCTGGACAATAATATTTTCCAAGTAAAGTTTATGAGCAACATATTTTTGTTACATCAAGAGGAACACTGAGTCAAGTTAGGAAACGAGATTTGATTGTTTGCACATAGGATAGCATTTCTAATTTTATTCATATTTACTTATTAATTATTTAGAAAAAGGATTGTTATTTCTAGGCAAATATACTCTTCCTTGGAATTTTTAAACTTGTAGTTTTAGTATTCTTTCAGAGTCTTACAAACTATACTTCTAAAAAGAACTTTTAACTTTCTTCCCTTTTTAAATGTTTTTATTGAATTGTATGTCTAATTTTCTGTATTCGTTGCATTATATTTTATTTATGTCCTTATGATAAAATAATTTCAGTCTTTCAGATGTTCAGATTGCTTGTTCTCTGGTCATCTGAATTATTTGAGCACATCAGTTGTAACCTGTTTCCTATTGGTATGGCACCAATGGCTATTTTACTTGCATATTGAAACAATCAAATATGAGAGGCTTTCTTCATATCTCCCTTATCCAAAACATACCAAATTGCATTTTTAATTGGACTCTCTATAGCTTATGCCACTAGAGTATTATTTCTATTAGGTAATTTAAGTGGAAATTTTAGAAAGTACTTACATATATTTCAAAGTTTCCTGTTCACATAAGAATTTCAACTTTCAATTTAACATTGTATGCTTTTTTAAAATACAACTTTATTGATGTCTATTTTCAGTACACTGAAAATTATTATTTCCAATATATTCCCTTACCTGTTTTATGCTTTAACATATAAAATATTTTCAAGTTTACTGTATTACTTCTATCATAAATGTTCTTGTCAAGACTGCAGCTAAATTAATATGCTAAATATTAAAGGAAATAATTATTTTACTCAAAAATGTGATAGCATATATTTGATACTCAATCGTATCTATTTATTCTTAAGTTTTTAAATTTATTTTATATTTTAACATCTTAGTGTGTCATTTATTCACATTATTCAAAATGTATTCCCATTATGGGTTAGGGCTGAACTATGCTTTTGAACATTCAGTTTGTAAGGGTTACCTGTGTTTTCAATATACATTTGTAAGTATCAGGAATCTCTTTGAAATAATATGGTATACTTTGCAAGTAATAGCAATGCCTTGTAATAAAGTATTTCTACTTTAATTTTCCTATTCATATCTGTTATTAGTTTTATTGATTTCCTAGTTAAAATTATCAAATGTATTATTAGTATTGTTTTGAACAAAATGTTAATGGTTAGAACAATTAATAATAAAGAAAAATAATGTGTACCTGGTGGTAAATGATTGGAATCCAGCTATTCTGAAGACAGGCTGAACACATGAAAGTTATAGGACTGCCTTGGCTACAGAGTGAGTTCATGCCCACTGAGGCAACTTTATGAGACCATGTTTTAAAATAAAAACTTTGAAGAGTCCTTAAGGACATATCGCAGTGGCATTGCACTTGCTTGCCTATTTTTTGTTGCATTTGTGTGTATAATGTGTATTTGTGTGTCTGTGTGTGTATATGTGTGTGTGTGTGTATGTTTGTGTGTGTTTGTCTACCTCATGGAAGTTATAAGATAACTTGTGAGAATAAGTTCTCTTTTTCCGCCGTGTGTGTCCTGGGGATCAACTCAGGTGCTCATGCTTGTTGGCAAGAACTATTATCCACTGACTTATCTCATCTACCTGCTTGCTTTTCTTTAGTTCATTGTTAGACATGTGTGTGTGTGTGTGTGTGTGTGTGTGTGTGTGTGTGTGTGTGTGGTAATAATACAAGCTTCTCATCTACACTACTTCAAAGCATTTTAAACATTTACTTCAAATAAATTTTACTATGTATTTTGCTCATTTTTGTATTTCTGAAATACCCTACAACTATTTTAATTTTTTTTCTTTATTTTTATTAATTTTCCCGTTTAGTTAACGTCTCGCCTCTTACATTACTCAAGCATCTCTCAAAGTCACAGTAACCTAGGGGGCAGAAGAGAGAAATGGCTGGAATCTCAAGAGAGAGTGAGTTCTGTGACCTTTCCCTCTCCCTTTAATTTTGAAGGGGAATATTTCATAGTATAGAATTCTATGGATGATACTAGAGAGGTGGTTCAGCATCTAAGGGAACTGCTCTTGTGAAGGGCCCAAGTTGTATTTCCACAACATACATGATAGCCAACCACCATCTGTCATCACTTCAGTTCTAGGGGTTCTGATGCCTTTTTATCACCTTTGTAGGCACAAGACATGTATGTAGTACAGAGATATACATAAATGCAGGAAAACAATGTATACATAATAAAAACTCTACGGATATGTATGTATGTATGCATAGTTATATAAGTATAAATATATGCCTGTGTGTATACATGCATACACATTTAAACAAAACACCAAGACTTTTACTCTCATTTTTGCTTATGTGCATTTGAGAAATCTTATTTTTGCTTCTCATTTTCTCTTTAGTTTTGATGAGTTTAAATTTAAATATAATATACTATGATGGAGGCTTTGTTTGGGGCATTTATCTTACTTCTGTGATATTCTCCTTTATAAAATTAAATCTAATAAATATATAAAACTCATAAGTTCGTACATTAGGCATTACTATAAATTATCCAACCATGTTATAAATATTGCATGACAGGTAATTAAATACTAGTTTTGATATCAATTTTGCTTCTTTCTATGATACACTGTCTTCAAAGGTTTTTACTTTTTTGGAACCAAAGAGTTCTTTTCCAAGCCTAAAATGTTTTTCACTATTACAGCTCTTTATATATAAAAAATTAATTAAGATAATAAAAAGTATCAGGGAATTCCAGTCAAATAAATCATACTTATCCAAAATGTGAACTGTTAGGTTGGTGAAGTGGCCCAGCTAATAAAGTTTTTTAAACCTGAGGACCTGAATTTTATTTCTAGGATCCACATGGTGTAGGGAAAGAATCATTCTTATGAAGTGTTATCTGATCTACATTTGGTTGTCATGACACATATTTACCCACATAAATAACACCCAATAAGTGAGATGTAATACAAACATTTCAAGGTAAACTTTCCATTCTTCAAATGGCTATGAAATGAATATTAGAAAAGAAGTGAGGACCTATTAGTTGTACCAATTTCTAATCTCTACTTACACACAATGTAACTTATTTTCATGTTTTAGAATTTACTTAAAAATTTATGAGTTCAGTTTCAGATGTGACATATAAAGAGCTTAGAAATCACTCTAGTCCTCAAATCATGAAAGAGATGCTTTCTTATCTTCTATAGCTTTTCCTCTAGAAATTGACACTGCTGTCTAATTATGATATGACAAAATTAGACAAAATTAATTTGAAAGACTTTGCACAAAATGCTTGGTTTGTGTTCCTTAAAATGCTCAATGTTATTTGGAGCAAGAAATGTGATACTGTCATTATAAACAGAAACCAAACAATATATGTGTAGGGGTGGGAGGGGCCTGTGTGTCTATGTGTCTGTGTATCTGTGTATTTGTTACCCCAGATAGGATCCTGGAACAGAACAGAAAAGAAAAAAGTGCAAAAATACACAACAGAACATTAGTGATAGAATCTTGCAAATAGTACAAATTCTAGTTAATAATATTGCACAAACATCAGTTTATTAATTGTTGAAAATGCAGCACACAAATATAAAATACAGATAATGGGGAAAACTATTTGATTCACTGAGTCTTTGTATTTCTTGGTTTTCATTTCATTAAATTCTGCCTTGAGCTTAATTATTTCTTCACACTTACTGACTTAGAATTTTTCTTGTCCTTTCATTCTCAAGGTCTTAAAGTGCATCATTGAAGCATTTATTTGAGATATCTCTGATTTATACTTTTGGTAAATGCATGTGTAATTAAGAAAATATCTCTTAATATAGTTTTCATTATAGTACATAGACTTATGGAATGAGATATGTTTATTCATTCTAAAAATTTAAAAATCCTTTCTACATATCTTTGATGAATTGTTATTTAGTAGTATTTTATGCAATATCCATTAATTTGTCTGTGTTCTTTAGTTTCTATTTCTGTTGATTACAGTAGTTTTATCATCTTTTTGCAATATAGAATACAAGATATTATTTCAATATTTTGTATTTATTTTAACTTGCTTTGTGTACTACTTTATCATGAGTCCATGGGATGCTGAGAAGAAAGTGTACCCTGCAATGTTTGGATGAAATGTAATATAGATACCTGTTATATACAGTTAATCTATGATGTAATCTGCCTTTGATTTTTCTGTTTATTTTTTACTGGGATGACATGTGTATATCTTAGGATGAAATATTAACATTGTCTATTATTATGTTGGGCTTTCAATCTATGTCTTCATATCTGTAATTCTGCCAGCACCATTTGTTGAAGATGCTTTCTTTCTTTCATTGTATACTTTTAGCTCATTTGTCAAAAATCAGGTGTTCATAGGTTTGTGGGTTAATATCCGGGTCTTCTATTTGATTCCATTGGTCGATATCTTTGTTTTTATCCCAGTACCAAGCTTTTTTCATTACTGTAGCTCTGTAATAGAGTTTGAAGTCAGGGATGGTAATGCCTCCAGAATTTCCTTTATTGTATAAGATTGTTTTGGCTATCCTGGGTTTTTTGTTTTTCTAAATAAAGGTGGTTATTGCTCTCTCAAGGTCTGTGAAGAAATTTGTTGGGATTTTAATGGGAATTGCGTTGAACTTATAGATTGCCTTTGGTAGAATTGCCATTTTTACTATGTTGATCCTACCCATCCAAGAGCATGGGAGGTCTTTCCATTTTCTGGTGTCCTCTTCAATTTCTTTCTTCAATGCCTTAAAGTTCTTGTCAAATAGATCTTTCATTTCCTTGGTTAGAGTTACCCCAAGATACTTTATGCTATTTGTGGCTATCGTAAAATGTGAAGTTTCTCTGAATTCCATCTCTACTTCTTTATTCTTTGTGTATAGGAGCGCTACTGATTTTTTTGAGTTGATCTTGTAGCCTGCCACTTCACTGAAGGTATTTATCAGCTGTAGGAGTTCTTTGGTAGAGGTTTTGGGGTCACTAATGTACGCTATCATATCATCTGCAAGTAACGAAAGTTTAACTTCTTCCTTTCCGATTCGAATCCCCCGATCTCCTGATGTTGTCTTATTGCTATTGCTAGAACTTCAAGAACTATGTTGAAGAGATATGGTGAGAGTGGGCAGCCTTGTTTTGCTCCTGAATTTAGTGGAATGGTTTTGAGTTTCTCTCCATTTAATTTGAAATTAGCTGTTGGCTTGTTATATATTGCTTTTATTATATTTAGGTATGACCCTTGTATCCCTAACCTCTTCAAAACCTTTATCATAAAGGGGTGTTGAATTTTGTCATATGCGTTTTCCGCATCTAATGAAATGATCATATGGGTTTTTTCTTTCAGTTTATTTATATGACGGATTACATTGATAGATTTTCATATGTTGAACCAGCCCTGCATCTCTGGGATGAAGCCTACTTGATCATAATGGATAATTTTTTAATGTGTTCTTCGATTCTGTTTGCCAGAATTTTATTGAGAATTTTTGCATCGATGTTCATGCGTGAGTTTGGTCTGTAATTCTCTTTCTTGGTTTTGGAATCAGGGTGACTGTAGCTTCATAAAAAGAGTTTGGCAATAACTCTTCCTTTTATATTATGTGAAACACATTAGCTCTGGAGTCTTGGTATTTTCTCCCCCTCTGTTTTAGTCTTTTTAACTCTCTTGATCTTGTAGAGATTTTGTGGTCATAAACAAAGCTGCAAAAGTTTCATGGTATTCAATAGTCATGACATGTCTGGAGGTCAGCCTTTTATATCACTCCATTTTCTGGCTCTTGTTTTCTCTTTTCTTCAGTGTACCCAGAGTCTACCTTGAGTATAAGGTTGTGTCAGGTCATTGTAGATATTCTATTGTTGAACACGCACACTCATTACTGTCAGAATTTTTCAATTATTTTTCTCTGTATTAGGATTTACATTCTGAAGTAAAAATGTTGCCCCTATAGATATAAAGATAAATACCTAGAAAGTGGTTTTACAGTATGACCATTGGCAAAATTATGCCAGTAAGGTCTCATTTAGGGTCAATGGCTTCCCTAAATGTGTCGATTGAATATGTTTATAGTACACCACATGAAATTTTTATGGAGCATGTCTCAGATTTAAAAAAGTGATGTTTACAGTAGGAGACATGAATTCTTTTCTATAGAGCATATCTCAAATTCAACAGAGAGGAATTGATTATACCCAAAAAATAGCCTTTCCTTTCAAATGCAGGCCCATGGCTGCTTTCCTGAGTCTTCCATATACTTCACACTAAATGTGTGAAACACAAGGATTGAATCTAGCATATACATATAAAAGGGAATATATGGTGTTTGTTTTCTGAAACCTGACTGACCTTATTGAGTATAATTTTTCCAGTACTATTCTTTTATTGCAAATTTTATGGAACATTTTTTCTCATCCAAAATAATATTCCATTGTGTATATGGACCACATTTCCATTATCTGTCAGTTGATGGACATATAGACTATTCCCAATTTCTGGCTATTATGAATAAAGTGGCATTGGACATGGATCTGCATGTATCACTGTTGTAAAATAAAAAAATATTTTCACTATATATTGGATATATCTGGGTCATATGGCAATTCTATTTCTTTTTGAATTATTAATCATCATTTTTATTCCAAGATTAAAGTCCTAAATTAAATATTTATTAACAGTGTACATTTAAATATATATAGTCTTTCCATGGAGATTATTTCCTAAAACAAAACTCAACCAAGCATAGATCCCCATTGAATTTTTTTTACTTTATTTTTTTATTTAGTAAAAATTTCTGCCTCTTCCCCGCCTCCCATTTATGCCCCTCCCTCCTCCACTCTCCCTCCCTCTCCTGTCCAGAGAGCAGTAAAGGTTCCCTGCCCTATGGGAAGTCCAAGTTCCTGCCCCCTCCATCCAGGTCTAGGAAGGTGAGCATCCAAACAGGCCAGGGACCCCCAAAGCCAGTATGTGTAGTAGGGTCCAAATCCAGTGTCATTGTCCTTGGCTTCTCAGCAGCCCTCATTGTCCGCTATGTTCAGGGAGTCCGGTTTTATCTCATGCTTTTTCAGTCCCAGTCCAGCTGGGCTTGGTAAGCTCCAAATAGATCAGCCCCACCATCTCAGTGGGTGGGAGCACTCCTCACAGTCCAGACTTCCTTGCTCATGTTTTCCCTCCTTCTGCTCATCATTTGGACCTTGGGCGCTCAGTTCGGTGCAGCAGTGTGTGGCTCTGTCTGTATCTCCATCCATCCCCAGATCAGGGTTCTATGGAGATATGCAAGATAAACATCAGTATGGCTATAGGATCTGGCCTTTTCCGACTCCCTCTCCTCAGCTGCCCATAGAACCAGCTAGGGGCATCTCACTGGATACCTGGGAACCCCTCTCGAGTCAAGTCTCTTAATAATTCTAAGATGGCTCCCTTAATTAGGATATACGCTTCCCTGCTCCCATATCCACCCTTCCTATATCCCAAGCATCCCATTCCCACAAGCTCTCCCTATCCTCCCCTTCACGCTTTGCTCTCCCCATCATCCCTTGCACCCAACCCACCCTACCCCCAAGTTCCCAATTTTTGCCAGGCAAACTTGTCTGCTTCCAATATCCAGGAGAATAACTATATGTATTTCTTTGGTTTCACCTTCTTATTGTCTTCTCAAGGATCAAGAATTATAGGCTCAATGTCCTTTATTTATGGCTAGAAACCGATTATGTGTGAGTACATCCCATGTTCATCTTTTTGGTTCTGGGTTACTTCACTCAGAATGGTGTTTTCTATTTCTATCCATTTGCATGCAAAATTCAAGATATTGTTTTTTACCACTGAGTAGTACTCTAATAAGTATATATTCCACACTTTCTTCATCCATTCTTCCACTGAAGGGCATCTAGGTTGTTTCCAGGTTCTGGCTATTACAAATAATGCTGCTATGAACATAAATGAACAAATGTTTTTGTAGTATGATTGGGCATCTCCTGGGTATATTCCCAGGAGTGGAATTGCTGGGTCCTGGGGTAGGTTGATCCCGAATTTCCTGAGAAACCGCCACACTGCTTTCCAAAGTGGTTGCACAAGTGTGCATTCCCACCAGCAATGGATGAGTGTACCCCTTACTCCACAACCTCTCCAGCAAAGGCTGTCACTGGTGTTTTTGATTTTAGCCAATCTGACAGGTGTAAGATGGTATCTCAAAGTTGTTTTGATTTGCATTTCCCTGATAGCTAAGGAGATTGAGCATGACCTTAAGTGTATTTTGGCCATTTGAATTTCTTCTGTTGAGAATTCTCTGTTCAGTTCAGAGCCCCATTTTTTAAATGGGATAATTAGCATTTTGAAGTCTAGTCTCTTGAGTTTCTTATATATTTTAGAGATCAGACCCTTGTCAGGTGCAGGGTTTGTGAAGATCTTTTCCCAGTCAGTGGGCTGCGTTTGTGTCTTAGTGACAGTGTCTTTGCTTTACAGAAGCCGCTCAGCTTCAGGAGGTCCCATTTATTCAATATTGCTCTTAATGTCTGTGATGCTGGGGTTATACGTAGGAAAGGTCTGCTGTGACCATATGTTGTAGAGTACTTCCCACTTTCGCCTCTATCAGGCTGAGAGTGTTCCAATTAATATTGAGGTCTTTAATCCATTTGGACTTGAGTTTTGTGCATGGTGATAGATATGGATATACTTTCATTCTTCTACAGGTTGACATCCAGTTATGCCAACACCATTTGTTGAAGATGCCCTCTTTCTTCCATTGTGTACTTTTGGCTCCTTTATCAAAAATCAGGTGTTCATAGGTTTGTGGTTTAAGATGCAGGTCTTCTATTCGATTCCATTGGTCGACTTCTCTGTTTTTATTCCAATACCAAGCTGTTTTCAATACTGTAGCTCTGTAATAGAGTTTGAATTCAGGGACGGTAATGCCTCCAGAAGGTCCTTTATGGTATAAGATTGTTTTGGCTATCCTTGGTTTTTTGTTTTTCCATATAAAGTTGATTATTGTCCTCTTAAGGTCTGTGAAGTATTTTGTTGGGACCTTGATGGGGATTGCATTGAATCTATAGATTGCTTTTGGTAGAATTGCCATTTTTACTATGTTAATCCTCCCAATCCACGAGCAAAGGAGATCCTTCCATTTTCTGGTATCCTCCACAATTTCTTTCTTCAGAGAATTAAACTTCTTGTCAAATAGATCCTTCACTTCCTTGGTTAGAGTTACCCCAAGATATTTTATGCTATTTGTGGCTTTCGTGAAAGGTGTTACCTCTCTGATTTCCCTCTCTGCTTCCTTATCCTTTGAGTCTAGTAGGGCAACTGATTTTTTGGAGTTGATCTTGTATCTTGCCATGTTACTGAAGGAGTTTATCAGCTGTAGGAGTTCTTTGGTGGAGTTTTTGGGGTCGCTTATGTACACTATCATATCATCTGCAAATAACGAAAGTTTAACTTCTTCCTTTCCAAATCAAAACCCCTTGATCCCCTTATGTTGTCTTATTGCTATTGCTAAACCTCAAGCACTATATTGAAGAGATAAGGAGAGAGTGGACAGCCTTGTCGTGTTCCTGAATTTAGTGGGATGGCTTTGAGTTTCTCTCAGTTTAATTTGATGCTAGTTGTCGGCTTGCTGTAAATAGCCTTTATTATATTTAGGAATGCCCCTTGTATCCTTAATTTCTCCAAGACCTTTATCATAAAGGGGTGTTGAATTTTGTCAAATGCTTTTTCAGCATCTAATGAGATGACCATGTGGTTTTTATCCTTCAGTTTATTTATATGATGGATTACATTTATAGATTTTGTATGTTGCACCAGCCCTGCATCTCTGGGATGAAGCCTACTTGATCATAGTGGATAATTTTACTAATGTGTTCTTGGATTCGGTTTGCCAGTATTTTATTGAGAATTTTTGCATCAATGTTCATGAGTGAGATTGGCCTGTAATTTTCTTTCTTGGTTGAGTCTTTGTGTGGTTTTGTTATCAGGGTAACTGTAGCCTCATAAAAGGAATTTGGCAATAACTCTTCTGTTTCTATATTATGAGATACCTTAAAGAGTATAGGTATTAGCTCTTCTTGGAAGTTCTGGTAGAATTCTGCATTGAAACCATCTTGTCCTTAGCTTTTTTTGATAAAGAGGTTTTTGATAACAGTTTCTAATTCTTCGGGACTAACAGGACTATTTAGATTGTTCACCTGGTCCTGGTTTAACTTTGGTATGTGGTACTTCTCTAAAAAAGTGTCCATTTCTTTTACATTTTCCAATTTTGTGGCATACAGGCTTTTGTAGTAAGATCTAATGATTCTCTGAATTTCCTCTGTGTCTGTGTTTATGTCCCCCTTTTCATTTCTGATCTTATTAATTTGCCTCTTCTCTCTCTGCCGTTTTATTAGTGTGGCTAGGGGTTTGTCAATCTTGTTGATTTTCTTCAAGAACCAGCTTTTGGTTTCATTGATTCTTTGGATTGTTTTCTGTGTTTCTATTTTGTTGATTTCTGCCCTCAGTTTGATTATTTCCAGTCTTCTACTCCTCCTAGGTGAATCTGCTTCTTTATTTCTAGAGATTTCAGGTGTGCTGTTAAGTCTAATGAATGCTTTCTCCATTTTTTAAGAGGGCACTTAGTGCTGTGAACTTTCCTCTTAGCACTGCTTTCATTGTGTCCCATAGGTTTGAGTATGTTGTGTCTTTGTTTTCATTGAATTCAAGAAAGTCTTTAATATCTTTCTTTATTTCTTCTTTGACCCAGGTGTGGTTCAGTAGTTGACTGTTCAGTTTCCATGAGTTTGTGGGCTTTCTGTGGGTAGCATTGTTGTTGAATTCTAATTTTAATCCATGGTGATCCGATAAGACATGGGTGGTTACTAATATTTTTTGTAACTGTGGAAGTTTGCTTTGTTACCAAGTATATGGTCAATTTTCAAAAAGGTTCCGTGAGCCACATAGAAGAAGGTATATTCTTTCCTATTTGGGTGGAATGTTCTATAGATGTCTGT
Source organism: Arvicola amphibius (assembly GCF_903992535.2). NCBI lineage: Eukaryota > Metazoa > Chordata > Mammalia > Rodentia > Cricetidae > Arvicola > Arvicola amphibius. The sequence goes on from NC_052065.1 coordinate 48,819,534, forward strand.
TAACTCCATTTGGTTCATTACCTCCATTAAGCCTTTTAATTCTCTGTTAGGTTTCTGTTGGATTGACCTGTCCATTGGTGAGAGAGGAGTGTTGAATCCTCCCACTATCAGTGTGTGTGGTTTGATTGCTGCCTTGAGTTCTAGTAATGTTTCTTTTACATAAGTGGGTGCTTTTATATTAGGGGCATAGATATTCAGGATTGAGACTTCATTCTGATGGATTTTTCCTGTAATGAGTATAAAGTGTCTCTTTCCATCTCTTCTGATTGATTTTAGTTTGAAGTCAACTTTGTTAGAAATTAGTATGGCCACACTGGCTTGTTTCTTAGGACCATTAGCTTGATAAACCTTTTCCCAACCCTTTTCTCTGAGTAGATATCTGTCTGTGTGGTTGAGGTGTGTTTCTTGTAAACAGGAGAATGTTGGATCCTGTTTTCATGTCCAATCTCTTAGCCTGTGCCTTTTTATAGGTGAATTGAGTCCATTGATATTCAGTGATATTAATGACCAGTGGTTGTTAAGTCCTGTCATTTTTTTTCTGGTAGTAGAGTTTGTGTATTACCCTTCTTTGAGTTGTGCTGGTGAAAGGTCGCTAGATGTCTGAGTTATTGTGGGCCTTGTTGGACTCCTTGGTTAGGGATTTTCCTTCTATTACTTTCTGCATGGCTGGATTCGTGGCTACGTATTGTTTAAATCTGTTTTTGTCCTGGAATATCTTGTTTTCTCCATCGATGGTGAATGCAAGCTTTGCTGGGTATAGTAGTCTAGGCTTGCATCCATGTTCCCTTACTTTCTGTAGCACATCTATCCAAGATCTTCTGGCTTTCATGCTTTCCATTGAGAAGTCAGGTGTAATTCTGATAGGTTTCCCTTTATATGTTACTTGACCTTTTTTCGTTTGCAGCTCTTAATATCTGTTCTTTATTCTATATGTTTTGTGTTTTGATTATTTATGTTGTGGGGATGCTTTCTTTTGATCCAGTCTATTCGGTGTTCTTTAAGCTTCTTGTACCTTGATAGGAACATCCTTCTTTAGGTTGGGGAAGTTTTCTTCTATAATTTTGTTGAATATATTTTCTGGGCCTTTGAGTTGTAATTCTTCTCCTTCTTCTACCCCAATTATTCTTAGGTTTGGTCTTTTCATGATGTCCCATATTTCCTGGATGTTTTGTGTTAAGAATTTGTTGGATTTGTTTTGTTTTAAAGCTGTGAGTTTATTTCCTCTATAGTATCTTCAGAGTCTGAGATTCTTTCTTCCATCTCTTGTATTCAGTTGGAAATACTTGTCTCTGAAGTTTCTGTTCATTTACTCAGAATTTCCATTTCCAGTCTTCCCTCGGATTGTGTTTTCCTCATTACCTCCATTTCATTTTTCAGGTCTTGTACTGTTTCCCTTAACTGTTTGATTGTTTTTTCTTGTTTTTCTTGGGTATCTTTGAGAGATTTATTTATTTCGTCCACCTTTTTGTTTGTTATCTCCATTTCTTTATGGCAGTTTTTTACCTCCTGTTTAAGGTCCTCTATTATTTTCATAAAGTACTGCTTAAGGTCGGTTTCTTCTATATCTTCTGGAGTAGGGTGTTCAATTCTTGTTGTTTCGGGATGTCTGGATTCTGGTGATGTCATGTTGCCTTTCATGTTGTTGGAGTAGTTCTTGCATTGGTGCCTGCCCATCTCTTCCTTCAAATGGAGCCAGGAGGTACTTGTGTCTTAGACCGATCTTTGCTGTGACCGAATCTGGTGGATCTCCTCAGTGCCGGAGCAGGAGCTATTCCTTGCCTCACAATTTGAAGGAGCCCGCACTCCCTTGCAGGAATCCTCACACCTGCTTGGAGGCCAGAGTCTGACCCCTTTGGGTGGATGGCCCTCATGCAGGAGCAGGACACTTGAATACACTAGGGAAGGCTTGGGAGAGGCAGGGACATGAGAACCAAAGACAAGCCTGCAGCAGGATCTGGGGGAGGGGGTCTGTGCTCTCTTCCAGGCCAGGTTGCCCCAGGGTCGCACACACTCACCAGTCCAGATAGAACTTCACCGGATCAGGGATTCCTGGCAGCCCAGGGACACAGCCAGGCCAAAAGGGCCAAGGTGGGGGCAGGGCGGGATGGAATATCACACAGCAAACCTCATAGCACAATCTGAAGGAGCCTGCACTCCCTTGCAGGAATCCTCAGACCTGCTTGAAGGCCAGACTCTCACCCCTTTGGGTGGATGGCCTTAGTCCCCATGTGTTAAGTATCCACGAATATATTTGTAAAATGTTAATATGTACAGGTTTCAGTTAAGTTATCACTTATTTAGTTAAATAAAAGAAATTTTGCTGGGCGGTGGTGGCGCACGCCTTTAATCCCAGCACTCGGGAGGCAGAGGCAGGTGGATCTCTGTGAGTTCGAGGCCAGCCTGGTCTACAAGAGCTAGTACCAGGACAGGCAAAAAAAAAAAAAAAAAAAAAAAAAAAAAAAAAAAAAAAAAAAGCTGCAAAGCTGCAGAGAAACCCTGTCTCAAAAAACCAAAAAAAAAAAAAAAGAAAAGAAATTTTATCTAACGGTAACTGTAAGCTACAAAGTGCAGAATGATACACTAGACAAAATTATAGAATATAAAATACTAAAAAAGTCAAGATTTTTTTAGTAATTTTGAAACATGTTGATGATAATGATTATAGTTTTAAGTTCTAACTGTAGTTATTTGTATTTTTATTTTTCAAGTATGTTTTCATTATTAAATTAGACCATAACAATTCCATTTTTTGGTCTTCATGACTGATTTGACAAGAATTCTTCACTGGTTATTGTGAGGACTATAGAAAATGATCTTTTTCTGTTATAACTATGAATTATAAGTAGTAATTTTAAAATATCACATCTAGACCCTAAATGATGACAGAGTTTAAACTGAGGAACACAGATCTGAGAGGTAGGATAAAATAAAAATTTGGGGTCAACCTACCCCAGGACCCAGCAATACCACTCTTGGGAATTTACCCAAGAGATGCCCAATCATACCACAAAAGGACAATGACGATGGGTTTGGACTCTATGGCATGGACGGGGTTACTGTGAGCCTTGTCAGTTTGGTTGCTCACCTTCCTGGACCTGGGGGGATTTGGGAGGACCTTGGTCTTAACATAGTGTAGGGAACCCTGATGGCTCTTTGGCCTGGAGAGGGAGGGAGTGGGGATATGGCTGAAAGGGAGGGGAGGGAAGGGGGAGGAGGAAGGGTGGAGATGGAAATTTTTAATAAAAAAGAGGAAAAAATTAACACTGAATAAAAAGATACAACTCGAAAAAAAATAAAAATGACATTTTTCATGCATTCTAGAAGACCAGTCAATATTTGTCTCATTATAATGTCTAATTCATTTAAAACAATAATATTCTCTAGGTTTTCATAAACTTTAACTTAGAATCCTGAATCATATACTGATGATTCTTAACTCATGATGTATGCTATAAAGTATATTTAATGGGGTATATATATATATATATATATATATATATATATATACTTTAAATTTATTTACACAATAATCATCTCTCAGAGATATTGCATTTTGCTTTTCTAAGGTTAGTAATAAAACAGCAAATTAAAAATGAAAGCAGTTGAACAACCTATTCACACTTCTGATTTTATAAATGATTTATGAAGCCTAATGAATTTAATTAAAACTAACCCCATTGATATAAATTAAATTATTGGCTACTTATCCATAAACATTCTACATTTTATTTCCTAAACATGTTGTTAAAAATATTTGTATTATGTGGGTTTATGTGAGTTTTCATTTACATTGTTTTCTTTTGTATCTGTGTGAACAATTTTTTTTTTTTTTTGGTGGAAATAGATTCGTCTCTGATACAATACATCCCAACCACATTTTCTTTTCCCTCACCACCTTCTAGCGCCCCATCTCTCCTCTTTCCTAAGATTCACTCCTCCTCAATTTTCCTTCAAAAATAGAGCAGATCTCCAAGAGATGACAGCCAAACTGGATGGTAAAAGATACAATAAGACAAGGTAAATGCTCTTATATTGAGGCTAGACAAAGTAACCCAATAGGAGGAAAAGAATCTCAAAAGCAGGCAAAAGATTCAGAGGTACAACCGATCCCACTTTTAAAAGTCTCATGTGTCAGGAGTCACTGTGTGTGTGTGTGTGTGTGTGTGTGTGTGCTTCATTTGTCCATGCTATGGAATATTCTAAAAATAATTCATATTCAAACAGTACCTTAAAACTTCTATTCATAATAAACCTGTTAAGATTAAATTCAAATTTTGAAAAATTATCATGTATAAATTGGAGAAGTATAATGGAACCCATAAATTTGTATATTAGCTCAGTATTAGAGCCCACATCCTTGCTTCTTAGACAATTTAAAAATTTTAATTGTCAAAAAAATTCTGAATTCTGTTTTATTTTTTTCTAAACTTCATTATACAAATTGCTGCAAAAAAGACATTACATAGTAATTTCAGTAGTAAGGACAATATGTGATTACCATATCTCTTCTATTTTTGCGTCTCTTTGTGACTTATGTAATTGATATCAATTATTATGGAAAGTATTTGAACTTTTCTATTGATTCCAATATACAAGATATATACATTTTTACAAACCTACTTCTAAATGCTCATTTGTTCTTGGATTTAAATAACAATGGAATCAAGCTTCATCTTAAACCAGTATTTCTCAACCTGTGGGAAATAACCCCTTTGGGTCACATATCAAATTATCTTGCATATTAGATATTTTATCACAATTCTTAACAGTAGCAAAATTACAATTATATAGTAGTAACTAAAATAATTTTGTGATTGTGGGTCACCAAAACATGAAGAACTCTATGAATGGTTCATAGCGTTAGGAAAGTTGTGAACCACTATCATTTTTTCCCTGCCACAAGGACCAATATTTTAAACAATAAAAGCAAAGAGATATTTTTAGATTTTGTAAAAACATTTTTGTCACATGGTTCCCCTGGTTGTGTGAAGCTTCAGACTGTTTTATGTAAATGAGAAGCAAATTATGAAGTTAGTTTAAATTTTAATAACTATTCCTAGAACTTGTCTTCTGTAAAGTAATTCAAGCAGATTCTGAAAAATTTCCCTCTCCTTTTTTCCACTGTAGTAAGTAGAGCTGTTCTTAATTTAACATCTTAAGTTTACTTAGCTAAAAACAGTTTAGCCAATAATTATCCATAAGCTATGTATATATGTATGTCCTTAGGTTTAACTATGGCTGCCCTGAAATTAGAACTAAAGATGGAAAGCACATGGCTATGATCTCATCATGCCATAATAAGATGGCTTAGAGATTGCAGAGTACTTTACTTTCATAATATGCAAATTGTGTACAATGCCAGATGCAGAAGCACTGATCCAATTGCCAAGTTCTATGGAGGGCATGGTGATTCATTCACAAATTATCACATATTTAGATACTCAGGAATTAGCAGCCTGTTTAGGGCTGCCTGCATGCATGGTTTACTGCAGACTATTATGTTGTTCCAGCACCTGGAATGAGATCGCAACCTTGAAATCTATGTAAGCCATGCTAACTTGGCTAACCCCAGGATATAATGCAGTATGTTTATGTGTTGGTAAATAAGGCATGTGTTTACTCATGACAGATAGAAGCCACTGAATTCAAAGAGCACTTGAACTCAATGTAAATTTCTCACTCTTTCCACATTTAAATTTAGATTTCTTGTTTGAAACCATTGCCTACTTAAGCAAATTTATTACTTTTGCATTCATGAAATATCTAATCTTAAATTCTACATGATTTTAAATTTATTTTTTTACCACCTTGGAATAATGGGGTAATTTATTTAGAAAATATTTGATAACCTACAAGAAGTCAGAAACTGATACATTGACAACAAATCATATTATATTGTACCCATGAAATGCAAAACAGTAATATATTGCAGAAAGCTCACATATTCCTTTTATCTATATGTGGCCAAAATGATTTAGATTTTAAGTGCTTGGTTTGTTTGGGGGAAGTTTGTTGGGTGGAATACAAAGTTGACAGTCACAAAAATGTCCTGGCTAGTTACCAAAATATACATCCCATTCAATAAGAGACTATGGAGACTTTTTGCAAAAGAAGAATTTGGTTTATTCACTCAACCATTTTGTTGCATGTTTACTTCTAAGGTCTCAAGTTTTGGCCTAATATTTTCATTTTATTTTTACGATGTTTTGGTTTTTTGAAAGAATAAAATACTGAGAGTGTATTGAGAGTATATAAGCTAGAATATATTTAAAAATGGCTTACTTTAAAGAATAAAACATTTTTCTTCTTGATAAAAATAATCAAGAAGCATTATGTGTGTGTATATATATATGACGTATCAGTTGCATATATACATTTAATTTTATTTATTTGTATGTGTCTTTGGGAAGATACTCAAAGAGGCTAGAAGAGTGTAACAGATCTTTTTTTATTTTATTTTTTAAAATACTTATCTTTTCTTATTTTACATACCAATCCTACTTCCCATTCCTTCTTCCTCCACACCCATGCTCCCAATTGTCTCAGGAGATCTTGTCTACTTTCCTTTCCCAAGGGGATCTATTTATGTTTCTCTCTCTTAGGGTTTTTCTTGTTACTTAGCTTCTCTGGGGTCATGGACTATAGGCTCCTCATCCTTTTGCTTTACAACTAGCGTCAAGTTATGAGTGAGTACATACATTTTTGTCTTTCTGGGTCTGGGTTACCTCATTCAGAATATTTTTTTTCTAGCTCCATCCATTTGAATTCAAATTTCAAGTTATCATTGTTACTGTTGAGTAGTACTCCACTGTGTAAATGCACCACATTTCTTTATCCATTCTTCAGTTGAGGAGCATCTAGGTTGTTTACAAGTTCTCACTATTAAAAATATTGCTGCTGTGAGCATAGTTGAACAAATGTCCTTGTAGTATTATTGGGTATATGCCTAAGAGTGGTATTGCTGGGTCCTGAGGTAGATTAATTCCCAATTATTTGAGAAACCACCATACTTATTTCCAAAGTGGTTGTACAAGTTTGCATTCCCACCAGCAATGAAGGAGTATTCCATTTGCCTTTTCCTGATGGCTAAAGATGTTCAAGATTTCCTTAAGTGTCTTTTAGCCATTTGATTTTTTTTCTGTTGAGAATTCTGTTTAGATCTGTACCCCATTTTTTAATTGGATTATGTGATATTTTGATGTATAATTTTTTGAGTTCTTTATGTACTTTGGAGGTAAGTCCTTTGTCTGATGTGGGGATGGTAAAGATCTTTTCCCATTTGGTAAGTTGCCTTTTTGTCTTATTGACAGTATCCTTTGCTTTACAGAAGCTTCTCAGTTTCAAGAGCTCCCTTTTATTTATTGTTGCTCTCAGTGTGTGTGTGCTACTGGTGTTATATTTAGGAGGTGGTCTTCTGTGTCCATGCATTGAATGCTACTTTTCACTTTCTCTTCTATATGGTTCAGTGTTGTTGGATTTATATTGAGGTCTTCAATCCATTGGACTTGAGTTTTGTGTATGGAGATAGATATGGATCTATCTGCATTCTTCTACATGTTGACATCCAGTTATGCCAGCACCATTCTCTGAAGTTGCACCAAACTATCACTTCCTCCAGTGGTGCTGACAGTGTTTTTGCCTCTTGGTTCAGTCCTTGTAGTTGTTGTCTGTATCTTAGAGATCTGTTCTTGGTCTGTTATGTACTGTTACTGTCTGTGTCTCAGGGAACTGCTGAGGTCTCTCTTTGACTGTTCTCTTGATCCACCCTCTTGATCTGCTTTCTTGGTCCGATCTGTGCATTTGCAGCCTGTGCTTCAGAGTTCCTCTGAGGTGCCAGGGGAGAGGTGGGATTGGGGGCAGAGTGGAACTTGTAGCTTATGGATTCCAATCGATGGCATGGGGGTGTTGGAGGCAATTGCTGGCTGGCTGACTAGAGAAGCTGAGGCAGATGAAGGAGAAGCAATCTGAGTGGGTGATCACCCACCTTTTGATCCACTCTGTGCAGTCGCAGCTTTGTTTCCATATGAGATCTTCTATAACCAAAGGTATAAGCAGTTTTCTGTAATCTGACATGCTTGCTTGGAAATGAACAACAGTTATCTGTAATATCAGCAAGCCCTCTTAACTACTGAAACATCTCTCCAGGATCAGTGGGATATATTAGTTTGAAAAACCTAGATAACTCATATCAAGGAGAGCAAGTCATGGACTGTGGAATATAGTTCTCAGTATTTTTTAAAATAAAGTACTGTTACTACATAACTATGATCATTCATTGTTGTATTGCCTATAAAGGGTTTCAAACTAAAACAGATGTTTAAGTGAACATGACAGAAATACAATGGCAAATAAAACTAAATGTTTACATTTTGGCTGTTCCCAGAAAAATTCATAGACCTCATAACTTAGAGTTTTATATTCTATTCCTATAAAATTAGTGGTATTTTCATTAATATGTGCCATATATTATTGAAATATAAAGGTCTAGACAATGGTAACACTATGCATACTTGTTTCTTGTGAAATGCAAAACTTTAAATAAAACTTCTATGTTTTAAAAATTATTCAGAACTTCTTCATGTTTTAGATTAGTGCTAAAATATGTTTTGAGTTCTCAAAAGAATTATTTTGAGAATCACACTGAGTTTGATAGGATTATATTTAAGGTATTTCAATAAGTCTATGTTATTTGGACTATATAGTTTCTTGAAATGAATGTCTATCATTTTAGAATATTTATCAGTACCTCTGGCCTCTATTCATTAGATAATTAGTACTCTCTACACATAATCACACTGCTTTTGTTGACTAAAACCATCTATAAACATTGACCATGCCTACTTGGGAGATTATTGACCCTGCTAAAGGATCATTGGTTTAGACAAAATCCAATCTACTTTAAATTAGTAGTTGTTGGAACATTGTAATGGGTACCTAGTGATTTGTTATATTATCCTCATCACTTCCGGATGTTCTTAAGCATTCTGAAACAAATGAAGAATAATCTCAAATGAACTATGTTAGAGAACATTATTCTGCTAAATTTAGTATGTGAATTAAGGTGGTTGGTAAAGGTCATCTAAGTCAATACTTGAATCAAATAATAATGATGCTAATGCATTCAGAAGGTCAACTTCTGAAATGATATTTTGGAAAGAGAAACCGAGTGACTTTATGCAGTCTCTATATCATCATCATCATCATCACCATCAGTATTCATGCATTAAACATATACAACACACTCAACTTACCTATTTAAAATACATTTACAGACACCTAACCTAAATCTATAGAAATTTTAAACGAAATTCAGACAGTTCTTATGCACATAAAGGTCACTGACTTTATTTTTCATTTGTCACTGAAACATAGTTACTTTATAACATTAGTGACTACAAAACAAAATTATTTAAACTCAGTTTGACTATCAGAGTTTGAATTCCAGTTATTATATTATCTAACTTCACATTTTGAAGAAATAATCTTAATCTTAAGTGGACAAAGAATTATTTCCAGAATTTACTTGAATCTGTGTTTCCATTATTCACCTTTAAGGATCTATCTTTCTCCTCTCCCATCTATCTAATTTTGTATAATAGACATTCTTATATGCTCAAAGTCCTGGGTTTAAACCCAACACTACTAAGTAACTAAACCAAGGTGTTGTGACAAAGAGAGTTTGCACCACATATTTTTCTTCAACCATGTCTGTACGTTGCCTTGACCTACTTGCAAATATAAACAGTGAATTCCCACATGCAACACATAATACAATGAAATGAGCCAAAAGATATTTCCTTTTCTTCAGTATGAGAGTAAATAATTAAGTTTTGGAAAGGAAGGAGATATTGTTTGGCAGCTAATAGCAGATTTTTGGCTTGAACTTACAACCAGGTTGGGGTATTATTTGTAAATAATTGTTAAGCAGTTGAAACATTTGCTTCAAGTTCTTTCCCCATCTGTTGGGAGCATTATTGAATGGTTGGGGATATTTGAATCAGCTGCCTTTCAATGGAAATCTAGTTTAGCATCAGTTGAACTGGAAAATTACATTCCATATTTTCAAATATCTGTCTAGGTAAAAGAAAATCACAATTTTCAGGTATGAATAGTAAGGATAACCCATCACTTTGATTCTTCTTTTGAAATTTGCATTGCTTTAATTTAATGGATTAGACAATTTTTGTAAATATACCAGTCAGTATAAAACACTCATACAGTAAGCACTCTTTAGGTTTTATATTTGAACACAAAACTTTGTTTTAGTACTTATGCATTAGTACTTATGCATATCTTTATAAGACAAAGCAGTACTTTTGAAATGTATGTTTATATAAATCTGTTAGAAAATACTAAGCTTTTATATGTTTTTCTAATACTGATCATTTCAAGTCTCTACTAAGGCTGGTCTATATATACTAAATATATGCCTCTATGATTTGGAGAAATAGGTTAAATAAATTTGCCCTTAAGATTAAAATTCAATTTCCCATTTAGACTAATTATACATTCTAAATGACAAGGAGGAAGGCTGATCATTTTGTTCAAAGGGATCTTATCTCAGATTCCTTTCTGATTTCTATGCTCATGTTAGAGTTTAACACTCCTTTTAATAAGAAAACTGCAGAAAAGAGAATTTCTATCAATTGTCTGTTTAAAATATCACCACCCCAATACATATGTCATTGTTATTGAATTTTATTCTGAAGCAGCGATACACTTCACTCCCATGCAAAAGAGACTTATTTGTATATTAGAAACCAAAACACTGGGTAAGAAAGAAAGCCCTCTTTACTAACAGAATTTTTAAGTAGCAGATCATTTATTGTCAAATTCTAGGTAGGAATGCTCAAGGGTGTCTTAAAACAAAATGCTCCTATTTTGGCTTTCATAATTAAAAGGAAAAGAGGACATCCAAACATCCTTCCCTCCAAGAATATTAATGTCAGAAGTTACAACCTTAGGCTGTGATAGACTGCTGCATGTTAACAAGGTGTGCCTGCAGTTGCGTATCTGGGATTGACGAGTCATTCAACCCCTGAGGACATTTTTTGCAAATAGAGGCAAAGCCTTAAGACCTGTCTCAAAAATTAAATCAGCAAGCTTCCTAGTTATCCTTTTGACTTAAGTAGAGGGAGTAAATTCCTGTTCCCTGAAGCATCTTGTAAGAGCAGCGCTACTTGAGCACAGTTCAGAGATGCCTTTAGCATGAGTGCAAGATGGGAAGAAGGAGGCTTTTCTGAATATAAAGCAGGAAAAGATTTTGTTTCTTCTTCAAAACCTGTTTGAAATACTTTTGTGAAAAAGTAATTACTCCATAATCCTGTTTGTTGAATATATATATATATATATATATATATATATATATATATATACCAGTATATATATGTATATATCAGTATATATGTATATATAATTATATATATATATATGTCAGAAATCTCTATGATCTGTTTTCTTTTTTCTTGTATTTTAATATTAATTTCTCTTTATTTTGGGGAGTGTCATACACATAGAAAATGAAACATGAATATATCTACCCCCTTATTTCATTGCTCCAATTCTAGCAAATCACTTTCACCCTAGCCCCCTCACATCTTCATGTCTTTTTGTTTGCTTTTAAGCCAGTTTGGCTGCCTAGGTGACTACACATGTGAGGTTACCAACTATAGCGTGAGAAATCTACCACTGGCCACACATTTCAGATAATAATTCTCCCTGCCCCAGCAACTATCAACTACCAATAACCACTTAGTAAGGGAATGCACTTATACGGAGGGCACTTTTGTTATCTATGCCAAAATTTTGGCTGGATTGATCTTGTTGAAATTTTGTGCAGATAGCTCTAGGGAGTTCATGAGTGTGATAGACAGGACAAGTCCAAAAGTTTGCATTTCACCACACTTCTCCCCCTACCCATCATGCAGTCCCTACATTCTTTTCACCTTCTCTGCCATGATATTTCCTGTTTTGAAGAGGCAGGTGAGAAAGATGTCTCATTTGGGGCTGAACCACTAGTCACTTATTCTCAGCACACTGGCCAATTAGGCATCTCTCCACAAACTACTGCCCACTGCAAAACAAGCTTCTTTTACTAAGGTTATAAGAATATCAAGTTTAAGGTATAAGCACAAATGTTTAGAAGGCAATTTACAGCATGATTGTTGAGCAAAATAACATTTTTTCGGTTCTACCCCAGGGCCTGTGATTTCCTCAGCCATGGGCTTTTGATGAGGAGTATAGTACAAAGCATAATGTTCCTTCTTGTGGGGAAGACCTTAACACCACCGAGAAAACAGTTATTCACCTGGTAATATAATGCTTCTATTGCACAAGTGGACACATTTTGCCTTGTAGGTTGGTGTTACAGAATGCAGAGTGCAGTTTTGGAAGGCCACTAATTTCTTTTTCCCTAGCAACCTGCACAACACTTTCTGGCACTATGAACTCTAGCCAACAAGAAAGAAATTTCAGTTACTATGGTCTACTTTCACTTTTATCTATTTAAAACATATTTCTCCAATTATTTAAAATACAAGCACACCAAAAAAAGCACTGCACAACAGAATGTGGTGAAATAATAAGCATTTTCAGTATTTGTAGCACCCCACATGATAGCTTCTAGATACATGTGTGATCATTGTATATTTGAAATGTAGCAAGTAAGACTGAATAATTAAAATTTTAATTTTCCACTTCAGCTAATTTAAAAAGATTGGGCTTTGTGTGGCTAGGAGCTACCTTATTGGTATAGGACAGACAGTACAACTTTAGAAAATCTCTGTCAATATCTAACATAAATTGGAGGATCTTATTTCAAGGAAAGTTCAAATGCAATGTTTGCTAGTAATAAGGGCATAGATCATAATGATAAAAATAATAGAATTAAATAATCTAACCATGGAAGAATTGATCGATTGATTTTTTTTTCATTGCTGAGAACTGAAATTAGGGTCTCTACAAGCAAGGAAAGTAGTCTTATTCATTTTTTATTGATTTATTTTATTTTCATACTGGGTCTTTTTCAGTAGCCATGGCTGGTCCAGAATTCATTATGTGGACCTAACTCAGAGATCTGCCTGCCTCTCCCTCCAGAGTGCTGAAATTAAAGGCATGTATCCATGCCCATTTTTAGTTTTGAACACACTTTTGTTTAGGTAGTTTAATGTTTTTCTTTTTTGTGGTTTTTATTGAGCCATACATTTTTCTCTGTTCCCCTCCCTTCTTTCACTTCCCCTTCTACCATTTCTTGTGATGCTCATACTCCCAGTTTACTTTGTAGATCTTGTCTTTTTCTTCTTCCTATGAAGATCCATGTATATCTCTCTTAGGTTGCTCTTTGTTTTGCAGCTGCTCTGGGTTTATGGACTGTGGGTTGGTTGTTTTCCTTTGCTTTATGTCTAAAAGCAACTTATGAGTGAGTATAGATTATATTTTCTTTTATGGATCTGGATTACCTCACTCAATGTTTTTTCTAGATACATCCATTTGAATGAAAATTTCAAGATATTATTTTTAGTGCTGTGTAGTAGTTCTTTGTGTAAATGTACCACATTTTCCTCATCCATTCTTCAGTCAAGGGGCATTTATGTTGTTTCTAGGTTCTGGCTATGACAAACAATATTGCTATGAACATAGTTGAGCACATGTCCTTGTGGCATGTTGGGCATCCTTTGGATATATACCCAAAAGTGGTATTGCTGTGTCGTGAGGTAGGTTGTTTCCTAATTTTCTGATAAATCATCATACTGATTTCCAAAGTGGCTGAAAATGTTCACACTCCCACCAACAATGGAGAATCATTCCCCTTACCCCACTTCCTTTCCAGCATAAACTTTCATCAGTGTTTTTGTTCTTGGTCATTCTGACAGGTGTAAAATGAAATCTCAGAGTTGTTTTGATTTGGATTTCTCTGATGGCTAAGGATGTTGTACATTTCCTTAAGTATCTTTCAGCAATTTGATATCTGTCTCTTGAGAGTTCTCTGTTTAGGTCTGTACCCCAATAAAAATTAGATTATTTGTTCTTTTGATATCAAGTTTCTTGAGTTATTTGTATATTTTGGAGATCTGACTGATGTGAAGTTGGTGAAGATCTTTTCCCAATTTGTAAGCTTCCATTTTTTCTTGTTGACCATGTCCTTTGCCTTACAGAAGCTTCTAAGTTTTAGGAGGTCCAATTTATTAATTGTTGCTCTTAGTGTGTGTGCTACTGGGGTCATATTTAGGAAGTGGTCTCCTGTGCCAATGTGTTTAAATATGCTTACCATTTTCTTTTCTGTGAGGTCAGTATGAGTGGTTTTACATTGAGGTCTTCGATCCATTTGGCCTTGAGTTTTGTTCATGATGAAGGATATGGATCTTTTTTTATTCTCCTACATGTTGATATTCAGTTATGCCAGCACCATTTGTTGAATATGTTTTGTTTTTCTATTTTATATTTTTAGCTTCTTTGTCAAAAATCAGTTGTTCATAAGTGTGTGGTTGATATCTAGGTCTTCAGTTTGATTCCATTGGTTCTCCTCTCTTCTTTTATGACAATACCAGGCTATTTTCATTGTTGTATCTATATAATAGAGTTTGACGTCAAGAATTGTGATGCCTTCAGAAGTTCCTTTGTTGTACAAAATTGTTTTGGCTATCCTGAGGATTTTGTTTTTCCATATGAAGTTGAATATTGTTCTTCTGAGGTCTGTGAAGAATTTTCCTGGACCATAGTCCATGATGGCTCCCAGAACTCCAGCACTAAACTCTGGTGGAGACACACTGGACAAGAGACTATATTACCTACCAGAAGTTGAGCTCCCAAAATTCATAGAGAAACCCTGTTCAACAACAAATAACCAGGACAGAACACCAGAGAAGAAACAAAACCAAGGAACAAAACACCCATACAACAAAGAAAAACCCATAAATTAGCACCTAGGCATATAATTATTCTAAACACAAATGCCTAAATGCCAGGGTAAGAACACAATCAGTGACAACCAGGGTAATATGCCACCACTAGAGACCTGTGATCCTACTAGAACAAGCCCTGAATATTCCAGTAGAGTTGATGTACAAGAAAAAGACCTTAAAACCAACTTTATAAAGATTATAGAGACCTTTAAAGAAGAAGTAAATACAACTCTTAAAGAATTTGAGGAAAAGACAGAGATTGGAAGAAATGAGGAAATCCCTTAAAGAAAGATAAGAAAGCCAATCGAAAACAAAGAAAATTTATAAAAGTGTTCAAGACAAGAAAATGAAACAATAAATAAACAAAAATTGAGGAAATTCTGGAAATGGAAAAATTCTCTGTAAACAAACAGCAACTATGGACACAAACATCACCAACAAAATGCAGGGGATGGAAGAGAGACTCTTGGGCATTGAAGATACAATAGAAAATTAAATTTATGGATCAAAGAAATTTTTAAGTCTAAAAAAAAATCTTACACAAAACATCCAGGAAATCTGAAACACTAATAGGACTTGAAGGAGAAAAATTACAATTCAAAAACCCAGAAAAGCCGGGCGGTGGTGGCGCACGCCTTTAATCCCAGCACTCGGGAGGCAGAGGCAGGCGGATCTCTGTGAGTTCAAGACCAGCCTGGTCTACAAGAGCTAGTTCCAGGACAGGCTCCAAAGCTACAGAGAAACCCTGTCTCGAAAAACTAAAAAAAAAAAAAAAACAGAAAATATATTTAACAAAATCATAGAAAAAGTTGTACTAATCTAAAGAAGAATATGGCTATAAAAGTACAAGAAGCACACAGAAAAGCAAGTAGACTGGATCAGAAAAGAACATTTTTCTCACTGCATGCTGATCAAAAATTAAACAAATAAAGAAAATTAAAAGCTACAAATGAAAAAGGCTGAGAAACATATAAAGAAAACCTATTAGAATTATACTGGACTTCAAAAAGGCATAGAAGCCTGTACAAATGTCTTACAGACTCTAAGAGGCTACAAATACCAGCCTATACTACTATACCCAAGAAAAATTTAGTCAAAATGGATGAAGAAAACAAGATATTTCATGACAAAATCAAATTTAAACAGTATCTATCCACAAATCCAGCTCTACAGAAGGTATTAGAAGGATAATTCCAACTCAAGGAGGTTAGCTTGCCATAAAAATAGGCAATAAATAACTTCAGCCCAGCAAAATCCAAAGAGGGGAAACACACACACGCACACACACACACACACACACACACACACACACACACACACAGAACCACCACCATCAAAATAATAGTAATTAACTATCATTTGCCATTATCAACAGACTCAATTCCCAAATAAAAAAACATGGACAAACAGAATGAATGCCCAAACAGGATCCTTTCTTCTGCTGCATACAAGAGACTCACATCAATATCAAATATACACATTAACTCATGCATCTCAATTCTAAACATCTATGCCCCCAACACAAGGTCACCCACATTTGTAAAAAGAAACATTACTAAAGCTGAAATCACACACTGATTCTCAAACATTGATAGTGATAATATTCCAATGCAAAAGTTATCAAGATAAAAACTAAACAGAAAAATACTCATTAAAATATTCATAAATCAAATGCAAGAATACATAATAAAGATATTCCACCATGATCAAGTCGGTTTCATCCCAGCAGTGCAGGGATGGAGCAACATAAAAAAATCTGCCAATTTAATGAACCATTCAAACAATCTGAAAGTAAAAACCCACATGATCACCTCATTAGATGCTGAAAAAGCCTTTGCCAAAATCTAATACCCCTTTGTGATAAAAGTGCTAGAAAAAATATACAAGGCACTTGCCAAAACATAATAAAGGTGATGTACAGCATGCCTATGGCCAACATCAAATTATATGGAGATAAATTCAAAGCAATTAAACTAAAGTAGGGAACAATAAAAGGATGTCCACTCTCTTTATATCCATTCAATATGGTACTTGAAGTTATATCTAGAGCATTATGACAACCAAAGGAGATAAGAGCGACACAAATAGCAAAGAAAGAAGTCAAAGTATCACTATTTACTGATTATATGATAGTATACATAAGCAACCCAAAAAATTCTACCAGGGAACTCCTATAGCTGATAAAGACCTTCAATAAAATGCTGGATACAAGGTTAACTCAAAAAATTAGCAGCCCTCCTATACACAAATAACAAATGAGCTGAGAAAAAAGAGGCAAACAACATACTTCAAAATAGCCACCAATACTATAAAATATCTTGAGGTTAATCTAACCAAGCAAGTGAAAGACCTGTATGATAAAGCCTTTGAGCATTTGAAGAAGGAAATTGAGGAAGATATCAAAATATGGAGAAATTTCCCATGTTCATGAATAAGTAGGATTACATGCTAAAAATGGCCATCCTTCCAAAAGCAATCTACAAATTCAACATGATCTTCATCAAAATGTTAACACATTTCTTTACAGTCCTTGAAAGAACAAAGCTCATATGGAAAATCAAAACAAGGCCAAAAAAAAAGAAAAAAACAGAATTAGTCAAACAATTCTGTACAATAAAAGAATTTCTGGAGGTATCACCATCCCTGACTTCAAGCTGTACAACAGAATTTTAGTAATACAAGGCATAGTATTGGCTTAAATATAAACACATTAATCAATAGAATAAAATCAAAGACCCAGACATAAATCTATACATCTATGCATACTTGGTTTATTACACTTTTCAGATCTTATACCTTTGACTAAGGTCAAAATCACAAGTGACAGTTTATGCTGGTGAATATGTTGAGCTAGAGGAATACTCCTTTACTTCTGGTAGGAGTGCAAAACTGGACAGCCACTATGGAAATCAATATGGTAGCTTCTCAGAAAGTTGGGAATATTTGGACCTCAAGACCCATCTATACCACTCTTGTGCACACATCCAAAGGATACTCCATCCTACCACATAGACACCTAATTAATCGTGTTCACCACAGCTTTATTCATAATAGCCAGAAACTGGAAATCATTTGGATTTTCTTCAACCAAAGAATGGATAAACAGATATGTGTTACATTTACACAGGGAGTGTTACTCAGGTTTTAAAAAAATGACATCATGAAATTTTAGGCAAATATATGGAACTAGAAAAAAATCATCCCAAGTGATATATCTTAGACCCAAAAAGACAAGAATGTTATGTACTTACTTATACATGGATATTAGCTCTTAAGAAAAGCAAAATCATTCTGCCACCCACAGTCTTGGAGAGGGTAAATAATGAGGGTTCAAAGGGGATCACATGGATCTCCCTGGGAAGGGAAATAGAATAGACTTAATGGGTTGACTGAGGGGTATTAATCAGTGGGTAGGGGGAGAAGTTAGTGATTGAGGGAAAGAATACTGGCAGAGAGGACTGGAACTTGGCGGTGTGGTAGCTTGAATATGAATGGCCTTCATAGACTCATATGAATGCCTGGCCCATAGTGATTAACACTGTTAGGAGGCATGCTCTTGTTGGAATAGGTGTGGCTTTGTTAGGGGAAGTATTTCACTGGAGGTCAACTTTGAGATCTCATATTATCAAGCTATGCCCAGTTCCTTCTGTCTATGGAACTCTCAGCTCCTTCTCTAGCACCATATATGCATGTATCATGCTTCCTGCCATGACTATAATGGACTAAACCTCTGAAACTGCAAGCAAGCCACAATTAAGAGTTTTCCTTTATCAGATTTGATGTGGTCATAACATTTCTTCACAGCAAGAGAAACTGTAACTTAGATAGTAGCCATTTGGGGTATGTAGTAGAAACTCCCAGGAATCTAAAAGAGTGGTGCTAGGGAAGACTACTAGTAATGGGGTATATTGAACTGAACCAGCCATCAGTTGTAACCAGGAAATGCTTCCAGTAGTGTAACTGGGACACCAACTCAGCCACAACTTCAACCTACAGTTTGTTCTGTCTGCAAGATGCTCTTGGGTAACTGTGGTACAGAATTCTTAGAAGTAGCCAACCAATGATTGACCCAACTCAAGACCCAGGCTACAAGAGGGATCCCAACTCTGTAACTGCCTGGAGAGCCAGGAACCAGTGGCTGGATATCACAGAGATGTAGGATAGAACCAAACATGATTGTAAAAAATGAAAAGTTAATGAAATAGTTCCTAATGATATTCTGCTATACTCACACACTCAAGGGTCAGTACTTAGCCCAATTGTCATCAGAGAAGTTTCATACAACAACTGATTGTAACAGATTCAGAAACCCACAGTCAAACATTAGGAGGAGCTTGGGAAACCCAGAAGAAGAAAGGACAGTAGGAGTCAGAGAAGCAGCGTATACCAGGAGAACAGGCCCACAGAGTCAATGAAGTAGGGTTGATAGTGACTCACAGAGACTGAAGCAACAATCATAGAGTCTGTATAGGTCTGACCTAAGCTCTCTGCACATATGCTATGGTTGTGTACCTTGGTGTTCTTCTGGGAATCATAACAGTGAGAGTAGGTGCTGTCTTGAGGGAATATAATTTTAATTATGTAAAGACATATTACATTTTATGCTGCAGAATATTACATTAACTGTGTAAAAGTGTGTTTCTTTTGTTTATGCTGCATTTGTTTAATTATATAAAGCTGTGTTGCATTTGTTTCGCCTTCCCTGCCTAAGATATGTGATTGGTCTAATAAAAAGCTAAATGACCAATGTCTAGACAAGAAAGGGATAGGTGGGGCTACCAGGCAGAAATAATAAATAGGAGTAGAGATATAGGCTTGGAATAAGGAGGAAGAGAGGGAGAAGAGAACAAGGGAGAAAGAGGTGGACACTCCAGGGCAAGAAGCCAGGCAGCTGCCAGCCAGACATACATGAGAAGCAGTAAAATATTTTATATTTTATATGGAAATAAAAGTAAAAAGCTGCAAGGTTAATATAGGTTAAAAGATCTAGTCTAAAACAAGCCTAAGATGGGCCAAGCATTCAAGTCTCTGTATCATGATTTCTATGAGGGCTTGTGCCTTATTGTAACTTGTTATGCAGCTTTGGGTTGATATCCTTGGGAGACCTGCTTTTTCTGAAGGGAAGTTAAAGAGGTATGGATCTGGAGGAGAAGGGAAGTGGGGAGGGACTGAGAGGAGTGGAGAGAGAAAAAACTACACTCTGAATGTACTGTATGAGAGAAGAATAAAAGAGAAATACTTAAAGATTAAAAATGAACGAATAACTGAAATTTCTTATGGAAATAATAGAAATACCATGCTTGTCTTTCTGGGTCTGCATTACGTCACTCTGGGTGTTTTCTTTCTCACTCTATTCATTTGCATGCAAATTTCAAGATGTCATTGTTTTTTAGCATTGAGTATGTACTCACTCATAAGTGGATATTAGATATAAAGCAAATGATAACCAACATATAGGCTACAATCCCAGATCTCCTGAGAAAATTGGGAGTTGAGGGGAAAAGGAGACCAAAACAGGATGGGGATTAGAACATGAGGGAACAGGATGGTTGAGATGAGTGAAGAACAGACAGGGAGAGAAAGGAAAGAAATATCTTGATAGGGGGACCTATTCTGGGATTAGAGAGAAACCAAGCAGTAGGGAAATTACCAGGAATCCACAAGAATTATTCCAGCTAAGACCCTAAGCAATAGTGAAGAGAGTACCTGAACTGGCCTTCCCTGTAATCAGATTGATGAATACCTTAATTATCATCATAGAACCTTCATCCAGCAATTGATGGAAGCAAATGCAGAGATTCTCGGCTAAGCACTGGACCAAGCTTCCAGAGACCAGTGGGAGGAGCGATAATATGAGCAAAGGGGCCAAGACTGGGATGGGGATACCTACAAAAACAGCTGACCTGAGCTAGTGAGCTCATTGACTCTGGTCTAATAGCAGGGTAACCTGCATAAACACAAACTACGCCCACTGAATGTTGTTGAGTTGTATGGCTGGAGGAGTCTGTGTGGACACTGGCAGTGGAACTAGGATTTATCCCTACTGCTTGTACTGGCATTTTGGAACCCATTACTTTTGGAGGGATACCTTACTCAGCCTAAATATAGGGGGAAGGGCCTTGGCCCTGCCTCAAAGTGGTATGTCAGACTTTGTGACTCTCTAGAGGAAGCCTCATCCTCACTGAAGAATGGATGAGGTACTAGAGTGGGGGAAGGGAGAGCAGCAGGAAAAGAGGGAGTGGGAACCAGGATAGGTATGTAAAATATAAAAGATTGTTTCAAAAAATAAATTTAATAAAAAAGAAATAATACAAATAAATGATTTGGTGTAATCATTAGAAACTTCCGTAGAAGACAGAATTGAATATATTTTTTTTCCTTTATATTATTTGGCACTGGGAGGTTTCTTTTCTTTTGACTGTACACTGAACAGGTAGGCAAAGTGCAGCTTTTCACCTTTCCCAACCTCTCCTCCAAATCCCATTCCCCTTTCACTCCCCCAGCTCTCTAGGCAACCACATGCTGAAGCCTCGCCTCCCTCCCTGCTCCCATCTCCAGTGGAACACACAGATCTTCTCCTCCAGTCTCTCCTCACCCCACTTTATCCTAGTCCTCAATCCTAGCAGGCATTCTCTGGGAACCCACAGGCTACTCCCGAAAGGGAAACAGCCTAACTACAGATCTTCACCATTCCCTCCTCTGTTCCAAATCCAATACCCAGTCTCATGTCCATGTGTGTAGCAGACCCCAGTTGCAGCCTTCCCCGTCTCTCTGCCCGCTTCTCCAGCAAGCAGATCATGATGATTTTCTCTTCTGACATTCTTTCCACTCAATTTGTTTTCCTAGTCTCCAACTCCAGCAGGTTTTCTCTATTAACCCACCAGCCACACCTGACAGGGAAGAAAGTATGCCAGAGAAGCAGGTAGGCAAGCTTCAGATCTTCACTCTCCCTCCTCTCCTCTGTAGCCTCTCTTCACTCTCTGCCCTCAGTCCCAGGGAACTAAGTAGATCCTGGTGGAACAGACTGCTTTTCTTCTCCCTGTGGATCCACACAGCTCATCCTTCTTAGCCCAACCCCATTCTTAGGAGTCAACTCCCAATACATTTTACCTATAACCCCCCAGTGGTCACACCTAGCAGGATCTCAGAATAATTTCCTGTGAAGCAACATACAGCCACCACATGCTCCAAGGAACCAGATAGGGCAGCAGAAACCATGGATTAAAATACCTACCCAACAAAGACAAAGCAGATATTAGCAAATAGCATTACAATATTCACAAACACAGATGCCTTGAAGCCAATATATAATAATAATAATAATAATAATAATAATAATAATAATAATAATAATAATAATAAAGCAGCCGGGATAATATTTCTCCAGCAGAACCTAGCAACCCTACCCTAGCAGGCCCTGAGTATTGCAAAACAGCTGAAATACAAAACAAGGATCTTAAAATAGCCTTTATGAATATGATAGATGTCCTTAAAGAGAAAATTATTAAATCCCTTAAAACATTAAAAAAAATCATTAAAAACACAAACAGCGGAAGGAAACGAAACAGTTCAAAACCTGCAAGTGGAAATAATATCAACAAAGAAAACACTAACTTATGGAAATTTGAAATGAAAATATTAGGAACTTGATCAGGATTCTGAAGGCAACCTTGCCAACAGAATGTAAGAGATGGAAGGGAGAACTCAGGCATTGAAGCCAATCTAAAAAGAGTTGAAATAAATCATCCAGAACTGAGATCTGAGACACTATGAAGAGACCAAATCTAAGAAAAATAGCAATACAGGAAGATAAAGAAACACATGTCAAGAAAAGAGGCAAAGAAAAAGATATATTTTCAGTAAGAACATGGAATAAAATTTCCCTACCCTAAAGAAGGAGATGCCATCAGCTTACAAGAAGCATATAGAACACCAAATAGACTAGATCAGAAGATATAACACTAAATGTGCAAACAAAGAAAACATACTAAAAGCTGCAAGCAAAAAAAAAAAAAAGACCCTGGATTAGCACCAGTTGTGTTCCAAGAGCTGAAAGAAGTGTGACACATACTCCTATCTCTAATGAAGAACCAGTCTCTAATCTATAACCACCTGCAAATGAAAATTCAGTTGCCTTCAATGTTGTCTCACTGGGTAAAGCATTTACTCTTAAGTGTTGCCTGCATGCCCAGCAGTAGATGACCAACATAAAATGAACCCATGGCATCTTCAGGGAGGGGGAGGTTCTCTTATCTCATAATTTTGAACCAGGGCTCTTCCTTTTCATCAACTGTTTTTTATTTATATATTGTTTCTCTCTTTACAATATAGGTTCTTTGAATGTATATTTTGGACTTCAGTTTAATGCCCTTATGTAATTCCTGAGTATGTGAACAAGTGGGTCTCTTTTTCTTGTATTTTTGGAAAATTCCAATATTTTAGTTTTTATCTTATTTTATTTTATTATTATTCCATAGAAACCCATTTACTAGGCAATGAGTGGTAGAAATTAGGTATATATGGATGGGAGGAGAAGTAAGTATCAGTAGAAGGAGGGAAAACCATTGTCAGGATATATTATGTGAGAAACAAACAAATTTAAAGAAAAAAGGAAGTGGTAACAAATAGTGAATAAGAATATCTTATGTTAGAGACAAGATTTGTAGGAGTGATTATCTACATGGATATAAATTTGATTGCGTGTGTGTGATTAGAAAAATGTGGTCTTATTGAGAGAACTTATATAATGGAAATAAAACATATAAAAATGGTAAAGGTCAACAAACTCTGTGTGTAGCAACAGATATAAAATATTCAAAGGCAGTAATTAAACAAATGGATGTAGCAACAGTCTAATAAAACTTTATTTATAAAAACAGAACAATGTCAAATTTTTCCTTTAAGACATAGTTCGATGGTCATTGGC
Organism: Arvicola amphibius; assembly: GCF_903992535.2. Classification (NCBI taxonomy): domain Eukaryota; kingdom Metazoa; phylum Chordata; class Mammalia; order Rodentia; family Cricetidae; genus Arvicola; species Arvicola amphibius. The sequence continues at coordinate 48,843,360 of NC_052065.1, forward strand.
TAAAAGGAGCCCAGAGTTTTAGAAATGAATAAGTTAAAAAAATTATCAAACGACATCAGAGACAGGATAATGCTATTCAAGTAAAACATTATCAAGTGTTGCAAAGTCAAAGAAAGGAAGATAACTTTAAAAAGGCAAGTCAATATTGTAGTATCAACAAACACAGGAGTGTTTAGTCAGAAAATACCAAAATATCTTATTGATAAAAATATTTACTTTATTTTTAATTTTATAGCATATTAGGTGTGTGTGGTTATATGCACATGAATGAAGGTTCACCCAGATGCCAAAATATGTATTAGAATTCCTGAAGCTGGATTTAAAGGTAGTTGTGAGACACTTGAAATGGGAGTCACGAATTCATCTAGGTGTCCTCTACAAGAGCAGTGTGCATCCATCTATTAAACAATCTATTCAGCCCCTCTGTTGGATTTTGATAAAGCAAGATGCCATTGTTGATATATCAAGTTTCAGCAGTGCTCCACAAGTCAGATTTCAGTGAACTGGAACAAATGAAATGAAGCAAAATCAGTGAGTATATATGACTCTTTGATACTATTTGTTTATAAAGGAAATAAATATGATATTTTGTGGTGATGATGGTACTAAATTATATTTTAATATAAGAAAGAATGAAGGATATTTAAACATGAATAGGAAAGAACTGAAGAGAAGTAGTATAAAAAATAATATGCAGGGAAAATGAGCAAAGAAAGTTATTTCATGTTTGAGAGGAAAGAAATATATTCATTCTTCTTTAGCATTAGGTGAATACTATTATAGTACACTTGAAGTAATCTTACAAATTGTCATGTATTTCATATTCATACTCATATTCATGTGTATTGTTAGGGCTTTCTTACTATTTCTTAAAACTTTGTATATATGATGGCTTATGTGGTCCAATTATCCAGAGGCTCAGCTGAGGCTAGATATCCCCAAATAGCTGCATTCATGCCTCATTATTAGTACACTTAGTGAAGACCACTAGCACACTTTCCTCTGCAGCACGCTACACATAACTTCTCACAATACAAGAGCATAAAAATCGAAGCTGCAAAAACATTTAAAGACAGCTATTTGAGTTTGCTGTGTCTGTTCCATCCCATTCTAATCATTAAGAATGTCATGGAACCAGCCTGGGCTTAAGGTTGAAATGTGTGCACTACATCTCTTAGAAAGAGTTAAAATGTTCTGTTATCAGAGAGCATGTAGATAGGAAAGAATATTGTCAGAATTTTGTGAACCACCACTCTCAAGCCTGTTTAGAGAACACTTGTCTTGAAACATCCTCAGTTATCTTCCTGTTGTCTACAAAATAGCCTGATTAGAATGACCAGATAGAACTAGGAACATTTTCCTTTAGTTTTCATAGAAAAAGCAATACTTTTTTATTTTTATTCACATTTTTTGAATAATATAGAAAAAATAATGCAGTTGGGGTACATTTGATTCTTTAATCTTTAACAGCTGAAAAATGTAAAAATGTTTCTTTAAGTTCATTTCAAACCCTAACATCCACAGTACAGTATGACAATCCTTTGAATTTTGTGTTAAGTTTTTGGGTTGTAGTAAATTTTCTACTTTGATCTAAAGAACAATTAAAAAATAATCGTGTTGAAGCCCAAAACCAAAGAACTGAGATAGAACAAAAGTTTTTTTGAAATTATCTGAGAAATTAAGTCAACTTCTTAAAATGTGATTGAAAACTGCAATACATAATTAATTTTTATTGATTTTTATTGTACACTATATTTTTTTCTGCTCCCTTCCCTGCCTCTACCCTCCCTTCAACTCTCCCCCAAGGTCCCCATGCTCCCAATTTACTCAGGAGATCTTGTCTTTTTTTACTTCACATGTAGATTGGATCTATGTATGTCTCTCTTAGTGTCCTCATTGTTGTCTAACTTCTCTGGCAATACATAATTCTTAACAGAGTTTAGCGTTTAGATTTATTTTTTAATCTGAATATAGGATATCACTACATTAAAAATTATTACTGAAATGGCAGAATATCTGAACAACTTCAATCCACCGCACCACAATTTATCAGCATGCTGAAAGGAACATAAAAATCACATTTAATTGGTTATTTTGGTTTGAAAATTTTACACTCCAAAAACTAATAAGTGGTTCAAGATTTCCTAGTGGACATCCTTAGTACAAGATGGTTTTATGGCAATGAAGAAATTGCTCATCAGTTAAGAGCACTGTCTGCTTTTGCAGGAAACTCAGGGTCAGTTTCCCATACTTATTTCATGGGTCATAATCGTAGATAACTCTAGTTCCAAGTATTTGATGTCTTCTGGTCTTTGTGGGTAGTCCATGCTTGTAGTGCACAGACATACATACGTGATGCCAAAACAACCATGACACATAAAGTAATAATTAATAAATCTTAAAAAAATATTTTCAAAAAATCTTTTCTGGAGCTCAGTTCTGATGATACTCCAAACTGCTTTATTCCCAATTTGTTTTGGCATTTCCTTCTCCTACTTTATCCTGTTTCTTTTTCTTCCTCATCTTTGGAATCCATATTAAAACGGGTAAGGCATAACCAGAAGGTATTCTATTGCACAAGATTTCCAGGGCAAATGAGAAAAGGGAGAGTAGGTCTTATGTTTTCTTAGGAGACTTTTGCGGTTGAGTAAGTAGGACAAATTAAGTGTGGCTTATCTTAGTTACTATGTTCAGATCCTTGGATATAGCAACTTTCTTGTGAAATAGGGAGGAATTAAAAGATATGCAAATTTTGCCTGGCGATTGTGTCTACTTCCAATATCCAGGAGGATTACTATATCTTTTTTTGGGAGTTCACCTTCTTATTATCTTCTCAAGGATCCCAAATTTATAGGCTCGATGTCCTTTAATTATGGCTAGAAACCGAATATGAGTGAGTACATCCTATGTTCATCTTTATGGGTCTGGGTTACCTCACTCAGAATAGTGTTTTCTATTTCCATCCATTTGCCTGCAAAATTCAAGATGTCATTGTTTTTTACCGCTGAGTAGTATTCTAGCATGTATATATTCCACAGTTTCTTCATCCATTCTTCCACTGAAGGGCATCTAGGTTGTTTCCAGGATCTGGCTATTACAAATAATGCTGCTATGAACATAGATGAGCATATGCTTTTGTTGTATGATTGGGCATCTCTTGGGTAGATTCCCAATAGTGGAAGTAGACACGATCGCCAGGCAAAATTGGGAACTTGAGGGTTGGGCGAGACTGGGCCAAGGGAAGATGGGGAGAGAAAAGTGTGAAGGTGGAGAACGGGGGGGGGGGAGCTCGGAGGAATGGGGTGCTTGGGATATAGGAAGGGTGGATATGGGAGCAGGGAAGCATATATCTTAATTTAAGGAGCTACCTGAGGGTTGTCAAGAGACTTGACCCTAGAGGGGTTCCCAGGTTTCCAGGGAGACGCCCCCAGTTAGTTCCTTGGGCAGCTGAGGAAAGGGAGCCTGAAAAGGCCAGTTCCTATAGCCATACTGATGAATTTCTTGCATATCACCATAGAACCTCCACCTGACGATAGATGAAGAAAATGACAGAGCCCCACATTGGAGCACCGGACTGAGCTCCCAAGGTCCTGATGAGGAGCAGAAGGAGAGAGAATATGAGAAAGAAAGTCAGGACCGTGAGGGAACCTCCAGCTGGCGACAGATGGGGAAGGTGACTGAGCCCCACATTGGAGCACCGGACTGAGCTCCCAAGGTCCTGATGAGGAGCAGAAGGAGCGAGAACATGAGGGAGAAAGTCAGGAACGAGAGGGGTGCGTTCACTCATGGAGACGGTGGGACAGAACTAATGGGAGATCACCAACTCCAGTTGGAATGGGACTGATGGATCATGCGACCAAACCCGTCTCTCTGAATGTGGCCAACAGCGGGGGCTGACTGAGAAGCAAAGGTCAATGGCTCTGGGCTCTGAGTGTTCTTCTTGGACGGGCTCTGTGGGAGCCTTCTCAGCTTGGTCGATCACCTTCCTGGACCTGGGGGGAGTTGGGAGGACCTTGGTCTTAGCATAGAGTGGGGAACCCTGATGGCTCCTTGGCCTTGAGAGGGAGGGAGGGGAGGTATGGAAAAACTAAAGTAAAAAATAAATAATAAAATAAAAAAAAATATGCAAAATGTGCAATGCTGGAGCTGCTTGGCCAGCAAGGAGACCTGACTGTCTACCAGAAGATCCATCATTCATTGGGGTGAGTGAGTGCCTGAACCTCGGCAGCCGCCCAGAGAGCGACCATGGACATTACCCAACCCCCCCAAAAAACACACACACACACTTCCTGGTCTTCCTGCAGGAGTTATTCTTCCTGGATACTGCCTCTCTCTTCCTGTCCCTTCCCAGCTTGCACCCAGAACCCCCCCCCCCCACACACACACTTTATCCTCTCGTCTTCGGGGCCACAAAATCCCACAGCTCAGCTTGTTTGGGCGCCAGGACCAGGAATTGAGTGCACCCAGGCAGGTAGGAGGTCCTCTATGTCAATAACCTGCCTGCAGCAAGGTAGGCCTTTTACCTGTTAGCTGCCTGACCGACAAGAAGAATTGAACTCTTAAAAGAAGACCCATAGGGGATTATTCAGAGGAAGAAATGGGCAGGCACCAATGCAAGAATTCCTCCAACAATTTGAAAAACAACACGAAAGCACCAGAACCAGCGAACTTACAACAGGAGGACTTGAACACACTAATCAAGAAGAAGTAAAAAAAATTGACTTTATGAAAGTAATAGAGTCCCTTAAACAGGAGATGAAAAACTCTCTTAAAGAAATGGACGAGAAGAATAACAAAAAAGTTTGACGAACTGAGTAAATCCATAAAGGATATCCTTGGAAACCAAGAAAAAACAATCAAACAGATAATGGAAACAGTACAAGACTTGAAACCTGAAATGGAGGCAAGGAAGGAAACACAAACCCAGGGCCAGCTGGATATGGAAAATCTATGTAAACGAACAGAGACTACAGAAACAAGCATAACCAACAGAATACAAGAGATAGAAGAAAGAATCTGAGATTCTGAAGATACCATAGAGAAAATAAACGCACTGATCAAAGAAAACAGCAAATCCAAAAAATTCTCATCACAAAACATTCAGGAAACCTGGAACACAATAAAAAGACCAAACCTAAGAATAATAGGCGTAGAAGAAGGAGAAGAATTACAGCTCAATGGTCCAGAAAATATATTTAATAAAATTGTAGAAGAAAACTTCCCAAACCTAAAGAAAGATATTCCTATTAAGGTTCAAGAAGCTTACAGAACACCAAATAGACTAGATCAAAAAAACCTCCCCTCACCATATTATAATCAAAACACAAAACATACAGAATAAAGAAAGAATATTAAGAGCTGCAAAGTAAAAAGGTCAAGTAACTTATAAATGTAAAACTATCAGACTTACACCTGACTTCTCTATGGAAACCATGAAAGCCAGAAGGTCCTGGATAGATGTTTTGCAGAAACTAAGAGACCATGGAGGCAAGCTCAGATTACTATACCCAGCCAAGCTTTTGTTCACTATAAATGGAGAAAACAAAATATTCCAAGATAAAAACAAATTTAAACCATACATAGCCACAAATCCAGCCTTACACAAAGTAATAGAAGGAAAATCACAAACAAAGGAGTCCAGCATTGTCCAAAATAACTCAGACATCTAGTGACCCTTCACCAGCACAACTCAAAGAAAGGAAACACACAATCTCTACTACCAAATAAAAAATGACAACCGGAGTTAACAACCACTGGTCATTAATATCACTTAATATAAATGGACTCAATTCACCTATAAAAAGGCACAGGCTAAGAGATTGGATATGAAAACAGGATCCAACATTCTGCTGTTTACAAGAAACAAACCTCAACCACAAAGACAGACATCTACTCAGAGTAAAAGGTTGGGAAAAGGTTTATTAAGCAAATGGACCTAAGAAACAAGCCAGTGTGGCCATACTAATTTCTAACAAAGTTGACTTCAAACTAAAATCAATCAGGAGAGATGGAAAGGGACACCTTTATACTCATTACAGGAAAAATCCATCAGAATGAAGTCTCAATCCTGAATATCTATGCCCCTAATATAAAAGCACCCACTTATGTAAAAGAAACATTACTAGAACTCAAGGCAGCAATCAAACCACATACACTGATAGTGGGAGAATTCAAGACTCCTCTCTCACCAATGGACAGGTCAATCCGACAGAAACCTAACAGAGAACTAAGAGACTTAATGGAGGTAATGAATCAAATGGACTTAAAAGACATCTATAGAACATTCCACCCAAATAGGAAAGAATACACCTTCTTCTCTGCGGCTCATGTAACCTTTTTGAAAATTGACCACATACTCGGTAACAAAGCAAACTTCCACAGTTACAAAAACATATTAGTAACCACCTGCATCTTATCGGATCACCATGGATTAAAATTAGAATTCAACAACAATGCTACCCCCAGAAAGCCCACAAACTCATGGATATTGAATAGTCAACTACTGAACCACACCTGGGTCAAGGAAGAAATAAAGAAAGAAATTAAAGTCTTCCTTGAATTTAATGAAAATAAAAACACAACATACTCAAACCTATGGGACACAATGAAAGCAGTGCTAAGAGGAAAGTTCAGAGCACTAAGTGCCCAATTAAAAAAACGGAGAAAGCACACATTGGAGACTTAACAGCATACCTGAAAGCTCTAGAAAAAAAAGAAGCAGACTCACCTAGAAGGAGTAGAAGACTGGAAATTATCAAACTGAGGGCAGAAATCAACAAAATAGAAACACAGAAAAGAATCCAAAGAATCAATGAAACAAAAAGCTGGTTCTTAGAGAAAATCAAAAAGATTGACAAACCCCTAGCCAAACTAATAAAAAGGCAGAGAGAGAACACACAAATTAATAAGATCAGAAATGAAAAAGGGGAAATAACCACAGACACAGAGGAAATTCAGTGAATCATTAGATCTTACTACAAAAGCCTGTATGCCACAAAATTGGAAAATGTAAAAGAAATGGACACTTTTTTAGATAAGTACCATATACCAAAGTTAAACTAGGACCAGGTAAATGCTCTAAATAGTTCTGTTAGTCACGAAGAATTAGAAACTGTTATCAGAAACCTCCCTACCAAAAAGAGCCCAGGACCAGATGGGTTCAATGCAGAATTCTACCAGAACTTAAAGAAGACCTAATACCTATACTCTTTAAGGTATTTCATAATATAGAAACAGAACAGTCATTGCCAAATTCCTTTTATGAAGCTACAATTACACTGATACCTAAACCTCACAAAGACTCAACCAAGTAAAAGAATTACAGGCCAATCTCACTCATGAACATCGATGCAAAAATTCTCAATAAAATACTAGCAAACTGAATCCAGGTCCTGATGAGGAGCAAAAGGAGGGAGATCATGAGCAAGGAAGCCAGGACAGCGAGGAGTGCTTTTACCCATTGAGACGGTGGGACAGATCTAAGGGGAGATCACCAAGTCTAGTTGGAATGGGACTGATGGAACAGGCAACCAAACCGGACTCTCTGAATGTGTCTGACGGTGGAGGAGGACTGAGAAACCAAGGACAACGGCAATGGGCTTGGACTCTACAGCATGGATGGGCTCTCTGTGAGCCTTGTCAGTTTGGTTGCTCACCTTCCTGGACTTAGGGGGAGTTGGGAGGACCTTGGACTTAACATAGTGAAGGGAACCCTGATGGCTCTTTGGCCTGCAGAGCGAGGGAATGGGGGTATGGGTAGAAGGGAGGGGAGGGAAGGGGAGAAGGAGGGGAGAAGATGGAAATTTTTAATTAAAAAAAATGAGAAAAAAGAAAAAAAGAAAAAAGAAAATAATATATATGCAATATAATTTATGTAAACAACTTCAAAAACAATTATATATAGTATATATTTAATTCATCTGTAAATATTTGAATTAGACTAGGATTGTGTTTTGAGGTATATCAGTATGAATAACAATTGCAGTTGTAAAAATGAACAACATAGTCTGACTTAGCATGTTTTGTAAAACCTCATGTCTCATCTGGAAATAAAGTATTTGTGAAGTGCGAAAAAAATGTGCAATCCTATAAAATGCAGTGTACATGAAATGGGAGCACATGCAGAGGGATCTAGTTTGCCCACACCACCCCAGTTTATGCTACTGACCTGACATCTCACCTGTTTAGAACATTCTTTCATTCTCATGCGGGATATTAAGAGCATGGTCATGCTATCTATTACCTATGTGACAAAGCACAATACAGAGTAGGACAAGGGACAAAACGAAACTCAGGTTCATCTAAATCTCTGTGTGTTTTATTGCCAACAAAGATGTCACCTATGACTTTTGAACCATAACACACAATGATAAATTGTCATTTTCAAGCATCCTTTCTTATATGCTCAGCAAATATAATCTAGAGCAGTGAACCTCAATCTGTGGGTCACAACCCATTCCTGGTTGCATATCAGATATTTACATTACAATAATTAACAGTAGCAAAATTACCATTATGAAGTAGCAACAAAATAATTTTATGGTTGGGGTAACAACAATATATAGAACTCTATTAAAGGATACAGCATTAGGAAGGTTGAGAACCACTGGTCTAGAGCATATCACTGGGCTTATGTGACACTCCTGTGGACCAACAAACTATAAAAGACTATGAGATGCTTGGTTAACCCTTGTAAGCAAGGAAAAAGGAGAAAGAATAAAATGTAATTCATCATGTTAATATTCTCCATATTTGTAAACATGGTTTGGAATTCTTTAGTGATATAGGCTATACTAAGTGTATTTTGACTTTCAAGTAATTTATGCTTTATTCATGTGCTTATAATTGTATTTTTAAGAAGCTTTACCTGTATAGTATGTCCTAATGACCTATAATAACTTTGTAAATGATTTATTTATTTTATGTATATGATTGTTTGTTTCTATATGGTACCTGCACTGCATGTTTGTATGGTGCTGGTGAAGTTCAGAAGAGGACATTTGGTTTCTTAGAAGAGGTGTTTCGGATAGTTATGAGCTGCCATGTTGGTCCTGAAACCTGTTCACTGGTCCTCTACAATAAGTGCTTTTGACTGCTGAACCATTTCTCCATCCATTCTTTGATAACTTTTGAAAGTAACACTGGGTAGGAAAAAGTAGCTTTTTATGTGTTTTACAGTTTGAGTAACTTTTTTATTTGCATTCACTGATAACTCACTAAACTTTTATTAGTTTAATATGGGCCATCAAGTTATTAGGGTTGTTAGAAGAAAGCGATACCAGCTGATACTAAATAATTTATACTGTTAGGTAGAACAAACACCCACACATGAACATAGTTATTCAGCTACTTTAGCTACTTTAGCACACTTTGGAAATTTGTCCTTTTATTAAGAAAAATAATGGTATTTTGTACATAATGGCAAAGCACTGTTTTTCTTTAAAAATTATTCTTGAATTAGGTGAGCAATACTAGTGTGTGAAACTCATGCTTTTAGTCTATTCTGCATACATGCAAATGTGTGGTAAAAAATAATTTAGAAACATAATTGTCTAAATATTTTATGTACCCATTGCTAAATATCAAACTATCACTTTTGATTTTTCTTAATGCATTTTGCACTCTATTTTAGTTTATTTTGATTCTTAATCACTGTAATAATTCTTTATTGACCCCTGATTTTTCTCACAAAAAATCTATGTTAATTTGTTGAATCAGCTATGTTTTTGTTGTTAACATGTTTCAATAGACAACTTTTTACTGCCACATTGCATTTTATGGCATTCATTTGCAATGACGATATGACATACTTGGCATTTAATAAAAAAAAACCTCTCTTGATTAGCAAGTAATTTTATTGAATTTACTTTAATATAGGAAATCTTGAGTTGGGATTCAGTATCCAGTTTTTATTTGCTTATAAATAAATGATATAATTTGGGAAGAACTGGTTAGTCTAATTTCAGGTTGGCCCCAGGTAGATTTTTAATTTTGGGAATTTTATTGTGTTAGATATGAAATTTCATTAGAAAACTGTTATGTCTTTAAAGAACTTATACTGAGATAACTAGCTGCCAAATTTTAAGTGGATCATAGACTTAAGGTAAAATTTAAAATGATGAAATTCTAAGAATATAATTTAAAGCCGGGCAGTGGTGGCACACGCCCTTTATCCCAGAACTCGGGAGGCAGAAGCAGGCAGATCTCTGAGAGTTTGAAGCCAGCCTGGTCTACAAGAGCTAGTTCCAGGACAGGCTCCAAAGCTACAGAGAAACCTTGTCTCAAAAAACCATATGGTTTCAGCATTCTTGCTGCTTTCTTTCCTACGAAGTTTACCAGTCAATCATTGTGACTTTAAGAAAGATTCACAGTACCTTTGTGATAGTAGTTAGAATTTGCATTTGGATGGAGGATGGAGGGTTGAAGACAAGCAGTGGAAGACACATACTTCCTTATGTGACCCTTGTTGAACCTATTCTGGTTACAAGTCTAAGATGAGGATTTCAGCCAGTTAACCCAGGTCACTTATCCAAGATCAATGGAAGTAAATATGTCTTAATAAAGATCAATCACAGCACAGAGACAAATGCAGTATATCAAGCAGCAAGATAGAAGCTGGAAAAATTGAGAGAAATAGACTAACTGGCATAGAATATCATGGCTCAGGACCAATTATAGAAATGCTGGTAAGTATGGGCATAATGAAAATTTCAAAACGTATCTGTACATTTACATTGTAGTTGGAATGAAAGACCGAATGAGGTCTGACAAATTTCAATGCAGTCCTTAACATTAATTTAAAATGAAGCCACAAATTAGGAAGTCAGAAAATTGTGCACTCAGGGAAGTCAATAATAATGTATCTCACAGACAGCTTCCCTCTGAATACCTGCCACAGGTATATCAGTCAGCACTATATATATCAGGCAAAGACATAGGCATAAGCAAGAAAAAGACAGGATTGTAACATTCCTAGTTTCGCAGAAAGACATTTCTTGTGGTCTCTTTCATTCTCATGTCAAATTTTTGATTTGAAAAGTTTCTTTAGGAGAGAGCTGGAAGTAGGGAAGAGGATATTTGTCAGCTGCCATCTTAACTTCATCCACAACCAGCTATCAAGGTCCCTGACCAAAATTGTACTGAGAAATATGAGGAATGTATTGAAATATCATTATGGAATTAGACATGATGTTACATGCCTACAATCCAAGCAATGTGGAGAAACATGGGGGAGGCTCATGAGTTTGAAGCTAGCTTGGCTCATATAGAGAATCTGATATTTTTAATAACATCACAATAATAATATATCAATAAGGTTTCATTTTAGGCAAGAATGGATTATATTCTGAAGATTCCTCAGTGAGAAAGTAGGAAATTTATGTGAATAACTTGGTATAATATAATTAAACATTGGTTCAGCCATAGAATATTCAGTACTAAAATTACTAACTTATTCTGTGCGGTGTGATAGAAAACTTCAAAGTCTCCACATGTAATAATGATTATCAATCTCTACAGACAAGCAAATGGAGGACAAAAAAATACCTGAATGTTATTTGCAAAACATTCCCTATGAATCTTGACAATCTGTTCCTGGCACTTTTCTTTAGCATTCTTCATTTAATTATTCAAATGCTTAGCATATTCTGCAACCTCCTTTTTTTTATTAGTGCATTTTTTTTTTCAGAGCAAGCAAGAGGTTTGCATTTATGTTGCAGGACATGTGGAACAAGAAAACACCAAATAATTTGGTGCTTTGGTGGACATCATATTCTTTAGAGAGATTGAAAAGTTTCCATATTATATTCTGCTAGCTCTTTTAGGTTTCACCTCCTAAGGCACAGTAACATCAGGAATCTCTCTCTCTCTCTCTCTCTCCCTCTCTCTCCCTCTCCCTCCCTCTCTCTCTCTCTCTCTCTCTCTCTCTCTCTCTCTCTCTCTCTCTCTCTCTCTCTCACACACACCTTTTTATTTATCTTTATCTACCTTTTACAATAACTTCTTAAGTTAAGAATGCTCAGATTGGCTTCCATAATGCACCCCAAACAGACTTGGGCTTCCTCTCTCTACTTCTCCTTGATGTATTTAACAATAACGCCCATTACTTAACAGCAGAAACACTCTGCTATGAGTCAAGACCCCTTACTTCAAAAAAAATAAATCCTTGTTTGTCATTCTCACTACGGATTTCAATCACACAAGAATTTCATGCTACACTCAGAGAATCGGCAGCTACTTCTGAGCCCATGGGCTTCTCATAGAAAGCACAAAATCTGCATTCATCAACCACTTCAATGAATGTCTGACAGCTGGTAGCTGATAAGGAGATATTTAACTTCATCTTAACATGACTGACCGCCTAGGTAGGAGGTAACATGAAAAAGTGTATCCCCTTTCCTGATGTAAAATTCATCTTTCTTAATTTCTTTGCATCATTTTTCTTATTATTGTTTATGACAACAGTACATTTTAACACAATTTTAATGTATATTTTCTTTTATTTTCATAATAGTATCACAAAACATAAAGATTTAATTTTAGCTTGCTTATTTTACATATGAGGGAAATGAAACACAAACTTTTAGAAACCATTTTAATCACAAAATTAGAAATAAGTGCTGACTTAATTCTCCAACATTTATGCCTTTACTGGTTTCCTAAATTGGACTTTTGTTAGGACTGTACTGAAATGCATACAGACATTATCTGACAATGAAACCATAAAAGAGATAACAGCTGCATAGAAAAATTAAAGGAATGATTCTAAGTTTTTTGAACCTTTTCAAATATGTTAAAATTGCAAAATGCTTAAATAAGAAAATGTGCATGTATCATATTATGAAGTAGAATAAATAGGCTCAAATAAAATATTTTAAATAACCTGAATAACATTTTTACTAGTGAAAAAATATGATGTAAATATTTGTGATAAATTTAAGAAGCCTTATAATGGTGTTTTGATGTAATGAGTAAAGTTAGGTTATGGATAGCTTTTTTAACCTAACATATCACTAGAAATTATATAGATTCTCACAGCACATGAAAAGAATGCTCTTCTTAACTAGGTCATCTGGGCATCTGTGGATTGTGACATAGAATACATAGCATGGAAACATATTAATTTTATTTCTTTTACTCATCTTGGTGATCTTGACCAAGATACCTGTGTGACTGATTCTTGTGTTGTCTCCTTTTCGTTTTCCGTTTTGGAATTTCCCAGATTTAAAGGATAATGAGGCAATACTATGTGGGTGCTAGGACTACCATAATTATGTTGCTCAGTAATTTATAATATTCTTTGTAAGACAGCTGTGAATATTAATTGATTCTTATATCCCTTTGTTTATGTACATATATGTGTATGCTTGTATCTTTTGTATAGATAAATAATGAGTAGGAAGAATCCAAAAAGAAAAAGCAATTCTAAATTTATTTCTGATTTTGTTTGTGGAGACAATATCTTCCTGGTAGGTATAGGCTGACTTCAAACTTGCAACTCCCCTGCCTTAGCTTCCCAAGTGCTGGAAGTCTCTTTTATATTACTGCAGTGATGTATGTGTACATAAATCATACTTCATTGTAGATGGTGAGGTGGTTTCTAGTCTTCTTGGCTCTACTTAGATTAAAGCTAAAGACCAAATTTGAATTTGTCAAAGTCCAAGCCAGTATAAGAAGTAATTGTGGGGATGTTAACAAACATCTGGAAACTTATAGCGATGATTTTGTACCAAGTTGTTCCTGAGTCTTAATTTCATATACTAGGTAGTTTCATGCTATGTTTCTAGTTTAGCTTCATTATTTTGTATCTGCACTTGTTTCTGTGCTCTGTCTCATTGATTTTATTCAGACTTTCACTAATCCAGGATGAAAACACATTCTAATTTACTGCAGTATTTACTTTCTGTTTTCAACCTGATTATTTTCCAAACATTCCTCTGAATAAACAAGATAAAAATATTTCCAAAGTAGTCAGGTAGTAAATATAACACCGAATTTATTCCTTAAAATCTCTTGCAGTTAGTGGTGTTAGTTCTGAGTTCTTCATGTACACACAACCTTGACTGCCACCTCGGTCTGCTTTCTAAATAAATTGCATTGCATTTAAGCAGCGAAATTTATGTGATTATTTAAAGTATCTTTGGGTCCTCACGTTGATTTGTTTCTATCTATAGCTACATTCCTTTATATGCATACCTTCTTTCATTCACTCTTGGTAAACATATACAGTGTATAATGATTTTGCAAATGTCTCAAATAATCTCATAAAAAATCCTGTTGTAAAACAGTTCTACTACAGTACAAAATATAAACGATACTAGTGACTGGCTTGGGATGAATAAAATGGAACTGAAGTGGTAAGTAATAAATACAACTTCTATGGCTCTTTTCGAGAAGGTGGTGCAGTTTCTACTATCAAAAGTACATTATCTCCCCCTCTTTCTCCTTCTCCAGCTGATCATCCTCGTAACTTAGCTATTGTCATGAGAAATTAGGGGACATACAAAAGGTCTTCGTATATATGTTCTGTCATTCAATACCAGTCAAAGTCCCAGCTGACAGCTGGCCTAAACTGCCAGACATGTAGTTGAAAAAAACTTTGAATGAGACCACATTCTGTTTGAGTCACCCCAGCAAATGCAGAATATAATAGGGAAAACCCTGCAGAAGTGTAGATTTCAATGTAAAATAAGTGTTTTAGTATTTAACATGGAGAGAGTTTATTATGCAAAAGACAAATTTCTGAAGCAATTATTTTTTTTCTTTTTTGATTAGATTTTTTAAAAAATACCAATCCAAGTTCCCAGTCCCTCCCATCTTCCTATTCCCTCCACACATCATCCACCCCCAACTAATCCTCAGAGAGGGTCAGGCACTTTGCCTTATGGAAGGTCCAAGGCCTTCCCTACTATATCTACACTGAGCAAGGTATATATCCAAAGAGAATAGGATCCCAAAATGCCAGTACATGAAGTAGGAATAATTTCTGGTGCCACTGCAAGTGGCCCCTCAGTCTGCACCAGCCATGCAACTGTCAACCACATTTAGAGGGACTAGTTTGTTTTTTTGGGGGGGTGCACTTAACTTCCTTGGGTTGGGGTTTTCCTTCTAGTATATTCTGTATGGCTGGGTTTGTGGATACATATTTTTTAAATATGTTTTGTCATAGAATATCTTGTTTTCTCCATCGATAGTGAATGAAAGCTTTTCTGAGTATAGTAGTCTGGGCTTGCATCCCTGATCTCTTAGTGTCTGCATCACATCTATCCAGAACCTTCTGGCTTTCATGGTTTCCATTGAGAAGTCAGATGTAATTCTGATAGGTTTACCTTTATATGTTACTTGACCTTTGTCCTTTGCATCCCTTAATATTCTTTCTTTATTCTGTATGTTTTGTGTTTTGATTATTATATGGCAAGGTGATTTTTTTTGATCCATTCTATTTGGAGTTCTGTAAGTTTCCTGTACCTTCCTGGGATATCCTTCTTTAGTTTGGAAAAGTTTTCTTCTATGATTTTGTTGAATATAATTTCTGTGCCTTTGAGCTGGAGTCTTTCTCCCTCTTCTACCCCTATTATTCTTAGGTTTAGTGTCCGAGATTTCCTGGATGTTTTGTGTTAAGAAATTTTTGAATTTAATGTTTTCTTTGACCAATGAGTCTATTTCCTCTATGGTATCTTTAGTGCCTGAGATTCTTTCTTCTATCTCTTGTATTTGGCTGGTTATACTTGTCTCTGTAGTTCCTATTCATTTACCCAGATTTTCCATATCCAGAATTTGAAGCAAAGTTTGATACCTGTAATCTTGTTGTTTTGTGATAAAGGTAAACTATATGATTCAGTTGTTAAGTCTTTTGGTCTGCAGGAATATGGATCTGGATTTGAATTTCCAGAACCCCCATAAAAAGCTGGACACAGCAGTGATTGCTTGTTACACAGTTGGGGCCAGAAACAGGCAGATCCCATGAATTCACTGACCAGTCAAAATTTTCAAAGGAGCAAGACTTCGGTTCAGTGAGAAGCCCTCAAGTGAATAAGATGGAAAACCATCAAAATCAGTGACCAATGCCACAGGAGTGACCCCACACCTGACATTACCTAAAGCACCAGACCCAGCACTGGGTGTTCCAGACACCTAGTATAGAACCAACGATGGCTGGAGAAAAAAATACCAATGTAATGATTTCTAGTGATATTGTGCTAGAGTCAAAGATTGGTGCCTACCCCAACTGTCATCAGAGAGGCTTCAAGGAGCAATTGATGGATAAAGATGCGAAGACCCACAGTCAAACTGAGCTTGTTGAATCCTGCTGAAAAGAGAGAGGAGGACTGTAGGAGCAAGAGATGTCAAGGAAATTACAAGAAAACCTGCAGAATCAACTAACCTGGACTCCTAGGATCTTAAGGAGACTGAAACGACAACCAGGGAGACTGCATGAGACTGACCTGGGCCCTCTGCATATATTTGACAGTTATGAAGCTTGGTCTTTTTGTGGGACTCCTAACAGCAGAAGTAGGACTTATCTCTGACTCTCTTGCTGGTTTGGGACCCTATTCCCCATAATGGGGAATTTCGATGACAGCCTGAATACAAAGGAAAGTGCTTAGTCTTACTGTTACTTAATATACCATGTTTTGTCAATATCCATGGGAGGCCCATGAAAGTGTAAGTCACAAAACAATCCCACACCAGTTTGGAATTATGAATAATAAAAGAGTTATGTATTTAAAGGAAAAACTTACCGATCACCATCCTAAACAACAGCCCCCTGCATGACTAGGAAAGGAGTCTCCTAGCCGGAAGGGAGTATGAAGCAAGAGAGAGAACACATGGCTACCTCTACTTTAAAATGTAGCAGAGATCATGCCCACGTGGGCTGGTTTCTTAAGGGGTATTAGCTGAAGGATTGGGAGGAGCTCCCACAGCAGACCCACCCTTTTCTTAACAGGAAGAGTGGATGGGGAAGGTGGAGGGTCCTGGGAGGAGAGAAGGAAGGAAAAACTGTGTATGGGCTGTAAAATAAATAAATAAATAAATAAATAAATAAATATACAAGCAAACAAATAAAAATAGTTTATTTCATTAATGCTCACATTAATGGAAATTTAGAACAATACTTCAAAATAGAATATAAAATATTTGTACAAATTTTTAAGGGATTGATTTGGAAGTATTGAAAAACTAATGTGAAACCAAAAAAAGGAGAGAAATTTAAACAGATGAGAAAAGGAACCATGGATTTTAATATTCAATGAAAACTTTAGGAAACTAAGGTATATCATCAAGTGAACCAACGTATGCATACGGGAGCATGCAGAATTGCAAAGAGCTTCGTTAAAGAAAATATATGGAAAATGCCCAAAATCGGTGGAAAGAAACACCCGAGTTTAAGGGTCTTGAACAACTAAAAGTAATAAGATGCCAAAGAATCTCATGCAAAAACACATTATACTAAAACTATCAGAGTATTTTTGAAAGCAGCAAGAGTATAGTGAATATCAAATACGTACGAGTTACTATAAGGCTATTAGTAATTTCTTTAACAGAAACATTACAGAGCAGAGGAGAAGGAAGTGGAAAAGAGGAGGAAGAGGTGAGAGAAAAACCAACAGGATATTTACAGTCTAGCTGATACATATACAGTATCTGTATTTACAAATCTAGGTTATGTATAAATTGGCATAAGGTATAGAATACTTGTATCTTAGCTTTTTAAAGTTCATTTAAGGTAATTGTTACATATATATATATATATACATATATATATATATATATATATATGAGAGAACAGTGTTTTCTTTTTCACCTTTTTCATTCTTTTTTATTTCTTTTTTATGTTTAAAAAGAAAAGAAACTATCTTTTTTCATTATACATACCAATCCAAGTTTTCACTCCCTCCCCTCCTCCCATTCTCTCAACTTACCCCCCCCCAACTCATCCTCCATGCACTCCTCAGAGCCGGTAAGGCGCATTGCTTTGGGAAAGGTCCAAGGCCCTCTCGACTATATCTAGACTGAGCAAGGTATACATCCAAAAAGAATAGGTTCCCAAAAAGCCAGTACAAGCAGTAAGGTTAAATGCCGGTGCCACTGCCAGTGGCCCCTCAGTCTGCTCCAGCCATGCAACTGTCCCCCAAAAACAGAGGGACTAGTTTGGTCCTATACTTGTTCCTTCCCAGTCTGGCTGGTGTTCGTGAGCACACATTAGCTCAAGTAGACTGTTTTGGTGTACCCATCATTGTCTTGACCTCTTTGCTCATATTCTCACTCCTCCCACTCTTCAACTGGACTTTGAGAGCTCAGTCCAAATCTCCAATGCAGATCTCTGCCTCTGTTTTTATCCGTTGCAGGTGATATTTAAAATATTCATCAGTCTGACTACAGGGCAAGGTAAGTTCGGGCACCATCTCCTCTATTGCTTATGGTCTTGGCTGGGGTCATCCTTGTTGATTCCCTGGAATTTCTCTATATCCAGGTTTCTTGCTAACCCTATAATGGCTCCCTGAATAAAGATATCTCTATCCTTGCTCTCATCTCTGTCTTTCTTCCATCTTCACTCTCCTATACCCTTAAATTCTCCTCACTCCTCCCCTTCTCTCCTCATCCTTTTCTCCTTCCACCCTCTCTTCTCCCCGACCCCTGTGTTCCCAATATTGTCAGGTGATTTTGTCTATTTTGACTTTCCAGGCAGATCTATATGTTTTTCTTGGGTTTCATCTTGTTACTTCGCTTCTCTAGAATTATGAACTATAGGCTCAATATCCTTCATTAATAGCTAGTATCCACTTATTACTGAGTACATACCATATATATCTTTTTGGGTCTGGGTTACCTCACTTAGGATGGTGTTTTCTAGTTCTATCCATTTGCATGCTAAATTCAAGATGCATTTGTTTTTTTGTTTGTTTGTTTGGTTGGTTGGTTTTTTTTAACCACTGAGCAGTACTCTAATGTGTAAATGTGCCACATTTTCTTTATCCATTCTTCGTTAGAGGAGCAATTTTTTTTTTCGGTTTTTCAAGACAGGGTTTCCCTGTAGTTTCTAGAGTCTGTCCTGGAACTAGTTCTTGTAGACCAGGCTGGACTCGAACTCAGAGATCCTCCTGGCTCTGCCTCCCGAGTGCTGGGATTAAAGGCGTGCACCACCACCGCCCGGCTAGAGGAGCATTTTTGATCTTAGCCATTCTGACAGGTGTAAAATGGTATCTCAGAGTTGTTTTGATTTGCATTTCCATGATGGCTAGGGATATTGAACATTTCCTTATGTGTCTTTCAGCCATTTGAGATTCTTCTGTTGAGAATTCTGTTTACTTCTGTATCACATTTTTGATTGAGTTATTTGGAATTTTGTTGTCTAACTTCTTGAGTTCTTTATATACTTGCCTTTGTCTGATGTGGGGTTGGTGAAGATCTTTTCACATTCAGTAGGCTGCCTTTTTGTCTTATTGACTGTGTCCTTTGCTTTACAGAAGTTTCTCAGTTTCAGGAGGTCCCATTTATTTATTGTTGCTCTCAGGGTCTGCGCTACTGAGGTTATATTTAGGAAGTGGTCTCCTGTGCCCATGCATTGAAGGCTGCTTCCAACTTTCTCTTCTATCAGGTTCAGATTGGTTGAACTTATAGGGAGATCTTTAATCCATTTGGACTTGAGTTTTGTGCGTAGGCATAGATAGGGTTCAATTTTCATTCTTCTACATGTTGACAGCCAGCTATGCCAGCACCATTTGTTGAACATGCTTTCATTTTTCTATTGTATAATTTTAGTTTCTTTGTCAAACATCAGTTGTTCTTAGGTGTGTGGATTAATATATGGGTCTTCAATTTGATTCCATTTGGTCAACCTCTCTGTTTTTAGGCTAATACCAAGCTGGTTTTATTACTGTAGCTCTGTAATAGAGCTTGGCGAAAGGGATGGTGATGCCTACCGAAGTTCCTTTATTGTACAAGATTGTTTTGGCTATCCTGGGTTTTTAGTTTTTCCATATGAAATTAATTATTGTTCTTTCAAGGTCTGTGAAGGGTTTTGTTTGAAGGTATGTTGGGGTTTTGATGGAGTTTGCATTGAATCTATATATTGATTTTTGGGAGAATTGCCATTTTTATTATGTTGAAACTACCTGTCCAAAAGCATGGGAGATCTTTCCATTTTCTGGTATCTTCTTCAATTTCTTTCTTCAAAGACATAAAGTTCTTGTTAAATAGGTGCTTCACTTCTTTGGTTAGTGTTAGCCCAAGATATTTTATGTTATTTGTGGCTATTGTGGAAGGTGATGTTTCTCTGATTTATTTCTCAGCTTTTTTGTGACTTTTTTGAGTTGATTTTATATCCTGACACATTACTGAAGGTATTTATCAGCTGTCATAGTTCCCTGGTAGAGTTTTTTTGAGTCACTTCTTTGAGAAAATCAACAAGATAGACAAACCCTTATCCAAAGTAATCAACAGACAGAGAGAGAACATCCAAATTAACAAAATCAGAAAGGAAAAGGGGGACCTAACAACAGACACTGAGGAAATCCAGAGAATCATTATGACATACTACACAAACCTGTACTCCACAAAATTGTAAAACATAAAAGAAATGGACAATTTTCTGGATAAATACCATATAAGAAATTAAATCAAGACTAGGTTAAAAAATTAAATAGACCATAAACTTCAAGGAAATAGAAGCTGTCATCAAAAGTCTCCCAATCAAAAAAATAAATAAATAAATAAAAGCCCAGGGACAGATGGTTTCAGTCAGAAATCTACCAAAAATTTAAAGAAGAGCTAATACCTATACTCCTCAAAGTGTTCCACATAATAAAAACAGAAGGGACATTGTCAAACTCTTTTTATGTGGCTATACTTACCCTGATACTGAAATCAAACAAAGACTCAACCAAGAAAGAGAATTACAGTCTAATTCACTTATGAACATAGATGCAAAAATACTCTACAAAATACTGGCAAACCGAATCCAGGAACACAATAAAAAAAAGTCATTCACCATGATCATGTCAGCTTCATCCCAGAGATGCAGGGATGGTTCAACATACAAAAATCTATCATTGCAATTCATTATATAAACTGAAAGAAAAGAAAAAAAAACATATGATCATCTCATTAGATGCTTAAAAAACCATTCCACAAAATCTAACACCCCTTCATGATAAAGGTTTTGGAAAGATCAGGAATACAAAGAACATATCTAAACATAATAAAAGCAATATACAGCAAGTCAGGATCCAAAATCAAATTAAATTGGTCCCTTTTCTATTTAGAGTTAACAAACATGGAAATAAACGATTTTACAGGAGAAAAAGCAAAAAGAGTGAGAAATATGCTGTAAGGATTTAACCCATATTTGCTGAGATAATAAATAGAAAAATTTTATTCAGTTCGCTTTATGTTTATATAAGAAAGTAAATTCAAAATTAACAGTGATTGTCTCATGATTATAATTCATTGCCACATTCATTAGACTTTCCAGGGAGTAAAGGCTGAAGACAATTATACAATACAAATTTATTCGTTTTAATTTCTTGAAAATATTCTTTAAAATTATAGATTCCCTATTGTAGGTATAGTCTGATCTCTGCAGTCCTGTCTGTGATTAGGCAATTCATTATTATACTACTAATTAGTGCATTGTTTTTCAACCCTGGCTGCACATTAGAATCACTTGGGGAGCTTTTAAAAATCTCAGGCCCAGGAAGCTGAACTTAGAACCAATTACCCCAGAATCTCCAGGGATGCAACCTAGGCATCAGTCCTTTTTTAAAGCTCCCCAGGTGGTTCCAAAATGCAGTCACATTTTAGAATCACTAATTTAATGGAAGTCACATGATTTGCCCTTATAAGAAGAAAGATGAGTTTTCTTATCAAAGACACTGTACCTCTGAACATTGGCAAGAAAATAAGCAGAAATATCAAGCCTTTTTTCAACAAATTTATTTTAAATGTAAAACAATAATGAAACAGAAGGAACAAATATTAAAACAAAATCCTGGATCTACATTTGGGCACACAACCTGAGGAGGTATTGGTAAATTTTATTTACTTAGGGGATGTTGGTGTCTTATAAGTAAGTTCAGTTGAAATCAAGATGTGCCCAGGGTAATAGTGCACTTAATGAAAAGAGAGAAGTGTTAAGTCACGGGCTTAATCATTTGCGTTTTGATTGACTTCATGGAATTGAGAGAGTAACATTCTGATTCTCATGGGCTTCCTATAATCATCAGTTGCAACTTAAAGTAATAATTTCTCCTACTTAAATCTGAACTTAAAAATGCAGAAACATGTATATGAATACAGATCAGAATTTGAAGTAGAAACCAATGCTCCCTGTGTATTTGACTCTTCCCTCTAGCAGGAAGAGTCATATTGCATGTTTAATTTTCTTTCAATAATTATGTATTATACTTTTAGATTTCCCTTTAATATCTTTGATTCAAGTTGTAGTATTTTATTATTCTACACAAAAATAGGATTCTCCGGAAATTTTGCATGACTTCCTATGAAATTACAATAAATTTTTCATAGTGATAATTCTTACATGTAGTTTCTAATACAAAATGTTTCAGAAAGTGTTAGTTAGTATTCAGGAATCTCTACCAGTCTGCTCTTGGGGTTCTGACCGGCTGTAGGTTCCTTATCTGTAGCCAGTAAGAGTACCTGTGTACATTCACTAGGTTCCCTTTTAAAAAGGCCCTGGCCACTTCCCACTTTCTCTCTCCTCTCTCTGTCTCTCTGTTTCTCTGTCTCTCTCTGTCTCTGTCTCTCTCTCTTTTTCTTTCTCTCTCTCCTTCTCTGCTTGTATCTCCCCATGCTTTCTCTTTCTCTCTCGTGTTTTTATAAAGCATATATCAGTATCACAGAAATAAGAAAAATATAAAGACTTAAGCTATTATGAGTAAATATATATGAACATAAACATAAAATATAAAATATAGTTTCTAAACAAATGAGCATGAATAGTAAATAAATTATGGAATTGAAATGAATTATTTCATTGACTTTCATTGACCAATCAGGCACTGTCAACAAGATAGTGATTGATATATAATTATTGCTTAACTACTTCAATTTGCATATTCACTTATGTATGTAGAGGGCATTTCATAAGTATGGTCATTGGAATTCAATCATAATGAAAATAGAAGTATCAAGAGTATATTTTCTTTACTTAACTCTGATAGGCTGTGGAGAGGGTAACAAGTGAAACTCTTGTGAACTATTTGTAGAGAAATCCAGTCCAGAAGAAAGTATAGAGGAATTGGTGCATGAGAAGCTGTGTTTTAAGCCACAAGATGGCAAAAAATGGCTACTGTGAATGAAATGTGCTCAAATAGAGATTAATGAACAGGAGGAAGAATGACCAAGGTGAAACCAAAGACTGCAGTAAGAGAGGGGTAAAGCTAAGACAAAGGAGATTAAATAAGCATTGCAACAGGGCCATGTCAGGGTTCTAAATAGGTGGGCCTCTAGTGATGAAATTAATGTCTTTGTAGTTATTAGAAGGAAAATAACCTAGAATTTTCAGAGTTCAGTATACCCTACTTTGAAGAAAACAATTCTTATTTTACCAAGAGTGAGCACAGTTTCTCCTTCTACCCATGCCAGGTCAAACTGTTCTGCTTTACAAATGAAATACTGATGGGTAAGGAAATGTCATTCCTTTCTATAAAGACCTTGATGAGTATCAGCTTTATTCCCTGAAAATCATTTCTTTTTCTCTAAATTTAAATCCCTGGCACTTTTCTATTCACAAACAAAGGGATTACAGTATTAATAGCCATTCCAAGAATGTCTTAATTGCCTAGTCAATTATTTTTTAATGTTCAAAAGAAGCCAATGAGATTGGTTAACATTCATAGGTTCAGGACAGTTTTGGCTAATGCCTTTTGTGGTTAGGAATCAAATTCCAAATGCAGTTTTAAAGACATTAGACTTTATTATACTATAGAATAAAACAGTAGACTTTTAAGAACTTTATACATAAACATGATATGATGGTTGATTTTGGATTACAATATGTAATTGTGATTTTATAATAAAGCATTAATTAGAGGCTAAAGTTCATAGCTTCAAATGGCTAGTGTAGTCTCTCCTACTTGGGATGCACACAAAGAACATAAAATGTTACGCATTGTATGATCCACAACAAAGATTTGGCAATACTAGGAATTGGAAAATAGAGAAGAATGTTTCAGACCCAGTACTGGATGAGATTTACCTAAAGAAATTTCTGCTGCGAAATACCTAGATTTTTGTGGAATATTACTAATACTATGTAAATATTGCATTGTTTATGCTGCATTTGTTTAATTATGTAAAAATGTGTTGCTGTTTTACCTTGTCTGCCTAAGTCACCAAGTTGGTCTAATAAAGAGATGAATGTCCAATAGCTAGACAGAAGAGGGATAAGCAGGGCTAGAGGACAGAGAGAATAACTAGGAAAAATCTAGACTGGGGGATGATGAGAGAGAGAGAGATAACAAGGGAAAAAGAGACAGACATGCACACGACTGTAGTGAGGGGCTGCGGGCAGGCCTGCTTTTCATCGTTCCCGGCTCCCGGCCACCGGCTAGCTTATGCCCTGAAATAACAACACACAAATTGTATTCTTTTAAACACTGCCTGGCCCATTAATTCCAGCCTCTTACTCACGTCTTGACTAACCCATATCTAATAATCTGTGTAGCACCACAAAGTGGTGCCTTACCAGGAAGTTTCTAGCGTACTTCTAGCGTACATCTAGCGTAGATGGCTTGGGCTGGAGCTTCATTGCGTCTGGCCTCTCTCTCAGGAGAGGCACAGTGGTCTGTCTCACTTAGGAGAGGTGTGGCATCTTACTGATCCTTCTACCTCACTTCCTCTTCCTGTTCTGCCTACTCCACCCACCTAAGGGGTGGTCTATCAAATGGGCCAGGCAGTTTCTTTATTAGCCAATGAAATCAACTCAAACAGAAGACTCTCCCACATCATTTCCCCTTTTTCTGTTTAAACAATAAAAGAAAAGCTTTAACTTTAACATAGTAAAATTACATATAACAAAATAGTTATCAAGTAAGAATTAGTTACAATACTTATATCCATTTTATCTTTATCATAATTATTTCGGATAAAGTTAGCCAGTTGCTGGGAACTGGGCGGCGGGACACAGCCCCGCCGCTTCACACTACAGATTGGCGCCCAACGTGGTCACTAAATCCACTTAAAAACCTTGCCCGCTTGGTATCGGAAAGAAAGTACTCTGAGACCATGCCAATGGCTCACTGCTCCCTGCCTGCACCTGGGCAGATGGCGGAATCAGGCTTAGGCGAGCGGGACAGCGTTTGCGGATTCCTGCTGCCATAGAGAGAGAGGTGTTTTCAGACTGCGCAGTGCTCTGCATGTCAGATTTGGCTGTAACTTGGATGAAAAGAGTTTTTGTGCTGCACGCTCAGTCTCAGAGTTAAAGTGCTGAGTGCGGCTCCTACCTGGCGGCCCCAGAGCTAGTAGAAAATGGTACATCCTCCATTTTGAAATTGGAGAGAGGTGGAGCCAACATCCAGAGCAGCCCGCAGCTCTGCAGCTCAGAGCTACAACCGATTAAGAGTCACAAGCGGCTCAGCCATGTTGGACTGGGCGTGGCAAGCCCGCAGTACCTGTTTTTGACCTAGGAATGTCACAGCTTAGAGTCTTAAGTGCTTAGCGATGTAAAGGCGCAAATCAAACATGTTTCTTGACAGTAGAAAAATTACAGATTCACAATAGGACAGATTCAGACATAAAAGACTTTTAAATGAGTCACAATGTTGGATAAACGTACGTATGCTTGAGAGAGAGAAGAAAAAATATAGAGAATAAAGTTAATGCCTAAAAAAGGGTAAAGTCTTTAAAGAGACAGAGTACAGATAGTTATAGATTAAAAGAAGTAATAGAGTAAAAATAAGCCACGTAAAAATGGAAAATTCACAGAGAGTCTGGATTATGTATTTTGTGTTTTCTTTAAAATTTTTGACTGTAAAGGAGCTAAATACAGAGAGACATTTCATTATATGGGCTGCCAGGCTAGACCAGAATGGACATTTTAATGGTATGACTTCAGGATTTGGATCTAAGAACATGATGCTTTGGAAAAGAGTTTCTTCTTTTGTTTTCACAGAGGACGAGACTCTGTGGATTGCTTCTATCCCAATATGGTATGATAGACCACGCCCTCCTGAAAGGTTGCTGTGAACACCCTCAAAAAATTACTTCGCTCAACTGCCGACTGAGATGAACCTAGCAGACAGGTTATACCATAAAAGACCTAAATAACAACGCCCCCATTCAGCAGGAAGCAGTTTGGAGAGAAAAAACTGCGCCCATTTTCCCAAATATTGTTTATAAATGTTCTTTTACATTTAAAGGAGGATATGATATAGATATGAATAATTTGCATTGGTATGGATTTTAAGGTCAATTTTGTTATATGTATATGTATTTCTGATCTTGATTAAGCTATTGTGATTGTAGTTCATTTTAAAAACTGTAATGTATAATTAGGAAATATAGGTTGTTAATGGATAATCATCGATTAATAGTCAAGCTTGTAGTCATGTTAGTCATTTTCTAGATGTGCATAGATATATTTCAGATAGGCATTCTTCATATCTTTCAAAGACTGCAGAATATGGCATTTAATGTTTTAATAACTTAGGGTTTTTCATGACAATGAGACACGTCTGCTCCTGGCAGCACCAATCTACTTCGAGAGGAAGATGGGCATTGAAGAGGCTACTTATGGAGTTTGTTAGCCATTTGGGCAAGAAACTGCTCTTGCCTGGACTGTTGCATAAACTGGACACGAGGAACGCACAGAAAGAGGACTGCTGAACTTGCCTAAAGGTGAGATGGTCTTTCGGGGTTCCTGATTCATGAAAGAGTCTGCGAGACGTTCTGCAGGACACAGCAGAAAGTGACTGAACTGTCTTTGGAATTTCCTGCTTCATGAAAAAGTCTGCTGGACATTATGGGCCTGAAGGCTGAAGATGGATGCCCCAACGGTACAGAGGAACTTTGGGTGACTGTCTAGGCAGCGAGTTGTCTCTGTCATTTCTAGAGTTTGAAAGTTACAAATGACTTGTTTACTTAGGTAATATTATATCCTTCTGGAGTCTTTGATGGAGTTGAAGAATAAATAGATAGTTATAGATTTCCTTAGTTATGATAAAAGATAAAATAGATTTAAATATTGTAACTGTAATACTTGCTTGATAACTGTTTTGTTATATGTAATTTTGCTATGTTAAAGTTGAAGCCTTTCTTTTTTGTTTAAACAGAAGAAGGGGAAATGATGGAGGAGAGTTATCTGTCTATGTTTCTTTCATTGGTTAATTAATAAAGAAAACTGCCTTGGCCCTTTAAGAGACAGAAAATTAGGTAGGTGGAGTAGACAGAACAGAATTGTGGGAACAAGGAAGTAGAGTTGGGGAGACGCTTCAGGCAGTCACCATAGTGAGTCTCCATGATGCTCCTCTCCGAGATGGACACAGGTTAAGATCTCTCCTGGTAAGCCACACCTCGTGGTGCTACCCAGATTACTAAATATGGGTTAAAGGAAGATGTGAGAATTAACCAATAAGAGGCTGAAACTATGGGCCAGGCAGTGTTTTAAAAGAATACAGTTTCCGTGTAATTATTTTGGGTAAAGCTAGCCGGGTGGCGGGACACAGCCCGCCGCTTCACACTACACACGACCAGCTAGCCAGGCAATAGCCAGACATGGAATAAGACATACAGAAGGAAAGAAAGGTAAAAAGCCCCGAAGTAAAAAATCAATGAAGAGAAACAGGGTTAAGTTTTAAGAGTTATCAAGAAATGAGCAAAATCTAAGGCCCAGCATTCATAACAAGTAATAACTCTCTGAGTCATGATTTAGAAGCTGATTGTTGGCCAAAAGGAAAGTTGCTACAGTAGTTATTTTGCATTAAATGTCAAAAAGTTAAAAAGTGTAGAAGAAGCCTGGCGGTGGTGGCGCAAGCCTTTAATCCCAGCACTCAGGAGGCAGAGACAGGCGGATCTCTGAGTTCGAGGCCAGCCTGGTCTACAAGAGCTAGTTCCAGGACAGGCTCTAGAAACTACAGGGAAACCCTGTCTCGAAAAACCAAAAAAAAAAAGTGTAGAAGAGAGTTTGCAACAACCTAAGACAAGAAATCTACAGATGAAAATATTAAATAAAATAAGATGTACAGTGATAAATAGTTACAACACTATAGCTCTAAAATAATATCTGGCTTCATTAAACATAATGCTATGTAGGAATAAAAATTGGAGTAAATAGACACCCAAAATACCAGCAAAACTCAACAAAAAGTATAACTAACTTTAGTAGAAATTAGGTTGGGAGATGAGATAGAATTAAAGCTCTAGCATGAAGAGAAAGCCAAAAATCACGTCCATATTTATTAATCTGGTCTCTGGGTGAGAAATATATATTAATATGTGAACTATGCACATGACAACAAGGCTTGGAAGGTTAATTTATTCTACTTTGCATATACTAGACACCCTGAAGCTTAAAATATTAACATAAATCTTATTAGACTCCTAATGAACCTGTAATGTCTAACAGAAGCAAATATTAAAAATTTCTAAGTAAAATACACCTTCAGGCCAAATCTCAAATTACTTTCCAAGTTAAGTGTCTGCTAACAAAAGCTCAAAGTACATAGTTAATAAAGATAATAGAAACAATTTGCTATGAAAAATATAAATGCAATCTTCAAATACTAAAAATAGGATCCTAAGGTATTATAATGGGATTGTTATTTGTGTACCATAAATTAAATGTTTTTCATTATAAAAGCTACAAGATAATATTAAAGAGGAAAATTTAAAGGAGTAATAGTAAAGGTGCCAAGTTACCAGAGAAAATGCATATACCTTTTGTGTATTGTCTATGGTTCATAGTCAAATTTGCAAGAACTTTAGATTATGAACCATAGACAATTCACCCCTTGTCGCCTTTGGCAGTTAAGAGAGTTAGACCTGAGGTCATAATGGTGGGATAGCTGTCCCTGCCCCTCACCAGTTTCACTATTCGGGAGAGTTGTTCTTGCACCTCACCTGGGCAACACAGTAGAGCTGGCCCTAGTAGTGAAGGTGTGGATGAGCCAGCCTTGAGGGCCTGAAAACGGAAGGACCAGTCCTATCCTTTGCTTCTTGCTCCATAGAGTGATCTAGCTTGAAGCAATTCAGGAGAGCTCACACTGGTGGTGGGGACAGGAAAGGGGTGGGGGACGACTGGTGGACTGATCAATCCTGCAAGTACCCAGGCACAGAAACAGGGTTATGAGTTGGCCCACCTCAACATCCATCCCATCTATGATCTGCTGGAACACATGAAGGGATAGGTCCTACAGATCCAAAGTTGTGTGATCTCCATGACACAGGAAAACAACAGAATATCCAAGAGGAGTCCTTGTGAGGGCCCAACATCGATAGTGTAGCTGACACCAGAGGCCTCAAGTTATACCAATTACTCTTTGCAATGAACACCTACTTACAAGTTAAAGATATGGACTAAAGCATATACTGCATGACCCACAGTGTCACACTACAGCTTCCATGCTAAGATTTTTTCCCTCCTTCCCTCCTTCACTGTTGCGGGAACTCCTTCCGCTCCTTCAGCCAATAGCCGCTAAAATACCAGCCCATTAGGGCATGGTCTCTCTCTCTATCCCAGCCAAAGCAGAGCTGGAAGCCAGAGAGCAAGTGGAGGGAAGTGGCCACGTTTTTTTTTTAAAGAGAGAGACCACACCCTAATGGGCTGGTATCCCTCCACTCGCTCTCTGGCTTCTGGTTCTGCTTCAGGCAACTAGGCTCCCTTCCTGATTGCAGAGGGCTATTGGCTGGGACGGTGAGTGGAGGGAAGTGGCTGCATTTTTAAAGAGAGAGACCATGCCCCAATGGGCTGGTATCTTAGCGGCTATTGGCTGAAGGAGCAGAAGGAGCTCCCGCAACACTTCCCTCCCTCCTTCCCTCCCCCTATCTTTCTTTCTTTCTCCTTTTAATTTTTTTTTCTTCTCTTAAATTTTATTTTAGGGGAAGGTTGCAAGGACAGAGGATACATAAGGGACAGGGAAATGAAAGGGATGGAGATGCATGATGTGAAAGATATAAAAAAAAAGTAAAAACAATTAAAACTGCAAAATATATAAATATGTTAAGATACAGCAAATTAAATGCTCTAAAATGGCACAAAAGGAAATAAAATGCACTTTTCTGTACTAATTTACTCTCCTGTGTTGTTTAAATATATATTATATAACATGCAATATACTTTATACTACATCAAAATAGAACATCCATTTACAGGGGAAAATAATTCGAATTTTCTTGTATAATATTTTCCATATGTATAGATCTAAGAAAAAAGCAATATATTCATCTCCTGATTTGTGTTTCTTTGATGTTTCTAGTAAATTATACATCATTTTATAGATTACTCAAGAGTACATATTACATAATTGCAAAGCCAAATTGTATGTCTCAATGGATGGAGGATAATATGTGTAAGAAGTTAATGACTAATTATTCATGATGATGATGATAATTAAGAATAAATGATAGGTCCTAGATACTTTGTTCTCACCCTATCTCATTTTTATAACATATGACAAATGCAATGTATAGCTGCACCTGAATTAAATGCTTTTTTTTTCCTTATTAGAATTACAGCCCTTTCAGATTTTGATATTCTGGGTCTATAAGGCAACTATACACTCATGGATCCATTCTGTGATATTAACATTCTAACCAAATTCTAGAAAATAATTCTTGCATAAATAATTTGAAAATGATGGAAAATATTCACTACATATATGTGTTAAAATAACAAAATTTATTGAATTTTCCTTAAGCTATATAAATTATACAAAGAAAAAAGATTTTCATTATTAGCACAGCACAAGCAGCATATTTCTTTCTCATGTTAAACATCTATTTAAAATAGAAACAACAAGTTTCATCATCAGTGCTCTTTTGGAATTAATTCTGTCAGCACCTATATAGGTGGCATAGTAGAAACAGATTGAAAAGCATGTTTATAATAGTCATCCACAAATCCCAGTTTGGTTGTCCTTATCAGCACCATTTTAAGCCCCTGAACCAAATTCATGAATTAGTATTGGTTTTTGAAAATAATTTTCTACATACCCACAAGCTTTTTTTTAATCTTACTTTCTAGCAATAGCATTTGTTGGATCTCAACATGTTAAGTGGAATTGAAATACTCCATTTGGTTCAAGAACATGCTTGGTTGTCCTTAGATGTTCCACAAAGTAAGTAATGATCACAGTTCATGCACTGTCTTAATTTCCACACTAAGTGAAATATTGGTATGTTTTTCAGTGAATAGTCTTAATTAGTAGTCCTGCTTTCTTCTTGAAGACTTGTGAAATAGTGTATTTCTTTCAAAATAACATTTTTTGTACTTAATGTTTTGCTAATACATCATTCTTTTAATTTTACTGTGTATTAAAAACTTAAATTCATGAATTCTGTGTTGGTAACTTAAAATGTCAGTACTTATATTGAAAACAATGTAGGTGAGAAAAAATAAAATAATGTAAGTTACACAATTTTATTGTAGTAATAATTTTAATAAATAAGTTATTCTGCTATTACTACTAACTCTCTTAAATCATTATGAGTAATAGCATATCAATAAATATGTTTCTGGTATTATTATTAGAAATTTGATAAAAAATACTATGATTAGTATATGACCACTGGAAATACAAATAGTTCAATAAAAGGCAATATTTTAAAAATAACAGACTGCTTACCAATTAATTTCTCTTTAAGTTGATATTGACTATGAAGTAAAACCTACAAAATCCTTAACAGTAAAACCTTAGCTTTGGTGCTTTGGTGCTATAATTAAAACAAACCTTCACTCTGTGTTATCTATCATATGATTCTTCTTATGAATAACAACCAGGGGTACTGTTTTTCATAGTAACTGAAATATCAAGGTCTCTCTCAGTGGACCTGATCAGAAAATATGTGGCATTTAGAAGAGTGTTGAAAAGCATTGTATTGCAATGAGTGTTCATTTTGATTTATATAGTATACTTATTTTAAAGCAATTCACTTCATTCTTTGCGTTTCAGACATTATATAAGCCGTTACATGCATAAATCTGTATTTTTCATAGAGAAAAAACCAAAAAGATCACATAAATATCTTTAATTTAAAATGCCATACTCACCAGTGTGAATTGTATGGTAAACCTCTTTTTTTGTGTAAGCTTGTCTGGTAGAAGATAAAGGAGAAGGATATCTCATAATGGAAAATTTAAATATTAGGAAACAAGAAGAGAAATGAGACTAAAAAAAATCAGGCTTTTGGATCATCTAAAATATTAATTTCAGTTATAGCCATGTTTGGAACGATATAAAAATTCAAGATACTATGATCATAAAATAACTTTACATTAAGAAAAACCATGTAAAAATTCAAAATACTATGATCACAAAATAACTTTACATTGGTTTAAATATTGTATAGCATAATGATAGCTTCAAAATAAAGGTAGAAAGCTTTGTATTTAAACTAAGCTAGGATTTTCATGACTTAAATCCTGTGTCTACTTAAAATTTTATATTTCAACCACCTCACTGTATATATTCCTTTATTAAGTAACACTTTTAAATGAATGAATCCCTTGCTGTCTATTAATATTGAAGCCTTTTCAGACAGTGGTCTTTTTGTCTTTAGTATTTCTCACTTCAAGGTCTTTATCCATTTGGGTAATTTATCTTCATCTTCTATAACAATTTAGAGAAGTCTTAGCTGCCTCCTGTCTCCATGAAGTTATTTTTTATGTGTCCTTCAGAATACACATACCACACACACACACACACACACACACACACACACACACACACACACACGTAGTCCCCTGTCTCTCAATCACACACACACATATATACACATATGTGTATATGTATATATGTATGTGTATATATATATATATGCTATGCATATGAAAAGCAAAAAAAAATTGAAGAAGAGATCAGTGACAGACTAGACCTAGGTAGAGATACTCAAATTAAATTGGATTTTAAGTCAGAAAAAACTTTAAAATGAGAAAAGGGAGAAAAATTTAGAATTACTAAAATGAAAAAATTAAATTTAGAGTAAAAAATGGGAAATGACTAACAATAAATTTAAATTGGAATACCAAATGGGCAAGAGACAGAAAATGTGAAAAATAATTTTTGAAGTGATATGGAAAACTTTTCTAGAACTAATAGAATGTTCCATCCTCAAGCATACAAATGTATCATTTAATCTCAACATATCACTGTAAACAAACAAACTTAATAAAAAGTTAGCCAGTAACAACCATTCTTGACAGTAGTTCTCAAGTTTAATTCTGTATCAAAATCCTATCAGGGGTTTTGGAAAATGCCACTTCAGACTTTTCAATTTAGTGAATTTTTGAATAGGGCTTAAAATTTAGATTTTTTCTCTTTTTTCATACTTATAAATTTTCATTGAATGGCCTATGTAGATGTTTGAACTTACTAAGTTCACAAATACATTTTCAAAAATCTATGCATATGAAATTATCTTCTCTTAAGTCTTCCTTTATCTGAGTCTTTACTGAAAGTTAACTGAAAAACAAACAGGCACAAATCACATACTTTGAAGGAAATGTATTACACAAATTTATAAACTTGTAAAAGACTACTTAAGAATAAATATTTTATAGATTCATAAGCAAATAATCTTTATGTAAATAATTATGTCTCAGTGAATTCAAGATAAATTAAAATTTTATTTACTGTCTGTTTTAGTACACACATGCTTTATTTCTATAATATTTATGAATTTTATATATTCACAGATTTTCTCCATCATAACATATGTTGTTTTACAGGTTTTATGTGGAAGTAAAGTTTCTTTATGTATATTATCATTTAACACAGTGTCTTGCTATGTATCCCAGACTGGTCTGGTACTCACTGACTTTTAACTTACAGAGATCTTCCTACTTTAGCCTTTCAAGTGCTTGGCTTGCCATTTGTGTAACCGTGTCTCATGATTCTTGGTCCTAACAATTCAGATTTCAACTATTTGAAATCCTCTTTTGTTCATTTCCAATCTCTATCCATTAATAGGAGCAAGAATTACAGAGATTTAATTGCCCATATGCATTATATACCCCATTCATATATTAAAGTGTTCCATATTTTCAAATGTCTTGCTAGGGAACATCCACTGGCTTGGTGACATACGAGGCTTTTAATCTAGAAAAAAAAAAACATTACCTTAAAAATTACATCTGAGATATGAACTTGTGCAAATATTTTTAGCCCTTCAGTGATCACTGATTATGCCAAGATATTTTAGTCATATTTCAGACTGCAAAGGAAAATCCAGACTTCAGGACTCACTGAACAAGGATTTTTGATTAGAGAGAGAGTGAACCAACAATTTGAAAACAGAGCTGAGTTTTTCACCCATAAAGGTCATGAGACTGTCAAGGATGGAACTACACTTGAATCTTTCAACTTGAAGATTTATGCCAAAAGGATTGTAACATTTATAGCAGATTGCCAGTGACTAGACATATTGACAGCAAGTGGGTCTTTAATGGCCCTAAATATTTCTTGCTACAAACCTTTTCCTTTTGTTACTTTTGTTTTCTTTGCAGTATTTCTTCAGAAAGCTTATCATAATTTTCTGAAATACAGAAGTAGAAGTCAAATCTACTGCAGCACAGCTGTAAACATATCTTCTCCCAGGCAGCATAAGGAACCCTGCTTCAGAACTGCTCCTACCAACACCCTTTGTCATAAATCCAGAGCAAGACATCTCCAGCTTTTGATTACTGCTTGTGCCAGGTTGTTTATGTACTTCCACACATTCACTAGGCAATAGTTTTCTGTTTGGTGTTCAGGTGGCCCTTCAGGAAGAATGATGGACACTAAATCATGCTGTAAAGCACAGAGGAGAGGACTTAATGTACTCTGTAGGAAGACTTATTGAAATCTGTCACCACCTTGCCATGGGGGCAGTCACTATTCTCTTAGGATCTGATACTCACACCTTAAAAAAAATGTTGTTGATAGGGAAAACAAATAGTACTGAATAATTGATGCCCTGTGGGCCAATATTTAATCAAGAAAAATAAAAGTGGTATAAGAATTATTCCTCTTTTTTGATTATTTTAAAGTAGAAAGAAATATCCCCTTTAAGAAACAAGGCTTTGGCTGCACATGCTAAAAAAATCTATATTAATCTCAGTAATATATTCCTGAATGATAGCTTCTGCTTTGTTTTATTATATTTTGGAGTTCTTCCATCCTGGTATTACCTCCTCAATAAAGTACTAGGTCTTTCTTGTGGAGTAACCTAAAACACATTTTGTAGTGAGATGCTAGTGTTGCTTATTTATCGAATGAATCATCCTTTGTATGGATCAATTTTTGCAAACCAAGTATTTTGAACTAGCACTGTAAGCTTTATATCTAAGAATATATGATAGAAAATATATTAATACATTTTACACTCTATTGAACATTGATATTTTAAGTATATGGAAGCTGATATTTTATCAATTATGTGAAATATAAACAGTTCACTACCTTTAGGTCACTATTCCGTAAGAAAGATAAAATATTTTAAGTCAAAAGTACAGAAATACTTGGTGTGCCCCAGCAAATGATTTGTTGATTTAACTTCTAAATATAGGGGTAGTTTGATATAAAGCAATAGGTATTCAAACTAAGTATATTTTGAATAGTTACATTTTTCTAAATATTTTATTGGATAAGTAGACTATGGAAAGTAGGATTTTCTTTTTAAATTTATGGAATTCCATATGCATATATTGAAGTTATAAACACCAATATATCTTTTACCTGGTTTAAGAAATAAAATTTTATGAAATATAGTAATAATATGTCTACTCTACCCTTTGCAGTCATATATCCTTCCATTGCTTAATGAGGAAACTACTTTCATGAAATATTATTACTCTTTTATCTTTACATAAAATAATTTTTTTACATCGTATATCCTAATTATTGTTTTCCCTTTTTCTATCTCCAGTTCTATCTCCACTTATATTCCCATTTAAACCCACTTCCTTTCTGTCTATGTCATTAGAAAAATATTGAGCACCTCACAAATATTTATTTCATCCTCGTGCAGGGACAAAGCTAATCTTTTCCATATTGTTCCCGCTTTACAATATGTGATGAAGTGATTACTTGTTTGTTGTTTTTAACAATGTCATATTATTTCTACATATTTTTTTAAGGACTGTAAACCATTGTTATGAAAATTTATATCACTGAATTACTTATATTTTTGACACAAATTTTTCATTTTATACACTATTAAGTTTTTATTATTTGTTTTTATTTTATTTGTATGATTGTTTTGCCTGCATAGTTGTATGTGTACCACATGTGTATTGGATAGCCATGTGATCTGCCTTGTGGATGCTGGGAAAAGAACCTAGGATATATAAGGGTAATAAACACCCTTAACAAGTGAGACATCTTTGTAACCTCATGCATGATTAGATTTTAGATTTATCTATAATTATATAATTTACTCTGTCTAAAGAATTTCATCATTATATCTGCATAATTTCCACTTGTTTAACAATAGGGTTTATTTGACAAGATCAGAAAGTAGGTTATTATTTAACAAAGGACTATGAGACAAAGATCCTCCAAAAATGCTACTGATTTTATTTTGTGTTGTCTGTATGCTGCTGGGCATGATGCCTGGCTTTAGAATAGTGTGTATACCCAGTAAGACTCCATTTAAGGAAATAAATTTTTCATTTGCAAGAGGTTATTAATTGGAGATAGCTTTTTGGGTTATGGATGTGGAATTGTGTCCACTTCTCTTTTTAGTGCTGGAACCCATCTGGCTTAAACTTGTCCAGGATATATGCATGCTGTCACAGTCTCTGTATATATACATATATATATATGTGTGTGTGTGTGTATATATATATATGTATATATATAATATACATATATATGTATATATATATATATATATGTCTTCCTTGCTATATCTAGGAGGCCTTATTTCCTTGGTCTCCTCCATCTTCTCTGGCTCTTTCACCCTTTCCACCTCCTCTTTACAGGTTTCCCTTGAGCTCTGAGGGGAGAGATTTGATGGACAAATTTCACTTAGGACAGAGTGTTCTAAGTTCTTTCACTTTTTCTACATTACTAAGTTCTGGGTCTCGATTTGTTCCCATCTCCTGCAGGAGAAAATTTCTCTGATGATGGCTAAGCAAGATACTGATCTGTAAATATACCAGAATGTCATTAGGAGTCATTTTATGGCTATATTCTTTTTAGCAGAACAGTAGTCTTTGGTTTTCCTCTAAATTTCTGGCCTATCTAATCTCAGGTTCATGTGCATGGGTTCCATATCAAGGACTTAGTCTTAAATACAATCAGTTATTGGTTGGTTATTCACACAATATTCATGCCACTATTGCACTAGTGCATCTTGCAGTTAGGTCACCACTGTAGAGAAAAGAGTGTATAGCTGGATTGGTGTTTACATTTTTTCTTTAGTAGCAGGCAAATTGTGTTCCATTACTCTGAACATGAGTCTGTAGGTGTAAAGGCTCTAGATAAGCACCGGCTTGGCTTCTCCATGTTCAATTTGTTGGGTGGTATTGTCTTCTTTATTCTTGAGAGAAAAAGGTTTCACATAATTCAAAAGCATTCAGTGCTTTTGTAAGAAGAAATATCTTCTTGTGCTCTTCTATTACTGTCATTTTGCAAAGATCTGTCAAGTGCTTACTTATCTGATGGATTTATATTTCACATGGAATTCATCTGTTCATGCATTTATCTGAATATGCAATTAATTTCTTACCTGGTCCCAAGAATGTCGTAAGTCATGAGGGAAAGGATGTGATTGGAGTATATCAACACAGTGCAGAATGATGAAAAGTTTATTGAAAAAAATGCAATTATATTTATGACCTATGTTATATACTGTGTTTTCAGAGGTAAGAAATTACCTTGTAGCAAAATTATTAGTCTATTATACAGGGCATCTATGTGTTCTAGCTTTAGACAGTAAGGACATCAAGTAAAGGTACCAGATATATCTTAGTCTTCTATCTTATACAAGGTAGGAATGTTGTACAGCAGGAAACCCCTAAAAACAGTAATTTTTTAAATGGAGGTTAAAATGTTTTTAATAAAAGAGTTTATGGGAAGTTGGAGAGATGGCTCAGCAGTTAAGAAGATTAGGGACTGGTTTCCAGCACTAGCACAGTATGACTTACAACCACATGAAACCATCTCTTGGGGACTTGAAAACCTGTTCTGGCCTCCACAGTCACTTGCACACACATAAACACACACACACACACACACACACACACACACAATCATGCAAAAACTCATGCAAATATTTCGTAAGTAAAAAGAAATCTTTAAAGAGTTCATGAATGACTTTTAATGTTTATTTAAATATTATTCTTTGAGAATTTGATACATGTATGAAATGAACTTTTATCATTTCTACAACCATTAGAATCCCTTTTCCCCATCTTTGACCTTCCTACTTTTATGTATTGGTTGGGGTTAGTTGCATCAGGTTCAAGAGGGCAACACACAACAAACTTAGCAAGCAGGTTTACTAAGCAGTAGTGCATCAAAGCTGCGTAATTACTTTTTTTCACTATGATGTTCATGACTAGCTCTAAATGTTTGTAGCAACATAGAACTTGGATGTTGTTGAATAGCCTTCCAGAAATTACCATGTGTTCCACAAACAGTCCAATGCCCAACAGATACTTACTATCAATATCATATTATTTATTTATTTATTTGTAACTTATGCTTTGTGGCATACATTAGCACATAAAGTAATTTAAACTTAATCCTGTGCATCCATACTAAACATTTTTCAAACACAGATCTTAGTAGATTGCATTTGTTTATATATTTGCATGTTTCCAAATACTGCTTACATTTTGAATTTCAATTGCTTACATCTGACTGTCAAGGTGACTTTTGCAATTTATCTTGAAGAGAGTAATGAAAAATATGTGTACTTTATGGAAATGCAGATACAACTCTTAAATTATCGGAGTTTAATATGACTATGCCTGTTCCCCTAAATAAACTGTATGCATCTTGTTCTTTTCTTCTCTTTAAGCTTGATTACATCTCTGCTCAATTACAGAAATGAGCTTTTAATTGGAAATCCTTAATTGCAAGTTTTTTTGCTTGCAGAACAGAATTGCTTACTTGTTCCATAAGAGTCAATTAGGTCTGATCTATGTGAATATAGCATAAATAAAGTTTTGTGCCATCCCTGCAAATGTGGTACAAATTTAATATTGCTAACCGTATCTATCCCTGTTAGTGAATGAGTGACTTTTGTTTATTATTTAATACATGTCTTATTTGTATAATCTTGGCTGTACTAGAAATTGTCATTTAACCTTGGCTTTCCTCAATCTTTATTCCCTCCCTTTCAAATGCTGGAATTACAAGGATATATTTCTTTGCCTTCCTGAGTTAGATCATTAATCCCTGATAGTACTTATAAACATCTGTCAATGGAAAATTTTAAATTTAAATTATCTTTGTAAAAATTAATCACATCATGATTTGTAACAACAGAAATAGATTTACCGGTAAGAGTTAACTTAAAATTTAGACCCAAAAAGAAGAACATGGGATGTACTCACTCACAATTGGTTTCTAGCCATAATTAAAGGACATCGAGCCTATAATTTGGGATCCTTGAGAAGATAATAAGAAGGTGAACCCCCCCCCAAAAAAAGATATAGTAATCCTCCTGGATATTGGAAGTAGACACCATCGCCAGGCAAGAATTGGGAACTTGAGGGTTGGGCGAGACGCGGCCAAGGTAAGATGCTGAGAGAAAAGCATGAAGGGGAGAATGGGGGAGGCTCGGAGGAATGGGATGCTTGGGATACAGGAAGGGTAGATATGGGAGCAGGGAAGCATATATCTTAATTTAGGGAGCCATCTGAGGGTTGTCAAGAGACTTGACCCTAGAGGGGTTCCCAGGTTTCTAGGGAGATGCCCCCAGTTAGTTCCTTGGGCAACTGAGGAGAGGGAGCCTGAAAAGGCCAGTTCCTATAGCCATACTGATGAATTTCTTGCATATCACCATAGAACCTCCACCTGGCGAGAGATGAAGAAAATGACTGAGCCCCACATTGGAGCACCGGACTGAGCTCCCAAGGTCCTGATGAGGAGCAGAAGGAGAGAGAACATGAGAAAGAAAGTCAGGACCGTGAGGGAACCTCCACCTGGCGATAGATGAAGAAAATGATTGAGCCCCACATTGGAGCACTGAACTGAGCTCCCAAGGTCCTGATGAGGAGCAGAAGGAGAGAGAACATGAGAAAGAAAGTCAGGACCGTGAGGGGTGCGTTCACCCATGGAGACGGTGGGACAGAACTAATGGGAGATCACCAAGTCCAGTTGGAATGGGACTGATGGAACATGCGACCAAACCGGACTCTCTGAATGTGGCCGACAGTGGAGGCTGACTGAGAAGCAAAGGACAATGGCACTGGGCTCTGATTCTTCTGCATGGATGGGCTCTCTGGGAGCCTTCTCAGCTTGGTCGATCACCTTCCTGGACCTGGGGGGAGTTGGAAGGACCTTGGTCTTAACATAGAGTAGGGAACCCTGATGGCTCCTTGGCCTGGAGAGGGAGGGAGGGCAGGTATGGGTGGAGGGGAGGGGAGGGAAGGGGGAGGAGATGGAAATTTTAAATATAAAAAAATAAACCATGAAAAAAAAGAAAAAAAGAAAAAAAAGAAAAAAAATGAAAAAATTAATTTTCCAAAAGTCATCATATTACATATATGTTTTTAAAATTTTAAAGCAATTGTTTATATTTTATTTTAAACATATTTATGTATTTATTTTACATGTTTAAGTTTTTTGAATGCATATGTGTGTGTGTGTGTGTGTGTGTGTGTGTGTGCACTGTGTGTAAACAGTACAGTACATATGAGGCCAGAAGAGGGCATCACATTTCTTCAAACTGTGGTTACAGAAAATGATGAGCCACTATGCAGGTACTGGAAACTGAATCTGTGTGCTCCTCAAGAACTAGTATTCTTAATCGATGAACCAACACTTCAGTCCTTATTAGTTTTAATTTTTGTAACCAGGAAAGTAAAAGCACACACAGAATAGTAGAGATTCAAATGTTATTTTTAATCTAAATATGAATAAATTTGCATAAAAACAATCTTTAAAACAGTATATAGTTGCACCCAGTACAAATTTTAAATATGTACTTATGTTTCAAACCTAGATATCTTTTGA
Source organism: Arvicola amphibius (assembly GCF_903992535.2). NCBI lineage: Eukaryota > Metazoa > Chordata > Mammalia > Rodentia > Cricetidae > Arvicola > Arvicola amphibius. The sequence goes on from NC_052065.1 coordinate 48,884,702, forward strand.
AATGTTTCTGAGAACATTGACTCACACCTACTTAGTTTCATCTCTCCTTTTGTTTTTGTTTTGAGATGTGGTATTTCTTTACAGTCTAGGTTGGACTTGAACTTGTGGCAAATCTGCCTCTGTTACTTGAATAATTGGGTTACAGGTGTGCGTCATTATAGTTCATTAAACTTATTTATTATGACTTACCTTTCATCATCCTCAACTTTTTGTTACATAATTTTACTGTTATTAATTTTTATAAATTGTCAGTCTTCTTAAAAATCAAATAGCAATTCTCTGTATTTAACTTGATTTAATTCTCAATACAAGATATATTCAATCTGCATGATTCTCTTTTTTCTTAATATTGCAGTGAATTAATTCTTCCTGTTTTTGTTAGTAAGCTTGAGTTGTAAAAATTAAAGCAAAGCTGTAGTTTGCTTGTAATTTTTTTTTCTGTGCGGTGGTGGCACATGCCTTTAATCTCAGCACTTGGGAGGCAGAGACAGGCATATCTATATGAGTTGGAGGCCAGCTTGGTCTACAGAGTGAGTTCCAAGACAGGCTCCAGAGCTACAGAGAAACCTTGTCTCGAGAAAACAAAAAAGAAAAGAAATTCTGGGGAAAATGATGAAAGCCCCTTCCCTCACAATAGGGTTGCTTTACATAATTTTGAGTTGAATGTTAGTCTGTAGAAGGCTGAATCCTGCATACACCCTACCACCTTGTAAATCATTTACTTTTTCTACCAGTTTCTGAATGTTATTAATATATTCCTGGTGTTTAATAGTTTGCTATATGTCATATTTAAAATTTTATTTATGTATTTTTAGAGAGAATGTTGTCCTTTATACATATTAAAATCTTTATTTCAATAAAGTATGATAAAGTTTATATTTTGATAATTAATACTTATATTCTACAATCTATTATTACTTTTCACATTTTATGTTTTCCATTTTGTTCATGAAATAACCTCAATTTGAAAATTACATTCTTTATTTTCAATCATGTCTTTTTTCAAAAAATTTAAAATTAATTTATTATAAAAAAAAATATCTTTTCTCATTTTATATACCAACCCCAGTTCCTACAACCTTGACTCCTTTCGCTCCCTGCAAAGTTCCTCTGCAACGTTGGAGCATCCATCTTAAGCCTACAGACCTAATGTATTTGACATACTTTTTTTGTGAAGCAGGATATTTTGTGTCAGCAGTAGAGGCAGGGGCATTTTCTTGTCCAGTGGCTTAATTTTGCCACAAAGAAAGTAAACTCCATGTGCAGTTTCTTCAATGCCCATTATCTTCTCTGAAGTAAATTTGTGCTGCCAGAAGCAGACATGTCTCACTGTCATAATAAAGAGGAACCTAGGTTATTAAAACATCTTAAATGCCATATTTTATAGATCTCTGAAGTGTTTAAAGATGACTTATCTAAATTCTATCTTTGTTTAAACTTGAAAACATACCTAATGTGACTGTAAGTTCGATTATACTAGGTAATTAACTACTAGCCTATGTTTATTATTCTAAACAGTTGATAATAATAATTTTCAAGGACTAGAAATTTGCATTACATTGTTAAATGAGTTGTATAGGTACAATACTTTGAATAAGATTAGAAATGTATGTACAATTTGTTTTTAAAAATTACTATCTAATTTGTATCAATATACAAATATGTATATAATATACAAACATGAAACCAATATAAAACATTTAAAACTGACACCTGCTTTTAAAAAGTAAATTCAATAATCTACCTTTTATCTTATAATAGCTAACTTTTTCCTTTGTTTTCTCAGAGTAGATTCAATAATCTACCTTCCTATCTTATCGTATTTATATTACCCTTTTTCTTTTCCTTCTGTTTTCCCCTTTCTTTCTCACTTTTTCCTTCCTTCCTTCCTTCCTTCCTTCCTTCCTTCCTTCCTTCCTTCCTTTCTTCCTTCTGTCCTTCCTTCCGTCCTTCCTTCCGTCCTACCTTCCTTTCTTCCTTTCTTCCCTCCTTTCTTTATTTTGTTTTTTGAGACAGGGTTTTCTCAGTAGCTATGGAGTCCCTCCTGGAACTTGCTCTTTAGACCAGGCTGACCTTGAACTCATAGAGATCCATCCACCTGCTTCTGCCTCCTGAATAGATATGGAGAGAGTGGACAGGCTTGTCTTGTTCCTGATTTTAGTGGAATCTCTTTGAGCTTCTCTCCTTTTATTTTGATGTTGACTGTCAGCTTGCTGTATATTGCTTTTCTTATGTTTAGATATGTTCCTTATATCTCTGATCTCTCCAAGACCTTTATCATGAAGGGGTGTTGGATTTTGTCGAATGCTTTTTCAGCATCTGAAATGAGATGATCATATGAATATTTTTCTTTCAGTTTATTTATATGGTGGATTACATAGATAGATTTTTATATGTTCAACCATCCCTGAATTTCTGGGATGAAACCAATTTGATTGTGGTGAATGATTTTTTTCATGTGTTCTTGGATTTGGTTTTTCAGAATTTTATTGAGTAAATTTACATTGAAGTTTATGAGGGAAATTTGTCTGTAATTCTCTTTCTTTGGGGAATCTTTGTGTGGTTTTGATAGCAGGATAAATGTAGCCTCATAAAAATAGTTTGGCAATGTTCCTTCTGTTTCTATTGTGTAGAACATTTTGAGGGGTATAGGTATTAGCTCTGCTTTGAAGTTCTGGTAGAATTCTATGATGAAACTATCAGGCCCTGGGTTTTTTTTTCCCCATAAAATTTGATGACGGTTTCTATTTCTTTACAGGCAATAGGTCTACTTCAACTGTTCATCTGGGCTTGATTTGATTTTGGTATATGGTAACTATCCGGAAAATTGTCTATTTCTTTTACATTTTCCAATTTTGTGGAGTACAGGTTAATGAAGTATGACCTAATGATTCTTTGGATTTCCTCAGTGTCTGTTGTTATGTACACCTTTCCATTTCTGATTTTGTTAATTTGTATGTTCTCTCTCTGCCTTTTGTTTTGTTTGGATAAGCGTTTGTCTATCTTGTTGATTTTCATAAAGAACCAGTTTCTTGTTTCATTGATTCATCACATTGTTTTCTTTGTTTCTATTTTATTGATTTCAGTCCTCAATTTGTTTATTTCCTGTTATCTTCTCATTCTGGTTGAGTCTGCTTCTTTTTGTCCTAGAGCTTTCAGGTGTGCTGATAAGTTGCTAGTGTTTGTTTTCTCCACTTTCTTTATGTAGACAGTACTATGAAATTTCCTTTTAGCACTGCTTTCATAGTATCCCATAGGTTTGGGTATGCTGTGCATTCATTTTCTTGAATTCTAGAAAGTCTTTAATTTCTTTCTCTGTTTCTTCCTTGATCCAGGGATGATTAATTTGAGCACTGGTCAATTTCCATGAGTTTGTAAGCTTTCTCCAATTAGTGTTGTTATTGAATTCTAATGTTAAGTCATGCTGATCTGACAAAATAAACGGGAAAATTCCAATATTTTTAATGTCTGTTGAGGTCTGCTTTGTTACTGAGTATGTGATCAATTTTAGAGAAGGTTTTTGTGAGGTGCTGAGAAGAAGGTATATTCTTTTGTGTTTGGGTGAAATGGTCTATAGATATCTGTTAAGTCCATTTGAGTCATGACATCTGTTAGTTCTCTTATTTCTCTGTTAGGTTTCTCTCTGGTTGACCTATCCCTTGGTGAAAGTGGGGTGTTGAGGTCTCCTACTATTAATGTGTAGGGTTTGATGTGTGATTTAAGATTTAGTGATGTTTCTTTTACATGTGTGGGTGCTCTTGTATTTGGGGCATAGATGTCGAGGATTGAGAATTCATCTTGATGGATTTTTTTTCCCTGGGATGATTATGAAGTGTCCTTCTCCATCTCTTCTGATTGATTTTAGTTTGAAGTCTATTTTGTTAGATTTTACGGGAGGTACACCCATTTATTTCTTAGGTCCATTGATTAGAAAATCTTTTCCCAACCCTTTACTCTGAGGTAATATCTTTCTTTGAGGTTGAGGTATGTTTCTTGTATGCAGCAGAAGGATGTATCCTATTTTTGTATCCATTCTGTTAGCCTGTGGAGTTTTTATAGATGAATTGATTCCATTGATATTAAGAGATATTAATTAGCAGTGATTATTAATTTATGTTATTTTCATTGGTAGTGTTTGTCTGTTTCCTTTCATTTGAGATTTCTGATGTGAGGTTATCTGTTGCCTGTGTTTTTGTGGGTACAGCTAACTTCCTTGGATTTGAGTTTTTCTTCTAGTATTTTCTGTAAAGTTGGATTTATAGTTAAGTATTGTTTAAATCTGGTTTTCTCATGGAATATCTTGTTTTCTCCATCAATAGAGATTGAAATATTTGGTAAGTATAGGAATCTGTACTTTGCATTTGTGGTCTCTTAGTGTTTGCAGCAATCTTTCCAGGACCTTATTTTTCAAGCTTACCATTGAGAAATTGGATGTAATTCTGATAGGTCAGCCTTTATGTGTTGCTTGGCCTTTTTTCTTTATAGATCTTAATATTCTTTCTTTATTTTGTATGTTTAGTGCTTTGGTAATTATATGGCTATGGAACTTCCTTTTCTGGTCCAGTCTGTTTGTGGTTCTGTAAGGTTTTTGTACCTTCATAAGCATATCCTTCTTTATGCTGGGAAAGTTTTCTTCTATGATTATGCTGAATATATTTTCTGTGCCTTTGACCTGGAGTTCTTATTGTTCTTCTATCCCTATTATTCTTAGGTTTGATCATTTAATGATTTCCCAGATTTCCTGGAAGTTCTGTGTAATAATTTGTTGGATTTAACATTTTCATTGACTAATGAATTTATTTCCTCTATTGTATCTTCAATGGCTGAGATTCAATCACATCTCTTTGATTTTTGGTTTTTATTTCAACAGTCTTTTGCAGCCCTGAGAGCTCACAATTTAGACCTTTTTTTCTTTTTACAGCCTTTTAGCTGAACATTAAATCATTTTATTGAAAAGCTATTTTAAATAATACTATTTTAAGAAAAGTCTCTTTTTCATGATCTAGTTATTTATGTACATACTTTGTTGTATGTCTTCATTTGTGTGCATGTGTGTGTGTGTTTGCGTGTTGTGTCCAAACCAACCTTCTTTCATGATTGTTATTTGATTTTCAGCATTTCTAATGACTATACTATTTGTATGCAAGATTCCCTGGATAATAATATTTATTCTTTTTTGTTTTTTTTTGTTTGTTTGTTTGTGGTTTTTTTTTTGTTTCTTTGTTTTGTCTTGTCTTGTTTCATTTTGTTTTAATGGAGACAGAGTTACTCTGTGTAACATCCATAGCTGTCCTGGAAATCTCTCTGTAGACAAGGCTGGCCTAGAACTCACCTGTTTCTACTTCCTGAATGCAGGGATTAAAGGCCTGTGTCACCACACCTAGCTAGTAATAATTTCTTATAAAATTTGCTTTACATGTTTGTTTCAGTGATTGTTTTTAAACAGAAGGAAATTTATTTATGAAGACTAATTACTGGTACATTTCTAATACACAATATTTAAAAATCAATGAAGTAATTTTTAAATTATACACTTAAGTATTCTTGCTCAAATTTAACTGTTAAAGTAAATATGCACTATTACTGAATAGCTAAATATAGATCATCAACATAATCAAATTATAGTCTAATAAAATCACAATTATAGGAGGAAATGCATGTACATAACCTTGTGGCCAGTCTCCTTGGCCTACTGAGCTTCTAAATAAGAAGCATGGCACACCATGCCCCAAAAGTCAGAGCATTGAAGTAGCCTAAGTAGCTGGTAGCTGGCCTGTGGATGAGTTTGTAGTATCCAGGACTCCTTTTTTGATAGATAGAGACCCAGGTGTATGCACTTTCACTATCCAATCCAAGGCAATGTGCTACCAATCACAGTCGATAGGCTTCCACTGTATAAGTGGTTGCTCATGTGCAATAAAGCAGATTGTGTTTGTGAAACCATCTCTGGAGTAGTTTATATCTGTGCCTTTTAGCAAACCACAGACATTGGAATCTTGCCAGGGGATGCCCCAGTAATGAAAGCATACAACCCCTTTCAAGTTAAATATATAAAGCATTCAAATTAATGCATATTACCATCTAACACATATCATTATCAAGAAAATAAAAGCTACCACTATGGATATAGCTCAGATTGCCTTAAAGCATTAATACTGAATTCTTAGACTAAAAAGTAAATCTGTGTATGTAAAAATTATTCTGCAGTTAGAGAAATAATAGTAGACTCTAAAGGAAAAACCTATGTAAAACCAGCAAAATATGCTGACTCTGGAAAAGTCACAGATTATATTTTTTTCTTTGAACTTGATTCAAACCTAAGCCAAAATAACTAGATTAATCTGTATTTTTATAGTCAAATTCCACTGGTAGGTCAGATAAGCATTGCAAACTCAAGCAAGAGTCCTGATTCTGGTTTCTCCTCATATTGAGCACATACCAATCAAAGTTTGATCTGTGAATATTCTTATATAGTTTAAAAGTTATTTTATCGTTCTTATTAGCAATTTAATATAAATAGTTAGGTTAGCCAGATATTTCTGCTCTAAGTAAATAATGCATGAGGCTTATGTTGCCAGATTATATTTCTGGTTTATTGTTTGTTTATTTGATTTGCAAATTAAGTTTTTTACCTTCATTGTACAAGTGACTGTATATGGACACAGGTACGGATTAATCCTTTGATTTTATACATTATCTAATATAGCAGAATTGTGTGACTTTTACATTGCTACTGTTCTACTCTCTCCATCTTAAAAGAGACAAAAATTTATATAGTGACCTGAAGATCATGTACTGTGCTCTACAATTGATACTCATTGCTGAAAAAAAGTTATATATTCTCATTCACTCTATTTATTTGTCAGGGACCAGATTTGACAAAAATACCACTTGCCAGGGTAAGGGCATGGGAATCAGAAAAATTAGTAAAGAATATGAAGACATAAATAAAAATAATAAAAGAGAAACATAGGATAGTAACAGGAGGGAGTTCCAGGGAACACTGAAAGTTCCCACATTTAATTTTCTTTTTTTTTTATATTTAAAAATTTCCATCTCCTTCCCTCCTCCTCCCCCCTCCCTTCCCTCCTCCTCCCCCTTCCCTCCCCTCCTTCTCCACCTTCCCTCCCCTCCCCTCCACCCATACCTCCCCTCCCTCCCTCTCAAGGCCAAGGAGCCATCAGGGTTCCCCACTCTATGCTAAGACCAAGGTCCTCCCAACTCCCCCCAGGTCCAGGAAGGTGATCGACCAAGCTGAGAAGGCTCCCACAGAGCCCGTCCATGAAGAACAATCAGAGCCCAGAGCCATTGTCCTTTGCTTCTCAGTCAGCCCCCGCTGTTGGCCACATTCAGAGAGACGGGTTTGGTCGCATGATCCATCAGTCCCATTCCAACTGGAGTTGGTGATCTCCCATTAGTTCTGTCCCACCGTCTCCATGAGTGAACGCACCCCTCTCGTTCCTGACTTTCTCCCTCATGTTCTCGCTCCTTCTGCTCCTCATCAGGACCTTGGGAGCTCAGTCCAGTGCTCCAATGTGGGGCTCAGTCACCTTCCCCATCTGTCGCCAGCTGGAGGTTCCCTCACGGTCCTGACTTTCTTTCTCATGTTCTCTCTCCTTCTGCTCCTCATCAGGACCTTGGGAGCTCAGTCCGGTGCTCCAAGGTGGGGCTCTGTCATTTTCTTCATCTATCGTCAGGTGGAGGTTCTATGGTGATATGCAAGAAATTCATCAGTATGGCTATAGGAACTGGCCTTTTCAGGCTCCCTTTCCTCAGCTGCCCAAGGAACTAACTGGGGGCGTCTCCCTGGAAACCTGGGAACCCCTCTAGGGTCAAGTCTCTTGACAACCCTCAGGTGGCTCCTTAAATTAAGATATAGGCTTCCCTGCTCCCATATCAACCATTCCTATATCCCAAGCACCCCATTCCTCCGAGCTCCCCCCCCCCGTTCTCCCCTTCACACTTTTCTCTCCCCAATTTCCCTTGGCCCAGTCTCGCCCAACCCTCAAGTTCCCAATTATGCCTGGCGATCGTGTCTACTTCCAATATCCAGGAGGATTACTATATCTTTTTTTGGGAGTTCACCTTCTTATTATCTTCTCAAGGATCCCAAATTTATAGGCTCAATGTCCTTTAATTATGGCTAGAAACCAAATATGAGTGAGTACATCCCATGTTCATCTTTATGGGTCTGGGTTACCTCACTCAGAATAGTGTTTTCTATTTCCATCCATTTGCCTGCAAAATTCAAGATGTCATTGTTTTTTACCGCTGAGTAGTAGTCTAGCATGTATATATTCCACAGTTTCTTCATCCATTCTTCCACTGAAGGGCATCTAGGTTGTTTCCAGGATCTGGCTATTACAAATAATGCTGCTATGAACATAGATGAGCATATGCTTTTGTTGTATGATTGGGCATCTCTTGGGTAGATTCCCAATAGTGGAATTGCTGGGTCCTGGGGTAGGTTGATCCCGAATTTCCTGAGAAACCGCCACACTGCTTTCCAAAGTGGTTGCACAAGTTTGCATTCCCACCAGCAATGGATGAGTGTACCCCTTACCCCACAACCTCTCCAGCAAAGGTTATTATTGGTGTTTTGGATTTTAGCCAATCTGACAGGTGTAAGATGATATCTCAAAGTTGTTTTGATTTGCATTTCCCTGATAGCTAGGGAGGTTGAGCATGACCTTAAGTGTCTTTTGGCCATTCGAACTTCTTCTGTTGAGAATTCTCTGTTCAGTTCAGAGCCCCATTTTTTAATTGGGTTAATTGGCATTTTACCGTCTAGTCTCTTGAGTTCCTTATATATTTTAGAGATCAGACCTTTGTCAGTTGCAGGGTTGGTGAAGATCTTTTCCCAGTCAGTAGGCTGCCTTTGTGTCTTAGTGACAATGTCCTTTGCTTTACAGAAGCTGCTCAACTTCAGGAGGCCCCATTTATTCAATGTTGCCCTTAATGTCTGTGCAGCTGGGGTTATGCGCAGGAAACAGTTCCCTGTGCCCATTTGTTGTAGAGTACTTCCCACTTTCTCCTCTATCAAGCTCAATGTGTTCAGATTAATATTGAGGTCTTTAATCCATTTGGACTTGAGTTTTGTGCATGGTGACAGATATGGATCTACTTTCATTCTTCTACAGGTTGACATCCAGTTATGCCAGCACCATTTGTTGAAGATGCCCTCTTTCTTCCATTGTGTACTTTTGGCTCCTTTATCAAAAATCAGGTGTTCATAGGTTTGTGGTTTAAGATCCGGGTCTTCTATACGATTCCATTGGTCAACTTCTCTGTTTTTATGCCAATACCAAGCTGTTTTCAATACTGTAGCTTTGTAATAGAGTTTGAAGTCAGGGATGGTAATGCCTCCAGAAGTACCTTTATTGTATAAGACTTTTTGGCTATCCTGGGTTTCTTGTTTTTCCATATAAAGTTGATTATTGTCCTCTCAATCTCTGTGAAGAATTTTAATGGGACCTTGATTGGGATTGCATTGAATCTATAGATTGCTTTTGGTAGAATTGCCATTTTTACTATGTTGATCCTCCCAATCCACGAGCAGGGGAGATCCTTCCATTTTCTGGTATCCTCTTCAATTTCTTTCTTCAAAGACTTAAAGTTCTTGTCAAATAAATCCTTCACGTCCTTGGTTAGAGATACTCCCAGATATCTTATGCTATTTGTGGCTATTGTGAAAGGTGATACTTCTCTGATTTCCCTCTCTGCTTCCTTATCCTTTGTGTATAGGAGGGCGACTGATTTTTTGGAGTTGATCTTGTAACCTGCCACGTTACTGAAGGAGTTTATCAGCTGTAGGAGTTCTTTGGTGGAGTTTTTGGGGTCGCTTATGTATACTATCATATCATCTGCAAATAATGAAAGTTTAACTTCTTCCTTTCCAAATTGAATCCCCTTGATTCCATTATGTTGTCTTATTGCTATTGCTAGAACTTCAAGCACTATATTGAAGAGATAAGGAGAGAGTGGATATCCTTGTCGTGTTCCTGAATTTAGTGGGATAGCCTTGAGTTTCTCTCCATTTAATTTGATGTTAGCTGTCGGCTTGCTGTAAATAGCTTTTATTATATTTAGGAATGACCCTTGTATCCCTAATCTCTCCAAAACTTTTATCATAAAAGGGTGCTGAATTTTGTCAAATGCTTTTTCAGCATCTAATGAGATGACCATATGGTTTTTTCCTTCAGTTTATTTATATGATGGATTACATTGATAGATTTTCGTATGTTGAACCAGCCCTGCATCTCTGGGATGAAGCCTACTTGATCTTAGTGGATAATTTTTCTAATGTGTTCTTGGATTCGGTTTGCCAGTATTTTATTGAGAATTTTTGCGTCAATGTTCATGAGTGAGATTGGCCTGTAATTCTCTTTCTTGGTTGAGTCTTTGTGTGGTTTAGGTATCAGGGTAACTGTAGCTTCATAGAAGGAATTTGGCAGTGACTCTTGTGTTTCTATATTATGAAATACCTTAAGGAGTATAGGTATTAGGTCTTCTCGGGAGTTCTGGTAGAATTCCGCATTGAAACCATCTGGTCCTGGGCTCTTTTTGGTAGGGAGGTTTCTGATAACAGTTTCTAATTCTTCACGACTAACCGGACGATTTAGAGCATTTACCTGGTCCTGGTTTAACTTTGGTATATGGTATTTATCTAAAAAACTGTCCATTTCTTTTACATTTTCCAATTTTGTGGCATACAGGCTTTTGTAGTAAGATCTAATGATTCTCTGAATTTCCTCTGTGTCTGTGGTTATGTCCCCCTTTTCATTTCTGATCTTATTAATTTGCGTGTTCTCCCTCTGCCGTTTGATTAGTTTGGCTAAGGGTTTGTCGATCTTGTTGATTTTCTCCAAGAACCAGCTTCTTGTTTCATTGATTCTTTGGATTGTTTTCTGTGTTTCTATTTTGTTGATTTCTGCCCTCAGTTTGATTATTTCCAGTCTTCTACTTCCCCTAGGTGAGTCTGCTTCTTTTTTTTCCAGAGCTTTCAGGTGTGCTGTTAAGTCACCAATGAGTGCTTTCTCCGTTTTCTTTAAGTGGGCACTTAGTGCTATGAACTTTCCTCTTAGCACTGCTTTCATAGTGTCCCATAGGTTTGAGTATGTTGTGTCTTTGTTTTCATTAAATTCAAGAAAGACTTTAATTTCTTTCTTTATTTCTTCCTTGACCCAGGTGTGGGTCAGTAGTTGACTGTTCAGTTTCCATGAGTTTGTGGGCTTTCTGGGGGTAGCATTGTTGTTGAATTCTAATTTTAATCCATGGTGATCTGATAAGACACAGGTGGTTACTAATATTTTTTTGTAACTGTGGAAGTTTGCTTTGTTACCAAGTATATGGTCAATTTTCGAAAAAGTTCCATGAGCCGCAGAGAAGAAGGTATATTCTTTCCTATTTGGGTGGAATGTTCTATAGATGTCTGTTAAGTCCATTTGGTTCATTACCTCCATTAAGTCTTTCAATTCTCTGTTAGGTTTCTGTCTGATTGACCTGTCCATTGGTGAGAGAGGAGTGTTGAAGTCTCCAACTATTAGTGTGTGTGGTTTGATGGCTGCCTTGAGTTCTAGAAGTGTTTCTTTTACATAAGTGGGAGCTTTTATATTAGGGGCATAGATATTCAGGATTGAGACTTCATTCTGATGGATTTTTCCTGTTATGAGTATAAAGTGTCCCTTTCCATCTCTTCTGATTGATTTTAGTTTGAAGTCAACTTTGTTGGAAATTAGTATGGCCACACCCGCTTGTTTCTTAGGGCCATTTGCTTGATAAACCTTTTCCCAACCCTTTACTCTGAGTAGGTGTCTGTCTTTGTGGTTGAGGTGTGTTTCTTGTAAACAGCAAAATGTTGGATTCTGTTTTCATATCCAGTCTCTTAGCCTGTGCCTTTTTATAGGTGAATTGAGTCCATTGATATTAAGTGATATTAATGACCAGTGGTTGTTAACTTCAGTCATTTTTAGTAGTAGAGTTTGTGTGTTTCCCTTCTTCTAGTTGTGCTGGTGAAGGGTCGCTAGATGCCTGAGTTATTGTCGGCGTTGTTGGACTCCTTGGTTTGTGATTTTCCTTCTATTACTTTCTGCAAGGCTGGATTTGTGGCTGCATATTGTTTAAATCTGTTTTTGTCCTGGAATATCTTGTTTTCTCCATCAATGGTGAATGCAAGCTTTGCTGGGTATAGTAGTCTAGGCTTGCATCCATCTTCCCTTAGTGTCTGTAGCACATCTATCCAAGCTCTTCTGGCTTTCATGGTTTCCATTGAGAAATCAGGTGTAATTCTGATAGGTTTCCCTTTATATGTTATTTGACCTTTTTCCTTTGCAGCTCTTAATATCTCTTCTTTATTCTGTATGTTTTGTGTTTTGATTATTATATGTCGTGGGGATGCTTTCTTTTGATCCAGTCAATTTGGTGTTCTGTAGGCTTCTTGTACCTTCATAGGAACATCCTTCTTTAGGTTGGGGAAGTTTTCTTCTATAATTTTGTTGAATATGTTTTCTGGGCCTTTGAGTTGTAATTCTTCTCCTTCTTCTACCCCAATTATTCTTAGGTTTGGTCTTTTCATGTTGTCCCAGATTTCCTGAATGTTTTGTGTTAAGAATTTGTTAGATTTGTTTAGTTCTTTAATCTGTGAGTTTATTTCCTCTATAGGATCTTCAGAGTCCGAGATTCTTTCTTCCATCTCTTGTATTCAGTTGGAAATACTTGTCTCTGAAGTTTCTGTTCGTTTACTCAGAGTTTCCATTTCCAGTCGTCCCTCAGATTGTGTTTTCTTCAATACCTCCATTTCATTTATCAGGTCTTGTACTGTTTCCCTTACCTGTTTGATTGCTTTTTCTTGTTTTTCTTGTTTTTCTTGGGTATCTTTGAGAGATTTATTTATTTCGTCTACCTTTTTGTTTGTCATCTCCATTTCTTTATGGCAGTTTTTTACCTCCTGTTTAAGGTCCTCTATTATTTTCATAAAGTACTGTTTAATGTCGGTTTCTTCTATATCTTCTGGGGTAGGGTGTTCAATTCTTGTTGTTTCGGGATGTCTGGCTTGTGGTGATGTCATGTTGCCTTTCATGTTGTTGGAGGAGCTCCTGCATTGGCGCCTGCCCATCTCTTCCTTCAAAAGGAGCCCGGAGGCGTTTGGTGTCCTAGACCAATCTTTGCTGTGACTGAAACTGGTTGGATCTCCCCAGTGCCAGAGGAGGACCTATTCCTTGCGTCATAATCTGAAGAAATCCGCACTCCCTTGCAGGAATCCTCAGACCTGGCTGGAGGTCAGGGTCTGACTCCTCTGGGTAGATGGCCTTAAAACAGGAGCAGGACACCTGAGAACACTAGGGAAAGCTTGGGAGACACACAGGGAAGGGAGAAACCGACACAAGCCTGCAGAGGGAAGTGGGGGTAGGGGGCCTGTGCTCTCTTCCAGGACAGGTTGCACCAGGGTCCGCATTCACTCACCAGTTCAGATGGAATGTCAGGGCACAGGATCAGGGATTCCAGGCAGGCCAGGGTCGCAGCCCAGACAAAAGGGCCAAGGTGGGGGCAGGGCGGGATGGAATACCACACAGTGAACCTGGTAGCACAATCTGAAGGAGCCCGCACCCCTCCACAGGAATCCTCAGACCTGCCTGGAGGGCTGAGTCTGACCCCTGTGGGTGGATGGCCTTAGAACTGGAGCAGGACACCCCAAAGAATGATGAATCCTCTGGCAGACTGTCAGGTCCCCTTGCAGGCCAGGAAGCTCTCAGACAAAGGCCTACCTTGCCCAGGGCAGTCAAATGAAGGAGGGGACCTCCCACCGGCCTGGGTGCACTCAATTCCAGGTCCCCAGAGCCCAAACAGGCTGAGCTGTGGGATTTTGTGGCCCCAAAGACGGGAGGATGAGGCAGGGGGACGGGGGGAGGATTCTGGGTGCAAGCTGGGAAGGGACAGGGAGAGAGAGGCGGTATCTGGGGAGAATAACCCCTGCAGGAAGAGCAGGAAGTGTGCTGGTGGCAGGGGGAGTTGTGGAGAGTCGGTGGTCCCTCTCCGGGCAGCTGCCGCGGTTCGGGCACTCACTCCTCACTCACCCCAAAGAATGATGGATCCTCCGGCAGACTGTCAGGTCCCCTTGCAGGTCCCACATTTAATTTTCTATACACTTGTATTCCCCAATACAAAAGGGGGAAGAAGTCAACAAAAGACTTCTTTAATATGATACAAAGGACAACTCAAACAGTTAATTGCCGCAACTCTTTGAGACATCAAGTCACTAGCATTCTATTGTTTAGGCAGTGAACCTACCCTAGACCAAGTATCCTGAAAGCAGTCACTCCTCAGGAAACCTCCTATTACAAAAGGAGAAGAAGTATATCTTGCATATCTTTACCATCTGTCAAGGTGGAGTGGATCTACTTGTATGAACCATCTTAATATCAAAAGAACCAAGTAACCACATTCTGAGTCAGGATGTGTAGCCCTGATTGTTGTCATGAATTGTGAGCAACCTACAAACTCTCTGACCATCAAACAAGGTGGAAATAGGCTCACATTTTTGGGCCTCATGTAAATTTTTGTAAGAATTTTATTAACAAAAAAAGAAAACAGGGATAATTATGTCATTTTAATACATTTCATGAGTTTTCCTATCTTGTACAAGACTCTGTATTTGATACTCATTGCTGAAGAAAATTACTTAGCAATTCCTAAAAAGAAAAAAATATGAAATTTCAATTAGATCTCTCTTGGATTAAGTATATTCTGTTAGGGTATCTTTCTTTATTATTTACAATTAATTTTTGCACATTTTAAATTAACTTTTCAATTTGCAAGTATCATTATGCACCCAGGGCTTTTCATAGATAAAACAAGTTCCAAATACTTATAATTATTATTCTCCTTTTGAAGTTTAAGTTCTTCACAAGTTGGCCTATGGGATCTCATTTATAGGACACGCCTTTGATCTTTTAACCCCACTATAGATTTATTTAGAATATATATGATTATATCTAAATAGAATATAGCTATGATTTCAGAAAATGAGGTTTTCTAATCCATTATTCATTTTTCTTACCTGAAGATATTAAATAACTACTACCAATGAATGATTATTTTAAGTTAATAAGGTTTTTTTTTATAAATGTGGTAATAGGAATTACATTCCATATTGTTTGTGACAAACCCTAATAAGTGATGTTTTTTTAAACAAGTCACAAGTTTATTTTGTAACACTTGAAAGGTATTTTACAAAACAGTAGTTATCACAGTAATTACAGTCTTATGTTATTTTAATTAAGTTTTTTGACAATTTTATACATAGATAATACATTGATTATGTGGTGTAGGAGGTCCTTCTGTATTTGTGTTGCTTTCATTGGTTGAATAAAGAAACTGCCTTGGCTTTTTGGTAGGGAAGAGCTTAGGTAGGCATGGAAAAGAGAACTAAATTCTGGGAGGAAGAAGGCAGTATGGGAGACGCCATGGTTCTTCTGCCTGAGACAGATGATAGATAAACTCATGCCAGTAAGCCACAGTCAAGTGGCAATATACATTAATGGAAATGGGTTAAACTAATATGTGAGAGTTAGCCGATAAGAGGCTAGAGATAATGAGCCAGGCAGTGTTTAAATGAATACAGTTTTTGTGTGATTGTTGTAGTTGGAGTGGCAGGCTGTGCCCAGCCACCCAACTAGCTTACACCTGGGCTAGTGGGCTACTTATCATCCTGTCCACCTGGCTAGCTTATGCCCAAAATAATCACATGGAGATCTGTATTAATTAAATTGCTGCCTGGCCCATTAGCTCTAGACTCTTATTGGCTAACTCTCATATCTTGATTCAACCCATTTCTAATAATCTATATGTCACCATGAGGCCATGTCTTACTGGGAAAGATTCAGCATGTCTGGCCTGGCAGCTTCACGGTAGGGGGCTCTCTGCCTGCCTTCTTCCATCCAGCATCCTGTTCTGTCTACTCCACCCACCTAAGGGCTGCCCTATCAAAAGGCCAAGGCAGCTTCTTTATTCAACCAATGAAATCAATACAAAGAAAAAAGATCCTCCTACACCATATGATTATTTCAGGTGTAAGCTAGTGGGGTAGCCAGGATAAAATGCAGGCTCCTCTCCCTCAACAATTATGCTTTCTCTCACAGCCTTCTTATTTTGCCTTCTATGCCCATGACCCATTCCCATCATGCACGTGCATGTGCACGCACACACACACTAAAACATATACAAACATTGCTTCTCTTCCAAGATTCACAACTAGGTTTTGTGACACATTCAGTGCTTATTTGTTTTACTTATTTATTTTTGATGTTGCTTTTATGTACATTTTTAGGGCAAACCACCTGGTATCAGATAAAGCTTTAGGGAGCTTTTCTCTAGGGAAGTTTAATCCAACTCTCTTTAGTTTGTGATTGCCTATAGCTCTTCATCTGTGGGTGGGGACCTGTGTGACTTTCGCTACCTATGTTGACATGTCAGTTGGTATAGTCACTATTCAGGTTATTTAAGCATTCAAGTTGTTGAGATTTCATGAGTATTGTTTTGCTTTCTTATCTAGAAGATTTGGTGTTGTAGTAGACTTTCTCACCCTCTGGCTCTTACCCAGCCATCTTCTGTGATGTCCCTATGCCTTAGTTGTGATGGTTGTATTATTGATATATCAACTGGGCCTGGATACCTCACTGTCTCTTGTTATCTACATTTTTTAACTAGCTGTTGCTTTTTGTAGCAGGCACCATTTGCTGAATAAATAAACTTCTTTGGTGAGGATAAGAACTACATTTATTTGTGAGTATAAGGGTAAGTATTTAGACTGTAGTTAAGAATTACATTGGTTTAGGAAAATATCAGTAGTAAGTTCGTTCCTGACATTTTTATGACCTCATTAACCCCATGAAGTTGGGTAGGTTTTGAGTTTCAGGCATGGCTTACCTCTTGTTCAGCAGATCTTACATCCAATTAGACAGTTGTTGGCTACTGTCAAGATATAAGTGTCATTACTGCCATTTTAAGATTATCTTGTCATTCTGATCATTGTTGTCATTCATAGGGTGACCCACCTAGCTTAATCAGAGCCATCTGTGTGACCATTAGATTAGGAATTGGAGTTTGGTAGGTTTGCAAGTCAGTATGAAACTGAAAACAATGACTCCTCTCTCTGAATCCATTAGCAGCAAATGGCTTAGCAATGAGGAACAGGGTCTAGCAAGCCTACTGTCTCCATATCTGAAAGTCCATAGGTCAATTCTGTAACTTTTATTTATTCTTTGTGGATTTCATATCATACATTCTGATCCCACTTATTTCCCCATCTCCTCAAATCTTCTCTCTGCCCTTGCAGCTCCCCTCCAACAAAACACCACCAAATTTAAAAGAAAAATCCAAAACTAAACAAAACAAAATAGAACAAAAACAAAACAAAACAAAAAGAGAGATAGAAGAATCTTGTGGAAGCTGTAGTATAACTCATTGAGTCATGCAGGTTACCCTTTTAGTCCATTCATCTTTACTTATACTTGTTCATTTTCATAAGTCATTGCTATCACTGAAGGCCTCTGGTTTCTGCTATCCTATAGATACTGGGACCTCCCTAGGACTCCTCTTAGATATCCTGTTGTTGTCCTGTGTCATGGAGATCCTGCTGTTTTGGATTTGTACATTCATCCCCTTCACATGCTTCAGTAGTTCATAGATGGAGTAGATTTCTAATCCCAGCAAGGGAGAGGCAGAGTCAGGGGGATTTCTGTGAATTTGAGGCCAGGCTGGTCTACAGAGAGAGTTCCATGATGGCCAGAGGTATTACAGAGAGAAACATTGTCTCAAAATAAGACAAACAAACAAAAATGGATCCATTCTTATGCAGACCTAATGCAGGCATCCTATGAGCTGGTGATTATAATGCCCATTTATTTTCTAGAAGACGGCTTCACATCTATCATATGCTAGATGTATTCTAGGTACTTGACATGCAAAATGTAGACCTTTTTAACTTTTATTGTAAAAGATATTCATTAAGACCTTATGATTGTTTTATATTAAATATATTAACATAATATATTAAATTATATATTATTTTGATTGATGGTTGTCTCAAAGTTAGCATACAATCTCTGTGACACCAACACTGATTATTCCTTCATTCTAAATAGCTTGACAAACTCTGGCCTCAAAATATGTATTGCCAAGACTATTGTTGATATGAAAACGAGCTATAGTAGAGCAAACACATGAAGTAAAAGTAGTGCCGAACTCAAGAAAATTGCCAAAATTTTAGGGAAAACAATATTTTTCATAATTTGACAAATACCATTTAAGAGTTCTGAAAAGTTTTTTTTCAAGCTTCTAAAGTGCTTGCACAAAGTACATCAAAATATGTAATAATAAGTTTTTAAATACTGATAACAAAATGTTGCTGATGTAAAGTACTTATATATACTCTAATTTTACTGTTCTTGAATAATGATAAAAAATTTTCACATACAATGCCCAAATAAAATGTTTAAATTTTTTTAGAAACTAATTTCTCTTAAGTATATATAGTAATCTTAATTTAGTTCAACAAGAAAAATGTCGTGTCAGACAGATATGCTTTTAGCACTAATTTAGGCTAGTTTTTAATATAGGTTTGTCATTCTAGAATTTAGTATATATGGTAGCTAGAATAATGACTCCCAAAGAGAACAGCACCCTAATTGTTTGAACCTGAGTCTGTGGTACTTTACATGGTAAAAGAGAATTGTTGGAATATAACACACTGGTAAGTGGAGGGCACGAAGTAAATATGTGAAGGGATTGCTAAAACTAAAACCATTTAAGTGGTTCTATGGAAACCGAATACAGTAGAAGCTTCCTAAAATACATGCATGTATAAAGGTAATTTAAGTTGCCAAATAACAGGTGATATAGAGGCCCAACTAGGTTCTCTTGTCCTGATGCTTCCAGTGCTAGAAATTGGTTATATCTGATTGATTGCTGACCGAAGAGGCCCCACAGGAAATCCCAACTAAGATGATTATTGGTAGTAAGGCCCTATTGCTGAATACAACACATACACATTTCATTGAATATGGTGAAATCAAGCTGGCCCCAGCCATAGCATCCAACCCTATAGACTAGTGTTCATGTACTTACAGTATAGAAGGTACTCTGAACATTACCAGAGGAATAATGTAAGCTACAAGACATGGCCACAAAATGCACTAATGCAACAGTGTCTTAAGTCTTATAACTATAACTATATACACATATTGGTGTGATCCATCAATATCTGATTGGATTTAAGGGTCACTCCTTGACATAGAACCCATTCCTAATACTTCTTGAGTGACCAAGAACCTGAGACCAAATAGTCCAGGTACATAGGAGGAAAACAGAAATTACTTTTCTGTCATAAAATGACTCCTAATGACATTCTGCTATACTCAGAACAGGGCCTTTGTCAGCCATAATCAGAGAAGTGTCCTCCTGAAGTACATGGGAACAATAAAGAGACCCATAGTTGGACAATGTGAAGAGAGTGAGAGACTTTGGAAAACTCAGCCATAAATTAGTTATATCCATCAAACAGTTCCCCTCAGGGATCAGGCAAATCTTAAAATGACAAGGCTGAATGATTGTAAGAGTCAGAGCAGATAGATAATACCAGGAAACAAGGCCTTTTAGACACAGCAAGATGGCTCACACATGAATGTACAGACTGTGGCATCATGCACAGGGCCTGCATGGGTCTGCCATGGAGATGTAAAAGCACTGAGAAAAGAGGCCACTAGCCCCCATTCTTAACCCAGAAACTATCTCCAATTGATTGCTACTTGCAAATGAAAAATTAATTCTCTCCAAAGAATTCTCCCTAGGTACACAAACCATTCTTGAAGACATATCCTATGCTCAGCAGTAGATAACCAACACAAAATAAACTCAATGGCGACTCTAGAGGTTCTTTGTCTCATAATGTTTCATTTGTTCTTTTTTTAACCTTACAGCTCCTTTGCACATATATTATGGCTTCTGGTTTTGTATTTTCATAGGAGTCCTATGTATATGAACCTCTATATCTCCACTTTTATGTTTTTACTGCTCTTTCATTGTCTTTTTCTACTATTTGTTCATTTGTCTTGTCCTATTCCACTCTTTGTTAGAATTATCTCTGTTTTATTATTATTTAGATTCTTAGATTTATTTTTTCTATCAAAAGGGAGAAGGGTGTTCACTTGAATGGGAAGGAAGGTAGGAAGAGTCTAAGAGGAGTTGGGAGAGGGAAAACTATAATCAGAATATGTTTATGAAAACATGTTTTTCAATAAAAGAAAATAGGAAGAAAAAAGTGTAATATTTCTTAAGTGGAAATATTACATTAGATTGTCTGTAATGTAAGGACTGGCTAAAAAGTGCAGAAAAGAGTCAGGGAAGTCTCAGGCAATGAGGAACATATAACTGCTAAACTGTTAAATATGTGTGTGAAGGATGGGGATATGTGTCAAGTAAAACCTCCTGAAGCTGGATATAAAGGGATACTTTCTCCACTAGAGTTCCTGGAAGAGAAGTTACATTAGAACAAAAATGCCAATTTTGAAATTTTGACATCATGAACTATTAAATTAACAAATATGTGTTGTTTTAAGAAATTAGTTCAGTGGGAATTTGTAGAAAGAATAATAAAAACTGAAGAAGTTTATAAACAAAAATTACATGTTTCAAAAAAGTAAAATGCTTTTTAAGTAAATGTAGTGGAAATTCTGTCAGTTATTTGAAATTATATCTTCTAACCTAAGAAAAATTCAGTAGTTTTTCTACTATAAATTCTCCCAAAACTTTCCCCAAAGCACTAACAAGGAAAATAAACTTAATTAGAACCCCTTCAAGAAAGGACATTGTCTTGATGGAATAATAATATATCAGAATGGTATGGCAAATGAGATTACTTACAGACTTATGAGCTCCCTAAACAAGTGGTTTGAGATTGGTTTTTCCATCATGCAAAATACCGATTGATATTAGAAAAGTTTAGATATGACAAGATATAACTGACAAACACCACTAAGAAATCATCTTAGCATGACCCTAATAAATAAGCATTTGTTTGGCCAGTAAGATTTTGCTAATATTTATTGGCATATGTATATATTAGCTAATAATAATATCTACACTAATATATAAATCTATTGGCTTATAAAAGAGATAAGTGTCTGTTAAATAACTTTTCCACCTCTAAAGATTAGCTTTTAATGACTTCCTAAAGCAAAGTTACGGATTGATTTAAAAACTTAATCTTCTCCTACAAAATTTCCACAATGTAGTTTGTAGCTGGGTGTTATTGTTTTCCTTCCTCTTCTGGTAGTGTGCAGAGTATTCTCCAGCACCCTGAATTCTAGTCAGTTGGAGCCAAGCTTTTAGTTAGTCACTACCTTTACTTTTTTGCGTTCAATGGAACAAGAAAGTACTATTCTCAGCAACAGTGCCTTACCATCAGTTTATAGAGAGCAACTGATAGCCTGGGCAATAGAAGAGTGTGTGGTGTTTGAAAGTATCCATGGGACCTCTTTGATCAATGACTCAATAAGCTGTAACTCATTCTTGGTGGTGGAAGTTTTACTTGTGGCATAATATGGCTAGTTAAAGCATTGTCTCCTCCGTTATATGGTGCATCTATTTAGATTCTGTTCATATATGAATACATTTTAGGAAGTTTCTATAGTATCAGGTTTCTATATGGCTTTCCAAAAGGCCTTTTGTGTTAGTTATACCTGCCTTATGTCCTGCCCTCCCAACTCTCTCCCCATTTACTCCTATTTTATTTTCTCCTTTATCTCTCTATAAAACTATATCCTATTTTTCCTTCCTTGCGAGATCCCTTCACCTACCTCATCCTTTACTAGGTACCTAATCTCTGTGATTATTCAAATTGTAGCACACATAACAAAAGCTTAAAAAATAATACCCATATTTAATTGAAAATAAACAATACTTGTCTTTTTTAATCTGGGCTGCCTCACTTAGGATGATTGTTTGTAACTCTATCTATTTACCTGAAAATTTTATAATTTTATTTTTCTTAGCACTGGAACAGTAAATTGTGTAAAAGTATCATGTGAGGAATATCTGGGCTGCTTCCAGTTTCTGGCTATAATGAAAAGAGCAGCAATGGACATGGATGAGCAAGTGTTTCTGTAGTAAGGTGAAGTCCTTTGAGTATATATCGATAAGGTACAGCTGTATCTTGAGGTAGACCTATTTTCAGCATTTTAAGGAACTACCACACTGATTTTCATAGGAGTTATACCTGTTTGCAATCCCTTTAGCGAAGAGCAAGTGTTTCTCTTTCTCTATATCCTTACAATTCTTTTACATGTGCTCTTCCAGCTTGATCACTGCAAATTTTTGATGATGCTGTCTTTAATTCATTGTGTAATTGTGGCATGTGCTTGCCATGCCAGTGCAGCCTGGATACCGAGACAGGCTGGGGGTGCCGGGATTGAAACATGGAGGCTTCTTTTCAAGTGGAAGAACAGCAACCTTTATTTTGCCCTGAGCTATAAAGCCTTTTGTAGCTTTACTCAAATGGCCCAGAGAGATACTGAGGAGCTACAGGTCAAGATCAGGGCATCGTGTACTGGGAACACTTCTGCAGAAAACCACTGGCCAGAAAGAACACAACATCCTTGTCAATTACAAGCTGTTGGTCAGGGAGAGTGAGGGCAGCCAGATCACAACATGTGCTCTCAGTTGTTTTGTTGATCTTGGTCATCATCACTAAGGTAAGATGAAATTTCAAAGTAGTTTTAATTTGGCTAAGGATGTTGAACATTTTTGCAGTGTGTTTTTAGGCATTTGTTTTTTATCCTTTGAGGACTTTCTGTTAAGTTCTACACCACATTTAAATTGGGTTATTTGTTTTTTTCGATGGTAAGAATTTTTATTTTTAGTCTTTTATTTATTCTAGATATTAATTTTTTTATCAGATGTAAAATTGATAAAGATTTTCCCCATTTCATTGAATTCTACTTTGTTTGAATCAAAGTCTCTTTTGCTTTACAGAAGTTTGCTGTGGGATAATGCTCTTATACACTGTAAAGATTTGTCACTCATATTAGTTTAATAAAACACTGATTGACCAGAAGGCATGCGGAAAGTATACGCAGATCAACCAGACTAGAAGAATTCTAGGAAGAGGAAAGGCAGATTTACTAAGAAAAGATACCAAGCCACATGGCTAAACATAGATAAGAATTATTGGTTAATTTAAGTTAATTTAATTATTGGTTAATTTAAATTAAATTAATTTAAGCAATCTATATGGAAGTTTTAAGAGCTAGTTAATAATAAGCCTGAGATAATAAACCAAACAGTTTATAATTAATTAGCCTTTGTGTGTTTCATTGAGACTGAATGGCTGTAGGACTGGGTGGGACAGAAACAGAAACTTCCATCTACAGAAACTTTCCAATTTCAGGAGGTCCCATTTATTGTCTTAATGCTTATGCTACCAGTGTCCTGTACAGATAGTCATTTTTGTGCCAATAAGTTTAAGCCTATTTCCAACTCTTTCTTTTATCATATTCAGGGTATCTGGTCTTATGCTGAGGTCCTTGATTCATTTGAGATTGAGTTTTGTGATGGGTGAGATAGATGGTCTCTCTTTTTTTCTTCTACATGTGCCCATGCAATTTGACCATCTTGTCCAGCACCATTTTTATAAATGTGCTATCTTTAGTCCTGTGTGTATTTTTGTTTCTTTTGTCAAAAATAAAGTGTTTTGATAGAACAAATGTTATAGAAGCAACCAACCACTTTTTATTCAATTTAAGCCTCAATGTGAAACCCATAACTAATAGTTTTAAAGTGTCCAAGAATATGTTACTAGATAGATAATGTGCCTGGGGAAAACTTACTAACTTATTACTATTATTCTTATAGAGTAACATAGCAATCTTATGACTATGTCATATTGATATTCCCATAGATCAATACATCATTAAACCATCATCAGAGAAGTTTGTTTTTACACTAGTAAATAATTATGGTAGTTGTAAAAGAGATCCAGAACTGAACAATGTGCATAATGTGAGCGACTTTAGAGCACTAAATTGTAATTGGAATATCTTTATCAACCCCTTCTCTCAAGGATCAGCAATCTATATGGAAGAAATAGTAGAAGGAAGGTGGAAGGAAAAGATATATAATTGGTGAAAACAAGATTTCACTGTGTAATGTCAGTATCAGGAAAGAAAATGTAATTTTAAGAAAATCTTCTTTTTTCTAATTGTTCTGTGATATAGCAATTAGATATTGATGAGGCAAAACTTTCAACATTCTTAGATATTTCCCTGTGAAATAATGACTCTCTGGAATTCCATGCTATTATTTTCATAAAATAATCTAATCCATACCTTGTAAATTTTGTTTTAAACCTAAAATAGCAGTGAATAATAAGATTTTGGAAAAGAAAGACTTCTGAGAAAAACATTCAACATTATCAGTGTAATCTTGATAAAATATGGCTGGATTCTCTAAGACTGATAGCTTACTTATATACAAAGAACAAAGTAGTTTCATTTTAAAGACAGTAAACTTCAATGAAACTCATGATTTGCCACATATTATGAATTTATATCATTTGGGAAAATTTCCTATTGAATGAGTGAGAATTGAAAGTAGTATGGATGACACTGAAGTTGATTAATTTATGTGGCATGACACAAAGAAGTAAATCATAAGAAATATTGATAATTAAAATTCAGATGACACAAAAACAGTTCTAAAAATGTTTTGGGATTCTAAAATTTTTATAACCAATAAAAATTATTTAACTATCACAATTCTACTCTTACTGATAATTTCATATTTTGAGGAGATGAAACACTATCTCATTTGTCCCTCCAAAACACACTCTATCTTGTAAAATGGTAAAACTAATTTAGGATTGATTTTTTTTGTTTTAGTTTTTTTCTGTAGAAATAAAGTTACCACAAATAGCATGGGTTCATAGACAAAGCATCTGGGCAGTTTTACAGGGCCCTCTGCTCAGATTAGAAT
Organism: Arvicola amphibius; assembly: GCF_903992535.2. Lineage (NCBI taxonomy): Eukaryota > Metazoa > Chordata > Mammalia > Rodentia > Cricetidae > Arvicola > Arvicola amphibius. The sequence continues at coordinate 48,909,725 of NC_052065.1, forward strand.
CAAGATTACAATCAGATTAAAATCAAGATATTGGCCAGACAGATTCTAGAATTTTTATTAGATGTTTAGCTAGGGAAGAATTAGCTTTCAAGGTGTTGATAGAATTAATTTGCAAATAGATGAGGAACTGATGTTGCCAACTCCTTGCTGACTGCAGGCAGAGGAATAAGCATAGCTTCCTGTTGCATGTCCCTTTCCACTGGCAGTTCACATAATAGCAATGTATTTCTTGAAGATCATATCTCTTTTTATCTACCCATCTATACCTCCCTCCCCACATCTCTTACACACACACACACACACACACACACACACACACACACACACACACTATTTCAGTATCAGACCCAAGCAAGAGAGTGATATGCTATCATTTTGTTATATTCCATTATTCGTAATGTAGTTTCCTACACTGGAGAAAAAAAAGAAATATACAAAGGTGTGACTACGTAAGTTTTAATCACACATCTTTTACTTTTAGTTAAAAAGAAAACAAACTATCTTTTGTCATTTTACATACAAATCCCAGTTATCACCCCCTCCCTTCCTCCCATTCCTTCCACCTTCCCCCAAACCCTGTCCTCCCTCCATCCACTCCTCAGAGAGGGTAAGGCACACTGCTTTGGGAAAAGTCCAAGTCCCTCACTACTATATCTAGACTGAGCAAGGTATCCATCAAATACAATGGGTTCCAAGAAAGCCAGTATAAGCAGTAAGGATAAATCCTCGTCTCACTGCCAGTGGCCCCACAGTCTGCCCCAGCCATAGAACTGTCAACCACATTCACTGGGTCTAGTTTGTTCCTATGCTGATTTCTTCCCATTCTGGCTGGAGTTGTTGAGCTCCCACTAGCTCAGGTAGACTGCTTCAGTGGGTGTACCCATTATGGTCTTAACCTCTTTGTTCATATTCTCACTCCTTGCACTGCACTCTTCGACTGCACTTTGGGAGCTCAGCCCAGTACTCCACTGCAGGTCTCTGCCTCTGTTTCCATCAGTTGCTGGATGAAGGTCCTATGGTGACATTTAAGATAGTCATCAATCTGAATACAGGGCAAGGCCAGTTTGGGCACCCTCTCCTTTATTAAGGTCTTAGCTGGGCTCATTCGTATGAATTCCTGGTAATTCCTCTAGTGTCAGGTTTCTTGCTAGCCCCATAATGGCTCCCTCAATAAAAATATCTCTTTCCTTGCTCTCATTTCTGTCCTTCCTTCATCTCGAATACCCTTTCCCTCAAGTTCTCCCCCTCCTCTCCTCCCCTCTTCTTTCCCTACAGTCCTCCCTTTTCCCTAACCCCCATGTTCCCTATTTTGTCAGTTGAGCATGTCTATTTCCCCTTTCTAGATGGATCTATATATGTTTTTCTTAGGGTTCCCCTTGTTACATAGCTTTTCTAGCGTCATTGCTTTTTACCACAAGTAGTACTCCATTGTGTAAATGTACCACATTTTCCTTATCTATTCTTCAGTTGAGGGGCATCTATGTTGTTTCCAGGTTATAGCTATTACAAATAATGTTAAATAATAATAGTTAAACAAATGTCCTTGTAGTATGACTGAGCATCCTCTGGATATATGTCCATAAGTGGTATTTCTGTGTCCTGAGGTAGGTAGATTCCCAATTTTCTGGGAAACTACCATACTGATTTCCAGAGTGATTGTACAAGTTTTCATTCCCACCAGCAATAGAGGAGTGTTCCCCTTTACTCCACATCCTCTCCAGCATAGTCTATCATTGGTGTTTTAGATCTTAGTCATTCTGACAGATGTAAGATGGTATCTCAGAGTCATTTTTTAATCCCACATCTTACTAGACAAATCAACACTAATGAAGAAAATGGAGCAGAGATTTTAGTAAGCATAACCACAATAAAATATGCACATCCACTGGAGGGACTTTTTTGGTTTTCATTGCTGGTATTGTTGTTATTTAGCTCCTTTGAATGTTGTATTTGTTTTTACCAGATGTTCTGTAGCAGGCATTTTTCTACTATATAAATGAAAGAAAGCAATAGAAAGAAAAGATTAACTTTGCCTCTTCTCATTGTTTTTGTGGGAACCTAGTCTGTTTGGATCCTCACATTCCTAGACCTGGATGGATGGGGGAGGAACTTGGACTTCCCACAGGGCAGGGAACCCTGACTGCTCCTTGGACTGGAGAGGGAGGGAGAGGGGGTGGGGGAGGGGAAGGAAAATGGGAAGAGGGGAGGAGGTGAAAATTTGTAATATTATATAATTTAATAAAAAATAGTCCCTTTAATACTTCAGTACTAGCCTCAATCACTGAAAAATAAACATCAAAAAACAAAATAAAATAAACAAATCAAAAACCTCCTGAACACCAAAATAGATGGCAAGAGTACAGAACACCAGTGTAGAAAATCAGTATAGTACAAAAGTTCTTTGATGATAAGGCCTATAAAACAACTATTTAAAATAATAAATACAGACCTACCATATACTGACATATTTTTTATATACCCTCATACTTAAAACCTTAAAAGCCCAGTAGATTATATGATAAAGAAATTATTTCCACAAAATACTTCTTTATAACTCATGGAAAGTGAAACATTGGCCAAAGGAAATACTTCATTGAGTAGAAATTATTGAGATTCACCTACAGTGATTCTAAACATCCCAATATTTTGCCTTTTTCTATAAACCCACTCTGAATGGTTGTACAAGATTTTTTTATTTCTCTTGACTTTATTCTTTTTCTGATAACTATATATTTATTTTCTTAGAATGTTCATGAGTATTTTTGGTTTCTAACTTGAGTAGACATATTAAACTTATAAAACTGTGTTTTTTAGCTTTTTGTCACCGAGCTGCTTGGCCAGCAAGGAGACCTGACTGTCTACCAGAAGATCCATCATTCATTGGGGTGAGTGAGTGCCTGAACCGCGGCAGCTGCCCCGAGAGGGACCACCGACATTCCCCAATCCCCCACACACACTTCCTGCTCTTCCTGCAGGGGTTATTCTCCCCGGATACTGCCTCTCTCTTCCTGTCCCGTCCCAGCTTGCACCCAGAACCCCCCCCCCCTTCATCCTCCTATCTTTGGGGCCACAAAATCCCACAGCCCAGCCAGTTTGGGCGCCGGGACCTGGAATTGAGTGCACCCAGGCCGGTGGGAGGTCCCCTGTTTCAATAGCCTGCCTGCAGCAAGATAGGCCCTTTGTCAGTGAGCCGCTTGGCCAGCAAGGAGACCTGACTATCTACCAGAAGATCCATCATTCATTGGGGTGAGTTTTGTGTTTTATTGTTAAATTATATTTTGATTAGAATATATTTATACCACTTTACCCTCTTTTTTCTTCCTGCCAGCTCCTCCCAGATAATATCCCTTCAACCTTTCCCCCTTCAAATTGATGGCTTCTTTATTATTATCATTGTTACACTGTGTATACAAATATATAAATATATAAATACAACCTGTTGAGTTAATTTATGTTGTTTGTGTATATGTGGTTTCAAAGCTGACCATTATGCATTGAACAATCAATAATGGAACTCATTACTGGGAGAGACTAAGAGACAGAGTCTCATGTAGCCCTAACTAGTTTCTGAATCTTCTCAGATTTGAGCTCCAAATCTTCCTGCTTACACTGAAGGGCTTGGAAATAGACCTGAATCATCATTCCTCATTTATCAGTGTTATCTTATTACTGATTTAAGTATTTTCCTTTCTCATTGTCACTTCTTGACAATAGGTGCAATGTTATAAATTGTTTCAGGTTTGATTTATCTGAGAATGCCTTTACCTTTCCAATTTTGAAGAACTGCTTTACTAGAAGCAGTATTCTTCACTAGCAGGTTTTGTCTATTAGCTCTTCCCCTTTGTTAATGTTTTATCAAGTTTTTACTTGAAGTCTGCTATTAGATAGTTGAAATACTCTGATGAAATTATTGAATTGTTTTACTGTGCTTTTGAAGCTTGTTATGTTTCTTTAAATAGCTTTACTGCAGTCACTCTCTGAAAATTTACATATAACCACTTTTATTTAATTTCTAGAGTGTGATTGTGTCTGGTGAGGTAATCATCTCCTGGAAATTCTTGATGCTTGTTGACATATGATAACATCTCCATATTGATGGATTAGCTATTTATTTCAGTCTTTGCATTTTAGCTTTGTACCTATTCAAGAAAGTGTGAATATGTTAATTAATGTTCTCTTATACTGTGTTCAATGCTGCTATTTCAGAATTAGAAGACTTTCAAACTAAGATCTATCTCAATTCTGTATTTGGCACATTCAGAGAGGACATAGGGAAGGCCCACTGACAACACATCCACCATAATTGGTCTATGAGCTCTTACCTGAAATCCAGGCTGGCCTACATCCCTTCTCCTCAGTCACTAAACTTTGGTAAATCACCAAAGGATATTTGCCTTCCATTCAGCTCTTTGTTGTGGCTCTTGCATTGTGCTAAAATGATATTTTGTTCCTATGTGAGGACAGAATCATAGGATACTGGCAGGTACTAGGTTTCACCATTGTAGGTCTGGCAATGTGTTCTAAAAACTATACTTCTTTCTCATTTCTTAAGCAAATGTAATATATATATATATATATATATATATATATATATATATATATATATTCTCTGATGTCTGCTATAGGGGGGTCTAGGGAGAAATGTAAGTAGTTTATCTCTTTTTGTCTTCTCCAAAGGATGTTGTTTTATTATTATGTTAACTCTAGTTACTGTGATTTCTCATCTGCGTTCCTAATTTCTTGTGTAGTTTCTTGTAAGTATGGATTGTTGTTCAAATTAATAACTCTGTGGGTAGGTGATCACTGAAATGTCTTCCTCTGACATCTTTCCCTATATGACATATATCATACTAATAGTGGGATAAATAGCTGCAAGATAAATCTAAAATTTTAAGGAAGAGTATCTTAAAATGCTCTATGGGGTATGATTTAAGATAATCATGTGGTGTGGGAAGTTCTTTTATAGATGTGTTACTTTTATTGGTTAATGAATAAAGAATCTGCTTTGGCCTGTGATAGGACAGAATAGAGCTAGGTGGGGGGGAAACTAAACTGAATGCTGGGAGAAAGAAGGCAGTGAGAGAGAAGCCATGTAACCACCCAGATAAGACAGATGCCAGAACTTTGCCTGGTAAACCACAGCCATGTAGCAATTCACAGATTAATAGAAATTGGTTAATTTAAGATGTAAGAGTTATCTTCAAATATGCATAGGCTAATAGGCCAAGAAGTGTTGTGATTAATACAGTTCTGTGTGAATATTTCAGGTCAGGGCAGCTGGGAATGAACTCACAGCCTCCAGCAACAGATTGGCACCCCAACGTGGTCTGAAACATTTGGGACTGAAACCTTCTACCCACCTCAGGTCTGGATGTATCTGTGCCCATTCTGAGTTGGGAGAAAGTAGCTGAGACACCATGCCTACAGCTCACCATTGCTCTTCCAGAGGTCTTCTAGTATTGCACAGGCAGGAGAGCATGGCCAATTCCTGCCGCCATACACAGAGATATTTACAGGCTGTGCAGTGCATTTGCATGGCAGATTTATCTGTTACTCAGATAAAAAGAATTTATATGCTGCCCTGTGCTTTGCAGAGTTGAGGTGGTGAGGACAGCTTCCATTGGGCAGTCTCAGATGCAGTACACATGCCTCTGCCATGTTGGACTAGGCAAAACAAGCAGGCAGTATCATGGAGTTGGTCCTAGACACACTCACTTAGCATTTTAAAAGAAAAAGTGCTCCTGGTAAGAAAACAATTAGAAATATGCATGCAATAAAGACAAATCCAGATGAAAAAAAATCTCTAAATGGGTCTCAGTGTTGGATAAATGTACATAGGCTTGGGTGAGAGAAGAAAAAAAAACTATACAGTTATAAAAAAGGAAGTAAATGGTTTTAAAAACTAAAACAAAGTCTTTACAGAGACAGAATATAAAGAGTCATGGATTAAAGGAATAAAGAAAAATAAGCCATGTGAAGATGGAATTTACATAGAGGGTCTGGCTTATGTGGATTATGTATATTATTGTGGTTTCTTTAAATTATTTGACTGTAAAAGAACTAAGTACAGAGAGATTTCATTGTATGGGCTGCTAAGCTAAACCAATATATATATATATATATATATATATATATATATATATATATATATATATATATTGTCTCTTAACTTCAATTTAATTTAATTTCAATTTGGAAAAGAAGTTATCTTGTTTTCACAGAGGATGAGAACTTGTGGATTTCTTCCACACATGTTGTGATCTAGCTGCTCTCACTCCCCCTGACCAACAGTAGAACTTCCTTGTGGTCTGTAATTGACAAGGATGTTTGTGTTCTTTCTGGCCATTGGTTTTCCACAGAAGCAGTAGAGATATAAAAGGCTTTAGCTCAGGACAAATTAAAGGTTGCTGTTCTTCAACCTGAAAAGAAGCCTCCATGTCTCAATCCCAGCACCCCATGCCAATTTTGTAATCCAAGCTGCTCTGGCATGGCAAATGGAGGTTCCAGTGAGATCTGAAAAGTAGGTATTCGTGAACAGGGTCACTCCATCCGCTGGCTAAATTGAGGAGCATATTGGGAAGGTAATGTGTTGTTTTTTTCATCCCCAGAGATACTCTAAGGGACATCCTCCAAAAGATTTGCAAGTATAAAGAGGTAGGAGGGTGAATTGAAGGCCTCAAAAAGTTACTGAAACTCTTAAAGCAACAAGGTATGGAAGTAACAAGGAAGATAGCTGAAGATTTTGTACAAACAATAGCTCAATTTAGCCCCTGGTTTATTATGGGAGGGGGTTTGCAAATTTATGTGGTTTGATTCACTGAGATCCCCTAAAATGTTGACATAAAATACCCACCAGAATGCAGCACCCCTGCTCATCAGGAAGTAGTCAGACAGGTTGATGATGCCCAAATTCCCTAAAAGATTATTAAAGTGGGGCCCCTTCAATGGTTCCAGAGCAAGAGCAGTGAGCATGCTTCCCTGAGTTCTGTTCTACTCCATATAGCAATTTGGATCCAGAGAGAGTGTGTCTGGGGCCATAAGGCAGCTGGAGCAGAGCTTTGATAGGTGGCTGTGGTGAAAGGCATGTTGCCCTAGCCCAGTCGGTGCCCAGCCTGGGGGACACCATGGCAGTGTCAGGAGTATCAGCAAATATGGCAACAAGTGCTGGACCATAGAAGATCAGCAAAAGATCTTGGAATCACTGCAGCTGTGTTGCTATCTCTGCCACTGCAGATACTGCTGTCAGAATTACTCTTTCGCAGACTGTGCAGATGGCTGAGACTGTCAATCAACTGGCTGAGTCAGCAATTCTTTGGAAATTCAAAATCATCTTAATGGAAATATTCAACTTGAACCAACAAGTGGCTCAGGTACAGTAGCAATTGAACTATCTTTGGACTTTTCAACGGCTAACATGTTCTAGCTTTTATCATGTTATGTGTGTTACTCCTAGAACTGTATTGCATGCTTCTGCTACTGTTATGGAACTCAACCGTCATATGGGAGGGCTTTGGGATACTGCTTTTATTAATTTTATCACCCAGTTAGTGCATGCTAGATGTTTGCAGCGCTGATCTGGCTCATTGGCACTGTCAGTCCTGGGAATACTTGGTTTAGGGCTATGTGTCTGGGTAGCCACGGACATGGATAGGCAATACTTTGGGGGCAGGATGCCAGCTAAGGCAGGGAATATTAGAGGGATATTCCCCACAACAGGCAAGGTATTTCACCCAAAGTAACAAGACAGGCACCATTTATTTTATAAAATAAAACGGGGGAGTTGTTGTGATCTAGCTGCCCTCACTCCCCCTGACCAACAGCACAACTTCCTTGTGGTCTGTAATTGACAAAGATGTTTGGGTTCTTTCTGGCCAGTGGTTTTCCACAGAAGTAGCAGAGGTATAAAAGGATTTAGCTCAGGGCAAAATAAAGGTTGCTGTTCTTCCACCTGAAAAGAAGCCTCTGTGTCTCAATCTCTGCATCCCCCTCCAGTTTTGGTAACCAAGCTGCACTGGCACGGCAAAAACTAATGTGGTTTGATGGACTAAGACACCTCCTCTGAAAGGTCATAGTGAACACCCCCAAAAATTACTTTGCCCAACAAAAAGCAGGAAGAAGTTTGGAGAGACCCACACCCAAATTCCCAAATATTGTTTATTAATGTTTGTTTACATTTAAAAGGGGGATATGCTATAGAGATGAATACTTTGCATTGGTATGGATCATGGTTTATTGATATAAATTTGAGGTCAATTTTGTTATATGTATATTTCTACTCTTGATTAAGGTACCAAGTTTTTGCTACTCATTTAAAAATATAATGTATAATTAAGAAATATAGGTTAATAGATAATTATCTATATTAGTCAAGCTTGTAGTCATGTTAGTTAGGTTTTCTAGATATATAGAGATGTATTTCAGTTAGATTAGTATTCTTCAGATCTTTCAGAGACCTTCAGAATATGGCATTTAAAATATTTAAAGAACTTAGGACTTTATCATGACAGTGAGATATATATGCTCCTGGCAGCACCAATCTACTTCAAGAGAATAGTGGGCATTGAAGAGGCTAATTATGGAGTGTTGTTAGGCATTTGGGCAAGAAATTGTTCTTGCCTGAACTGCTTGATGTTATGTTGTTTGAACTGCACTTGTAGGACCCACAGTAAAATGATTGCTAATATTGCCTAAAAAAAAGGTGAGACAGTCCTTTGTGGTTCCTGCTTCACGAAAGAGTCTGCCAGACATTCCGCAGGACACAGAAGAAAGTGACTGATAAACTGCCAACAATCATGCATTTCTATTTCATTTTGCAAGGTAAAAATAGGAAATGCTTTGATTTACAAAAAATATTAATTTAACTATTGGCAAGATTTCTGATGAGAGTTCTTAGTTAAAAATTTATAGTGTAATACACTATTTTATAAATTACTTCAAAAAAATGAAGCCTAGAAATGTTTGATTGCAGTCATCTTTAAATACATGAATTTGTTTTGTTTTTTATACCTTAAAAATGAAAAATGATGATAAAATACTTTCCCATGGATCACTTTCAATGATGCAAAATAATCAGTGTAAAGATTTCTCACTTCTATAGATAGACCTTACAAATTATAGTTACCCATAGAGTGAGACCACAGTTTCTGGACCAGCAGAAAAATCTGAAAATTGCCTGTAGACTCTAATTAAAATCTAAGGCTATACCCAATTTTAAGTATTTTGAACGTTTATTTTTAATTTGCACATAAATCCATCAAAAGTAACTGCAGAGATGGATGAAGAGATGGTGCATCAGTTTAGAGCATGCACTGCTCTTACAGAGAACCTGAGTTTGATTCCCAACACCCACATTTAGGTAGCTGACAATTGCCTGTAACTCTCATTCCAGGGGATGTGATGTCCTATTCTGTCTATCTTAGGTACTGCACTCAATATATACAAACCCTTTCTCATACATGCATATACACATAATATTCTAGAATTCTCAAAACTAGTACAGAGAATAAACAACGGTTGTGGTCCTGGCACTAAGCAATGCCTTTATGCCTCCCTCACCAAATTTCAAGGGAACATTGGGAAAGAGTAGGTAAAAAGTACATGAGATCCAGAAGATAGGGTAAAGAACCATAAGAGACAATTCTCTAGACTCATACAACAGTTGTAATCATCAACTCAAAATAACTGCAGCTTTCTCCGCTGGGCCTATATATGCCAACTGTTAGTTAAAGAAAGGGAGGGGCTCATAGGTCACTACTCTTCACCTTGGAATTAATGACTACTGATAGAATCTTTGAAAGAGGGAATCACTGTTTTTAGTTGCTTACTTATGAGCCCACTACTCTCTAAAGGATATCTTTAATACATGCGTACACAGACCACACTGATTAGTCTCAGTGGGTAAAAATGAAACAGACAGGGATGTGTGTGTGTGTGTGTGTGTGTGTGTGTGTGTGTGTGTGTGTTTGTGTGTGTGTATGTGTTTGTGTGTGTGTGGAAGGGATTAGTATGGTGCAGGACTGGTAAAGAGATGGGGCCAGGTTACTGTTGGTATGCATTGAATACATGTAAAAATTGTCTAAGAACAAATTTGATTATTTTTAAAAAAACAAAAACATTTATGTTACTTCTTTTACCCAAACCTCTTTTTAAAAAGCAATGACTAGTAATATTTTTCTTGTATATATTACCAGGGAATTTTTATATCCTCATATAGCAAAGATATTTAAGAATGAGTAACTAATATTTTATTCTGTGCAAGATTTCTAATGCAATTTAGAAGATCACTATTAATGGATATCGTTGCTTTAGTATCATTACAGACTACTGCATATCAATATCTCATCTCAACAGTTGCTAATAGAAGATCCATCAAATATATCTGTTCATAGTTTATATACAAATGCTTATTTTTTTAATTGGAGTAAAAAAAATCTGGATACATTTATGAAATTTGTATCACTTTAGAAGTTCAGAATGAAGTTTAAACATGAGGGTAAGGCTGAGACTGCAGGATAGAAAGATACATGAAACTTCTAAAATGTGCTTGAGTTAATAGATTTAATATTAAAACTAATATTTAGGCACCTAAACTGACCCACCGATATTAGTTTCATTAATAGAATTATGTTGAAGATGCTAGTGTTTATGTTATGCTATGAGACTTGCAAATCTATCCATCTTTTCACATACAGGTACCTCTAGATAGGCTTACAGGAATGTCACCTTTCCTAAAGTGTCTGGATAGAAGATCTCTGTCAAGAAAGGACCAAACGGACTTAAAAGAATAAATGGCAAAAATAGCCATATAAATAAGTCTATGTCACTTAGCTAGATTAAAATTTTATGCTATGTATAATCTACCTGTAACAAAATATGAATTAAGATGGGACTATTAATGGGTAATAGCTCAAACCATGTAAATATGCAAATGTCTGTGTGTCTATAAAATATAATTAACAAACATTTCCAAGATTAGGATGCCAATTTTTGGTTGGTTTCAAAATCTCCTAAAGTGCCTGGTGGAATTTTCAGTTTGAGATTAACTCCATGCTTAGAAAGATAATACTGACCCTGCACCTGTCAGTGAAGCTGCAGATGGTGCATGTAACACACACGATTGCCTTCCAAACAGGAAGGAGAAGGAAGAGATAAAAGAACAGATTGCTGTGTGAAATGAACACACACATCCAAAAGACTAATTATTTGTTCCCCAAAACTATTTTCAGTGTGTTTCGCTCTTAAACACTGAGGCTCATTTGGGTACATCATTAAATATGAAATAAAATCTACTACAGTGAATGTAATAAATACATGTATCATTTTGCCATTCATCAAAACACAAACCTTGCATGCTTTTTAAAAATTATTTTTCTTTGAAATAGTGAAGTGTCTATTTTGGATTAAGGTTTCTCAACTGTTTTTGAACAAAACATTTTTTTTCCTCCTGGGACCTTACAATACTGAATTACTTTCAGGGTTAACTTTCCAGATGACCAAATGGCATCAGAGCATTAATTTAATGAAGAAACCTTTAAAATGAAAATAGCTATCAAAATAGCATTAGTTTAAATTACAAATTTGAAAAGCACTATCCTAATACTCTTAAGTTAAAAAGAATAAAACAGATATTTATAAGTAAATATATTTGTGCAGTATTCATATAGTGGCAAGAAAAATGTTTTACTACAAATGAATCTTGTAGGCAAGTAATTTGAATTTCAAATTACTCTATGCCTCAAACTAAAGTTTATGAATTATATGGCTTTGTGTTGATTAGAAACCTATTTTAAAATAAATATATTCAATTAGATAATAAACATGCATAATATTTAACAGAAGAAATTCCTGGTACTGTAGTATTTTTGTGTTTGTGTTTTTCCGTGTACCTAAAGGCATATTTATTTATACATTTTGAATGTTTTTCTACAGTTTGATAGCTAAGAGGTTTTTTTCAGTTAAAAAAGGACAACCTCACCAAACGAATTTCAGATCAAATTTCTCTCTCATAATGCCTTGCATAGTCTTAAAAATAATTTCATTGTGCAAAAATATCTGTCACAGTCATTCTAACATAAATGTGCTACTGCCTATACAGTACATATGTCTAAAACTCCTGTTTTCACAAATCCAAAGAATTCTTATGAGTTCCAAGGAGCTAAATTAAAGGATCCACCTTAAACAGGTCAGACATATTCCCCTCAATTCCCTGGTCCTAAAATTTTTTTCCTTAACTTTGTCCTCTGTTCTGCCAATACCTTAACTAGGTGTAAGAGACATCAGACATTTCCATAACAATCACCAGACAGGAGCAAAGAAACCAACCATGCCAGGATGTGGCCAACACCCATCCTTCTCTGGTTCCCTCCCAAAGACGATGCCCACAAATAAGCAGGAAGAAATCTTAAGAATCTGCCGTTCCAATTCCTTCAACCTGTGGTGTCTAATCTCCTGCATTTATTATAAAAAAGAGGTGGGAATGTAATGCTGTCTCTTTAAGAGACAAGCCACACCGACCCCCAGCCTCTCTCCCTCCCTTGCCATCTTTGGCTCTCCCTTAGTCCCCTTTTCTCTCTTCTCTCTTCCTCTCTCTCTCTCTCCCTCTCTCTCTCTCCTTTTCCCCTTTTCCTTCTCCTCCATAACCCATCTAATAAATATCTAACTTAACTTTACATGGTGTGCCTATCGGTCTCTCTTGTCTACCTGCCACAGTCACATGGAGATCTACTACGTGGTCTTGTGCGCTGTCCCTACTTGGGACCCTGGTATCTTGCAGCAAACCTATCTGCATGGTATGCCTATCTGTCTGCCCTTTGCACACCTGTTGCCCACATGGTTAGCCACTGGGGAAGCCCAGGGGACCAGCCACCTTGGTTTGTGGACCTGCTGCTGGTCTTGACCCCACAGCAAGCAGCTGGGGACCCGCAGAAAATCCATAACAACCATGGTTTCTGGTACATACAACAGAGGGCTCTGGTGCTTCAGGAGTTTTTGGTATCAGTATAGTTTCTGGTGTCCCAGTCACTGGTGTAGCCTCTAATAGATTAGGGATTTCTGGGGTTCCAGATACCAGTGTGGCCTCTGGTAGAGCAGGAGGCCTCTGCCAGAGTTGTAGGCTGGGATATGGAGACGAGGGGGGTGGCCTCTGGACATTTAATTTTTGATGTGTAAATTATACCCCTTATGAAAACCAAATAGATAAAGATCTCCATAAATATTTAGAAATTATGTCATTGTTTTATTCTGTCATTCTTTCAGGTAGACCATTTTGACTTTGTAGCTGTAACTTCTGCAGCTGTATACTAGTCACACTATGTTCACATTGATGCACTGCCATTTACCAATGTTTATCCAATACAAGCCTCTTGGCATATTCTCTTATTTTCCTGTATTTCAGTTGTAGGGATACGTGTGTGTATGTGTGTGTGTGTGTGTTAACATTTGTGAAATTTTTAGTATAGTATTCCTTTCTGTATTCCAAATATTCTCACAGGAAGTACAGAAATTGTTAGTTAAGAGTAGTTATTAACTTCCTATGCTTGTTTTCTGCATAAGATAAAGAAAGTTTTAAAAAATTTACTTTTGTATTCTTCCACTCAGTGAGAACTAATCAAAAATCTGAAATCTGCTGGCTCCAAACACTGCTTCTGAGAGTGCTAAGCATACCTGAATAGCATATCCATGCCTTGATGCTCTGTGGCAGGATGGCCTATTTCTTCAGTTGACATTTCTTTAAGATTTGTGACATCAGTACCTTCTGGTTGTCACAGATGTAGCTTTTATTCTTTCCCAATTATTTTCCTTAAAGTTGAAGGAGACTTTCTGACCTCACTTAAATTCAACATAAAAAAAATAAAATCTAGAAGCTACATATGAGAGAAAGAATGTAGAATTTTTTCATACTTGGATTTGGTGATTTTTCTTAATAATTTTCACATCCATCTATGGACCTGAAAATTTTGTGTTTAATTTTTATTTATTGATACATAATATTCTATCGTTTATACGTTCTATTTTGTCATGACACACTGATGGGCATATAGGATTGTTCTATTTTTCTTAGTGTTGTGAATAGGTCAACAATATACAAAGATGTGTTGGTATTTCCTTGGTAGGATCTAGAGTCTTATGAATATATGCTCAGGATTGGTATAGCTGTATCATATGGTGCAGTACAATGCCTGCTTTGCACACTATATTCATGAGTCGGGTAAGGGCCTGGAGATTGAAATACACACACACACACACACAGAGAGAGAGAGAGAGAGAGAGAGAGAGAGAGAGAGAGAGAGAGAGAGAGGAGAGAGAGAGAGGAAGGGGGGGAGGGGGGGGGAGGGGGAATGGGTTGCAAGAATGCCCCAAGAATATTCTCTTTATTGTGTTCCAGGGAAGCTCATATAAGGTCTCCTTGACTAATGGCCACACTCTAACTCTCAGCTGCAAGGCGACCAGAAACCATGCCCCTGCCATCAAGAACTCCTTAGGGTCTCCTTCTCAGAGCAGCTGCAAAACAAGTTGTTTGCTCAGAGTAGCTGCAAGCACAGGAAAACAGGCTGTTTACTCCAGCAAGTAGGGGGGTCACAGAAAATTCATGGTCTGGGGGTCCAGATTCCCCAGCAATATGGTGATATTATTTTTGTATGTTTGGTTCTCCTAAAAGTCTAAACTAATTTCTATAGGCACTAAACAAACTTACACCCCTAGCAGCAACAAATAAAATCTCCTCTTCCACCATATTTTAGCCAACAGTTGTCATGTCATTTATGACAGTCTATGTTGAGATAAAATGTCAAAGGAGTTTTAATTTGCATTTGCCTAATGGCTAAGGATGTTCACATTTAAAAAAAAATATTTATTAGTCATTTAGTTTATTTTAGGAACTTTCTATTTACTTCATTAGCCCATTTCTCAATTTGCAACTTTGTTCTTTGGGATTATTTTTCTATGTTAATATCTGAATTTTTTTTATTCTAGATCTCAACTCTTGGTAGTTTCCTTGGTAGTTTCCTTTTTTTTATTCTAGGTCTCTAACTTTGCTGTTAGTTTCCTTTGCTATGCTGAGACTTTTTAATTTCACATAATGGCGTGCAATTTCTTGGGATTATGTTTTGTGTTTTTGGAGTTGTTTTCAGAAGTTTTTTCTTATACTCATGTTATGACATTTTTTCCTACATCAGGTTCAACATTTCAGGTTGACAGTTAAGAATTTCATCCATTTTGAATTGAAATTAACTATCCTACAAATGATTTGCTTATGGGATTAATTTTTAAGATTCTTTTTTATCATGTTTCTCATTTGACCATTTGAAGTTATGTTCTTCAGAAGCTTTTCAGAGTATATCTATTTATATATTCTTCAGAATCTGCCATTTTCCTATTGAAAACAGCAAATTTTCATATCATGGTCTTAATCTTTCAACTCAATTTCAAAGATTTATTTATTTCTAAAAAGTGAAAAGCTAACAGAAGTAGTATCACATTCCCATAATCCCAGCCCTTGAGAGGATAAGATGGAATAATCATAGCTGTAATATAAGCCTGGGACACATACAACCTTTCAGACCATCCTTAGCCATATAAAATATTCTTTTAAAAATGTGTGTGTGTGTATATAAACTGACATATGAAGTATGCATTAAATGACATAATTTGCTATTAAAATATATTGAATGATAATATATAAAAGCATATATGGGCAGACTTACTTTATAAAATTTTTCTTTACTGTAGGTATAATAATTGGTATGGTCAATTATGCCTTAGAAGTTGCCCACACTCTCTTTTATTTGCTCTTTATCTCCCATAAAGAACACTGTTACAAGGGTGGGAGAGATGGCTCAGTAGTTAAGCGCACTGACTGTTATTCCAGACGTCCTGAGTTCAATTCTCAGCAACCACATAATGGCTTACAATCATCATTTTCATTAGCATAAAAGTCATAACTATCTCTTTAAAAAGAATGCTGTTTCAATGCCTGGTTTTGTGACAAAAAAATCATGTGTATACCTTCTTTGAGCACTGCATTGTTCTCAGTAGCTTTATAATATCATCACATAATGCCTATCTGAAAATAGTTGGATATCATAATACCAGTTTAGAAATACAACAGTTGGGGTTAATTAATTATTGTATTTGTTTTCTAACTAACAAGGTAAAACTGTCATAGTAGGTGTGGCTAAAAACGTAAGAAATGGTCTGTTATGTTATCTCAATAGCTGTGAGACAAACTGTATGTCCATTAATTTGAGACTGTTATCTTCTGAGAAAGAAATAAAGCACATACTGTTGGCATAAAGAAGTTATTTGCTATCCTTCTCTTTATCTTTCGTGTTACAATAATTATGGGTAAATCGAGGTAAATATTTTTGTAGCACACAAATAACTTACCTATTCATATACTTATTTGAATAATTGTATAATTACATAGAAATCCAGTCTTAGTTTTTTCCAACCTTTGATTAGACCCACATAATCTTATTAAATATTATCCTATTATAGTCGTCTTAATTGTAGGAAATTTATATTGAGCTTATTTTTCTCTTTTTTTAACCACCCTATCTCAAGTCCTTATACATGACACACACATATATACATATCTAATTATCAAAATAAAGACTTGGGAATCATAATAGACTTTATTAAAGACACAAATTTGGAAATCTATAGCAAAACGGACAAGTAACATATTAGTTATAAGTAGATGCAATTATGTTTCATGAGAAATTCTCATACCACTGTAGCCACAAAGAATTTGTCACAATCTTCCAGAAAATGTAGGAAACTGTGACATTGACAGCCAAAGAGATTATATAGGAAATCACCACCAAAGTTAATAACAGAAGAGCTGTCTGGAACAGGTCCTTATTATATTTCAGTTTCTATAGTTCTTTTAAAATCACTAAATGTCTAGGGCAACAAACTGAGACTCAGAAATAAAATTACTCATTACTTAACACATGTAAGAAATTTCTTGTTTGTGGCTGTCTCCTTTCCTTGTCTCTTTGCAATACTCAGACCAGAAGTTATTAATATTAGTTTGCCAATTCTAAAACTTTTTGCCAATATTTTATCTTTCATTCAATTACTTTTGAGCTATCAAGGCCTATATTTATTATAAAGATTATATGTTCTGTAAACTGAGTATTCTTAATAAAAAATAAAAGGTAGAAGAGAGAAATTCAACAGGGGCAGGCATTATCTCCTTTTATGTAATGGAGAATCAGCAGTTATTAATTAGACATGGGATTTTCATATATGTATAAATTAATGTAGTTTTATTATAGTAATATTACATATAGTATAATATCATATATTATAGTAATATAATTGAGAATTTTGGTTTAAAGTTTAATGGTGGTATTATAAAGCTAATATTTTCTGTTGCTATCCTTTAAAATTATTTAAGAACAATAAGAGTACAGAAAATGAAAATACTTAAGACCAACAAACAAATAGGACCTCATTCAACTAAAATACATCTGTACAGCAAAGGAAACTATTGTTTGTGTGAAGAAGCAGCCTGTATAGGAAAAAAATGATTATTAGCTTTACATCTGACAGTTGGCTGGTACATTGAATATATAAATAACTCAATAATTTAAGCACCAAGAAAACAAAGAAGTCAGTTAAAAGTTGTGGCATGGAACCAGTGAATTTTCAAAAGAATAAATACAAATGGTTGTGAAATAGTTTTTAAAATGTTCACTATCATTAGTCAGCAGAGAAATGCAAATTAAACTACTTTGAGATTTTATCTTTCTTCAGTTAGAAAATCCTAATTTGACTCTTATGGTGGTTGCTAGGAGGATGATCAGACAAATTCTGAGTCATAAACAAAGGGATGTCATTTCGATTTCAGTGGAGTGGAAGCTTATGTGAAAATGAGAAGTATCTCTTCAGAAAGAACCAAAGCTAAGAACTCATTCTAAAGACTGAGAAGGCAGGCTACTGTAGAAAGGCTTAAGAAACCAAATGGAAAAATGTATTTAATGATTGCTACAGAGCAAACAATTGTAAACACCTGAATGTGTATTAGTAATTCTCCGATTAAATACAGATGTGACTATTTCTTAAATAGAAAATCTTAAGGCAGGTAGAGAGACTCTTCATAAGCACATATGGCATGGTATATGTTATTTTTCTCTTTTTAACCACCCTATCTCAATTTCTTATACATGACACACACATATATACATATCTGGTGTTAAATTTAGTGTTAAATGAAAACAAGGAAACGTTAGAAGAAAGACTAATTACTGTATCTTTGCTAAAGTATAAAAATGTGTGTCTGCGTATGTAAAAAAATCTCTGTAAGGATATTCAAGAAGAAAATTACTATTATTAGTACCAATTATAGAACTAAAATTATTGTAACTATCAAAATTTGGAAGTTGAAATAGAAGATGAGTAGTAGCTTAAATTATAGATCCTATTCTTCATTTTCTAGTAAATTCATACTTTAAGAACTACGTTACCCAGAAATCATACTTAGGAGGTTATGACTATCAGAAACAATCATACACACAGTTGTAAGCATAAACGGTTAAAAGAATATATATGTGTGTGTTTATAATTGTCATTACACAGACACACACTATAGACAGACAAATAGACAGACACACATAAATACAACATTCTCAGTCTGTATATCTTACTTGTACATGTGTTTTCAGGGCTATTTGTTATTGGAGAACCAATTGGTGTGCTCTTATCTAAGGAAGACTATCCCATTCTCAACACCCCTTATTTGCTTGTACTTTTTGTGGAGGGTTAAACTTTGTGGGTTTTCACCATCAATTTTTAAAAGTCTATTGTTGTTTTCCTTGTTTAGCTCATGTTTGGACAGTCATGTTGATAAGGATTTATAGTGTAGCTTCTGACATTCCAGAAAATACAGTTTCACTGAAAACGCTCTAATTCTCTGACTCTTACAACCTCTCTATCTCCCTCTTTTGCAATGTTCCCTGAACCTTAAGTGCAGGAGTTACACTGTAGGTTTATGCATTGGAACTTGGTCCCACAACTCTGTATTTTGATTGGTTATGGTTTTCTGTAATGGTCACTGTCTGTTGTAAAGAGAAATTTCATTGATGAGAGGTTTCCTTTTCTGTGTACCTAAGACCAAGAGTAAAATTAAGGTCTGTTCTATTTTACTAAAGTGGTGGCTGTATGTTCTCCTCCAAGAAACACATGCCTATACTAGCTCTGTGTAATTGGCTAGGTATCCAATAGAACGCACCTCTTGGGGAAGTGGTAACCAGGGAAAATAGCCATATGTATTTTTGCAGAATCTCTCAGACTACCCTAACCAGCAGCTCATAAGAGAACTTCTCATGCCTGGCGTTAGGCTCTAATTAGGTGGCCTTGGCTCTTGGAAGGAACACTGTTAGTCCAGATGAAAACAATCCATTTAAACTACATGTGCATATTTATAAATACATTTATGAAGAGTATAGTTTTTGTAGGTATATAGTTAATGGAATGATTCCTTATGGACTTTTAAGATATCCTTTCTAATATTTTTATTATCCTTCTTATGTGTTGATCTCTCTCCATCTCTGATTAGAACAACATTTACGGCAGATCACTTATACCATGTTTCACCTTGTTCATACGTCCCCCTACCAGGCGAGGGCCAGCTGTATATGGAAAATCTATGTAAACGAACAGAGACTACAGAAACAAGCATAACCAACAGAATACAAGAGATAGAAGAAAGAATCTCAGATTCTGAAGATACCATAGAGAAAATAAACGCACTGATCAAAGAAAACAGCAAATCCAACAAATTCTCATCACAAAACATTCAGGAAATCTGGGACACAATAAAAAGACCAAACCTAAGAATAATAGGCGTAGAAGAAGGAGAAGAATTACAGCTCAATGGTCCAGAAAATATATTTAATAAAATTATAGAAGAAAACTTCCCAAACCTAAAGGAAGATATTCCTATTAAGGTTCAAGAAGCTTACAGAACACCAAATAGACTGAAACAAAAAAAATCCCCTCACCATATTATAATCAAAACACAAAACATACAGAATAAAGAAAGAATATTAAGAGCTGCAAAGGAAAAAGGTCAAGTAACATATAAAGGTAAACCTATCAGACTAACACCTGACTTCTCTATGGAAACCATGAAAGCCAGAAGGTCCTGGATAGATGTTTTGCAGAAACTAAGAGACCATGGATGCAAGCCCAGATTACTATACCCACCCAAGCTTTCATTCACTATAAATGGAGAAAACAAAATATTCCAGGATAAAAACAAATTTAAACAATACATAGCCACAAATCCAGCCTTACAGAAAGTAATAGAAGGAAATTTACAAACAAAGGAGTCCAGAATTGCCTAAAATAACTCAGACATCTAGTGACCCTTCACCAGCACATCTCAAAGAAAGGAAACAATAATCTCTACTACCAAATAAAAAATGGCAACCGGAGTTAACATCCACTGGTCATTAATATCACTTAATATCAATGAACTCAATTCACCTATAAAAAGGCACAGGCTAACAGATTGGATATGAAAACAGGATCCAACATTCTGCTGTTTACAAGGAACACACCTCAATCACAAAGACAGACATCTACTCAGAGTAAAGGGTTGGGAAAAGGTTTATCAAGCAAATGGACCTAAGAAACAAGCAGGTGTGGCCATACTAATTTCTAACAAAGTTGACTTCAAACTAAAATCAATCAGAAGAGATGGAAAGGGACACTTTATACTCATTACAGGAAAAATCTATCAGAATGAAGTCTCAATCCTGAATATCTATGCCCCTAATACAAAAGCACCCACTAATATAAAAGAAACATTACTATAACTCAAGGCAGCCATCAAACCAAAAACACGGATGGTGGGAGACTTCAACACTCCTCTTTCACCAATGGACAGGTCAATCCGACAGAAACCTAACAGAGAATTAAGAAACTTAATAGAGGTAATGAACCAAATTGACTTAACAGACATCTATAGAACATTCCACCCAAACAGGAAAGAATATACCTTCTTCTCTGCGGCTCATGGAACCTTTTCGAAAATTGACCACATACTCGGTAACAAAGCAAACTTCCACAGTTACAAAAAAATATTAGTAACCACCTGCATCTTATCGGATCACCATGGATTAAAATTAGAATTCAACAACAATGCTACCCCCAGAAAGCCTACAAACTCATGGAAACTGAACAGTCAACTACTGAGCCACACCTGGGTCAAGGAAGAAATAAAGAAAGGAATTAAAGTCTTTCTTGAATTTAATGAAAATAAAGACACAACATACTCAAACTTATGGGACACTATGAAAGCAGTGCTAAGAGGAAAATTCATAGCACTAAGTGCCCACTTTAAAAAAAAACGGAGAAAGCACACATTGGAGACTTAACAGGACACCTGAAAGCTTTAGAAAAAAAAGAAGCAGACGCACCTAGGAGGAGTAGAAGACTGGAAATTATCAAACTGAGGGCAGAAATCAACAAAACAGAAACACAGAAAACAATCCAAAGAATCAATGAAACAAAAAGCTGGTTCTTGGAGAAAATCAACAAGATTGACAAACCCCTAGCCAAACTAATCAAACGGCAGAGAGAGAACACACAAATTAATAAGATGAGAAATGAAAAAGGGGACATAACCACAGACACAGAGGAAATTCAGAGAATCATTAGATCTTACTACAAAAGCCTGTATGCCACAAAATTGGAAAATGTAAAAGAAATGGACACTTTTTAGATAAGTACCATATACCAAAGTTAAACCAGGACCAGGTAAATGCTCTAAATAGTCCTGTTAGTTGCGAAGAATTAGAAACTGTTATCAGAAACCTCCCTGCCAAAAAGCCCAGGACCTGATGGGTTCAATGCAGAATTCTACCAGAACTTCCAAGAAGACCTAATATCTATACTCCTTAAGGTATTTCATAATATAGAAACAGAACAGTCATTGCCAAATTCCTTTTATGAAGCTACAATTACCCTGATTCCTAAACCACACAAAGACTCAACCAAGAAAGAGAATTACAGGCCAATCTCACTCATGAACATCGATGCAAAAATTCTCAATAAAATACTGGCAAACAGAATCCAAGAACACATTAGAAAAATTATCCACTATGATCAAGTAGGCTTCATCCCAGAGATGCAGGGCTGGTTCAACATACGAAAGTCTATCAATGTAATCCATCATATAAATAAACTGAAGGATAAAAACCATATGATCATCTCATTAGATGCAGAAAAAGCATTTGACAAAATTCAGCACCCCTTTATGATAAAGGTCTTGGAGAGATTAGGGATACAGGAGTCATTCCTATATATAATAAAGGCTATTTACAGCAAGCCGACAGCTAACATCAAATTAAATGGAGAGAAACTCAAGGCCATCCCACTAAATTCAGGAACGTGACAAGGCTGTCCACTCTCTCCTTATCTCTTCAATATAGTGCTTGAAGTTCTAGCAATAGCAATAAGACAACACAAGGGGATGAAGGGGATTCGAATTGGAAAGGAATAAATTAAACTTTCGTTATTTGCAGATGATATGATAGTGTACATAAGTGACCCAAAAAACTCCACGAAAGAACTCCTACAGCTGATAAACTCCTTTAGTATCGTGGCAGGATACAAGATCAACTCCAAAAAATCAGTTGCCCTCCTATATACAAAGGATAAGGAAGCAGAGAAAGAAATCAGAGAAGCGTCACCTTTCACGATAGCCACAAATAGCATAAAATATATTGGGGTAACTCTAACAAAGGAAGTGAAAGACCTATTTGACAAGAACTTTGAGTCTTTGAAGAAAGAAATTGAAGAGGATACCAGAAAATGGAAGGATCCCCTTGCTCTTGGAGTGGGATGATCAACATAGTAAAAATGGCAATACTACCAAAGGCAATCTATAGATTTAATGTAATCCCCTTAAAGATCCCATCAAAATTCTTCACAGATCTTGTGAGGACAATAATCAACTTTATATGGAAGAACAAGAAACCCAGGATAGCCAACATAATCTTATACAATAAAGGAACTTCTGGAGGCATTACCGTCTCTGACTTCAAACTCTAATATAGAGCTACAGTATTGAAAACAGCTTGGTATTGGCATAAAAATAGAGAAGTCGACCAATGGAATTGAATAGAAGACCCAGATCTTTTTTTTTTTTTTTTTTGGTTTTTCGAGACAGGGTTTCTCTGCAGCGTTTTTAGAGCCTGTCCTGGAACTAGCTCTTGTAGACCCGGCTGTCCTCAAACTCACAGAGATCCGCCTGCCTCTGCCTCCCGAGTGCTGGGATTAAAGGCATGCGCCACCACCGCCCGGCTGAAGACCCAGATCTTAACCCACAAACATATGAACACCTGATTTTTGATAAAGGAGCTGAAAGCACACAATGGAAGAAAGAAAGTATCTTCAACAAATGGTGCTGGCATAACTGGATGTCAACGTGTAGAAGAATGAAATTAGATCCATATCTATCACCATGCACAAAATTCAAGTCCAAATGGATTAAAGACCTCAATATTAATCTGAACACACTTAACCTGTTAGAGGTGAAAGTGGGAAGTACTCTACAACATTTGGGCACAGGAGACCACTTCCTACGTATAGCCCCAGCAGCACAGACATTAAGGGCAACATTGAATAAATGGGACCTCCTGAAGCTGAGCAGCTTCTGTAAAGCAAAGGACACTGTCACTAAGACACAAAGGCAGCCTACTGACTGTGAAAAGATCTTCACCAACCCCACAACAGACAAAGGTATGATCTCCAAAATATATAAGGAACTCAAGAAACTAGACTTTAAAATGCTAATTAACCCAATTAAAAAATGGGGCGCTGAACTGAACAGAGAATTCTCAACAGAAGAAGTTCAAATGGCCAAAAGACACTTAAAGGTATGCTCAACCTCCTTAGAGATCAGGGAAATGCAAATCAAAACAACATTGAGATACCATCTTACACCTTTCTGATTGGCTAAAATCAAAAACACCAATGATAGCCTTTGCTGGAGAGGTTGTGGGGTAAGGGGTACACTCATCCATTGCTGGTGGGAATGCAAACTTGTGCAACCGCTTTGGAAAGCAGTGTGGCGGTTTCTCAGCAAATTCGGGATCAACCTACCCCAGGACCCAGCAATCCCACTCTTGGGAATTTACCCAAGAGATGCCCAATCATCTTACAAAAGCATTTGTTCAACTATATTCATGGCAGCATTATTTGTAATAGCCAGAACATGGAAACAACCTAGATGCCCTTCAGTGGAATAATGGATGAAGAAAGTGTGGAATATATACATATTAGAGTACTACTCGGTGGTAAAAAAACAATGACATCTTGAATTTTGCAGGCAAATGGATGGAAATAGAAAACACCATCCTGAGTGAGGTAACCCAGGCCCAAAAAGATGAACATGGGGTGTACTCACTCATAATTGCTTTCTAGCCATAAATAAAGGACATCGAGCCTATAATCCATGATCCTAGATAAGCTAAATAAGAAGGTGAATCCAAAGAAAAACATATAGTTATCCTCCTGGATATTGGAAGTAGACAAGATTGCCGGACAAAAAATGGGAACTTGGGGGTAGGGTTGGATGGGGGGATGGGGAAATGGGGAGAGAAAAGTGTGAAGTGGAGGATGGGAAGACCTTTGGGGAATATGATGGTTGGGATATAGGAAGGGTGGATATGGGAACAAGGAATTATATATCTTAATTAAGGGAGCCATTCTAGGGTTGGCAGAGACTTGACTCTAGGGGGGTTCCCAGGTATCCAGAAAGATGCACCCAGCTAGTTCCTTGGGCAGCTGAGGAGAGGGTGCCAGAAATGTCCAGATCCTATTGCCATACTCATGAATATCTTGCATATCACCATAGAACCTTCACCTGGCATTGGATGGAGAAAATGACAGAGCCCCACATAGAAGCACCCGATTGAGCTCCCAATGTCCTGATGAGGAGCAGAAGGAGGGAGATCATGAGCAAGGAAGTCAGAACCGTGAGGGGTGCGTTCACCCATTGAGACAGTGGGACAGAGCTAACAGGAGACCACCAAGTCTAGTTGGAATGGGACTGATGGAAGAGGCAACCAAACCAGACTCTCTTAATGTGGCTGACGGTTGAGGAGGACTGAGAAACCAAGGACAATGGCGATGGGCTTGGACTCTACAGCATGGACGAGCTCACTGTGAGCCTTGTCAGCTTTGTTGCTCACCTTCCTGAACTTAGGGGGAGTTGGGAGGACCTTGGACTTAACATAGTGAAGGGAACCCTGATGGCTCTTTGGCTTGGAGAGGGAGGGAGTGGGGGTATGGGTGGAAGGGAGGGGAGGGAAGGGGGAGGAGAAGGGGAGGAGATGGAAATTTTTAATAAAAAAATTAGAAAAAAAACACACAGAGATTGGGACTATGCCTTGATGAGCTATGAGCAGGGTTAGGCAGAGGAGACAAAAGAGCTGGATTTTCCAAGGCTATATTTCTCATGGAAGCAAGTGCTGTAGACTTCTTTTCACTATATTCTGGAAAATAAAATAACATGGGTGATTGAAGTGTTATGAGAATTGCAAAATAAACAATTACTTATTCTCTAAGGTGCTGCATGAAAAAATAAAAGAAAACCTTTTGAGCAAGCCATGAGGAACAAACTAGTAAGCAGCATTCCTCCATGGTCTCTGCTTCAGTTCTGGCTGCCAAGTTCCTGTCCTGATTGAGTTCCTGTCCCAACTCCCCTTCATGATGGACAATAAGCAGCTGTAACCTGAAACCAACCCTTCCCTCCACAAGTTGCTTTTAATCATGGTGCTCTATCACAGCAATAGAAATGCTGAGACAGGGCAGAAGAGGGGGTAGGAGAAACAAAAAACCAAATTTTGGTTGAAAATGTCACAATATAATTCTGTGTATGCTAATTTAAAACTCTTAAAATGATAACAATAAATTGATGTTGCGAGTTATTTCAAATAGGTGCTCAGATAGGTGGAGTGAATTGCTCTTTCTTATTTTTGTTTTTGGAGACAGGGTTTCTGTATAGCTTTGGAGCCTGTTCTGGAACTTGCTGTGTAGGCCAGGCTGGCTTTCAACTCGCAGTGATCTGCCTGTCCCTGCCTCCTGAGTGCTGGGATTAAAGGCACGCGCCACCACTGTCTGGCTGAGTGAATTGCTCTTATAAGTCATATTTCCTCGCCATTTTCCCCTGAAGAATCATAATACAGAGTCCTTAAATGAATAATGGGGTTGGGTGTGATGATTATAAGGCTTATAATTCCAATTCTTAGGAGGCAGAGGCAGGAAGATTATGAGCCATGGCTGTCCTGGATTGCATAGCAAGGAAGACCTTGTCTCAAACAAAGAAATAAGCAAAGAAGAATGATTAAGCTGTGATCCATCCATGCCTTTCCTTGTGCAATTTAAAAAGAAGTGAGTAAGTTCAGTTTCTTTACATGGTCTCATTTTTCTTCTTTATAGGCAACTAATTTACACCTAAGCCCAAATCAGTGAAACAAAGTATAATTATAATATATATATATAATTATATATATGTATATATATATATATATATACATACACACACACACATATGTGTGTGTGTAATTTGCTGAAATAGAATTTTATCTTTTTAATAAAGATGCTCACTTTTATTCTTTTAGTGTGGTTTTCTTCTTTGGTATCTACATGTGGCAAAATGCATCAAGTACTACATATTTGAAGCATGCACATGTTGTTGGCTTTTTTTAAAGATGACACTACTTTCAGGGATGAAAACAATTGAGAAAAGTAAAGGTAAAGCTATGTGAATGGGCAAACTTAATATTTTAAAATTCCTTATAGAGTGTAGACCATGTTCCTTGCTTTATTGACAGCATTGGAGGCAAAACTTCAGCCTAACTCCACCCCAAATTCCAAAGTATTGGAGGAAGTGCGCTATCAGTGCTACACCTGTGCCTTCTAAACACTTATTTTTCTTTGGGTGCTATTAGTAATTTATTTATTTATTTAAACAGGTTCTCATTTATTCAGGCTGGCCTGGAACATGCTATGTAGCCAAAAATGACTTTGAAACTTTGATCCTGCTGTTTCTACTTTCCATGTGTATTTCTGGGATTCTAGATATGCACCCAGTTTATGCAGTGCTGAGGTTCAAACCTAGAGCTTCATGAATCCTAGGCAAGCCACATCCCGAACTTCTATTGATACTGGTCCTTCTGTGGGCATCTACTGATACTGGTCCTTCTGTGGGCATCTACTGATACTGGTCCTTCTGTGGGCATCTACTGATATTGGTCCTTCTGTGGGCAGCTACTGATACTGGTCCTTCTGTGGGCATCTACTGATACTGGCCCTTCTGTGGGCTGGGTATAAGAAACACCACTGGGAGGTAGATATCTTTGATAGACAACCCCATATCTCTTATTCTGTGGGTTCTACAGTTCATATCCTGAAGCAGTTCCTTCCCCATGCCAGAACACACATAGAAATATCCAGTCCTGAGGGCTGGGAAAACGGCTCATTGGGTAAGAGCATTTGCTCTACATACATAATACATAAGGATCGGAATTCAAATCCCCAGAACTAACAGGCAGCATGCCTGTAACCCAGTATTGTGGAATGGAGACAGGTGAACCCCAATGGTTGCCTAGATGAAGGGATATGGCCTATCTAGACATGGACAGAGACACATGCATCTGAATATTCAAATGCATGTAGCTTCCCCACCCAAGAAATGTCCAACCCCTTTCATCCTTGGCCTGTGGGATAAAGCATCAGGAAGAAGTGTGTTTCCAGTGTTCCATGCTAGTTCAGTCTCAACCCTCCAGTGTCTGCTGGACATTAGATTTACTTGTCTGGCCCTCACCCCTGCAGGATCCAATATTCCATGCTTCTTGTTTTTCCTTCTTCCTTCGAACAACTCCTTCTCCAACCCTTCTTCCTTCCCATCCTTCATTCTTCCTTACCCCTTCTTCCTTCCCATCTCTCCTTATTCCCATCCCTTCTCCCTTCCCATCGTCCTTCCATCCCTTTATCTCCACCACTCTCTCTTTCTTCCCCACCCCTTCTTCCTTCCCAACCTTCGTTCTTCTACACCCCTGCTTCCTTCCCACCCCCTCCTTTCCTACTCCTTCCTTCCCACCCCTTCTTCCTTCCCATCCCACCTCCCTTCCTACCCCTCTTTCCTTTCCCACTCCTTCCTTTGGACCCAACCTCCTTCCCCACTCCTTCCTTCTCACCCCTCCTTCCTTCCCGCCCCTCCTCCTTCCCAACTCCTTCCTTTCTACCCCTTCTTCTTTCCTATCTCTCCTCCTCCCCACTCCTTCCTTCCATCCCTTCTCCTCCCCACTCCTTCCTTCCCATCCCTCCTCCCCCCACTCCTTCATTCCCACCCATCCTCCTCCCTCACTCCTTCCTTTCTACCCCTCCTTCCTTCCCCACTCTTTCTTTCCCACCCCTCCTTCTCCCCCACTCCTTCCTTCTCACCCCTCTTCCTTCCCATCCCTCCTACTTTCCACTCCTTCCATCTCACCCCTCCTCACTTTCCACCCCTCCTCCTTCCCCACTTCTTCCTTCCCACCTTCTTCTTTCCTATCCCTCCTCTTCCCCATCCCTCCTCTCCATCCCTCCTTCCCCACTCCTTCCTTCCCACCCCTCCTTCCTTCCCACCCCTCCTCCTTCCCCACTCCTTCCTTCCCACCCCTTGGTCTTTCCCATTCCTCCTCCTCTCCACTCCTTCCTTTCCATCCCTCCTCCCCCCACTCCTTCATTTCCACCACTCCTCCTCCCTCACTCCTTCCTTTCCACCCCTCCTCCTTCCCCACTCCTTCCTTCCATCTCTCCTTCTTCCCCACCCCTTCTTCCTTCCCATTCCTTCCCCTCCTTCCTTCCATGCTCTATCATTAGAAACTCTCAGTGAGATATCATTTTCACACCAGATTTTTATTTTCACATCCACGTACTGTATAGAAACAATTCAGTCTGTACAGTTTCCATTGCTGTCAGGCCTTTGGTTGGCAGGCCTCTGTTGGTAGTGATGCTATTGACTCTCTATGTCTGTTGTTGAAGGAATGGAACTCCCTAAGCTGCTGTGGTCTGGCTCCGTCTCAGTACTAGCTAGTTCTTCCATCAGTTGGTGGTAGTGACCAAACATTGCTTTCCCACTGACTTTTTTAGTCTTTTTCGAAGTTTTCTCGGTCGCCTTTCTTTTTGAGACCCGTGGTGGTGGGGTTTTCTTGCCTTTCTTGATAGTCTTACAGACCTGAAAGGACAACAGAGTAAAGTGACGAGGATATATGGGTCTTCAAAAACATGGAATACAGAAGGGGACTGAAGGAGAAGGGCTACGGGTTGAGGGGGGGCTTAACGCCAGGCCAAGAAAGGTTTGGGAGTGCTAGAAGAGGGGAAATCACGGGAGAAAGAAGTATGCTTAACTTGGGCATTTTTACCTTCTTGGCGTTTCTGAAGCTGAAGCTGAGCTCACCACCGTCCTTCTTGCTGGCAGTTCTGGGCTTATCCTTCTTGCTGGCAGTTCTGGGCTTGCTGCGAGTCTTGGCCTTTTTGGGGCACGGCACCTGAGGTTAACGGGATCACAGCTGTGTCAGGATCCTGCCCCTTCTTGGTCTGCGACTTCTTGGTCGCCTTCCCAATTTTGAAGCCTGAGTTGGACTGGCTCAAGAGCGCTGGGGCACTGAATTATGAAGCCACCCAGGACAATGGAAGGCCACACCACTGAGTCCTGATTGGTCAGCTGCTTTGGCATCACAAAGGACTGTGTCCCGGATCTAAGCAGGCACTGGACTGGAGATCACAGTGTGGCTCAGAAACAGAAAGTACCATCTTTGACAAGTATGGTTGAGGGAGATGCTGTAAAGACTATTGCCTCCAGATAGGAGGCTTTTCTTGATTATCTCCAAGAGATTCACCCCACCCTTTTTCTTTTTTTTTTTTTGTTTCTTTCTCATGGTTTATTTTTTTTTTATATTTAAAAATTTCCATCTCCTTCCCTCCTCCTCCCCCTCCCTCCGCTCCTCCTCCCCCTTCCCGCCCCTCCTTCTCCCCCTTCCCTCCCCTTCCCTCCACCCATACCTCCCCTCCCTCCCTCTCAAGGCCAAGGAGCCATCAGGGTTCCCCACTCAACTAAAGGGAGATCACCAACTCCAGTTGGAATGGGACTGATGGATCATGCGACCAAACCCGTCTCTCTGAATGTGGCCAACAGCGGGGGCTGACTGAGAAGCAAAGGACATTGGCGCTGGGCTCTGATTCTTCTGCATGGACAGGCTCTGTGGGAGCCTTCTCAGCTTGGTCGATCACCTTCCTGGACCTGGGGGGAGTTGGGAGGACCTTGGACTTAGCACCCCACCCTTTTTCACATCCCTATTCTGTGAAAGAACATGTGGCAGAGGGTTTGCTCCAGTGAACTCTTCCTGAAACATGCCCCCACATACACACACACTCAATGGTTCGTTCTGCCATGTCCCTTCCTTAGCAAGTGAGCTAGAATTTGGTGTATTTTACCTTCAATCCTTCCAAAATTAATAATGAAGCCTCAGTGCTTATGTGAATCACCCCGAAAATAAAGACAAAAAGAATCTATCCATGAATGGATATCTCCCTACCTGGTAAATTTGGCGTTAAAAACATGGTGTGCTGGCAAGTTTTATGTTAATTTGGCACAAGCTAGCGTCATCTGAAAGGAGAGAGCCTCAATTAAGAAAGTGCTTCCACATTCAGAGGGTCCAGTTTGATCCCATGCTCGTTTAGTCCCAGTCCAGCTGGCTTTGGTGAGCTCCCATTAGATCAGGCACACTGTCTCAGTGGGTGGACCAACCTCTAGTGGTCCTGACTTCCTTGCTCATATTCTCCCTCCTTCCACTCTTCAACTGGACCTTGGGAGTTCAGTCCAGTGCTCCTCCTTAATTTATCATGTTGAAATATTGTCTTACATTATGCCATCATTACTGTAATTTCATATTACCTTAAAGTTATATAGTTAAAATCCTTTCTATGTTTATATTCATTGGATTGTCTTACTTAGTTTGAGTCCTCCATAACCTTATAATTTAAGTTTAAAGTATTAATACAAATAAGAAATATCCTGCTGTTTTTATTTCAGATCTATATCTAAATTGGAAAAACTGGCAACCTCACAATACAATTCAGTCTTTCAACAACAAAATTATGATATGTCTTTACAATTCTTCAAATCTCTATTAAATTTTACTTAGTATTTCATTGTTTCATTCTGTGGCAGAGATATTGAATACATTTCATTAAATAATTTCTTGGTACTTAAGTATGTCTATATTATAAAGTGATCATTTTACTACTAGTATATATAAGTAAAAAATTACAATTGCATTTTGTTTCTCTTGACATTTATAAAAACACTTACTTTTAAACACATTAAACATTTCCTTAGAGTTTTCTGCATATTTTATATATCATCAAAGACAATTATTTTTATATTATTTTTATCTTTTGTCTCATTTCTCATGTGGTAACTTCAGTATACATCAAAACGAAAGCAAACTGTCTTTTTGCCTCTCTTAGAGGGAAAACAAGAAAATTCTATGTTAAGTACAAGATTAGTCAGAACATTTGGTACATATGGAGATTTATCTTTTGACTATGAACCACAAATTTCAATTACCACAGCTTATCTGTTAGCCCCCATTATGAAAAGCAAACAAAACTGATTTCCAGTTATTTTATGTTATATTATTCATGTCAATTTCAGACCATCTAAGAATGTAGGTAAGATTTTCATGAATATTCTATCTTTGATTTTACCCACTGCTTTCTGCCTGTTTGAGAACCCCCAAACTCTTTTGACAACTAAACCCAGTAAAACTAAAAATCATTCTTTATTTCTAGAAGTGTCCTAAAAGTTGAGGATAATCCAAAAGAAAGATGCCTCATAACCCAGGAATTTTATTCAAACCATTTAATTTTCATCCAGATTTTGTTTACAAGGGCCATTCTGTAATGTCTTCAAAATTTTCCTCTTCAGATTTAATAGTAATTTTCTGTAGCAAGTTTGTTTTGAAGGAAGATATTCAGCTGTTGTTTGGATTAAAAGAATGACTAATTTATGTTTACTATTTCTTTAAATTACTGTATTGATTCTGCATTTTTATATATTGTTTTCTATCTGAGTTTTCATCACATATATTCCATCATATTATGTAGAAATTTTTAAGCATATATGTTCTTATCTGAAATGTTAGCTCTAATTTAACTGAAACAGGAACCATGTATATTTCTGTGTGTAGTGTATAAATCATATGTGAATATTCTATATATTTATTAAATAATATTTTGGCAATAGTTTCTATATCTTGGAATCTTCCCATGTGACTAATTTTAGCTCTTCTCTTTACCTGCTAAATTCATATTATATAAGAGATGGGTAGTCAAGAAACAAATTAAGGAGCCCATTTCAAAATAGTGTGCATTCATTCTTTGCTCTGGTAGTTTTACCAGTAAATACACAAAAAAATGTAGTTTATCAGTTTTTCTGTAGATGTTGAAGGTTATATGTGTCAACCATCTCAGAGTTTTTGTTCAGTCTCATAAGGGAACTATCTCATCCAAATGCAAATCATTATCAAAATGTTCTCTGTGTATGCATTATGATGCAAACACTGAACTTCAAATTACCAGTTCCCTTCTGGTGATTTAATAACCATAAAAATTTTATTTCCAGGTCAAATGCCATTGACTTCAAATCATGAGATTAAGAAATGAATTGATGCAGAGCATGTGCCAGAATGAAGGGGAGGGTGGTAATGCATCAAACTAAGTGACACTGTAACAATAAAAATCACAGCAGACTGAAGAAAAGTTAAAATATGCTGAATTCTTTTCCATTTTGAGTTTAATAGTCATGCAGTTCATTAAGTAGATGATGGATTATGCTAACCCCAACTGTAATTATATATTCTATCAGGCATATAAAGGTAAATGAGAGAGTGAGCCTGCTTTGCCATAAAACTCAGGTTCAATATAATCAGCGTAACAGAATTAAGCTGTCACCAACTGACATTCATTATACAGCACAGGCCTAAAGCAGATGGAACTCACTCATTGTTGGCTGTATACTAGATGTCAAGAAACAAATATATTTAGCTGGCTTCTCAAATCTCACTAAAGTATGTAAATGGCAGGAGTGCTGTGGCAGGCTTTTAGAAAATACATGTCCAATTAAAGCTAGAAACCAGTGTCTGCTATTTTTAAGCTCTGAGTGAATCAAGAACTCAAAATGATCATACTAGAAGATCGTACTCTTCAATAGTGTTTAATAGAGTGGAGTGTTGTACTTTTATCCTTCATTTGTTGATTCTTCAGAAGACATTCAGTTATCTCAAGTCATGTATCAGAAGTTATTAATTAAAATGCTAGGGCTTTTGGGGCCTGATCAAGATACAAAAGGAGAGTGATGGAGATTCAAAGTTTAAAAGTATTGTAAGCATTCGGGGGTTTTCCAGCTGCTTAATTTTTATGAGTTTTCCTGTGCATAGTTGTTTAGTTGTTGAGGCAGATATTGGATTTGTGACTGTGTTATCATATTTCCTCTATCTTTTCAGTGGCTATTTTTAGTCCACTTCAAACCTTAATTAATATAATAGTGTTCCTCAAAATGTTATGAAGCCAGATTTAAAGCAAGTTCAGTGAAAAACTTTTTTAAAAGCAAGAAAGTATTAAAATTGTGTAGTTTATAAGGAAGTTATGATGCTACACTGTAGAGACAATTATAAGCAAATTGGCAAGTGAAAGTGGGATAGTGTGTAAGGAGGAATGTGAAGCCCATGCAAACCTGGCACCTTCATTATCCAGTTAGTTCTTATTAAGCTTAAATAAAATTTGACTGTGCTTGAGGTAATAGTATTCCAGAAAGAAAAATTTTAAACCACTGTTACTGAGAGATGAAAATACACAGGCATGCACACATGCATATGGGTGCTGATTTAATATTTGATTCTAAAAAGTTGACTAAGATGAAACTCAAAGAAGGAAAAGAGACAATGATAAAAAATCTCAGGCTCAAGAACTCTTTACACTGATGCCAAGATAGATAATAATTATTAGAGCCATTTGTTGAGAGTTCCATGCATGTCTAATGAAAGAAAAGAGTCATCAGTACATGCATGAAATTCTTTTACTGAAAATTTTCTACAAATGGGATTTTATACTGTCTTGTCTTATTTTATTCTGTTTTATGTATTATAATTTATTTTAGTTTCACTTAAGTTCTTCATTTCTTCTTACTGTTGAATAGCATTATTTTAAATGGATTAAATGTATATACTATATCTTGCCCACATTTACCAGAACATGTATATTTAAGTTGTTTAAATCTTTGTATGTGCAGTCTTCAATCTTATTTA
Source organism: Arvicola amphibius (assembly GCF_903992535.2). Lineage (NCBI taxonomy): Eukaryota > Metazoa > Chordata > Mammalia > Rodentia > Cricetidae > Arvicola > Arvicola amphibius. The sequence goes on from NC_052065.1 coordinate 48,944,095, forward strand.
ACACACACACATATATGAAAGGAAGAAACTATTCAGTCATATGTTAACAGTAATATTCTTTAAAATAATTTTTTTCTAAAAGAGAACAAATAGTTTTTTCGAAGTCCAATCCATCTTACTATGTTTTCTTAGTTTTTTTGTTTGTTTTTTGTTTTGTTTTGTTTTGTGATTGTTGTTTCATTGTAGTGATGGGGCTCAAAGCCAACAAAGAGTTATATATAGTCTGTAAAAAGAGATGTTAAAAATATAATGAGGGCTGGGCGGTAGTGGCACGTCTTTAATCTCAGCACTCAAGTGGAAGAGGCAGTTGGATCTCTTTGAGTTCAGCACCAACCTGGTCTACAAGAGCTAGTTCCAGAACAGGCTCCAAAACTACAGAGAAAAACCCTGTCTCAAAAAAACTATATGTAAATGTACATATGACTCTTTAATCGTGTGAAAAAAATGGTCAGTAACTAGAAATGATTGCAGAAGGCTAAGAGTATGACTCTGAGGAAGAGGACCTTCTCAAAGTATCTGAGGTCCCCAGTTTGAGTTAAACAACATAAATATACATGTTCTAGTAAATGTGGGCAAGATATAGTATGTACATTTAATCCAAAAGAAGTGATTGTGCAAATATAAAATCAGTAAGAAAGCATGGTGACGAAGTTTGTTATAAAGTTACATAATTTCTAAAGAAGAGAGTGAATATATCTTAGAAGTTGGGCTATATGTAATATCCTTTGGATACTTTGAATGACAGACTTTACCTGATATTTATGTCATTTTAAGTGATGAATATTAATAATATTATTAACATCAAATTACTATTATTATCAATTGTGTTTTCTATTCAAAATACTTTGTGTAGCTTATCCTTGAAATAAAGCTAATGGAAAGTTATTTTAGGTTCTATATATAAGATGAAAATGTAAGCTTCAGGAAAATAAAGTGAATTGCCCATGTCTCATAAGCAATAAATTACAGAATGGGTTTTACAGTAGTGTTCCATGTGTAACTAACTATAGGAAGTATGTTTACTGAATCTGCCCTTTTGCCTTTTTCCAAGCTCCTTACAAAGAGGAAGTCATATATTTCACAATTTCTGGTGACAAATGTGATCTAAGTCCTAGAAAGGCTTATGAAGTGGCATTTCAAAGGCCCACTTTTCATCCTGTTTTTTTCTTCTAGATGGCTCTCTACTTTAGCTGAAGTAATTCACTCAGAGAAATATAGTAACCTATGCTGTCATTAATAAGTAAATGGGCCTTTAGAAGTGAGCAATTTTTTCCTTTCCTGCCTATCAGTTTGACAAGGCCAAGTATTTAATGGGCAATTTGTTATACATCTAAAATTTATCATAAGGCTATAAAATTGAGGAAAAATGAATAGAATGAAAGGCAAATGACTTCAAAATGAAAGAGGAGAGAAGTAAAGAGATAAGGCATGCTTGGTCCTGCAAGTAAAAGGGTGTAATTGAGTCAATGAGTCATTTCATGACTATTTTATTGTCTATATTAAAGTAGACAATCTACTTTTAATCACCTGGTATCTGCTTTTTTCTCTAAATGCTAATGCTACTTTCCAGAATGGATAATCTCTTGCTGGCTATCCTATATTAAAAGAAAGGTTTTCTCATATTTGATGATGAAATTTAGGAATTATAAATGACGAGTTCACTTGTCAAAGCCATAAAATAGGAAATATTTCTAAGGAGAGAAAGTAATATTTTGGGGTATTGCTTCCTTTATTTTTATCAAACACATAGTACTCTAAACAGATTTGAATTTTAAGTCTTTTTAAAACTCACAGGATTCTTTCTTACATAAGACCAATTGTAGATAACTAAAAAAGAGAGAAAATGCTTATATTTTGCTTCCTTAATGTCAAAACTATTTTTTTAAACAAGTAATGTCAGCTGATTACTAACTTAGTGAGATTTACTCATCTAAATGATCTGCCACTTAAAGAGTGCAGTTACATAAAGACACAATGTCCTTTTCTGAAAATTATTTGGAAATTAAGTCATGCTATCTGTGCATGACAAATGAATTATTTTATCTTTAAAGTGTCATAATAAAAATTCACTGATATGGAAAATTTAAGAGTTTTCACAGTACAAGCAGGTAAAATGGCTTGACAGATAAAGGTATTTGTTGTGATGCCTAAAATTCTGAGTTCAATTACCCAGATACATGTAGTAGTAGGAGAGAAATAACTTACATGACCTTAATCTTACTCCTGTCAAAATGACTAAGATAAAAATCACAAGCGACAACTCATGCTGGAGAGAATATGGTGCAAGGAGAACATGCTTCCATTGCTGGTGGTAAACCAGTATAGACACTATGGAAATCAATATGGTGGTTCCTCAAAAAATTGTGAATTGATCTACCTCAAAATTCAGCTATACCACTCCTGGGCATATACCTTATCTTACCACAAGGACACTTGCTCAACCAAGTTCATTGCAGCTTTATTCATAATAGCTAGAAATTGGAAACAACCTATGTGTTGAATAGATATGAGAGGGAGCCCCCACTTGAGTGCAAATGGAAGTTTCTCTCCTGCATATCAATTCCCCAATATCCACTCAGAGGCCTATATTAATTATAAATGTCTGTCTGATGGTTCAGGCTTATTACTAGCTAACTCCTACATAAAAACTAACCCCTATTTCCCATCTATGCCTTGTCATGTTGTTTGTGGATGTTACCTCTTTTGTACATGTCTTACTTCCTCAACAGCTGGCTGGCATCTCCCAAGACTCTGCCTTTTTTCTTTTGTATCTCTGCTTAGATTTCCCACCTGTCATTATCTTGATTTGTCATAGGTGAAAGCACATTTATCAACCAATGAGAGCAACACTAATTCACAACATACAGAAAGACCATCCCATAGCACTCCACTCTGTCTGGATGATCAGAAACCAGGGGCAGGACAGCTCAGAGACCCATGATAGAATCAAATTAGACTGGCAAAAAAGTAAATGAAATGATTCTTAATGATACTTTGCCATTCTCATATGTCCGTGCCTAACTCAGTTGTCATCAAAAAAGCTTCATCCAGCAATGGGTGGGAACAGATGCAAAGTCCCACGGCAAAACTCGAGGAAGAGCCAGAGGAACTCCACAGAAGAGGGGAAAGGCTATTGGAATTAGAGGATATGAGGACAGCTTGAAAATACAGCCTACAAAATTTACTAAGCAAGGCCCATAGGAACTCACAGTGGTGACCAAAACAGACACTGTATAAGTCTGAGATACGTAGGTCCTCTGCATATACCTTGTAGTTTTGTAGCTCAGTGTTCTTGTGGTAGTCCCAACAATGGGAGTGGAGGTGTCTCTGACTCTTTCCTGAGCTTGGGACCCATTTCCTCCTATTGGATTGTGTTGTCCAGCCGTAAATGTGAGAGTTTATGCTCAGTCTTATTGTATCTAGGCTATGTTCTGTGGATATCCCTGTGAAAACTGCTTTTTTATTGGAGAGAGGAAGTCAGATAAGCTGATCTGGGAGAGACAAGTGGGAAGGAGTGGAGGGAAGCGAAACAGTTGTTAAGATGTAATGTACGACAGAAGAATAAAAGTTTGTAAAAATGACATCAGGACTTAAAGTGTTGAAGAGCACTTGTTGCTCTTGCAGAAGAAATGAGTTCAGTTCTCAGCACACAATTGGTAATTCACAATCATCCATAAATCTAGTTACAAAGGAGACAAAATAACTTCCATCCTTTGTGGAGACCAAACATCAACTTAATTTATAAACATACATGCAGGAAAAATACTCATACACATAAAAATATAATAAAATCTAAAAAATAAAAATTAAAAAAATGGCAAGAAAATTGTGGCTTCTCTCAAAATAGTTTACCTATGATCACTATTGGGTATGTGAATTGGGAAAGCACAGGGTTTTGATAGTATACAGAGAAATTCAAAATCTGCATGGGCATTGCTAAGTTCTTACTTGTATTAGTTTCAGTGTGTGATAGATTTGTTAACAGATATGAAATAAATGTTTTCTAAATTACAGCCAGTTTTTTTAATAAATGGAATTCTAAAATCATGTTGCCTGGAAGTATAACTGTTCATGTATGAAAGCATAGGGGAAAATGACTGCTTTGAAAAGAGAACTATTCTTCCCTAGGGATGAGTCTCTAATTGATTATATAATACCAAGTATTTAGTCTTGAAAAAATATTCCAAAAAAATCAACAGATAATGGAACTCAGAAGACTGTAATTACATATCTATGTATTTGTATATGTGAGAGGTCACATAGAGGGGGCTAGAAGGAACATAGAGAGAGGAAAGGTGGAAATTATGTAATTATATTTTGATTAAAATGGAAATATCATGTAAGAAATTGTAAGCTTTTATTTAAATAATATTAAATTATTTAAATTGAGATGTATATGGTCATTGAAGAAACTGACCTGAGCTGTTTTGTGAGTATGTAGACACGTGCACACAAGCACACGTATACATATGCACACACACGTGCACATGAACACACACAGGGGAAGCACATTAATGCAGGTTGTATTATTTTAAATTATAACCACACAGGCAGAATAATTCTTAACATGAAATATTGAAAAATAATTTATATATTTTATCGGCAAGATCCTTGGGATCCTACCCAAATCTGTCATTGAAAACCTGAGGGATCTGGGAAAAGTTACTTGTTATTTCACATTTCAGAAGCTATTTGTTAAATGTGGGAGGATAGTGGTTATTGTCATCTAAAACCTTTTTTATTGATATTCTTCTAAAGTGTTTTCAAAAACTATTTTCTTAGAACAATTCAGAATTAGAAACATTTGTTGATGTCGTGAAAAAGAATTTCAGGGCAAGTTTTAGTTATCTCAAAGAAATTGTTGTGTCATCAGTCCGTGAAAGTAAAAGTAATGTATCTGAACATGTGACAAGTTTCCTAAACAAATAATCAATCATTGTTATTTAAAACCCCACTGTATACACAGAACAAAGAATTTAATCAAGAAATTTACTTCTTGCTAGTTTATGTGGTGCCAGAAGGCAATGTGAAAGTTGCTATACATAGCACTATATAATGTGTACTACAAAACTGACCTTTAGGAAAGATAAGGCCAATAGTGATATAGTGGCAAGATAGTTATGGGAATAGGAAGTAAATGTTCTCTGATTGGTTATATGGCCTGCTCTATAAGAGGATGCTTACTCTACAGTTTCAAACCTGATGTAAACCTTATCAAAAGCTCATTATACTAGGATTATTATAGGTCCTATGGGGGAAAGTTGTTGCTGTTTTGATAATGATCTTGCTGTCAAACTGCATTCCAAATGCTTGTCGTTTCATTATGAGATTGTGTTTCTCTTAACTTTATTCGGAGAAGCTTCTTTATGCAATGTGTAATGGTTAACGGAGAGACGTATAAGTGACCAAAAGGCCAAGTATATATAACTCTTTGTGATCAACCCTTGATGAGTGTTCTAAATCAACCTTTCCCCCATTAAAGGATTAGGGAACTTTAAGAGACATTATCTGAAAAATATGTAAGAGCAATAGGTGTGGAAGATAGCTCTGAGCCCTTTTGTCTGGGCTGCGACCCTGGGCTGCCTGGAATCCCTGATCCTGTGCACTGACATTCCATCTGAACTGGTGAGTGAATGCGGACCCTGGGGCAACCTGCCCTGGAAGAGAGCACAGGCCCCTCCCCCCAGCTCCCTCTGCAGGCTTGTGTCTGTTTCTCCCATCCCTGTCTCTCCCAAGCTTTCCCTAGTGTTCTCAGGTGTCCTGCTCCTGTTCTAAGGCCATCCACCCAAAGGGGTCAGACTCTGGCCTCCAGGCAGGTCTGAGGATTCCTGCAAGGGAGTGCGGACTTCTTCAGATTATGACGCAAGGAATAGGTCCTCCTCTGGCACTGGGGAGATCCAACCAGTTTCAGTCTCAGCAAAGATTGGTCTAGGACACCAAGCGCCTCCGGGCTCCTTTTGAAGGAAGAGATGGGCAGGCGCCAATGCAGGAGCTCCTCCAACAACATGAAAGGCAACATGACCTCACCACAATCCAGACATCCCGATACAACAAGAATTGAACACCCTACTCCAGAAGATATAGAAGAAACTGACCTTAAACAGTACTTTATGAAAATAATAGAGGACCTTAAACAGGAGGTAAAAAACTGCCATAAAGAAATGGAGATGACAAACAAAAGGGTAGACGAAATAAATAAATCTCTCAAAGATACCCAAGAAAAACAAGAAAAACAAGAAAAAGCAATCAAACAGGTAAGGGAAACAGTACAAGACCTGATAAATGAAATGGAGGTATTGAAGAAAACACAATCTGAGGGACGACTGGAAATGGAAACTCTGAGTAAACGAACAGTAACTTTAGAGACAAGTATTTCCAACTGAATACAAGAGATGGAAGAAAGAATCTCAGACTCTGAAGATACTATAGAGGAAATAAATTCACAGATTAAAGAACTAAACAAATCTAACAAATTCTTAACACAAAACATTCAGGAAATCTGGGACACCATGAAAAGACCAAAGCTAAGAATAATTGGGGTAGAAGAAGGAGAAGAATTACAACTCAAAGGCCCAGAAAACATATTCAACAAAATTATAGAAGAAAACTTCCCCAACCTAAAGAAGGATGTTCCTATGAAGGTACAAGAAGCCTACAGAACACCAAATAGACTGGATCAAAAGAAAGCATCCCCACGCCATATAATAATCAAAACACAAAACATACAGAATAAAGAACAGATATTAAGAGCTGCAAAGGAAAAAGGTCAAGTAACATATAAAGGGGAACCTATCAGAATTACACCTGATTTCTCAATGGAAACCATGAAAGCCAGAAGAGCTTGGATAGATGTGCTACAGACACTAAGGGAACATGGATGCAAGCCTAGACTACTATACCCAGCAAAGCTTGCATTCACCATTGATGTAGAAAACAAGATATTCCAGGACAAAAACAGATTTAAACAATACGTAGCCACAAATCCAGCCTTGCAGAAAGTAATAGAAGGAAAATCACAAACCAAGGAGTCCAACAACGCCCACAATAACTCAGGCATCTAGCGACCCTTCACCAGCACAACTAGAAGAAGGGAAACACACAAACCCTACTACTAAAAATGACTGAAGTTAACAACCAATGGTTATTAATATCACATAATATCAATGGACTCAATTCACCTATAAAAAGGCACAGGCTAAGAGACTGGATACGAAAACAGAATCCAACACTTTGCTGTTTAAAAGAAACACACCTCAACCACAAAGACAGACACCTACTCAGAGTAAAGGGTTGGGAAAATGTTTATCAAGCAAATGGCCCTAAGAAACAAGTGGGTGTGGCCATACTAATTTCCAAGAAAGTTGACTTCAAACTGAAATCAATCAGAAGAGATGGAAAGGGACACTTTATACTCATAACAGGAAAAATCCTTCAGAATGAAGTCTCAATCATGAATATCTATGCTCCTAATATAAAAGCACCCACTTATGTAAAAGAAACATTACTATAACTCAAGGCAGCCATCAAACCACACACACTAATAGTTGGAGACTTCAACACTCCTCTCTCACCAATGGACAGGTCAATCAGACAGAAAACTAACAGAGAATTGAAAGACTTAATGGAGGTAATGAACCAAATGGACTTAACAGACATCTATAGAACATTCCACACAAATAGGAAAGAATATACCTTCTTCTCCGCGGCTCATGAAACCTTTTCGAAAATTGACCATATACTTGGTAAAAAAGAAAACTTCCACAGTTACAAAAAAATATTAGTAACCACCTGTGTCTTATCAGATCACCATGGATTAAAATTAGAATTCAACAACAATGCTACCCCCAGAAAGCCCACAAACTCATGGAAACTGACCAGTCAACTACTGATCCACACCTGGGTCAAGGAAGAAATAAAGAAAGAAATTAAAGTCTTTCTTGAATTTAATGAAAACAAAGACACAACATACTCAAACCTATGGGACACAATGAAAGCAGTGCTAAGAGGAAAGTTCATAGCACTAAGTGGCCACTTAAAGAAAACGGAGAAAGCACTCATTGGTGACTTAACAGCACACCTGAAAGCTCTGGAAAAAAAAGAAGCAGACTCACCTAGGAGAAGTAGAAGACTGGAAATAATCAAACTGAGGGCAGAAATCAACAAAATAGAAACACAGAAAACAATCCAAAGAATCAATGAAACAAGAAGCTGGTTCTTGGAGAAAATCAACAAGATCGACAAACCCTTAGCCAAACTAATCAAACGGCAGAGGGAGAACATGCAAATTAATAAGATTAGAAATGAAAAGGGGGACATAACCACAGACACAGAGGAAATTCAGAGAATCATTAGATCTTACTACAAAAGCCTGTATGCCACAAAATTGGAAAATGTAAAAGAAATGGACAGTTTTTTAGATAAATACCATATACCAAAGTTAAACCAGGACCAGGTAAATGCTCTAAATCATCCTGTTAGTTGCGAAGAATTAGAAACTGTTATCAGAAACCTCCCTTCCAAAAAGAGCCCAGGACCAGATGGTTTCAATGTGGAATTCTACTAGAACTTCCAAGAAGACCTAATATCTATACTCCTTAAGGTATTTCATAATATAGAAACACAAGAGTCACTGCCAAATTCCTTCTATGAAGCTACAGTTACCCTGATACCTTATCCACACAAAGACTCAACCAAGAAAGAGAATTACAGGCCAATCTCACTCATGAACATTGACGCAAAAATTCTCAATAAAGTACTGGCAAACCGAATCCAAGAACACATTAGAAAAATTATCCATTACGATCAAGTAGGCTTCATCCCAGAGATGCAGGGCTGGTTCAACATACGAAAATCTATCAATGTAATCCATCATATAAATAAACTGAAGGAAAAAAACCATATGGTCATCTCATTAGATGCTGAAAAAGCATTTGACAAAATTCAGCACCCTTTTATGATAAAGGTTTTGGAGAGATTAGGGATACAAGGGTCATTCCTAAATATAATAAAAGCTATTTACAGCAAGCCGACAGCTAACATCAAATTAAACGGAGAGAAACTCAAGGCTATCCCACTAAATTCAGGAACACGACAAGGCTGTCCACTCTCTCCTTATCTCTTCAATATAGTGCTTGAAGTTCTAGCAATAGCAATAAGACAACATAAGGGAATCAAGGGGATTCAATTTGGAAAGGAAGAAGTTAAACTTTCATTATTTGCAGATGATATGATAGTATACATAAGCGACCCCAAAAACTCCACCAAAGAACTCCTACAGCTGATAAACTCAGTAACGTGGCAGGTTACAAGATCAACTCCAAAAAATCAGTCGCCCTTCTATACACAAAGGATAAGGAAGCAGAGAGGGAAATCAAAGAAGTATCACCTTTCACAATAGCCACAAATAGCATAAGATATCTGGGAGTATCTCTAACCAAGGAAGTGAAGGATTTATTTGACAAGAACTTTAAGTCTTTGAAGAAAGAAATTGAAGAGGATACCAAAAAATGGAAGGATCTCCCTTGCTCGTGGATTGGGAGGATCAACATAGTAAAAATGGCAATTCTACCAAAAGCAATCTATAGATTCAATGCAATCCCAATCAAGGTCCCATTAAAATTCTTCACAGAGATCAAGAGGACAATAATCAACTTTATATGGAAAAACAAGAAACCCAGGATAGCCAAAAAATCTTATACAATAAAGGTACTTCTGGAGGCATTACCATCCCTGACTTCAAATTCTATTACAGAGCTACAGTATTGAAAACAGCTTGGTATTGGCATAAAAACAGAGAAGTTGACCAATGGAATCGTATAGAAGACCCAGATCTTAAACCACAAACCTACGAACACCTGATTTTTGATAAAGGAGCCAAAAGTACACAATGGAAGAAAGAGGGCATCTTCAACAAATGGTGCTGGCATAACTGGATGTCAACCTGTAGAAGAATGAAAGTAGATCCATATCTATCACCATGCACAAAACTCAAGTCCAAATGGATTAAAGACCTCAATATTAATCTGAACACATTGAGCTTGATAGAGGAGAAAGTGGAAGTACTCTACAACAAATGGGCACAGGGAACCGTTTCCTACGCATAACCCCAGCTGCACAGACATTAAGGGCAACATTGAATAAATGGGACCTCCTGAAGTTGAGCAGCTTCTGTAAAGCAAAGGACATTGTCACTAAGACACAAAGGCAGCCTACTGACTGGGAAAAGATCTTCACCAACCCTGCAACTGACAAAGGTCTGATCTCTAAAATATATAAGGAACTCAAGAGACTAGACGGTAAAATGCCAATTAACCCAATTAAAAAATGGGGCGCTGAACTGAACAGAGAATTCTCAACAGAAGAAGTTCGAATGGCCAAAAGACACTTAACGTCATGCTCAACCTCCCTAGCTATCAGGGAAATGCAAATCAAAACAACTTTGAGATATCATCTTACACCTGTCAGATTGGCTAAAATCCAAAACACCAATAATAACCTTTGCTGGAGAGGTTGTGGGGTAAGGGGTACACTCATCCATTGCTGGTGAGAATGCACACTTGTGCAACCACTTTGGAAATTAGTGTGGCGGTTTCTCAGGAAATTCGGGATCAACCTACCCCAGGACCCAGCAATTCCACTATTGGGAATCTACCCAAGAGATGCCCAATCATACTACAAAAGCATATGTTCATCTGTGTTCATAGCAGCATTATTTGTAATAGCCAGATCCTGGAAACAACCTAGATGCCCTTCAGTGGAAGAATGGATGAAGAAACTGTGGAATATATACATGCTAGAATACTACTCAGCGGTAAAAAACAATGACATCTTGAATTTTGCAGGCAAATGGATGGAAATAGAAAACACTATTCTGAGTGAGGTAACCCAGACCCATAAAGATGAACATGGGATGTACTCACTCATATTCGGTTTCTAGCCATAATTAAAGACATCGAGCCTATACATTTTGGATCCTTGAGAAGATAATAAGAAGGTGAACTCCCAAAAAAAGATATAGTAATCCTCCTGGATATTGGAAGTAGACACTATCGCCAGGCAAAATTGCGAACTTGAGGGTTGGGCGAGACTGGGCCAAGGGAAGATGGGGAGAGAAAAGTGTGAAGGGGAGAATGGGGGGAGCTCGGAGGAATGGGGTGCTTGGGATATAGGAAAGGTGGATATGGGAGCAGGGAAGCATATATCTTAATTTAAGGGGCCACCTGAGGGTTGTCAAGAGACTTGACCCTAGAGGGGTTCCCAGGTTTCTAGGGAGACGCCCCCAGTTAGTTCCTTGGGCAGCTGAGGAGAGGGAGCCTGAAAAGGCCAGTTCCTATAGCCATACTGATGAATTTCTTGCATTTCACCATAGAACCTCCACCTGACGATAGATGAAGAAAATGACAGAGCCCCACACTGGAGCACCGGACTGAGCTCCCAAGGTCCTGATGAGGAGCAGAAGGAGAGAGATCATGAGAAAGAAAGTCAGGACCGTGAGGGAACCTCCATCTGGCGATAGATGGGGAAAATGACTGAGCCCCACATTGGAGCACTGGACTGAGCTCCCAAGGTCCTGATGAGGAGCAGAAGGAGCGAGAACATGAGGGAGAAAGTCAGGAATGTGAGGGGTGCGTTCACTCATGGAGACGGTGGGACAGAACTAATGGGAGATCACCAACTCCAGTTGGAATGGGACTGATGGATCATGCGACCAAACCCGTCTCTCTGAATGTCGCCAACAGCGGGGGCTGACTGAGAAGCAAAGGACAATGGCACTGGGCTCTGATTCTTCTGCATGGACGGGCTCTGTGGGAGCCTTCTCAGCTTGTTCGATCACCTTCCTGGACCTGGGGGGAGTTGGGAGGACCTTGGTCTTAGCATAGAGTAGGGAACCCTGATGGCTCCTTGGCCTTGAGAGGGAGGGAGGGGAGGTATGGGTGGAGGGGAGGGGAGGGAAGGGGGAGAAGGAGGGGAGGGAAGGGAGAGGAGGAGGGGAGGGAGGGGGAAGGAGGAGGAAAGGAGATGGAAATTTTTAAATATAAAAAAATAAACCATGAGAAAAAAAAAGATAGCTCTGAGATCCAGACTTATGGATATGGCTTGGCAGTTGCATATACCAACTCAAAGCTGTAGTGAGAAGGCAACATCGGGCCTCCCACCGCCCCGCTCCTGGCTGCCTGCCTAGCTTATGCCCCAAAATAACAATGCAGAAATTGTATTAATTTAAACACTGCTTGGCCCATTAGCTCTAGCCTCGTACTGGCTAACTCTCACATCTTGATTAACCCATATTTAGTAATCTGTGTAGCACCACAAGGTGGTGGCTTACAGGGAAGATTCTACCCTGCATCCATCTCGGAGAGGAGAGTCACTGTAACTGCCCGAAGTGTCTGCCTCACTGCCTTCTTCTCAGCATTCTGTTATGTCTACTCCACCCACCTATGTTCTGACCTATCAGGCCAAGCAGTTTCTTTATTAATTAACCAATGAAACAACAGATAGATATAAGATACTCCTACATCACAAAGCAGCTATGATCACTTTCATAACACCTGCCAAAGTGTTATGAAAGCCTAGTCATGTTCCATATTTTATGAAAGCGGGCTCCCAAGACAACACTTCTGTGAGGGGAACTACTGGCAACAAATCACTGCTGAGGTGGAGAGAATCACTCTCCTTTTAAGACATAGCTGATGATAATTGTTTATGCTCCAGTGGACGGTCACACACTCTGTGCATATTGACAACAATAATCAGACTTGGAGAATTATTAATAACCAAAAATTAAATAAAAAGAAGACATGAAGTTAAGTAAGAAATTGGATAGGGGATGGAAAGATGTAGTCTTGGATTGATATGATCAATACGCATTGCATAATTATATGAACCTTTCAAAAATAAATATATTACTGTAAATTTTTTAAACCATCATATAAGCAGGATTAACCCATTAACTTTTTTTTTGACAAGGGTAGCCTTTTGATTATTTTACCCAAAAGTCTGTGTTAGTTTTAATGTTATTATTCTGATAAATGTCTTGAAGTTGATTGGAATTGATAATTGAGCAAGAGAATGCATATATTTCGAATAAAGCATTTCTGACAATATAACATAGGGATTAAAGCAATAGCCTAGCATACCACAGGCCCTTTATTTGATTACTTGAATCACTTTAATTCAAGTGATATATAAAAAAGACTAGAATATAATCCCATTTTTTTCTGCAGGTAGAAGTAAGGGGATCCAAGACTACAAGCTCATTCTATGCCTCAGCCAGCTTGAGGACCATCTCTTCTATATTACATTATGTCTTTAAACTGCAAAAGAAAATTAAATCTAATAAAAATGTTAGTTGATCTATAGGTTAAAGCAAAATACTTTCACAAAATATCTTTTAATCTCCAAGCAGAATTATGTGAATCATGAAAGTGTCTGAAAAAAAAATAATTAAATACAATGGAAGATAACACCCAAATATGTTTCAAATGGATCGAATCACTCACTCATTTTAACCTTTATTCCTCATATATTTTTCAAATTTGCATAATGATAATTTATTCAGGATCATGGAGTTATTTCTTATGAACATCATTTATCTGAATTCTGTATAAGGGAAGAAATGAGTTGCATCATTTAAACAAATACATTTACATGTGTTTGAATTATATTCATAATATATAGTTAATAAGTTCCTAGTGTTTTAAAGACTAGGGGACAGAAAGAATGATTTATATGTATAGAAAAATGATAGCTAGAATAATCAAAACATTACATTTTAAGAAAATCTGACTACAAAACTTTCAGTTTCTTAAGTTAAAGGATACGTATGAATTATACTGACTTTTTATTGATAAAAGCAGGAATTGAATTACTTTCTACAAATTACAGTGGCAATAGCACACATACACACACACACACATACACACACACACACACAGAGGAGATATTTTAATTTTTTGGGAGTTTTAAAAATAATTTTTAAGGAATTCCAAAATAGAATCTAGGTCATATTTATTAATTATTATTCTCACATTAAATTTAAAATTAATTACAACAAGTAATTACTCTGAAATATGGACAAAATATATTTTCAATAATATTTAACTATAATCAATCATCAGGTATTTATTTACCTGTAAGTACAAAGCATATTCTAACATTAGTCATCTGTCCATAAAGATTATTTATTGACAGCCTGCTGCATATGGAATAGTTAACCTTAAAATGAATCAATCGCATAAAAGTCAAGATTTGAATATTGAATATAAGAAAATGACAGGTATTACTATAATTTCTGGCTAATGGTTTATTAATGATTGGCTTCGTCACTTTGCATTTCTCCTGTTGATATGCTCTTGGAAGCTACTGTTTACCTATCCTATGAAGCTTATTTAAAACGATGAATATATATTCTGGAATTATCACGTTAGCAACCTTGTAGCTAGGCTCATATGCCCTGCCCCTACATTTCCGCATAAAAGCATGAAAGAATAGCCTCCTATGCAGGTCAGTAAGTCAATAACTAAAGGATTAACACAGAACTAGTTCTCAACTATCTTTAAATAAGAAGCTTCATTATAACAATTTTGTATCACATAATGGAATTTCCAGTGTTCTCAGTAAACAATATAAAGACATTTCACCTTGGATTTTTTTTTAAAAAAAGATTTCAATGTGAATAATAATATTTCTTTCTGGAGATTGTTAGCAGTGGCTGCTAATATCCTATGTATTTAATAGGTACTTTAAAATGTTAGATATTTTCCTTTTTGTTACTATCTCCAGTATAAAAAGCAACCAATGGGGGATGTCACTCTCTTTGCTTTGAATATGTTTTCTTATCATTGGTTAATAAAGAAGCTGATTTGGTCAATGACCAGGCATAAAAGTGCCAGGAGGGAAATCCAAGCACAGATACAGGGAGAAGGGCAGAGTCAGGGAGAAGCCATTAAGGTTCCCAAGGAACAACATGCCAGAGCACCACCAGCAAGTCATGGGCCATGTGCTGAAATAGTTTCATTTAAATGTAAGTGTTAGCTAGTAATAAGCCTGAGCTATTGGCCAACCATTTATAATTAATATTAAGCATTAGACTGGTTACTTTAAAAATGGCTGCAGAACAAGAAAGGAAGAAAAGCCTCTGTTTATTAGCAACTGGTAAATCATATTAGGGAATTATACAATGAGAATCACTGTAATATAGCCATTCTCATCCAAAGCTGAGAGCATGGAGTACCAGGACTTTAGAAAGAGTTAAAATTTATTGTTTTATTTAAGGTAGGATTAAAGAAATAATAGCAAGGAGACTAAAGGAAGAAAATAAAAGGTACAAGAAAAAGAGATACAGATAGTCTGAAATTTCTATAAGTTCCTCAGAATAGCAGCAGTATGTAAAATTTGTGTCTAGCTTGGTGAGTATTCCTGACCCTCCCTTTTAATGCCTTCCCCCAACCTACAAGATCCAGTCTAGGTACTACTCCCAGTGCCCTGAGGTAGTCTGTCCACATTTCTCTGTATTACAATCAATTTCTAGGCTCTTGCAAGGACTCTTCCTACCTATACCCCAAATCCATAGGCCTCTACCATGCCACATTCAATTTTTCTACCCACCAATATCTATCCCCATATTAAGACACAGAACAGGAAGAGCAACCTGTATATCAGCTCAGTCCCCTCTGTCTACCTGACTTCATTCCACTCAAGCTATTTTCAACTTCTAGACACATCCTGCCCACACATCATGTCTTTGGCCCCAACCTACTCTATTCATATCAGATTTAGAAGTAACAAAAGAAGTCAAAATACCCAAATTTCATTATAATAATATGAAAGATCAAGCTAGTATCTTCTTTCAAAAATGTACCAGTTCTATCAAAATATCTAGCAATGACAATTACGTATATGAATCGCCGGGTACAAATTTTAACAGAACAATATAAATGTCATCAAAAAATGCAAAGTGTTAAAAGAATATACAAAGAAACAGCTGAAGGAAATTAAAAAGAAAAAGTTTAGGAGAATAAATGCATGAGTGATACCCAACAAAACACAAATATTAACCTGAAAAAATGAAGAAAATAATCGAGAACTTGAAAATAAAATTCAATAATCAGCTGGGGCAGACTGTAGGGCCACTGGCAGTGGCAGCAGGATTTATCCCCACTGCTTGTACTGTTTTTTCTGTGGGTTTATTTTTTTGGGGGTAGGGGAACTTATTCTCTTTGGAGGGATACCTTGTTCAGCCTAGATATAGTAGGAAAGGCCTTGGACCTTCCCCGAATCAATGTGCTGTACCCTCTCTGGGCAGTGGATTGAGAGCAGAGTGGGGATAGGTAGAAGAAATGGGAGGAGAGGAGGGAGGGGGAAATGGGTTTAGTACGTAAAATAAAAAAAAAGGTTTTCTTTTTTAAATAATAATAATAAAAGAATTTAAGACATCCTTTTAAATATTCAAGGTTGTATACCAAGACTTATTAGTAAATCTTTGATAAAAGAGTACATGTATAAAAGAAGAAATATTAAAGAGGACTGAAGATTAAATGACAATGGAATTGAAAAATAAAATAACTCAACTAGAAAAGTCAAAGTAAAGCCTTATAAGTGGAGTGAATCAAGCAGAAGATTATTGTCAATTACATGTGAAATATAGTCCAGAATATATTTTAAGGAAATTATAACAAGCATCTTTTCTAGCCACAAAGAAACTCCTAATTAATAATAACGGAGCACTGAAAATTACATAAATGATCAGAAAATATACAGCATGATCCTGGAAAAACAAGTTGAAAATGAGTTACATTAAAACAAAAATGGAGACATATTTTACTAAAACTTATCAATTGGTTTACTTTAAATAATCATTTATCTTTATTTCTGTATATACATATTTTCCTATATGTATGTACTGTTTTTTCTGTGGGATTTTGGGGGGGGCAACTTATTTTCTTTGGAGGGATACCTTGTTCATCCTAGATATAGTAGGAAAGGCCTTAGACATTCCCCAAAGCAATATGCCATACCCTCTCTGAGGAGGGGATGGAGAGTAGAGTGGGGATAGGTGGAAGAAATGGGAGGAGGGAAGTAAATATATATATATATATATATATATATATATATATATATATATATATTTGCACTGCATGTATGACTGGAGCCACAAATGTCATCAGAGGGAGCTTAATAGCCTGAAAATAAAGTTATTTGTAATTGTAAGCCACCATGTAGGTACTGGAAACAAAATCCAGGATTTTGTTTGCAAGAACATCAAGTGCTCTTAACCACTTAACCCCAGTATTAAAGAAAATTGGAAACACTTAGGTAGATTAAAAAAAATAAGACTCTGCCATGAAAAGAAGTTTCTTTGATGAGGGATTATATCTGTACTTACATGTAGATATAAATGTAAATATTTAGATTGTAAATAGTGAAAGCCACAGGTACTTAAAATATAGAGAACTATTGACAAAGTGGTTTCTAGATAAAACTGATGTATCCACCACACAACTCCTGTACCCAAAACTCAGGAAACATCAAAGGAAAATGGTAAGAAAAAGTGTAAGAGCCAGAGGACCAGGAAGTCTGCTGTGAGACTTCTTTCTAGCCATTACAGAAAAACTGCTCATATAAAATCCCAACAACATTGCTGCCTAAAGAAGACTGTTCAGGTTCTTCCAACAATAGTTGATATCCCAATGTAGATGTGGAAAATCTCACAAGGTTACACCCCTAGATGAAGAGCTACAGGCTATCACCAAGTGCTGAGAAAGGAAAAAATAGTTTTTTCAAGGAATGAACCCCTGATTCATCATCCAATTCTATATAGCCAGTCCTAAAAACACAGAAACACACACAATGTATATGAACACAACACTGAATTGAATAAGTAAGTTGTACTCATAAGTCAATTGGCATATATATGTATATATATATATACCATATATATATATACATATATACATACAAACATGGTTAAAGAAGAGGAAGCACTGAATTTGGGACTGGGTATGTTTCTGTCAATCATGTGAGCAGTAGGAGGGAAAAGAGACAGGTAAGACATGATATAAGTATGTTTAAAATTTGAAAATATAGTGGTTTTTTTTTGGTTTTTCGAGACAGGGTTTCTCTGCAGCTTTTTTTAGAGCCTGTCCTGGACCTAGCTCTTGTAGACCAGGCTGGCCTCAAACTCACAGAGATCCGCCTGCCTCTGCCTCCCGAGTGCTGGGATTAAAGGCGTGCGCCACCACCGCCCGGCTGAAAATATAGTTTTAAAAGGTGGAACATACCTGAGAAACACCAGAAATTGCTATGGGACAATGGTTTTATGCTATAAAGATTAGTTTCTTGTACTTGTTTAATAAATGCTGATTGGCCAGTGCTGTGGGAGGATCTTCCGCTTCTTCAGCCAATTGCCGCTGAAGTACGAGCCCATTGTGCTGTAGGATTGCCTTCTGCTCCTTCAGCCAATAGCTGCTGAAATACCATCCCACTGGGGCATGGTCTATTTATCTTTAAAAAAGAGTGGCAAGCCTCGGCTGCTCTCTTGGTTCCAGCGCTTGGTTCCGGCTCCTGCTTCTTCCTGACGGTTGGTGTTTCGTGAGTTTTACCCCCCAAAATAAATACCCTTTTAAATACTAACTGGTGTGGGATTGTTTTTGTGCATTATCTGGTGCCCAGCATTTGGTTTTAGAACTAACCCGCACCCCACTCATCCCCCCGGCTAGGCTGCCTGCCTCTGGCTCAGTGGCCTGCATCCAGCTTGGCTTGGCCAGCTTGGCTTTGCAGAAGCTCTTCCTCAGCTGTAACGTCCACGCCTCCAGGGATCCACAGGTACAGACAGTCTCTGCCAGCCTAATTTTGATCTATACTGAGCTGGTTTTTAAGTTCCCCCTTGCAACATGAGTCACAGCACAAGCGGTTGCCGAAGCTAAAAAACCCTTAAAAAAAATCTCCCTTTGAAGTCCCAGCAACCCCACCATAGCTGATTGAGAGCGCTGCTTGACTCTTAATCCCAACACAGGGACACAGGGCCCACAACACTCAGCTTCTTTAGTCCTCTTTAGCAGCAGCACAGTGGCTGTGTAACGACCCTCTGCATCAGGTTGAACAGAGCACCACGAGGTGGCCCAGGATGCCTTGTCTATTGGGCACTAGAAACTCTCTGACTTGTTGTGCTCTGTTTCTGGCCTTTAGATTTTCTCTCTGTGTCCATCTGACCTCTCAATTGACTAATTTTCCCCAGTTTTTAAATAAATAACAAGCAGATTTTAAAACAGGATTTGTCATGACACCTACAACGGTTTCAGTTGTAACTTGGAAACAGCACCATCTTCTGGCTGACAGGTAAAATGGTGGGTTTCTTTTTTAATGGGACTCTAGCCTAGGCTTTTGCTGCCATTTTAATAGAAAACACAAGTGGCCTATATGCCCACGGAGGTACCTCTATTTATTTGTTATTAGGTCTTAGTTTCCTTCTTTTTTTTTGCCAGTGAATTCTGAATACTTTTTATTTTTTTATTTTTTTATGGTTTATTTTTTTATATTTAAAAATTTCCATCTCCTCCCCTCCTCTTCCCCCTTCCCTCCCCTCCCCTCCACCCATACCCCCCCTTCCTCACTCTCCAGGCCAAAGAGGCTTCAGGGTTCCCTACTCTATGTTAAGTCTAAGGTCCTCCCAACTCCCCCCCAGGTCCAGGAAGGTGATCAACCAATCTGAGAAGGCTCCCACAGAGCCCGTCCATGCAGAAGAATCAAAGCCCAGGGCCATTGTCCTTGGCTTCTCAGTCAGCCCCCACCATCAGCCACATTCAGAGAGTCCGGTTTGGTCACCTGTTCCATCAGTCCCATTCCAACTGGAGTTGGTGATCTCCCATTAGTTCTGTCCCACCGTCTTCATGGGTGAACGCACCCCTCTCTGTCCTGACTTTCTTTCTCATGTTCTCCCTCCTTCTGCTCCTCAACAGGATATTGGGTGCTGAGTCCAGTGCTCCAATGTGGAGCTCTGTCATTTTCTTCATCTATCGCGAGGTGGAGGTTCTATGGTGATATGCAAGAAATTCATCAGTATGGCTATAGGAACTGGCCTTTTCAGGCTCCCTCTCCTCAGCTGCCCAAGGAACTAGCTGGGGGCATCTCCCTGGAAACCCGGGAACTGCTCTAGAGTCAAGTCTCTTGACAACCCTCAGATGGCTCCCTTAATTAAGATATATGCTTCCCTGCTCCCATATCCACCCTTCCTGTATCCCAACCATCCCATTCCTTCGAGCTCCTCCCATTCTCCCCTTCACGCATTTCTCTCCCCAACTTCCCTTGGCCCCATCTCGCCCCACCCTCAAGTTCCCAATTTTTGCCTAGCGATCATGTCTACTTCCAATATCCAGAAGAATTACTATATGTTTTTCTTTGGGTTCACCTTCTTATTATCTTCTTAGGGATCCCGAATTATAGGCTCGATGTCCTTTAATTATGGCTAGAAACCTATTATGAGTGAGTACATCCCATGTTCATCTTTTTGGGTCTGGGTTACCTCACTCAGAATAGTGTTTTCTATTTCCATCCATTTGCATGCAAAATTCAAGATGTCATTGTTTTTTACCGCTGAGTAGTGTTCTAACATGTATATATTCCACAGTTTCTTCATCCATTCTTCCACTGAAGGGCATCTAGGTTGTTTCCAGGATCTGGCTATTACAGATAATGCTGCTATGAAAATAGCTGAGCAAATGCTTTTGTAGTATGATTGGGCATCTCTTGGGTACATTCCAAGTAGTGGAATTACTGGGTCCTGGGGTAGGTTGATCCCGAATTTCCTGAGAAACCGCCACACTGCTTTCCAAAGTGGTTGCACAAGTGTGCATTCCCACCAGCAATGGATGAGTGTACCCCTTACCCCACAACCTCTCCAGCAAAGGTTATCATTGGTGTTTTGGATTTTAGCCAATCTGACAGGTGTAAGATGGTATATCAAAGTTGTTTTGATTTGCATTTCCCTGATTGCTAAGGAGGTTGAGCATGCCCTTAAGTGTCTTTTGGCCATTTGAATTTCTTTTTTTTTTTTTTTTGTATTTCATGGAAAAGTTTTACTTTAAAGGAGACACCATAATGTCTTCAGACACATGACAGGGATTGGAATTCCATTTTCATCTTCCATATAACATAAGCAGACTCAAAGGTCCCGATGAGGAGCAAAAGAAGGGAGATTATGAGCAAGGAAGTCAGGACCGTGAAGAGTGCATTTACCCATTGAGACGGTGGGACAGATCTAACTGGAGACCACCAAGTCTAGTTGGAATGGGACTGATGGAACAGGGGACCAAACCTGACTCTCTGAATGTGGCTGACGGCGGAGGAGGTCTGAGAAACCAAGGACAATGGCAATGAACATGACCTCTACAGCATGGACGGGCTCACTGTGAGCCTTGTCAGTTTGGTTGCTCATCTTCCTGGATTTAGGGGGAGCTGGGAGGACCTTGGACTTAACATAGTGAAGGGAACCCTGATGGCTCTTTGTCTTGAATTTCTTCTGTTGAGAATTCCCTGTTCACTTCAGCGCCCCATTTTTTAATTGGGTTAATTAGCATTTTAAAGTCTAGTCTCTTGAGTTCCTTATATATTTTAGAGATCAGACCTTTGTCAGTTTCAGGGTTGGTGAAAACCTTTTCCCAGTCAGTAGGCTGCCTTTGTGTCTTAGTGACAGTGTCCTTTGCTTTACAGAAGCTGCTCAGCTTCAGGAGGGCCCATTTATTCAATGTTGCTCTTAATGTCTGTGCTGCTAGGGTTATACGTAGGAAACAGTCTCCTGTGCCCATTTGTTGTAGAGTACTTCCCACTTTCTCCTCTATCAAGCTCAATGTGTTCAGATTAATATTGAGGTCTTTAATCCATTTGGACTTGAGTTTTGTGCATGGTGATAGATATGTATCTACTTTCATTCTTCTACAGGTTGACATCCAGTTATGCCAGCACCATTTGTTGAAGATGCACTCTTTCTTCCATTGTGTACTTTTGGCTCCTTTATCAAAAATCAGGTGTTCATAGATTTGTGGTTTAAGATCCGGGTCTTCTATATGATTCCATTGGTCGACTTTTCTGTTTTTATTCCAATACCAAGCTGTTTTTAATACTGTAGCTCTGTAATAGAGTTTGAAGTCAGGGATGGTAATGCCTCCAGAAGTACCTTTATTGTATAAGATTGTTTTGGCTATCCTGGGTTTCTTGTTTTTCCATATAAAGTTGATTATTGTCCTCTCAATATCTGTGAAGAATTTTGTTGGGACCTTGATGGGGATTGCATTGAATCTATAGATTGCTTTGTAGAATTGCCATTTTTACTATGTTGATCCTCCCAATCCACGAGCAAGGGAGATCCTTCCATTTTTTGGTATCCTCTTCAATTTCTTTCTTCAAAGACTTAAAGTTCTTGTCAAATAAATCCTTCACTTCCTTGGTTAGAGTTACTCCCAGATATCTTATGCTATTTGTGGCTATTGTGAAAGGTGATACTTCTCTGATTTCCCTCTCTGCTTCCTTATCCTTTGAGTTGTAATTCTTCTTCTTCTACACCAATTATTCTTAGGTTTGGTCTTTTCATGGTGTCCCAGATTTCCTGGATGTTTTGTGTTTAGAATTCGTTGGATTTGTTTTGTTCTTTAATCTGTGAGTTTATTTCCTCTATAGTATCTTCAGAGTCCGAGATCCTTTCTTCCATCTCTTGTATTCGGTTGGAAATACTTGTCTCTGAAGTTTCTGTTCGTTTACTCAGAATTTCCATTTCCAGTCTTCCCTCAGATTTTGTTTTCCTCATTACCTCCATTTCATTTTTCAGGTCTTGTACTGTTTCCCTTACCTGTTTGATTGATTTTTCTTATTTTTCTTGTTTTTTTTTTTGGGGGGGGGTATCTTTGAGAGATTTATTTATTTCATCTACTTTTTTGTTTGTTATCTCCATTTTCTTATGGCAGGTTTTATCTCCTGTTTAAGGTCCTCTATTATTTTCATGAAGTACTGTTTAAGGTTGATTTCTTCTATTTCTTCTGGAGTAGGGTGTTCAATTCTTGTTGTTTCGGGATGACTGGATTCTGTTGATGACATGTTGCCTGTTGCTTTTCGGGTTGTTGGAGGAGTTCTTGCATTGGTGCCTGCCCATCTCTTCCTTCAAATGGAGCTAGGAGATACTTGGTGACTTGTTCCAGTCCTTACTCTGCCTGAATCTGGGAGGATCTCCTCAGTGCCAGGGCAGGAGCTATTCCTTGCAGCCCAATCTGAAGGAGCCCTCACTCCCTTGCAGGGTTCCTCAGACCTGCCTGGAGGGCAGCCTCTGGTTACGTGGCCTTGGGACAGGGTCAGGACACTTGAATGCACTAGGGAAGGCCGTCCAGTCGGGACTCCACAGCACTGAATCAGGGATTCCTTGTAGCTGAGGGACGCCTCCCAGATGTGTCTTCTGGTTTTAAGATCTGGTATCTTTGCTCCCAGATGTGTCTTCTGGTCCTCCTAGATGTGTCTTCTGGTCCTCCCAGATGTGTCTTCTGGTCTTAATGTCCAGTGTCTTTGCTGGCCAGGGAGTTCCAGAGAGGGCCTACCTTGCCGCAGGCAGACTAATGAAACAAAGAAGCTCCCGCCTGCCGGTTGCACTCCCTACACAGTCCCAGCGCCCTGCTTGGGCTGAGCTGGAGATGTTTTATGAACCTGAAGAGGGGAGGTAGACGGGACGGTTTTTCTGGGTGTAAGCTGGGTGGGGTCGGAAGATGGAGGCAGTAGCTAGTGAGACTAGCCCCAGCCGGGAAGACTAGAGAGTGTCCTTAGTTTCCTTCTTAATGTTATATTATTGTGGAAGTATGTGGCATTAATTGATAGGATTAATACCATGATATGCAAAATTGACTTTTTATCTAATGGTACTAGGAATTTACCTGAAAGGGTCCAAGAGTTTGAATTTGACTTTCAGAAATTATTGCAGAGTTTTGATAAGGTAACGGACAGAATATACCTCCAAGATGGCAACTTACATGACATCAAGGGGCAGTTCAAGGAGGACATATTATCTTTAAAAGGAAACATTAAGACGTTGGAATCACAGGTACAGAATGGGGACCAAAAATTTGATACCTTAGTGAAATCCCTAGAAACACATACAGGTCAGGAGATTCAGGATTTAAGAGAGACAATGTTACAAAAAATTGAAATGATTGAAGAAGTTATTGGAGCTGGTGAACAGAGTAAGAAGGCACAAGGACAGGATACTATACCACCACCAGCTGTGAGAACTGGCTTACCCAGGGTTATAGCAACATACCCTCTAATTTATTCTGACAATGCGTCAACTTCTAAAGGCTCAAAGGGAGCCAAAGAAGTTAGATAAACACCAGTAGGAATGAATGACCTAAAGGAAATTAAGCAAGCCTGATGTAGGTGTGTCTTCTATCTATCTGATGATTTCATTGAATAATTAATAAAGAAACTGCCTGGCCCACCTTAGGTGGGTGGAGTAGACAGAACAGGAAGAAGGAAGTGAGGTAGATGGCTCAGTCAGATGCCATGCCTCTCCTAAGTTATTCAGACTGCCGTGCCTCTCCTCAGAGAGATGCCAGATGCGATAAAGCCAGCCACCAGGTCAGATGTGCTGAATCTTTCCTGGTAAGACACCATTCGTGGTGTTACAAAGATTATTAGATATGGGTTAGTCAAGATGTGAGTAAGAGGCTGGAAATAATGGGCCAGGCAGTATTTAAAAGAATACAATTTGTGTGTTGTTATTTTGGGGCATAAGCTAGCAGGTGGCCGGGAGCCGGCCAGGATGAAAAGCAGGCCTGCCCGCAGCCCCTCACTACACAAGCCATCGTTAATTATGGCTTGCACTCTACATTTGTTAATGAAATGGTAAGGACTTAGGCTTCTAATGTTAGGGCTATCCCCCATGATTTCTCACAGTTAGCTTCAGCGGTCCTCGAAGATGGGCCTTCCTTGATGTTTGGAGTTTATTTCAAGGAAGAATCCAAACATATGGAACAGCAAGGAAGAGCAAAAGGGGTAGAGGTTTCACAGGATCAAGTTATTGGTATAAGAGCATATGCTGATCCATAGGTCGAAGCTCTTTATGATGATGAAGTATTGTCCCTATGCCACAAGGCATCTTTAAATGCCTGGGATAAATTACCAGAGCCAGCAAGAAAGCTAGAGTCATATACTAGGGTTAGGCAAGGACAGGGAGAACCCTATACTGACTTTTTGTAAAGATTAATTAAGGCTCTGAACACAGGAGTAACAGACACAGAAGCTAGACAACTAATTCTTGAATTGCTGGCTTTTGAAAATGCAAACTTAGACTGCAAAAAGATCATTGGGCCTTTAAGGTCTAGATCAGCACCTATGGATGAATGGATCCATCATACCATGAACTTTCAGACCTTTAATTATGATGATGAATCTTGGGTAGGAGAAGCAATTTTTAAAGCGACGAGGGGACATCAACCTACCAAATGTTTTAATTGTGGTAAATTTGGACATCTAAAAGGGGATTGCAGGCAAGGTATTTCTAGGAATAACACTTCATCTGGGAATGGCAGAAATAGGAAACCTCGGCCTTCAGGTATATGTAGGAGGTGTGGTAAAGAACGACACTGGACGAATGAATGAAGATCAACAACAGACAAGGCAACCCGATCCCTGAGGAGCCTCTCGCAGGCCCCCAAACCAAAAGTGGCCCAGTCATTCCCAGTAACCATGGAGGACATGTCACACTAGGAAAACTGAAAACTCTAGAAGCTTCTGTACAAGATCATAAGGTTCTAAATGATGCAAATTTGGAGGATAAATCAGAAATTTAACTAGGAAATAAGAAGCGTATATTTTGGCAAACTTCTATAAATGATCAGAGACCAAAGCTGAGAGTACATATAAATGGAATGGTGATTGTTGACTTGATAGACACAGGAGCAGATGTGAGTATCATCACTCCAGAATCTTGGCATCCAAATTGGCCTCTTCAAGAGGCAGATGTTCAATTACTAGGAATTGGAACCATATCTCGAGTTAAACAAAGCACGAGATGGGTTGACTGTATTGGGCCAGAAGGTCAAAGAGGAAAGCTAAGGCCATATGTAGCTGATATTGCAAAAAATTTATGGGGCCATGACCTGCTACAACAATGGAATACCCAGATTAACATTCCTGCAGTCTCAGGAACTCATAATTCTGGGAAGGATGTAATAAAGTACTATGCACAAAGGTCACCAGCCATTCAGGTTGTACAAGAACATAAAGCAACTAACAAACCTTTACAGGTACCAACAGCCCTACCTTTGAAATGGCTAACTGAGAAGCCAATATGGGTTAAACAATGGCCTTTAGCTAAAGATAAATTGCAGGCTTTAGAACAATTGGTACAGGAGCAATTAGATGCTCTATATATTGAGGAGTCAACTAGCCCTTGGAATTCTCCTGTGTTTGTTGTTAAAAAGAAATCTGGCAAATGGAAAATGGTGACAGATCTAAGGGCTGTCAACAAGGTAATTCAACCTATAGGCCCTCTACAGTCTAGACTTCCTCTGCCTTCTCTGTTACCCAAAGGATGACCTCTTATAGTTATTGACTTGAAGGATTGCTTCTTCACCATACCATTACAAGAAAAGGATAGAGAAAAATTTGCCTTCACAGTGCCTACTTATAATAACTCCCAGCCTACTAGGAGATACCAGTGGACTATCCTCCCACAGGGAATGCTCAATAGCCCCAGCCTGTGTCAATACTTTGTAAGTCAACCATTGGAAATAATACATAAGCAATTCCCTAAATCTATAATATACCATTACATGGATGACATTTTGCTATCCGATTCAAACATAGATACTTTAGAATGTTTGCGAAAGTAAAGATAATTTTGCCTAAATGGGGATTACAAATTGTTCCTGAAAAAATTCAAAGAGGAGATTCTGTTAATTACCTAGGTTACAGAATAGGTTTACAGAAAATTAGGACACAAAAGGCACAAATTAGGAGAGACCAGTTACAGACTCTTAATGATTTTCAGAGATTGTTGGGAGACATTTCCAGTCTACGACTGGCTGTTGGGATAACACCTGATCAAATAATTCATTGAAACAAAACCTTAGATGGTGACAAAGATTTGAATAGTCCCAGAGAGTTAACAGCTAAAGCAGAAAAAGAACTGATGATGGTTAAGGAAAAATTACAGGAGGCAGATGTAGATAGGGTGGATCCAAATCTTAGTTGTATTCTAGTCATATTGCCTTCCAGAATTTCTCCTACAGAAATCTTAATGCAGAGGGAAGATACTATTTTAGAATGGAAATTTTTACCACACAAACCAAGTAAAAATTGAAAACTTATGTAGAAAAGGTCTCTAAATTAATTATAAAAGGTGTACTGAGACTTCGTCAACTAGCAGGTATAGACCCAGCAGAAATTATAGTGCCTTTCACTACTGATGACATAAAAAAGTTATGGGAAGACAATGAACCATGGCAAAGGGCTTGTGCTAATTTTTTGGGAGAAATTCATAGCAGCTATCCAAAAAGTGGTAGACTTTACCTTATAAAGAGAACTTCTTGGATTCTTCCTCGAATTGTACCTGATGTTCCAATAATTGGAGCCCGTACATTTTATACTGATGTTAATAAATCAGGGAAAGCTAGTTACAAATCAGATGAATTGAGTAAGGTGGAACAAAGCCCTTATACTTCTGTCCAGAAGGCAAAATTATATGCTATTCTTATGGTGCTAAGGGATTTTAAGGAACCTCTAATATAGTTACAGATTCACAATATGCAGAAAGAGTTATCTTGCATATTGAAACTGCTGGATTTATACCAGACGATACAGAGTTTACTTCATTGTTTATCCAGGTACAAGACATAATCAGGAATAGGCTTTGTCTGATGTACATAACACACATCTTGTCCCATACGGGTCTGCCAGGTCCTCTAGCACAAGGTAATGCAGAAATTGATCAATTATTCATTGGAAGCATGTTGCAGGCCTCAGAATTTCATTAAAAAAAAAACATCACGTCAATAGCAAAGGTTTAAAGAAAGACTTTTCCATTATATGGCAACAAGCTAAGGAGATTGTTAAGAGATGCCCTACTTGCTCTTTATATAACCAAACACCACTACCTGCAGGGACTAACCCGAAGGGTACTCAAAGGTGATGGAGGAGAGTTATCTGTCTATGTTTCTTTCATTGGTTAATTAATAAAGAAAACTGCCTTGGCCCTTTAAGAGACAGAAAATTAGGTAGGTGGAGTAGACAGAACAGAATTGTGGGAACAAGGAAGTAGAGTGGGGGAGACGCTTCAGGCAGTCGCCATAGTGAGTCTCCATGCTGCTCCTCTCCGAGATGGACGCAGGTTAAGATCTCTCCTGGTAAGCCACACCTCGTGGTGCTACCCAGATTACTAAATATGGGTTAAAGGAAGATGTGAGAATTAGCCAATAAGAGGCTGAAACTATGGGCCAGGCAGTGTTTTAAAAGAATACAGTTTCCGTGTAATTATTTTGGGTGTAAAGCTAGCCGGCGGCTGGGTGGCAGAACACAGCCCGCCGCTTCACACTACAGATTGGCGCCGTGTAATTATTTTGGGTAAAGCTAGCTGGGTGGCGGGACGCAGCCCGCCGCTCCTTCTACACAAAGGAATGAAATCTGGCAGATGGATGTGTTCCACTTTGCAGAATTTGGAAAATTAAAATATGTACATCACACCATTGACACTTATTCAGGCTTTCAGTGGGCAACTGTTTTAAGGTCAGAAAAGGCTGACTCAGTAATCACACATTTAGTAGAAGTTATGGCCATCATGGATATACCTGCCCAAATAAAAACAGATAATGGTCCAGCTTATGTCTCTAGAAAAATGAAAAAGTATTTTGCTTATTATAATATTAAGCATGTTAGAGGTATACCATACAATCCTACAGGTCAAGCAGTCATAGATCAAATCCAACTATAAAGGATATATTAAATAAACATAAACGGGTAGAAAATGCCCCCAGAAATAGATTACATAAAGACTTATTAACCTTGAATTTTCTTAACGCTAATGACAAAGGAACAACAGCGGCAGAAAGACATTGGAAAATGGAAAAGTCTGCTGAACTAAATCAACTGATTTATTTCAAGGATGTGCTGACCTCTCAATGGAAACCAGATGTGCTACGTTGGGGAAGGGGTTTTGCTCTTGTTTCCACAGGAGAAGAAAAATTGTGGATACCATCAAAATTAATAAAGGTCAGATTCGAAGAGGAGAAACCTCTTGGAAAGGATAAATGACAGCATCTACCATGATGACAATCATACAGGTGGTAAGAAAAAACATATAGAATGGGGGCAGGGTTCTGTTCTTATCTCCACAGGAAAACACTCATCTTTGAAAAATTCAAGGAACCCTGGATGTTTGAATACTGACAGATGGAAAAACAACTACCCAATAGGGACTATCAAGAAACTGAATAGGTTCTGTGAGTATGGGGCTCTGGGATAGACTAAATCATATTTCTAAATTTATACAGCTGGTTTTGGAGTTGGACTCTTGGCTCAGTCCTTCTCTAATTCCAAGCCTGCTGTTAAGAGAAAAACCCAGAGTTTCTGGAGTCTCTGTCTTAAGTCAGGAGCCATGATATGAGACAAAAAGAAATATGAGTTTAGAAAACATCTTTGCTTTTTCTTCATATCTATCATACTTTTCATTGAATATATCTATCATACCTTTCATTGAATATATGTATGTCTGTATATGTCTATATAATTAATGTTTAAGTTTTCTACAATGAACAGTGAGATTTTTCTGCACTGGTTTTTGAAGTTTCCAGGAAGAAGATGGGGCCCCCATAACAACAACTCCACTCGGTTGATATAACGTCATGATACTGATAGCACTACTACAAGTCCTGTTTCAGGTATCAGCTGCACAGATGATTCCAACTTGGTTAGCTGAAATGGTGTACATCTTGTACAACATTCTGGCCAGCATCCACAAAATACTCAGAGACTGTTTGCAATTTTAAAAGACATTGATCTTGAAATTTAACCATCATTTTACTTTCACAGGATCCTTCAGAAAGAACGTCACCCCCATGACAGCTGGAAGTAATTCTAGAGGATGATGTCCCCTCTCCCAACAAAGTTTGTCCTTGGATTTAGGGACAATATTTATGGGTTGATTATAATTAGTATACAGTTGAGGGTTGGGAGAGAAATTTTATAAGCTCAGAGATCTTTTTGAAAAAAAAGGGAAAATTGGATAGATAATAATGGTATTTGTGAGTTATTGTTTATAGATAATTACATTGGTATAGATTTTTGTATATGGATACAAAGTTAAATTATATTGAATATTGAATGCATGCATGCTTCTACCTCTTTTTAAAACATTTTTATTATATATACATATATATAGTATTGATTTATGTATACCCTATTGCAGTATACATTTCTACCTCTTATATATACATATGTATATACTTGTATATTGTTTATGTATTGATATTCATTGTTTATATTTGGAGGTCATTGTCCTCATTTATTGCACAGTTGTTTATTCTTAGTCTTTAAGTTAGATAGGTATTTAGAACTGTAGATCAATAGTCATCTATGTCTTTCATATTTATACTTAGACTAGTCAAGTTCTTTAGATACATAGAGATTATATTTTGTATGAATAGTCTTCAACCTCTTTGAAGAGCTATAGAAAATGCCATTTAATTTAATCTTAAAGTTCTATGGTAGTGAGACACAATCACTCCTGGCAATACCGACCTATTCCCAAGAGATTTTTGAGCACCAAAGACACTCCACTTGGAGCTTGTCTTCTTCTTGACAAAACCGGCCTCTGGGTAAGGAACTGCCCGTACCTCAACTACTGACAAAATACACAGTATCCGGAAATGGATAAACAGAACTGTCAAACCTTACTAAGACAGGGTAAGATGGTTTTGAAAAATCTCTTGCCAGTTAAAATCCGGAAATGGATAAGCAGAACTGTCAAATCTTGCCAAGACAGGGTAAGACGGTTTTGAAAAAACTCTTGCCTGTTAAAAATAATCTGTCAGTTATTCTAGACCTTAGTCAAAGTTGGTTGCTTCAACGCTGAAAACATGAGTTTGGGTGATTGCCCAGGTAGCCAGTTGTCTCTGTGATTTGTTACATGTTTTGGAAGTTGTTTGATTGCACTTCCTAATTACTCAGGTAACATTATTTCCCTTCTCGGATCTTCTATGTGGTTGAAGACTAGGTAAATGTAGCAACTTTCCTTTCATGACTTGTCCAAGTTATTTATTATGCAAGACTTGGGCTAGTTAGGATAGCATATTTATTTGTTCTTATTGTATATAATTTTGTAGTAGGTTTAGAATGCTCTTACTTAAACAAAAGGGGGAGGTGCTGCGGGAGGACCTTCCGCTTCTTCAGCCAATTGCCACTGAAGTACAAGCCCATTGTGCTGTAGGATTGCCTTCTGCTCCTTCAGCCAATAGCTGCTGAAATACCATCCCACTGGGGCATGGTCTATTTATCTTTTAAAAAGAGCAGCAAGCCTTGGCCCACTCTCTTGGTTCCAGCGCTTGGTTCTGGCTCCTGCTCCTTCCTGATGGTTGGTGTTTCGTGAGTTTTACCCCCCAAAATAAATACCCCTTTAAATACTAACTGGTGTGGGATTGTTTTTGCACATTAGGCCAGTAGCCAGGCAGGAAGTATAGATGGGGCAACCAGGCAGGAAGTAGAGCCAGGGCAATAAGAATTATGGGAAGTGGAAAGTTTCAGTCTACAGTCATAACCCAGCCTCAGAGGAAGCAAGCAAGATATGACTGCCTCACCGAAAAAGGTACCAAACCACATGGCTAACACAGATAAGAATTATGGGCTAATATAATTTATGAGTTAATAAGAGGTACGGGCTACTAGGCAAACCACTTTATAAATTAATGTAGACCTCTGTGTATTTCTTTGGGACTAAATGACTGCAGGACTGGGTGTGACAAAAACCTCTGTCAACAGAATGGTGCTCGATCAACAAGAAGTTATCCTCTGACTGTCACAAATACACACATATGTGTATATTTATATACATGTACACTCTTAGACATATAGAATGGAGGTATAATAGTGAAGTAAACACACAGGAAAATAAGACATTTTCAAAGATGAAGAAGAAGGAAGGCACCACACAAAAGATAAATAGGACATTGATTCTCCCAGTGAATATCTAAAAACAAAACAAAACAAAAAAAAAACAAGTTCTTCCAACAACTTGATTTCAACCTAATGAGATCTTGTCACATTTGTACTCCAAAATGAAAGATAATAAACTTATATTGCTGAAGGTAAAAATACAACATGAAAATGGCTCAAAATTTGGAGATGCAGATTGAGATATTTCAACTGATACTGAAGATTGGCAAAGATTTATAAGAGACTATTATTAAAGAAACAATATGCCAAAAGTTGAAAAACATAGAAAAAAATAGTTAAGTTCTAGAACAGTTACATAACACCTAAATTAAGCCCTGAAGAAATAGAAAAACTTAAACAGCTTCCTGCTCCACTTCTAGCTGCTAGACTCTGTTCCTGGTCACACAGAGGGCTGTTGTCTAGGACAGTGACCTTTTCCCAGTGCTGATATAAAAAGCATGTGCCACCCATTGCACTGTTTTCTTCCATAATAAAAATCTGAGAGGTGGCCTTGGAATACCAGGTATCCCTGTTTCAGTGCTGAGGAGTTTCATCCAGACGGGTGAGTATGTGCTATCCCTGGACAGACTGTCCTGGAAGAGAGCACAGCTCCCCACCCCAGCTCTTCCTGCAGAGTTTCTGTGTTCCACTTGACCCTGCCCTACCCCCACGTCCACACTTATGTCTGAGGTGGCCTTGGAATACCAAGTATCTCTGTTTCAGTGTTGAGGAGTTTCATCCAGACAGGTGAGTGTATGCTATCCCAGGGTAGACTGTCCCAGAAGAGAGCACAGCCTCCCACCCCAGCTCCTGCTGCAGGGTTTCTCTGTTTAATTGACCCTGTCCTGCCCCCACTTCCACCCTTGTGTCTGAGGAGGCCTTGGAATACCAGGTATCCCTGTTTCAGTGCTAAGGAGTTACATCCAGACAAACAGGAACAGTTCATGCTCCTGCACTGAGGAGATCAACCCAGAGAGTTAGTCACAGCAGACTGGACCAAGACACCAAGACTCTCCTGGCTCGATTTGAAGGAAGAGATGGGCAGGCACCAATGCAAGAATTCCTCCAACAAGCTAAAAGGCAACATGACATCAACAGAAACCAGGGATCACTAAACAAGAAGAATTGAACACCCTACTCCAGAAGAAAAAGAAGAAATAGACTTTAAATGGAACATTATGAAAATATTAGAGGACCTTAAACAGGAGGTGAAAAACTGCCATAAAGAAATAGAAATGACAAACAAAAAGGTTGAGGAAATGGATAAAGCTCTCAAAGATACCCAGGAAAAACAAGAAAAAGCAATCAAAC
The DNA here is from genome assembly GCF_903992535.2 of Arvicola amphibius. NCBI lineage: Eukaryota > Metazoa > Chordata > Mammalia > Rodentia > Cricetidae > Arvicola > Arvicola amphibius. The sequence goes on from NC_052065.1 coordinate 48,977,578, forward strand.
AGGTAAGGAAAACAGTTCAAGACTTGAAAAATGAAATAGAGGTAATGAAGTAAACACAAACCAAGGGAAGACTGGATATGGAAAATCTGGGTAAATGAAAAGGAACTGCAGAGACAAGTATTACCAACAGAATACAAGAGATAGAAGAAAGAATCTCAGACACTGAAGATACTACAGAGGAAATAAACTCACTGATTAAAGAACAAAACAAATCCAACAAATTCTTAACACAAAACATCCAGGAAATCTGGGACACTGTAAAAAGACCAAACCTAAGAATAATAGGAGTAGAAGAAGGAAAAGAGTTACAACTCAAAGGCCCCAAAAATATATTCAACAAAATTATAGAAGAAAACTTTCCCAACCTAAAGAAGGATATTCCTATGAAGGTACAGAAGCATACAAAACACCAAATAGACTGGATAAAAAAAAAAGCATCCCCTCGCCATAAAATATTCAAAACACAAAACATACAGAATAAAGAACAAATATTAAGAGCTGCAAGGGAAAAAGGTCAAGTAACATATAAAGAGAAACCTATCAGAATTACACCTGACTTTTCAATGGAAACCATGAAAGCCAGAAGATCCTGGATAGAGGTACTGCAGAAATTAAGAGACCATGGATACAAGCCCAGACTACTATATGCAGCAAAGCTTGCATTCACCATCGATGGAGAAAACAAGATATTCCAGGACTAAAACAGATTTAAACAATACGTTGCCGCAAACCCAGCCTTACAGAAAATACTAGAAGGAAAATCACAAACCAAGGAAGCCAACAACACCATAATAACACAGGCATCTGACAACCCTCCTCCAGAACAATTCTAAGAAGGGAAACACACAAACCCTACCATCAGAAAAAATAACCGAAGTTAACAACCACTGGTGTTTAATATCACTTAACATCAATGGACTCAATTCACCTATAAAAAGGCACAGGTTAAGAGAATGGATATGAAATCAGGACCCAACATTCTGCTGTTTTTGAGAAACACACCTCAAACTTAAAGACAGACACTACCTCAGAGTAAAGGGTTGAGAAATGGTTTTCCAATTAAATGGACCAAAGAAACAAGCAGGTGTGGCTATACTAATATCTAACAAAATTGATTTCAAACTAAAATCAATCAGAAGAGATGGGGATGGACACTTTATACTCATAACAGGAACAATTCATCAGGAGGAAGTCTCAATCCTGAATATCTATGCCCCTAATATAAAAGTGCCCACTTGTGTAAAGGAAACATTACTAGAACTCAAAGCATATATCAAACCACAAAATTTAATAGGAGGAGATTTCAACACTCCACTCTCACTAATGGATAGGTCAACCAGACAGAAACATAGCAGAGAAATAACAGAACTATCAAATGTAATGAACCAAATGGACCTAACAGACATCTATAGAACATTCCACCTAAATAGATAAGAATATACCTTCTTCTCAGCATTGCATGGAACATTCTCAAAAATTGACCACATAATTGATAACAAAGCTAACATCCATAGATACAAAGAAATTGTAGTAACCACCTGTGTACTAAGGATCACCATGGAATAAAGCTATAATTCAACAACAATTCTAACCCCAGAAAGCCTACAAACTCATGGAAACTGAACAGTCAACTACTGAATCACCAAAGTAGAAACACAAAAAACAATCCAAAGAATCAATGAAACAAAAAGCTGGTTCCTGAAGAAAATCAACAAAATTGACAAACCTCTAGCCAAACTAAACAAACAGCAGAGAGAGAACACGCAAATTAACAAGATCAGAAAGGAAAAGGGAGACATAACCACAGACACAGAGGAAATTCAGAGAATCATTAGATCTTACTACAAAAGCTTGTATGTGACAAAATTGGAAAATGTGAATGAAATGGACACTTTTTTAGATAAGTACAATATACCAAAATTAAATCAAGACCAGGTGAACAGTTTAAATAGACCTGTAAGTCGCAAGGAACTAGAAGCTGTCATCAGAAACCTCCCTACCAAAAAAATCCTGGATCCTGGTTTCAATGCAGAATTCTACCAGAACATCCAAGGGGAGCTAATACCTATACTCCTTAATGTGTTTCACAAAATAGAAACAGAAGAGTCATTGCCAAACTCCTTTTATGAGGCTACAGTCACCCTGATACCAAAACCACACAAAGACTTAACCAAGAAAGAGAATTACAGACCAATCTCACTCAGGAACATCAATGCAAAAATACTCAATAAAATACTGGCAAACTAAATCAATGAACACAGCCAAAATATCATACATTATGATCAAGTAGGCTTCATCCCAGAGAGGCAGGGCTGGTTCAACATATGAAAATCTATCAAGGTAATCAATGCATCATATAAGTTAACTGAAGAATAAAACCATATTATTATTTCATTAGATGCTGAAAAAGCATTTGACAAAATTCAACACCCCTTTATAATAAAGGTCTCAGAGAGATTAGGGATACAAGGTTCATTCCTAAATATAATAAAAGCAATATAGAGCAAGCTGACAGCTAACATTAAATTAAATGGAGAGAAACTCAAAGTCATCCCACTAAAGTGAGGAGCAAGACAAGGCTGTCCACTCTCTCCATATCTCTTCAATATAGTGTTTGAAGTTCTAGCAATAGCAATAAGACAACATTAGAGGATCAAGGGGATCTGAATTGGAAAGGAAGAAGTCAAACTTTTCGTTATTTGCAGATGACATGATAATGTACATAAGCGATCCCAAAAACTCTACCAAAGAACTCCTACAGCTAATAAACACCTTTAGCAATGTGGCAGGATACAAGATCAACTCCAAAAAAATCAGTAGCCCTCCAATACACAAAGGATAAAGAAGCAGAGAGAGAAATCAGAGAAACATCACCTTTCACGATAGCCACAAATAGTATAGAGTATCTTGGGGTAATTCTAACCAAGGAAGTGAAAGTTCTATTCGACAAGAACTTTAAGTCTTTGAAGAAAGAAATTGAAGAGGACACCAGAAAATGGGAAGACCTCCCATGCTCTTGGATTGAGAGGATCAATATAGTAAAAATGGCAATTCTACCAAAAGCAATCTATAGATTCAATGCAATCCCCATCAATATCCCAACAAAATTCTTCACAGACCTTGAGAGAACAGTAATCAACTTTATATGGAAAAACAAAATCCCAGGATAGCCAAAACAATCCTATAGAATAAAGGTACTTCTGGAGGCATTACCATCCCTGACTTCAAACTCTATTACAGAGCTACAGTAATGAAAATAGCTTGGTACTGGCACAAAAACAGGGATGTTGACCAATGGAATCGAATCAAAGACCCAGATATTAATCCATAAACCTATGAACACCTGATTTTTGACAAAGGAGCTAAAAGTATACAATGAAATAAAGCATCTTCAACAAATGGTGCTGGCATAACTGGATGTCAACCTGTAGAAGAATGAAAATAGATGTATATCTATCACTATGCAAAAAATTCAAGTCCAAATGGATTAAAGACACTGAATCTGATAGAAGAGAAAGTGGGAAGTAGTCTACAACACATGGGCACAGGAAAACACTTCCTATGTAGAACCCCAGTAGCACAGACAATAAGAGCAACATTGAATAAATGGGACCTCCTGAAACTGAGAAGCTTCTGTAAAGCAAAGGACACTGTCATTAAGACAAAAAGGCAACCTACTGACTGGGAGAAGATCTTCACCAACCACGAATCAGACAAAGGTCTGATCTCAAAAATATATAAAGAACTCAAGAAACTAGACTTTAAAATGCTAAGTAACCCAATTAAAAAACAGGGCATTGAACTGAACAGAGAATTCTCAACAGAAGAAGTTTGAATGGCCAAAAGACACTTAAGGTCATGCTCAACCTCCTTAGCTATTAGGGAAATGCAAATCAAAACAACGTTGAGATACCATCTTACACCTGTCAGATTGGCTAAAATCCAAAACACCAATGATAGCCTATGCTGGAGAGGATGTGGAGTAAGGGGAACACTCATCCATTGTTGGTGGGAATGCAAACTTGTGCAGCTACTTTGGAAATTAGTGTGGCGGTTTCTCAGGAAACTGGGAGTCAACCTACCTCAAGACCCAGCAATTCCACTCTTGGGAATATACCCAAGAGATGCCCAATTATCTTACAAAAGCATTTGTTCAACTATGTTCATAGCAGCACTATTTTTAATAGCCAGAACCTGGAAAAAAACCTAGGTACCCCTCAATAGAAGAATGGATAAACACATATACACTTTAGAGTTCTACTCAGCAGTAAAAAAACAATGACATCTTGAATTTTGCATGCAAATGGATGGAAATAGAAAACTCTTTACTGAGTGAGGTAACCCAGACACAAAAAGAGGAATATGGTATGTACTCACTCATAAGTGGATTCTAGTCATAAATAAAGGACATAGAGCATATAATTTGTGATCCTAGAGAAGCTAAATAAGAAGGTGAACCCAAAGAAAAATGTATTGTTATCTTCCTAGATATTGGAAATTGACAAAATTGCCAGGCAGGGGTTGGGAGCACAGGGGTGGGGGTGAGGTGGGGATAAGGGGAGATGGGGGAGAGAAGGGAGAAGGAGAGGATGGGGAGGGCTTGAGGGAATGGGATGGTTGTGATGGAGGAGGGGTGGATGTGGGAGCAGGGAAGTAAATATCTTAATTAGGGGACCTATTTTAGGGTTGGCAAGAGACTTGACTCTAGAGGGGTTCCCAGGTGTCCAAGGAGATGTCCCCAGCTTGTTCCTTGGGCAGCAGAGGAAAGGTTGCCTGAACTGGCCTTGTCCTATATCCACACTGATGATTATGTTGTATATTACCATAGAACCTTCATCTGGTGATGGATGGAGATAGAGACAGAGACCCACATTGGAGCACTGTACTGAGCTCCCAAGGTCCTAATGAAGAACAGAAGGAGGGAGAACATGAGCAAGGAAGTCAGGACGGCGAGGAGTGCATTCACCCACTGAGACAGTGGGACAGATCTAATGGGAGATCACCAAGGCCAGTTGGAATGGGACTGATGGAGCATGTGATCAGACTGGACCCTTTGAATGTGGCTGATGGTGGAGGCTGACTGAGAAGCCAAGGACAATGTTGCTGGGCTTTGATTCTACTGTATGGACGAGCTCTGTGGGAGACTTTTCAGTTTGGATGCTCACCTTCCTGGAACTGGGGGGTGTTGGGAGGACCTTGGCCTTCCCATAATGTAGGGAACCCTGACTGCTCTTTGGCCTGGAGAGGGAGGGAGTGGGGGTGTGGGTGGAGGGGAGGTGAGTGGGAGGAGGGGAGGAGTTTGAATTTTTTAATAAAAAAATAAAAAATAAATATTAATTTAAAAAATAAATAAAAATGTGAAATCCAAAAAAAGAAACATAATAAAAATAAGCAGCAACACTAGTCATTAAAAATATATCATATTTTCCATTAAGGAGAAACAGAAAACTTGGTGGTTTAATCAAGAAATTGTCCAAAATATTTAAGAGCAAATTAATGCCAACTTCCTTCAACTCTTAAAAAAAATAAGGAGGAAAAAACATCCTTCCATACTCATTCTATGATGTCACCAAAGTCTACCATGATATTAATACCAGATGAAACTACATGAATAGCAGGAAAAAAAAGAATGAAAGAAGAAAATCAAAATTGAAAGGAAATCTATAGGCCTATGTTCATGATCAACATGTAACATCTTCAGCAAAATCATCAGAAACCAAATTTGACAAGATTTAAAAATGTTATTGAACACAGTCAAGTGGGATTCAGTGCAGAGACACATTGATAATTCAAAGTTAGGCAAATTAATACATGTGATTTGTAACTTAATAGATATCAAATTTCACTGGTTTTATTCATCATAATTCAATAATGTTAAAAGTTCCACAGTTAAAATACTTAGCCGTCGACTAAAAAGTGCGTAATACATTTACACAAACCTCTTCTAAGAGAAGTCATTCAAATGCCTATCAAGTACATGGGGAAGAACACACCATGAAACCACACTTATTGCCAGTTAAGTTCCAGTGAAAATAACAAATATTATTTTATTAAGTTCAGTGACTGTTATTAAAATGATCCCAAACAACAGAATTTTTGTGAGGATATGGGAATTTGTCCAGTGTACCTATTGATTTTTCTTACTAGAATTTAAAGTTCATCACAACCTCTGATCTTTTTGTTGCCATGGTTTTCCCATTTTCAGATATATTTCAGTTTGAATCATTGAGTACTATCACTTCCAAATTGGCTTCTTTCTCCTAGAAAAATGAATTTAAAGATTTGGTGTAGGATGATCTTCTTTCTATGTGTTGCTTTCAATGGTCAAATAAAGAAACTTCCTTGGCCTTTTGATAGGGCAGAAATTAGATAGTCAGGGAAGACAGGACTGGATGCTAGGAGGAAGAAGGCAGTGTGGCAGACGCCATGGCTCTCCTCTCCAAGACGGATGCTGGTTAGACTCATGCCGGTAAGCCACAGTCAAGAGGCGGTACACATTAATGGAGATGGGTTAAACGAATATGTAAGAGTTAGCCAATAAGAGGCTAGAGCTAATGGGCCAGGCAGTGTTTAAATTAATACAATTTCCCTGTGGTTTTTTTCAGGTGTTAAGCTAGCCGGGTGGCAGGATGCAGCCAGCTGCTCCCTCAAACTACAGAGTGGTGCTCCAACGTGTTCTACTAATTCCACGTAAAACTTGAGAGGGCTTAAAAAGCAGAGAGAGAGAGAGAGAGAGAGAGAGAGAGAGAGAGAGAGAGAGAGAGAGAGAGAGAGAGAGAGAGAGAGAGAGAGAGAGTTTAACACAGCTTTGTGCTGTTTGTAGGTGGTGTGCCATAGAGAGAATTCCTGACTCAGCAGCCTTACAAAACAAAAAAAAAAAGCTGCACCATCTTAAAAAGTGGCTTCCTGGGCCCTGCTGCCAGTGTAATCTCCAGCTATGGAGCATTTCTGGGCCCAGATGTTTGTGTGCCCACTCGGGGGTCGGGAACAAAGTAGCTGAGACCAAGCCCATGGCTCAGCTCTCCCTGCCTGAGTAGGAAGCAAAATCAGGTCTACTAGAAAGTAGCAGTATTGAAATACCAGTTTCTGGGCTATGCTGCCAGAGAGACCTCTGGCTCCTTCTGGAGATGAGCATTTCAATGGGGTTTTGTTAATAAAATGCTATGGCTTGCTTGATGGCAATGTGGGCTTGCTGTCTGCCTGGAACTGCGAGAGGCTCAGGGGCACCAAATGGCTCTGAGGCAGGAGCGGCTGTGCCATGCTAAACTGTGTTGATCTCAGGCAGGAACTATCATAATTATCATAATAACAGCACAGTTAAAGTTTAGACTGGGCAGGAAACAGGCGGTACCGTATTACCCCTACATGGTGCAACTTAAGTTTTTAAGAAGTATTTAGCATTTTACGAAGTGCTCCTTGATAGTAAAGAATTACAGATTCACAATAGAACACATTCAGACATAAAAGACCTCTAAATGGGTCACAGTGTTGGATGAGTGTACAAAGGCTTGGAAGAGATAAGAAAAAATATAGAGAATAAAGTTAATGCCTTTAAAAAAGGTAAAGTCTTTAAAGAGACAGAGTACAGATAGTTATAGATTAAAAGAAATAAAAATAAGCCACAGAAATATGGAAAATTCCCAGAAAGCCTAAAGGAGCTAAGTACAGAGGCACATCTCATTGTGAGTGGTGCTAAGATAAACCAGGACATACATATTAAAGGTATCTTGACTTCAAAATTTGGATATGAGGTTATGATGCTTTGGAAAAGAGGTTCTTCTTTTGTTTTCACAGAAGATGAGACCCTGTGGATTGCTTCTAGACCAATATGCTATAATAGACCACACCCTCCTAAAAGGTTGCCGTAAACACCCTCAAAAACTTACTGCCAACTGAGATGAACCTAGCATACAGGATACACCATGAAAGACCTGATTAACAGCTCCCCCATACAGCATGAAGCAGTTTGGAGAGAAATAACTATGTCCATACTCCCAAATATTGTTTATAAATGTTCATTTACATTTAAAGGGGGATATGATATAGATATAAATAATTTGCATTGATATGAATCTTGGTTTACTGATACTAATTTAAGGTTAATCTTGTTATATGTATATGTATTTCTGCTCTTGATTAAGGTATTGTGATTGGGTAGTTCACTTAAAAATGTAATGTATAATTAGAAAATATAGGTTGTTAATGAATAATCATCTTTAATAGTCAAGTTTGTAGTCATGTTAGATTATCTAGATGTGCATAGATATATTTCAGATAGGCATTCTTCATATTTTTCAAAGGCTACAGATTATGGCATTTAATGTTTTAATAACTTAAGGCTTTTCATGTCAATGAGACACATCTGCTCCTAGCAGCACCAAGTTACTTCCTGAGGAAGATGGGCATGGAAGAGGCTCCTTATGGAGTTTGCTAGCCATTTGGGCAAGAAACTGCTCTTTCCTGGACTGTTGCATAAACTGGACAGGAAGAACCTGCAGAGAGAGGACTGCTGAACTTGCCTAAAAGGTGAGATGATCCTTCAGGGTTCCTGATTCATGAAACAGTCTGTGAGACATTCTGCAGGACACACACAACAATGTAACTGAACTGTCTTTCAAATTTCCTGCTTCATGGAAATGTCTTCTGGATACTATGGGCCAGAATGCCAAAGATGGATGCCCTAGCACTACAGAACTTTGGGGGACTGTCTCTGTCATTTCTAGAGTTTTGGAAGTTGCTTACTTCTTGTTTAGTTAGGTAATTTTATATCCTTCTGGAGTCTTTAATGGATTTGAAGAATAGATAGTTATAGTTATTGTTTTCATTTGTTAAGATAAAAGATAAAATAAATATAAATATTGTAACTGTAATTCTTGCTTGATAACTGTTTTGTTATATGAAATTTTACTATGTTAAAATGAAAGACATTCTTTTTTGTTTAAACAGAAAAAGGGGAAATGGTGTAGGAGAATCTTCTTTCTATGTGTTGCTTTAATTGGTCAAATAAAGAAACTTCCTTGGCCTTTTGATAGGGCAGAAATTAGATAGGCGGGGAAGACAGGACTGGATGCTTGGAGGAAGAAGGCAGTGTGGCAGATGCCATGACTCTCCTCTCCAAGATGGACACTGGTTAGACTCATGCCGGTAAGCCACAGTCAAATGGTGATACACATTAATGGAGATGGGTTAAACGAATATGTAAGAGTTAGCCAATAAGAGGCTAGAGCTAATGGGCCAGGCAGTGTTTAAATAAATACAATTTCCCTGTGGATTTTTCAGGTGTTAATCTAGCCGGGTGGAAGGACGCAGCCCGCCACTCCCTCGTACTACAAAGATTCTCCATGTATTTCATGGCTCAACAGACATGTCTCTTTTATTAACGAATCTAATTCCGTTGCCTGGATTTGTACAGCTTACAACTTATCCATTCACCTACTGTATCCATATTAGCTATTTCAAAGTTTGCATAAGCTAAAGTTTCTATAAATATCCATATATGTTAATGAATATTTTCCATATACACATAAGAGAGGGGAGTGAACACAATGAAATGGCTTAAATAGTGATTGCTGAGACAGAAGTTTTAAGATCTGTGAATAGAAAGCTGGGTATTCAGTAGAGTCAAAGTGTATTTTCATTCTGATGCCAAAGGTCTGGAGAACAGGAAACCCAAATGGATGAATTTCATTCCAAAGTGGGAAGCCAGAGTACACAGGAAGAGCCAATTGTCTCAGTTTGGGTTTAAGACTGGCAAAGACTAGTGACAAGTGTATAGGTTCAATTATCAGTGTGGAGCAGTTGCCTCTTATCTTTTCTATCTTCCATCAATCTTGATTGATGATGACCACTTAAATTAAGAAATACAATTTGCTTAACAACATCTATTAATTTAAATTTTAACCTTAACGCAAATTACTTCTCATGCCTACTGAGGGTAATGATGGGAAAGTGTCTAGGTATTTCTAGAGCCAAGTCAAGTAATATGGCAAGTACTCTTGATAGGCTGAAGACACTGAAACCCTTATTCATTGCTGACAGAAATTCAAAAATGATTAAATATCTGTGCTAATTGGTATGGGAGTTCTTCAAAATGCATTTGGTTTGTCCTTTTGTTTAATAATGAATCTCTCTACATAGACCTGCCTGTCTTGGAAATCACTCTGTAGACCAGAATGACCTCAAACTCACAGAGATCCACCTGTGTCTGCCTCACAAGTGCCGGGATAAAAAGCATATGTCAGCATACTAGGCTCACAAAATTCAAAAATAGTAACATATTAATCAGAAACTCTAGGACTAGATATATAACCAAAGTGTTGAAATCAAATAAATTGGTAGTTGGATATACTTATCCACAGAATCATGATTAACAATAGCCAAAAGGTGAAAGCAACCCATTAAAAGAATAAGAAATAAATGTATACTGTGCATACATATAATGAAATAGTCTGGGGCATTCAAAATGAAAGTCCTCTGAGAGATTCCAAACATGAATGAACATTGAAGACATTTTATTAGGTAAAATAAGTCAGTTATGGAAGTATTGATGTTGTATTAACCTACTGAAAAGAGATGTGTAGAATAGTCAAATCAATTGAGACATACCAATTCACTCAGTGCCCTGATTCCAAAATCACATAATCTCTGCATCTGTACTTCTCTTGCATTGTTATATATTTACAAGGACTTTTGTGAAACCTACCAAGAAGGCCTACAGAGTTAATCCCACATGAGATTAGCTGTAATTTACTTAAAATCTTCAATTCTGCTTTTCCTGTGTTATCTAACATACGTGAAAATTGCAAAGTCTAAGGTATGAGCATATTTGAGTGTCAGGACATTTTCTAGCCCACTAATATACACATTGGTAATGTGAAACACCTTAAAATATTAACTTTTGTGGTTTTACTTTCCAAAACTGAACTTGATCTGCTGACTAATTTCACATCTGAATTCCAAATACAGCAGAGACAACTAAAGGACTCATTTAAATAGAAGCTGTAGTGTAAAAGAAAGCTCCACATATTCTTAGGAGGGAATCATGTGCCATTTATAACTACTGGTACCAATATTCAGATCTATTTAGATACCTAGTATGTGAGTAAGATGTTCTAGTGACAAGGCAGAACTGAAAAGATTAAACTTATGCTTAGAGACAAATAAATGAGACAAATAACTCCTACACAAATTCTCTGAGTTTCAAATTTCTAAAACAAGTATAATGTTAACATTTCTATCACTATATATATGGACAAAAATGATTTAAAAGCATCATCAAACACAATGATATATCTAGTAAACCAGTAGATCAGTGATCCAGCTTTGTTCCCTCAAAAGTAGAAGTAAAACAGTTTCTTAACCTTTAAAATCTCCAAAGATGCAATTATGTATCTTCCAAGACACTGACAACTTTCATTTTGAGACATACTTTGCTGCTTATGTGTTGATACAATATTTTCCTGTTCCCTGCTCTATCAGTGCTTTTTGCCTTATTAAAGAGTTTTAAAATTTCTCTAAGAGTGGAAAGTGCTAAGCAAAGCAATTTGCAACTCATTCTTGCATACTGCTTCTCCTCTAAACTTTCAAATCCTATTAAACCCAGTCACTCATTAATATCAATATCCTTGAGAAGTTAAGTGGCAATTTACCCCAATTTCATAGAAAAGGGGGAAATAATTGAAATGACATTGCCAAAATTAAGTTACTGAACTCACAGAAGCAAATCCTTACTGCTGTGCTATTTCTATTGCACTAGCAGCACAGGGTGAAACAAACACCCACAAAAATTCTTCCCTTTTTTTGTCAAAAACTAGCATTCACATCCATTCTTTACTGTAGACTAAAAGAAAAAAATGTATCTCCTTCCCCTTTTTTAATTTTACGGCAAAATTCTTACAAGAAAATTGCTGGGCAACCTGGCAATTGATAAGATGTTAGATTTTAGAAGAAGCAGAGGAGAATTTGACTTATTACATTTTTATCTAACAACTGAGTGAATGCTTGGGATAATTTTCTGAGGCTTGAAATTGATATATGTGAACGTTGAGTGATACTAATAATAGGTATATCACAGAATCTGTTTGAAAAATAAGCAATTTAAAATATGTTCAGCATATATAAAAGTCTTTGGCATATTATTGACACCTTGTTTCTTGTATTTGAACAAGAATTTGTTGATTCTTACTGGACACATTAAAAACATTTTTTCACACTGGGTGAGAAACATTGACTAACCAAACCAGTATTTTTAATTTGCCATAAGGTTTCTGCAAATACAAATCCTATGAGTTGAAATAACATCCAGAAAAAAATCCCATTATCAAAGGGAAATAAAATTTTAATCAAGACTCATACTCAATTTCCCAAACTTATGGTGCTCTTTTGTCTCTATCATTCACTTTGCCAAAATATCTGGTGTGTGCAAAAATCTCTAGTACTTCCTACATGGTTGATTTTATGAAATACCATAAAATAACCATTATGATATAAATGTATAGACAATATTTCTGTTATATGCACTTCCTATGAGTATATCAGACAACCTAGTTTCTGGGTGTTCTTTCTGTTGGACTATTATCATTTGTATGTTCAGCTATGAAAGACACAGAATGATGACAGAGAAGAAATTATGTTCACTATAGTATTTCTTCTTGGGAGTTTACTTATTTAATTTTTATTTTTTAATTTCACTTTATATTTTATCCACAGTCTCCCTCTCCACCTCTTCTCCCATACTCTCACCTTTATGATTGAAAGAAGACTTAGTAAGGAACCTATGTGGCACTGAATTTGTCATTCTTATTTGTCTTCTGTTGCTATTTATAATGTTTTCAAGTGGTTTGACCATGATCTTACAAAGAATTACCAACCATTCATTTTATTCCTGGCACTCTTACATTACTTTATCTTACATTACTTCATCAGAATCTACTAGGTTGACAGTCATATTGATTTGAAGATTGTAGCTGCTTATAACAGACATGCAATTATAAGAATATGAATTTTTGAATATGGGTTATAAAATAAACATTTTCACATATAAATAAGTAGGATTTAAAAAAGTAAGAGTATGGTTGTAATTAAACAGGAAGGGGAAAAGTGAAGGATGGCCAGGTATTAGAGAAAATTAGAATCCTAATTTCTGAAATCTGGTGTGTTTTAATGATCAGTTGGAGATATGAATATCAAGTAGACTGTTCAAAATTCAATCTCAGAAGTCATATGAAAGAACTGAAATCATTATGTATTTGGTAATAACTAGTATGTGAACAATTTACAGTAGCAGGATTGCATTCAGTTCCTGATATAATAAATGTATAGTAGAAAGATAAGAGGTCACTGACCTGAATTTTGAAGTACTCCAGTGTTTTGAGGTTTATTATTAAAGTAACTTTTAGCCAAGGATACTCAAAGCAAATCTTAGATAATATTAGGAAAAAATGGGCCACCTATCTATAAGTGCTTTTTCATTAGTTTAGGAAAGTTTAAAATGCAACAAAGACCAAACAATGTTATATTCAATTGGCATATTGTTGGGCAATCCTGAAAATATGTTCCTGTATGAAACAAGTTTGTACATGTACAAATATAAGTTTCTAATTTAAAAATCAAAACCTCTCTGAATATTTTATTGGTTATGTATGTAAATATAAAAGACTAATAATTACATGAATGAATGTAATATGTTTAGAAGATATGATATAAAAATGATGAATATAGTTAAAAAAGAATGATATTTAGACCAACAATGTTATTACATACTATTTACCAGGGTTTCTTCAATGTTTCCTTTTAACTTATTTTTCTTAAAATAAACATAAACTTTAAGTTTATTTGACAAAGACAAGAAGTTTCTACTCAAGTATATAAATAGAATACCGAACATGGCAATTATTTCATGGCCCAGTGACAGACTAATGTCCTCCTTTGTCTGTGCTTCCTAAAAAGATATGTTATGCAAGGTTCAGTGTTACTTACTTGTTAAAATATATTTAATCAATTGAAATCAAGATTTGGACTAAAATTACATAAAAATATTAGTTCTTTCTGTCATATTATAAAAAATGGTAATCAATACTTGTATATATACAACATTTTAAAACCATCTTTTTATTTTAAGTATCAATCCCAGTTTCCCCTCCCTCCCCTCATTTTGCTTTGCCACCTTCTCCCCACTCCACCCAATCCACTCCTCAGAGGCCTCAAATTGGAAGTCAAAATAGTCTGTCACATCACAGTTGCGGCAGGACCAAGGCACTCCACCCTGTATTATACTTCAGTTCATGCTGGTATTTTGACTGTATTGTTCTTTGTTGGGTAGGTATATTTAAGAATAACAGAACTTTCTAGTACAATATATTCTAAATAAACTAACAGCATTAAGGTTTCACTAAGCACCAGTATGGTGGCTCAGACCTGCTATCCCTGTACTCAGGTGTATGAGGAAGTAGAATGAACTACGGAGTTTCATGTCAGCTTGGTCTACACTGCAAGTTCTAGGCCAACCTGTACTACAGTGTGAGACCCTGTCTCTAAGGAAGCAACAGCTTGAATGACAAAAGATGTCATTAATCCTTCCAGATTCAACTACATATAACTATCATGAACAGTTTATAGGACAGAGCTTCTCTATATGTGCATTAAAATATTATTTTACTAACAACACTAATGTAGCTCCCCTCTCTTTAGAAATCCCTCTGATGTAATTAATTTTCCCCATTTATTAAAACATTAATGAACCATTCATTGGTGATTAAAGACTTTTTGCGAAGAAAAAAAGAGGTAGGGTCCATTAATGAGCTAATAACAAGTGACCAGACAAGTCATGGCCCTTAGGGAGAACTTATTTCTATTATTTTCCTAAATGGACAAAGTTTTAAACTGACTCCTAATGACAAATCACTATACCCATAAATAAATGTATCTCTCAACCATAATCAGATAAGCTCTTATTTGTAGTAGATGGCAATTAACAAGAGACCCACAACTGATCAAGGAACAAAGAATGAAATACTGTGTACTCTCAGCCCTAAATGTACCCTTCATATCATGCCTCTTCCTTCCTAGAAATATGGATCATTATATAGATTTATACATATACATATATTATACATTATTGAACTCTACTTCTTTTTTTCCAGTTTATTTACTTTTTATTAAAAATTGCCATCTCCTCCCCTCCTCCTCCCCCTTCCCTCCCCTCCCCTCCACCCATACCCCCACTCCCTCCCTCTCCAGGCCAAAGAACCATCAGGGTTCTCTACACTATGTTGAGTCCAAGGTCCTCCCAACTCCCTCCAGGTCCAGGAAGGTGAGCAACAAAACTGACAAGGCTCACACAGAGCCCGTACATGTCGTGGAGACCAAGCCCATCACCATTGTCCTTGGCTCCTCGGTCAGCCTCCACCATCAGCCACTTTCAGAGAGTCCGATTTGGTCGCATGTTCCATCAGTCCCATTCCAAGTGGACTTGGTGGTTAGCTCATTAATGGTTCCAGGTATGGGTATCATCTTGTGGAATGAAATGCAATTAAGTTTTTGGTTACACACTTGAGGTTTATGCCAAAATTGTACCCATGCACATATCTTGCAAGGCTGGTCACTATTGTAGTTCACAGGGTTTGCATCTTTGCACACAGAACCATCTATATTAATGTTAGAGACATGTTTCATATAGAGAATACTTGAAAATTGTATTAGTTATTTTTCTGTTGTTATAAAATATCATGACTAAAAGCAACTTAAGGAAAAAAAAGAGGTAGGGTCTAAGCAGGGAACAGATGGATCTCCCTGGGAAGAGGAAGTAGAAAATATTTTTGGGTTGATTGGGGGCCAGTGGGGACAGAGATGTGAGGGAGTCATGGGACAGAGGAAGAAAATTCAGGAAGTGAAGTTTGGAAGCTGTGTGTAAAGCTAGTGCAGTGGAAACATCTTGGAATCTATGAGATACTAATTAGGATTCCTATTAATGTAGGATAAGGAGTCTCGGTGGCCATTTCTTAAAACTAGGCAAGGCCTCCAGAGGAGGAACTGGGTTACATTCAACTGAATTGCTGACCAAGCCAGTCCCAAGGGTCCCATGGAAATCTCCAAACAACCAAGGCTGATGCTAAGACAAAGGGTGTCTCTCCAAAAAGTGACAATGAAACCATATGGCTGAGGACAACATCCAAACAACTCACTGAACATGGAAAAGTCAAGCTGGTGCTTACATGGAGCCTTGACCCTTATGCTCTGGTCTCTTTCATACAGGAAGTTATTCTGCAGGCTACTGAATGAGAAATGTGGACACAAACCCAGTGACCAAACCTTTGATCTACAGTCTTTCTTACCTGCAAAATATGGTAGCACAGAACTTGTTGGAGTACCCAACCAATATTTGATTTGATATAAGGCATACTCCAAAAGAAGGAACCCATATCTGACTCTGCTTGAGTAACCAAGAACCAGAAACTAGATAGTCCAGAGACCTATGGTAAAACCATAACCAATCAGTCTTAAATAAATAAATAATAACATTAGTAAACTTACTCTCAATGATATTCTGCTATGCTAGTAGATAAGTGCCTTATTTAGTCAGAGAGGCTTGATTGGGCAGCAAATGGGAAAAGATACAAAGACCCAGAGCCAGGTATTATACAGAGAGTTTACTTTGGATGTCTCCATCAAATCCTTCCTTTCATAGCTCAGGGAATCCTGTGGAAGAAGAGGCAGAAAGATTCTAAGAGCCAGCGGGGAGGGAAGATATCAGAACACTGTCCACTGAATCAACTATGCAAGACATATATGAACTCACAAAGACTGAAGCAGCAAACACGGAGCCTACATGGGCCTGCACTAGGTCCTCTGGATGTATAATATAGCTATTAGCTTAAAAATTTATGTGACCCTTGATTGTGAGGTCGAGTATACCTCTGACTCTGGTGCCTGCTCTTAGGACCTTTTTTCTTCAGTTGGGTTGTCATATCCAACTTCTTGTTTCATTTTATTACATTTTATTTTGTCATGTTTGGGTGTTATCTATTAGGAGTCTGTTCTTTTCTCACTCATTTTTTTGAGACAGGTTTTTTTTTTTTGGTTTAGCCTTGACTGTCTTAGAACTCACTCTGTAGACCAGGCTGGCCTTGAACTCACAGAGATCCATTTGGCCTGTTCATTTCTTTCTTTCTTTCTTTTTTTTTTTTTTTTTTTTTGATTTTTCGAGACAGGGTTTCCCTGTAGTTTCTAGAGCCTGTCCTGGACCTAGCTCTTGTAGACCAGGCTGGTCTCGAACTCACAGAGATCCGCCTGCCTCTGCCTCCTGAGTGCTGGGATTAAAGGCGTGCGCCACCACCGCCCGGCTTGGCCTGTTCATTTCTAATGAGAGGCAAAACGAGAATGAATCCAGAAGGAAGGAAAGGGGGGAAGTAACTGAGAGTATTTGAGTGAGGGGATGCTATAATCAGAATATATTGTGATAAAACAATTTATCTTAAAAAAAGAACTGAAAATCAAAATCAAGGTGTTAGATGACCTACTCTCTCTGAAGTCTGTATATGAGAATGTATCCGCTGAGTTTATTTCACCTCTACTGTGTCTTGATTTACTTTTTCTTTTATAATTACTTCAATTATTTTTGTAGCACTCTTACAGCCTGCAGTTCTCCTTATTTGGTATTCTCTGCATGTTTCTGTGTCTTTCTTTTAACTTCTGAAAGAAACCAGCCACACAGAATTGATAACCCACCCTTTCTATTGCACCTTCATATTATTTTACCCTTTAATCACATATGGGACTATTTGCAAGTATGATTCTACTCTCATCTATCAGTAATTACATATTTAATATATCAATAATAAAACATTTTCAGAACTGATCTTCGACTGACAACACTCTGCTTCAAACAAATCTATAATTTCATTGATCTACTAATCCTATCATTTATTTTGGTTGTATTTGCTTGTGGAAACACTGAGAATGTTTTGATATGTTCATTTTTCTGGCTCATACTCAGAACAATTCGTGCACAACTTGTATTTTGTGAATCATTTATGAGTGAATAAACTGATTGTCAATTAATTAATTATTATATTGCAAGAGCTTTAACGTTCTCCTGTTTTATTTAAGTTCTGAAAACATGGAAAGTATCATGAAGATATTTCGAATTTGATTGCTCATGGCTTCATAATTATAAAACATATTTAGGTGATTACTGTGGAGATAATTCTTAGAAGCAATTGTAAAGTGTGTAAGTAATAAGAAAAATTGAATTCAGATTACAAACACTTCTGGAATATTCACCAATTTACTTGCTCATTCAGAGTATCCATTGAAATGGAAAAAAAATTATATGCAGCATTATTTCAAAGGTTTCGTATGAATAGACATTGTTTTCTGCTGTTCTTTGTCAAATATGAGTCTGTTGAGGGAAAAACTTTGTCAGAGGGAGACTCTGACACTTTGAGTTTGGGTTTCTCATCTCTAAAACCTGAGAAGATAGACTTCTGTTTATTTAATCATGGAAGTTCATTGTATGACTTTGCTATGGCTGCCCAGTGAAATTAATATTCAGAGAACCTTGAAATTGCATACATGAATACCTTTATATTATTTATTTATATGCTATAAAGATCACTTTAGCTTCTTGGATTTTGCTTCTTGAACACAGTAGGAACTGAGTGACTGCTCTTAAGTTTGCAATGTCCATGTTTTGCCTGTAAGTTCTCTAAAATGTCCCTTGGTTAAGATGACACTCTTCACACATTTGAATTTTTAGTTATTCTGTAGGCCACAAAATTGTATGGCTTTGTGTTTGCCAAAAAGTAGATACTTAGCAATCTCTAGATTCCTTCAGTAAAACTGGTATTCAATTAAGAATAAAAATTTAACATTGGATTTTATATATTTGATATATTAGCCTGTGAAGTTTAGTTTAACTAAAAAAACAGCATAAAATTTGTAAGTTCCATACCATATATTGTGATTGTGTTCATTCTCCTTCATCTAATTCTTTGCAGACCCACCCCCACCTTCTTACATATATAGACAATTTATACATTCTCTCTCCCTCTCTATCTAGAGAGATATCTGTACATATAGTACCGCCTGTCTTGTTCAACTATTCTTGGGAGTTGAGTTTGCCCTGGGATGTGATTAACTTACCAGAAGTTAATCATAACTTCATAAAGAAAGAAAGAAAAATCCCAACATCAGGCATAAGAACCCTTCTTTTGAATTGTTGGCCATCATTTTCCAAGATTTCAAAAACATACAGCCTATTGTTACTGCTTTTGGGTTTTCCCCAGATGTGGAAATTAAGTATCTATTGCATTAAAAACCATGCACTTCAGATAGAGGGCATATACACTCCTGAACTGGAAATGGACTGAAAGCCTCTTCTATTAAGACTAATATTCATGGTGCGTTCTGGACAGGAAGAACCAGTCAACAGTCCTACAGAACTATGATATCCTATGTGCCACAATGACCAGCAAGGCAAGAAAACCCTCACAGTGTAATAGTGGTACACATACCTTGGGGGTAACTAACATCTCTCTAGTTGGCCTTAACAAAAGGGAAATAATGCCTGCTACTATACTAGCTAAACAGAACCAGTGAAATCATGGATCCTAAATGAGAACCTACAACCATAATTTTAATAACAGGCATGATGCCTAACTACATTCTCAATATTTGTCTTTTACCCACAGATAAGTGTAATTCTAAGCCTTCATCAAGGAAACTTCTCTTTGCAATAGACAGAGACCACTACAGAAAACCACAATGAATAAATATGAAGAACTGTGATCCAAGTCTCATGTACAAAACAACTCTGCACCTAAGTAGGTCTCAGAGATCATTTGGAAAGAACAGGCAGAATGATTATAAGAGAGAGATGGCACCCATTAAAGACTTACCTATATAAATGCCTAAACATGAGCTAAACAAGGATGACACCAATAGACGTGCCAAAGTGGGTGTAGGAAAGACTACAAGGCCTCAATCCTACAAAAAAAAAAGAAAAACTATAGGCAACTAAGAATACTGAAGGTGTGAGAAATAGCTTACTCACGGAAGAGCATACCAATTGACTCTCCAATATCAAATGGTGAGTCATGAAAACATAAATACACATGACATTATACAGACTAAGCAAGCTATATGCATATACCAGTAAGTAATAAGAAGAGAAATCATGCATTTGAAGAAAGTAAAGAGGGGGATATGGAAAGTTTTTGACAGAAAGGGGAAATGGATAAATGACATAATTATTATTATCTCAAAAAATAACATTTCAGGAGTAAATAAAGGTTGAAATTTAATATGAGATCAGCCTTCTTCATTAAATCATATGCTGATCTTCTTATGGAGAAGCTTCAACAAAGACAGACTTTTGGCATATTAACATCTCTATTCTGGAAATACACAAATAAAATATCGTTGTATAAAAATATGAGATCTAAGCTATATGTGGTATCACTCACCTATAATTTTATCGGAGGCATTCAATTCTTTGTGAGTTCAAGGACAGCCTGCTCAACATGGCAAGTTCTAAGCCATCCAGGACTACATAATCAGACCCTGTGTCAAAATAAAAAAAAAAAACAAAATAGCACAAGTATAACAAAGTATGAAAGCTGGGAATTTTCTAAAGTGAACTATTGATTGAATTACATTAAGTAAAGACTTTTATTTAAACCAGGAAGAAATAATTCCTTAGATTCAGTCATACTTTTTCAAATGTAAAAAAACCCTTTGATCCATTCTATCAAGTTGACACATTGTGATGAACATTCATCTAATGCTGTCTAAACCATATCATAATATTCAAAATACAAATCCTTAAACAATCTCAAGTAATATATGTAAGACAAGATTGATCATTAAAACAATTCAAATGAAAGCTGGGATGTGATGGCATATACCTTTAATCCCAGCCCTCAGGAGGCAGAGGTAGGTGGATGGATCTCTGAGTTCAAGGCCAAGCTGGTCTACAGAGTGAGTTCCAGGACAGCCAGGCCTATACAAACCAAAAAAAAAAAAAAAATCAAAAAAAGAACAACAACAAAAAGCAAGTCAAAGGAAATTGCAAAGTACCATTTGTTTACTTGTGTCATGGGCAATTGAACTTTATTCTTATGAATAAAACCACTGCAAGGTGCCCTAACGTAATTTGTATGGCATTTTCTACTGAAAAGTTGCTTTTACTCAACTATTTTGAGCTTCCCTTTAAAAAGATAAGGAAACATTTGTTTTATTCTTCAATAAAACTGAACAGACTTGCCTATAAGCACTACTACTCCCCAAAGGCTTCATTCAAATTTAACAGCTTTCAGAATTGATTCACCCCATTCTCCCTTGACAAAAAAACCTTCTGAGATCTTTATTTCTACTCTATGATATATTTAGAAACTAATTTTCTTCAAGGGTAACACATTTCTGAAATGGTATATCACTAAAAAGTACTAATTATTTCACTGATATGAAGTCAAAGAGATAATGTCTAAAAGTCAAGACTTCCCCAAGTATGCAACCTAGGAAAAAAAGAACAGTGACAACATAAAGCTATCAACAGCAATTCTACTGTTTTCCTCCAGTGATTTGAGTGAAAATGTGAGTGTTGCTAGAAGAAGACAGAGAAATTTAAATTAGTTAGCATCATCTGTGCATTTAGCAAATACTATTCCTTCAGTTCTTTTTCCCTAGGATTATTTTTAACTTTATTATTTCTAAATCTTTAAAGTTGAAATATAGTTAGATGATTTTCAATTTCCTTTTTCATTCTCCAACAATTCCATGCACTCTTCCACCACACACTTGCTTGCTCTCAAATTCATGGTGGACTATTTGTTACTTTCATATACACACATGCACACACACACACACACACACACACACACATACACACACATACAATCATGCTCTCACACACAGAGATGCAAAATCTCCTAAAGTATATTTATGTACTTTAAATTTAAAGTGCTAGTTCAGTGTCATTATCGAATAATTCCTTATTTCTACTTTTATTTCTTAAAATAAAGGTAGAATTTATTTTTATTTTTGTCATTAGGCAAGGTCCCATGTAGCCCAGGATGGTTCCAAACTTTCTATGTTGCTTAGGTTGTCAAATACCTACTCCTGGTACCACTTTTATGCAAATGCTGTAACTTTATTTCATCACTAGTTGCTATTTTCAACTATTTGTAAGTGGATTTTTCTCTGTTTTATGATCTTATTACAGGTCTCAGTGATCTTGAAACCACCTGGAAATGATATCCTGACTTTGTTAGGGTTGCAAAATATCTAGAGTGTATTTTTACTGCTCTATATCAGAAAAAAAAATGTGTCTAGTACAGGCTGTTGAATGTGTGTGATTCAGAGATGAACAACATCAAGATCTTTGGGGATGTTTTTACATATACACCACCAAGGGCTACACTTGATAAATCCAAACCTGAAGATAGAATTTTCTTGGAATAACAACTTGAAATTTTTGAAGATCTTTGGATACAACAAACATTAAAGAAAACAGTTGAACTAGGAGATGCTTTCCTTTGTGAAGTGATGATATGGAAGTAAATAAATGCTTCTGAACAGAAAAGAGCCAAATGACTTGAGCTGTGTAAGAGAAAAGAATGGAATATCTACAAACAGGCTGGAGCATCACTTGGGAACAAAGGAGAAAGAAAATCTAAAGTAGAGAAACTCCATGCTGCTTTTCTGGCATAAACTTTTCTAGACTGGCACATTGCTAATTCTATGTGTTCAGTGACCCTTTAAGAGTAATGTATTAAGATCTCCTGAGAAAATTGTGAGCATGGGGGTGAAGGGAAAAGGAAAGGCAGAAGGGGAGGAGGAGGGGAGCAGGCTCAGGGGAGGAAAAATAGATGAAACTGGGTGTTTGAGAGGGGTAAAGAACAGAGATTGAGAACAATGAAAAAGATATCTTGATTGAGGGAGCCATTATAAGGCCAGCAAGCAACCAAGCACTAGAGAAATTCCCAGGAATCCACAATGATGACCCCAGCTAAGACCCTAAACAATAGAGGAGAGGGTTCCTGAACTGGCCTTGCCCTGTAGTCAGATTGATGACTATCATAAATGTCATCCCAGAACCTACATCTAGCAACTGATGGAAGCAGATGCAAAGAACCACAATGGAGCACTGGGCTGAGCTCCCAAATTCCAGTCAACAAGAGGGAAGAGTGAGAATACGAGCAAAGAGCTCAAGCTCATGATGGGGTTAGCAACAGAAACAGCTTACCTGAACTACTGGAAGCCTTCCAACTCCGGCCTGACAGCAAGGGAACCAACTTAGGACCAAACTAGGCCCTCAGAATGTGGTGACAGTTGTATGGTTGGGGCAGACTGTGGGACCCCTGTCAGTGAGACCAGGATTACTGCTTGTTCTGGCTTTTTAGAACCCATTTTTTCCTGAAGGGATACCTTGCTCAGCCTGGGTATAGTGGAAAGGGCCTTGGTCCTGCCTCAAAACAATGTGCTATACTTTGTTGACTCCCCATGGGAAGCATTACCCTCACTGAGGGGTGGATGGGGGGTGGGAGGGGGAAGGTTGAGGGAACACGAGAAAAACAGGGAGTGGAAAATAGATTTGGCATGCAAAATGAGAAAAGATAGTTCATTTTAAATCAACTTTATGTGGAATAACAAGAAACCCAGGATAGCCAAAACAATCTTATACAATAAAGGAACTTCTGAAGGCATTACCATCCCTGACTTCAAATTCTATTACAGAGCTACAGTATTGAAAACAGCTTGGTACTGGCATAAAAACAGAGAAGTCGACCAATGGAATCGAATAGAAGATCCGGATCTTAACCCACAAACCTATGAACACCTGATTTTCGATAAAGGAGCTAAAAGTACACAATGGAAGAAAGAAAGCATCTTCAACAAATGGTGCTGGCATAACTGGATGTTAACCTGTAGAAGAATGAAAATAGATCCATATCTATCACCATGCACAAAACTCAAGTCCAAATGGATTAAAGACCGCAATATCAATCTGAACACACTGAACCTGTTAGAGGAGAAAGTAGGAAGTACTCTACAACATTTGGGCACAGGCGACTGCTTCCTATGTATAGCCCCAGCAGCACAGACATTAAGGGCAACATTGAATAAATGGGACCTCCTGAAGCTGAGCAGCTTCTGTAAAGCAAAGGACACTGTCACTAAGACACAAAGGCAGCCTACTGACTGGGAAAAGATCTTCACCAACCCTGCAACAGACAAAGGTCTGATCTCCAAAATATATAAGGAATTCAAGAAACTAGACTTTAAAGTGCTAATTAACCCAATTAAAAAAATGGGGCACTGAACTGAACAGAGAATTCTCAACAGAAGAAGTTCGAATGGCCAAAAGACACTTAAGGGCATGCTTAACCTCCTTAGAGATCAGGGAAATGCAAATCAAAACAACGTTGAGATATCATCTTACACCTGTCAGATTGGCTAAAATCAAAAACACCAATGATAGCCTTTGCTGGAGAGGCTGTGAATTAAGGGGTACACTCATCCATTGCTGGTGGGAATGCAAACTTGTGCAACCACTTTGGAAAGCAGTGTGGCGGTTTCTCAGGAAATTCGGGATCAACCTACCCCAGGACCCAGTAATTCCACTCTTGTGAATGTACCCAAGAGATGCCCAATCATCTTACAAAAGCATTTGTTCAACTATGTTTATAGCAGCATTATTTGTAATAGCCAGAACCTGGAAACAACCTAGATGCCCTTCAGTGGAAGAATGGATGAAGAAAGTGTGGAATATATACATATTAGAGTACTAGTCGGCGGTAAAAAAACAATGACATCTTGAATTTTGCATGCAAATGGATGGAAATAGAAAACACCATTCTGAGTGAGGTAACCCAGGCCCAAAAAGATGAACATGGGATGTACTCACTCATAATTGGGTTCTAGCCATAATTAAAGGACATCGAGCCTATAATTCTGGATCCTTGAGAAGATAATAAGAAGGTCAACCCAAAGAAAAACATATAGTAAGCCTCCTGGATATTGGAAGTAGACACGATCGCCAGGCAAAAATTGGGAACTTGAGGGTGGGGCGAGACGGGGCCAAGGGAAGACAGGGAGAGAAAAACGTGAAGGGGAGAATGGGGGGAGCTCGGAGAAATGGGATGTTTGGGATACAGGAAGGGTGGATATGGGAGCAGGGAAGCATATATCTTAATTAAGGGAGCCATCCGAGGGTTGTCAAGAGACATGACTCTAGAGGGGTTCCAGGGTTTCCAGGGAGACGCCCCCAGCTAGTTCCTTGGGCAGCTGAGGAGAGGGAGCCTGAAAAGGCCAGTTCCTATAGCCATACTGATGAATTTCTTGCATATCACCATAGAACCCCCACCTGGCGATAGATGAAGAAAATGACTGAGCCCCACATTGGAGCACCGGACTGAGCTCCCAAGGTCCTGATGAGGAGCAGAAGGAGGGAGAACATGAGAAAGAAAGTCAGGACCGTGAGGAATGCGTTCACCCATGGAGACGGTGGGACAGAACTAACGGGAGATCACCAACTCCAGTTGGAATGGAACTGATGGAACATGAGACCAAACCAGACTCTCTGAATGTGGCCGACAGTGGAGGCTGACTGAGAAGCCAAGGACAATGGTGCTGGGCTTTGATTCTTCTGCATGGATGGGCTCTGTGGGAGCCTTCTCAGCTTGGTTGATCACCTTCCTGGACCTGGGGGGAGTTGGGAGGACCTTGGTCTTAACATAGAGTAGGGAACCCCGATGGCTCCTTGGCATGGAGAGGGAGGGACAGGGGTATGGGTAGAGGGGAGGGGAGGAAGGGGGAGGAGGAGGGGAGGAGATGGAAATTTTTAAATATAAAAAAATAAACCATATAAAAAAAGAAGGTGAATACAAAGAAAAACATATAGTTATCCTCCTGGATATTGGAAGTAGACAAGATTGCCGGACAAAAAATGGGAACTTGGGGGTGGGGTAGGATGGGGGATGGGGGGATGGGGAGAGAAAAGTGTGAAGTGGAGGATGGGGAGAGCTTGGGGGAATAGGATGGTTGGGATATAGGAAGGGTGGATATGGGAACAAGGAATTATATATCTTAATTAAGGGAGCCTTTCTAGGGTTGGCAGAGACTTGACTCTAGAGGGGTTCCCCGGTGTCCAGGAAGATGCCCCCAGCTAATTCCTTGGGCAGCTGAGGAGAGGGAGCCAGAAATGTCCAGATCCTATTGCCATACTCATGAATATCTTGCATATCACCACAGAACCTTAACTTGGCGTTGGATGGAGAAAATGACAGAGCCCCACATTGGAGCACCAGACTTAGCTCCCAAGGTCCTGATGAGGAGCAAAAGGAGGGAGATCATGAGCAAGGAAGTCAGGACTATGAGGGGTGCATTCACCCATTGAGATGGTAGGACAGAACTAACGGGAGACCCCCAACTCCAGTTGGAATGGGACTGATGGAACAGGTGACCAAACCGGACTCTCTGAATGTGGCTGATGGTGGAGAAGGACTGAGAAACCAAGGACAAAGGCGATGGGCTTGGACTCTACAGCATGGACAGGCTCACTGTGAGTCTTGTCAGTTTGGTTGCTCACCTTCCTGGACTTAGGGGGAGTTGGGAGAAACTTGGACTTAACATAGTGAAGGGAACCCTGATGGCTCTTTGTCCTGAAGAGGGAGGGAGTGTGTATGGGTGGAAGGGAGGAAAGGGAAGGGGAAGGAGGAGGGGTGGAGATGGAAATTTTTAATAAAAAGTGAGGAAAGAAATAAAATAAAATAAAATAAAAATAAAAGGTATTTTACATGTTCCTGTAATTTAAAGTATTACTAGGAACCAAAGGTGTCACAACTCATAAATCAACAGTATTAAGATAAAACCAGTTACAAGACACTTGATAGTTTAAATGTGTTTATATAAAATGACATATATTGCCAATATACAGCACTGGTATACCAAATGTTAAATGGATTATATTCTCTACATTATCTATGAAAAGACAATGTTATTTGGCATGTTAATCAAAAGAATGTATTTTTGTAGCATTACTTCTTTGCATAAAAATGTTCCTTTTGGTTTTATCATTCTGTCTATGAAAGAGATATGATAAACTTTAAGAGAAAAGTCTCAAAGAGTGACTCACTAATTGGTTCAACATAAAACTAGAAAATTTTTGAGCCAATCAATGAGTGAAAATGAGTGGGTCTCTGTTTCTTATGCCTTCTCTTGGGCTATTTTCTTTCTGTTTGTTTTGTCTTGTTGTGATGTGGTAGATTTTTATGTCTTATTATTTTCTTTATTATTATTTCTTAGAAAGAATCCTGTTTGTTTTCTAATATGTCACCAAGGGAATAGACCCTGATGATAGGTAATAAGTGGGAGTAGTGGAGTTAGGGAAATGGTAATCAGAGTATATTATGTGAAAAAGATCTATTTTCAATAAAAATGAGAAAAAAAATTAAAAATTGCAGACCACAAAGAACTGCAGTGCATGTGTTCAGAATTGGGCTTTAGGCTTCCCTATTGTGGTCTATAGTATCAAAATATAGTTCTCAGAATCCAAAGTACCTTTTCAGGTGGACATGTTGAATGTTGAATTGTATATAAATTGTGTTTTCCACTGGACTAATATTTGCACTGACTTTGCAACAGCAGTAGTAGTTGCTAGAAAACATGCTTGCATTTTAGGCCAAATTCCAAACGCGCCTGCACTTTTAGGCCAAATTCCACAGTCTGAATAAATCAGGACATACTTTCCAGCTCTCCCTATGACACGAGGCTTATGAAACAGTCTGTACTGTAGCTAAACAGCAGCCCTTAAGCAGTACCTGGTTCCTCTATGCTCTTTGCCATGTATGCTATGTTAAACTAAATCATACTATATGAAACTTCTTATTGCACTGTAGCATCTGTTGAGCTTCCTCCCCTCAAACTTAAAAACAGTTTTGGATGACATGTTTTACAGAACTTTTATTTTTCCTCTGGGAACAAGAAAAGACCATCTTGCTTGCTAACTTTGCTCCTTTGGATTTGAAAAGTTTGTTTTCTTATACACCCAGCGTCACCTATCCATAAGTGACAATGCTCACAATGGGCTCTCCCACATCAATCACCAGTCAAGTAAATGCCCTAAAAATTTGCCTACAGGCCAATCCAATGACGACATTTTCTTATTAAGATTACTTCTTTCCAGATGAACTTACTTTGTGTAAAGTAGATATAAAACAAGATAGTACACCATATTTATATAAAAAGATAATCAAATAAAGTTGAAAAATAGGAATATAACACCATTTCCTGAACATCATTTCTTAATGATGATTTAAGGTCACACAAGTTTATTACAAACAGATACATATAATACTCTGTACTGAAATCAATCTCCCATTCATGGCTTAAGAAGGTGCAAGAAACTAGTACATATCATGTGTGATTAGAAAGGACTGAAAATTTATGTATTCCTTTTGTGTGTGAAACATTTTGACCTTTGAGTTTAACTGCAATAGTAAACTATATATATCTTTAAACACATTAACAAAAAATACCAGGCAACATCAGTGGTAAAAATAACTTCTTCAGCTAAAATAAGTAGCATTAAAATAAAAGAGCTATAAATATGTATTCTTTACAATATACACCCAAATGTCCTTTATGGCATAATTAATCTAAGCCTTAACTTTTTGGGGGGGGGGGATTTCATGTGTGAATCTTGAGATGATTCATGTTTTGTTAATTCCATAAAATTGCTTCTAAAGTAGAAACTTTATAGATTAGAAATTGAGTTAAAATTGATTTGCTACAGGCTATGTTGATAGAAGACTTTAGGGATGAGTTTAAATGCCAAAGTATATTTTTATTTTTGAATTTTAGATTAAAAGTTAATGTTATTATCATGTAAAAGCAAGTCTTTTGATCAGCCATATCTTTGATAGAGAGTTAGACCCAGATAAACATATTTAAAGAAAAATGGATTTTATAGCTTTAAATATAAAAAATTATAAATTTAAAATTTCAAAAACAAAATGAGGTTTGTAATACAACATTTGCTGTCATTAGAATTAATTATGACAATAAAAATGAGTGTTTTGATTGATGGTTGAGTACAATGTCTTGCACTTGACATATTTATCTGTACATAATAAAAATACAAAGCTAAATAATAAGGGAAGGCAAGGAATGAATGGAAGAAAATGTTTATATTTTTGTCCATGAATACATTCTAAGGATATTTTGATTTTAAACCAAGAATAGCATACAGAAATATTTGGACAAATAAAACTTGGTCTCACTCAAAGTAGAAAGAGATAAATATTTGAAATAGAATATATGAATATGTGGTTTTTTGTGCCCATAATATCAATACAGCTTTAGTAACAAGTAATTTTTTCCTTCTGAGGAAAAAAAATCATATACTTGAATGAACACTGGCAATCCAAAGTGGAAATGTGATTCTTTATGCATGAGGAGAAAAATTGTTCTTTAAAAAAATCAAACTATGGCCATGAGATGTATCAGCAGGTAAGGGTGCTTGCCACCAATACTGATGATGTCCTGCCTTCCATCTCCAGGAGTAACATATTATTAAAGAATTGACTTCACATGTGCATGCACCAGCACACGTGCACACGTGCGCGCGCGCGCGCGCGCACACACACACACGCACACACATATGCTTCCATAAACAATTCCTTAGTTATATATGCATATGTATATATATATGTGTGTGTGCGTGTGTGTGTGTGTGTGTGTTTCAAAGCTATTTAAAGTGCATTTTTCCATCTAAAAATTTTCTTGACTGCACATTCCTTAAACAAGATTTTACCATTGTTCTAAAACTTAAGAGATATACTCTCAGAGATGTAACCCATTAGAGTTCTGTCCTTGAGACCTGACATTTGGAAAACTAAGCTAAATACAAAGAAACGTCTTATTGTAGAAATACGCCTGGAGTCTCAGAATTCATCTTTCCCTAATTCTTCTTGAGCATACAGTCATTGAAACGGTTGATTGTTTTTCTTTGCTTTGCTTTTTTCTTTCTTTCTTTCTTTCTTTCTTTCTTTCTTTCTTTCTTTCTTTCTTTTCCTTTGTTTTTGTTGTTGTTGTTGTTGTTTGTTTGTTTGTTTGTTTTTTGAGACACGATTTCTCTGTGTATCATTGGAGACTATCCTGGAACTCACTCTATAGACTGGGTTGACCTCAAACTCACAGAGATCTCCCTGCTTCTGCCTCCCAAGTGTTGGGATTAAAAGCCTATGCCACCACTTCCCGGCTAAAATGCTTTGTCCCTTTGAGCTTAACTAGTAGCTATCAACTTCAACAAGCAAAAACCAACCAAAGAAATAAAAGCCAAACCTTCAAATTCTGAGGAAACTATATAGCATGATTAGTACAGAATTCAACCCCCATCTTTGGCTAGAAAGTGAGCCCCTCAGGAGATTTGGATGTAACATGAGGGCCTTCTTTTGGGGTTTCTGTCCTGTCCAGTTCTCACAGCCAGTAAGCCCCCAAAGAAAATCACACAGAGAATCTACATTAGGTTATAAACTGATTGGCCCATTAGCTCAGGCTCCGTATTAGCTCTTATAACTTACATTAACCCATTATTCTTATCTACGTTAGCCACATGGCTCAGTACCTTTTTCAGTGGGATAGGTCACATCTTGCTTCTTCTATGATCTGGGCAGGACTGGGAGGAATGGGCTTCCCCCTTCCTAGAATTCTCCTGTTCTCACCGCCCCACCTCTATTTCCTGTCTGGTTGACCTGCCTATACTTCCTGCCTGGCTAATCAGCATTTATTTAAAACATGATTGACAGAATACAGACAATTCTCCTGCACCATTTGGAAATATCATTGTGTTGCCTGAACAAATAGAAATGTTGTGGTTTTTACCTTGCCAAATACTCATCTTTAGCATTGCATGCATAGAAAGCATGTTTAATTGTAATCTTTTGACATATTTAAGAATATGCTGCAATACAAATGACAGAAAATTTTCTTTTCTTCCAAAAACATTTAATTTTTAATAGTTTGCATATATTAAGTGTACAAAATAACTGGTTTTAGCTTGATATTCTCATCCCTTGGAGTTTTAATCTATCTTTATCTTTACATTATATTAACCATGCATTTTTCTAATTTACACAGAATGACTTACTTCAATCTATCGTCTTTCATTAATTTACAGTTATGTCAATGTCAAGGCTTAATCTTGAATTATCAAGAGGCTAAAACCAAGATGTCCACTGCCTCTTCTCCCATGGAAAGAAATATCTGTGTGTGCTCAGGGTAGTAAAATATACTTCCTTCTGGGTGAAGAGCCTGAAGTTCCTAACAGCTCCAATTGCTCATTCTGAGATTCTAAAGTATCTATTACTCCCCGTAGAGAGTTCTCACCACATTCTAAGTCAAAATCTCTTGTTGCTGTCCAAATGTCCATATCACTCTGAGTCTAACATATAGACCCCAGTTTAAAGGGCCTATGTGATTTGATCAGCTTATCTAAACATTTTCCATTTCTTAAAGTTGGTTGTGTCATAATAAAACAATATAATATATCCAAATGTAACATCTATTTACTTTTGTTGTTTGAATGGAAATTTGAAATCTAATTATCCCCTTCTTTAGAGTTTTACTTCATAAAACAAATTTATATGTCACTATTGTATTAAATGTATTTTCCACTCATTTTGACTTCAGAAAGAAGCACAGAAGTAAAGAATGTACTTTGAGTTTTTTCATTGAGCTAAATCTATATATTATTTGCACATTGCACAAAATCATCACCATACGTATGTAGTGTTACCTCACATAAAAGAGATGTATGAATATTTTTTCTTTACAAGAATCTTTCTTTCATATAAACAAGATTTATTTTGCAAGAGGGCAGAGCTGTTTCACAGGTTTTCATGAGAGTTATGGCAATTCAGCTCAGGGTAAATGTTCAGCACTATGTAGAAATATTTTCCTTTCCACTTGAAAAGTTGGACAAAATAAATTATTAAGTAGAATTTCTCACATTGTACAATATAGCCATTATCATTTCTAGAATATAATGCCAATGTCCTCACAATTTAAAAATTCTTCATAATCATTCTCTTTGAATGCAGGAAGAATAAATGATTTGTAAAAGCATTAAACAACGGAAAATATGCCAGCCTTGTCAATTTCAATATTGTTGACTGAAATTATGAAGAAGTGAGATTCATATTATTAGTACCCAGATAAAGTTAGAAATACAGTCTAGGATATTTTTAAACTTTTATATTTTCTTTCACATAGTACGATTTAAGAAATCTTGACAGAATAGAAAACACTTCTGAAGTTATATATATGTTCTGCCTTTAAAAGAATCATCATCATTGCTTCAGTGGTGATAACCCACTGAGTGCCTTGAATTGTCTCATTTAATATGAGTCTTTTAAAGTAATATATCTATGAGATTGAATTACTTTTGATACAATTCTTTTATTATTAACTCACCTAGTTAAAAACTATTATCTGAATTCTGAATTTCCTTAATTTCTGTATACAATTTTAACAGTTACTTTATTATACAATAGTGTCATATCTCTCCACAAATCCTAATTGGTTAATATGCCTTCAGATTTATTTAATTTGTAGCCCCACATTTCTTCTTTCTTTCTTTACATGAAAAGAAGTGAGTTTTCTATATAGTTTTCAGTATAGTTTTCTATAAAGTTTATTTGATTGACGGTGTCCACATAGTATTGTTTTTTTGTGTGTGTTACCATTGTCTTTGTTTTCCTAAAAGCTGGCTGTTACAAGCAGATAGAATAGTTCAGTTTTGGATTTTTTCCAGGATTTTTCTATTAGTAATGATGCTTCTGGATTTTTCTGAACATCAAGGAAAGAAAAAATTGAGGAATTTTTGAGTTTCAACATATATGCTGACATTAATCATTCTGAGAGGTTATATGTTTCCTGGAATAAATAATGGATAAAATGCAAAGATAACTTGAGGTCTTGTAAGTTATAGCCTACTGAAATCTGGCTATCAGAGAATCTTCCTTTCCCTATTTCCTTTATTATTCTAAATGTTAGTTCGAAAAAGAAGTAGGAAACACACATGAGTTGATCCCTTTACTACTTTCTAAATTTGATTTTAGTTACTCAACACCTTCTAAAGAAGACCAATGGCCTTTCTTTTCCTTGAATGTCTTTATAACCTATGGAAGGTAAGCACACTTAAAACATTCTAATTCTCTACAATCTTTAATTTTTTGCTTAAATTTTTGCAGTTATTGACTATTTCAATGTGATTCAAACTTGCTTCTGAGACACTTTCCTTTAGTGAATTTTGAAATCTTCCAACCTTTCCAGTATGACAATATGAACTAACACACACACACACACACACACACACACACACACACACACACACATATATATATATATATATATATATATATATATATATATATATATTTCCTGTTCTCTAATGACTCCCATTCCTATTAACCTGACTTTAGAAATCAAACTCAAGCAGAGCCTAATGCAGGTATGCAATTCCAGCTACTTAGGAGTCTAAGGTGGTAAGAGCACAAGTTCAAGACCTGTCTGTGCTATAGAGTATGTTCAAGGCCAGATTTGGTATATAAGGAATATCCAGTCTGAAAAAAAATAGGTAGAAAGAAGACTTCATACATAGTTTTGTAGCAGAGGAATTTCCTTCTCTGTACACAGGTGAGAATTAAGTTCTCAGTACTGTAAAAATAAATAAGATAAGGAAATGAATAATGGGTGGAAGGAAGGAAGCAAGGAAAAAAAGAAAGGAAGGAGGGAAGGAAGGAATCACAATATAAAGGGGAATGCAAATTTCTGCCAGGTTAGTCTTGATTCAAGGCTTTTTCATGTAAATTGCTATGAAACACAATATATTATTTTATATTTGATTTACAAAAGACATATTTTGTATCTTTATATTTAGGTTCATAACCCCAGGAAAAAATGATATAACAGCAAAATCTTCTGCCTTTTTCTGCCCCCAAATTCCCCAGTTAAAATGGTGCTAGAATAATTTTTTTCTTTATCACATAAGAAAACACAGAATATCATTTAATAGCACTAAAAATGTTGTAAGACAACTTCATTACTAAAACTGAGGCATTTCTGGCTCTTGTTTTTGTGAACTTGATATTTGTAGTTTGTGTCCTAAGAGCACATGTAACTAGGTGAGAATAGTCAAAGTATCGAATTGAAAGTACCTTAAAGATATTTTTCTTTGTGTGATTAATACAGGAACTGATAGAAAATGGCTGTTTTATCTCTTATACTTTCTGATATTTTATTGCTGCCTTCTACTTAAATGTGTTTTGTAACTGGATAGAAATGACAAGTATAAAAATACTTCCTAGCAGTGATTACTTTTGTTCCTGCAACTACTTTGTAATTTTTTTTATTATGTAAGATTGTTTTTTTTTGTACTGAATAAAATTATACAATGCATACTTGTCTTAGAATTTTGGGAGGATATTTTAAATATTCAGTCTTTCTATGTAATCCAGACTTGCCTTGAACTCATTACCCTTGTATCCAAGTCATATTTTTTAACTATAAGCATATGTCTTGGATGTAATCCCATAGAAATATAAAATAGATCATCTTTATTTCCTAATGATTTCTTAGCGACTAGATTGCCGTAGTGAAAGTGCTTTTTGGTTACTCACACATTCCTTTGCTATTAAAAGTAGTACTTTAGGGTAAATTACTATTTACACTCTGCTACAATTACATATTCCTTATGTCCTAGTGTACACTAAAAAATGTTGTTTGCCATATGTGGTATATGAATTAATTCTGATATCATGAATACTATATTTCTTCAGATATAATTTCATGTTTTTTTGAGAATTTAAATATACTTTTATTTTATTTTAGCATGTATTCTATCAAGACAAAGCTTGCTTTGCTCTCAGTAAAGACTGGTTCACAGCTGGAACTCTTCACTAATCCACAGACATGGATTTTATTTGTTTGTTTGTTTTACTTCATTGCCAAGACCTTCGTTTTTGGCATTTGCTGGACTCCTGAGGTCCATGAATCTCCTTTTGACTCTACTAGTGCATTTAAACAGACACTTCCAACATTATATTTTCGCCCTCTGCATCTTAACAGACTTCATAAACTCAAGTGTATAAACGATGTACTTCCCTTCCTTTTTTGTTCATATTTATCAAATTCTGGATGTCCTAATTCTCTAATTGTTCAACTTTATTCTTCCATATTAAGATTTTCTGTTTGCTTTTAGTAGATGAGTGAACATGTCAGCACTACTTTGGCAAGTACAACACAGTCACATTCACTTTTTAGTGAAATGGTAGGAAGATATTCTGAAATGTGTAGTTAAGAAAACAGTTGCTAATGATGCTAACCACCACAAATATGCCATACACCATAGCATGGGTGGGCCCACATAAATGAATTATTTAAGAACTAAACAGAGTAGGTATCTGTCTCACATTGTTTGGGTACAGGTTGGATACTAGGCCTTTGGCTCTTTTTTATTTTTCTTCCTGCTGCCTTCATTCTCAGTTGGCTGTCTTTACATGGTAAGAAAAGATGGTGGCAACTGGCAGTTATAATCTTACAGTGTCCCTCACAACACCGATCAGAAGTGAATCTTAGAAGCAAAGTATGGTGTTACCCTACGAGGGAGAAGCTTCATAGTGAGTTGAAAGCCAGTCTAAGTTATAGAGAGGCAATCCAATCCTTATTGTTTTGGTTAAGCTTACTAGAGTTTTTCTTTTTATAACTTAGTTCCAAAATGTCTTAAATTCCTACAGTAACTCAGAAACAAACCTAGCAACTAATCTTGTTTATCTGTCATTTAAGAGACAGCTCTCCATTTACTTTTATCTTAGATATCTGAAAATAGAAGCTCATCTCACTGTCACTCAAGGTCACTAAATCTCATTGCATTATTTACTTATTTCTTTTCGAGACAAGGTTTCTCTTTGTAGCCCTGGTTGTCCTGAAACTTGCTCTGTAGACTAAACTGGCCTCAAACTCAGAGATCTGTATGTTTCTGCCTCCCAAGTGCTAAAATTAAGAGTGGGCCTCTACTGCCTGGTTCTCTTTCCTTGGTTTGTTTTGTTTATGAGGTTGTTTTCTTCCTTTTAGGTTTTTATTTTATTTTATGTTACAACTGGAATGTTGTTTCCTCTATTTCCTCTCCTTTCAGTCCCCCAACCTCCCTTCTGCCCACCCCCCATGCAATCATCTGTTTCTATTCAGAGGAGGGCAGGCCTCCCATGGATATCAACCAAATATGGCATATCAAGTTGAAGGCTGGATGAGGTGACCCAATATGAGGGAAGAAGTTCCCCAAAACTGGCAAGAGAGTCAGAGACAGCCTCTGTTTCCACTGTTAGGAGTCCCACAAGAATACCAAGTTGCACAACTATAACACAGATGCCTAGTTCTGACTCTTGCAGGCTCCCCAGTAGTCAGTTCAGTCTCTGTGAGCTCCCCTGAGTTCTGCTTTGGCTTTTTCTGGTGGTGTCCTTGACCCCTCTGACTCCTACAATCCTTCCTCCTGCTCTTAATCAGGATTCTCTGAGCCCTGCCTAATGTTTGACTGTAGGTGTCTGCATGTGTTCCCATCAGTTGCTAGGTAAAGCCTCTGTACCAGTCTATGAGTATAGCAGAATTTCATTTGATTGTTTCCCAGTCATATTTAGTTCTACACTGGGTCTCTGGGTTGTTCAGCCTCTGGGTCCTGGCCCTCCAGCCAGTGTCAGGGGTGGGCCCTTTTCTAGCATGGGTCTCAATCTGAACCAGTGATTGGTTGGTCACTCCCACAGTTTCTGCACTACCCATACTCCAGCACAACTACCAGGCAGGAGTAATTGTAGCCCTAAGGTTTCGTGGCTGTGTCCCAATCCCTCCACTGGAAGACTTTCCTGGTTACAAGAGATGGTAGGTTCAGGCTCCATATCCCCCATTGCTAGGAGTCTTAGCTAGGGTCATCTTCAAAGATTCTCAAGAATTTCCATTGGTCTAAGTTTCTAACTCATCTCCCAAAATGCTAGATGCTCCCCAATTCCAGTTATGAGATTTTTAAATAATAAAGATATAAATGAAACAGAACCAAACAAAAGCAAACAAAAAAACAGTAATAATCACCTTACCTTTAATTTTTTTTTTTAAAAAAAGGAGCCAGTGGGAAATCAGGTTTAAGTTTGTGAACCACAGTACTAAGGAAGCTAAAACTAAAGGACAATAAATTTTTATGATAGTCTAGAGAACACAGTAAGATTCTGCCTCAAAGAAACAAGAGAGGGAGAAAGAAACAGACATATGGACACACACACACACACACACACAGAGAGAGAGAGAGAGAGAGAGAGAGAGAGAGAGAGAGAGACAGAGAGACAGAGAGAGACAAAGAGAGACAGAGAGAGACAGAGACAGAGAGCAGAATTAACAGTCAAGGAAAGTTGCAAAGTCTTTTCTTTGTATAAGGTAGTGAAAGGACATCTTAACTAAATTGTGATGAGAATTTAAGTAAAAATTAAAAATAGAGCAACGACATCTTTTATACCCTGCACTGTAAGCTGTAAAGAAGTCAACTTTACAACTAAATCAATTAAAAAGCAGCAACAGAATCACTTTTTTTCTCTTTCATGCTGGAGATGAAATCCACCAATGTTTTGTACATGCTAGTCAAAGGCTTTGCAGATGAATTATATCCCAAGTCTCTCATTTCCCTTTTATTTCTCACTATCATCTGTTCACATATTGTTTTCATTTGCTTATGTTAAAACAGTGGCTTTGGGTTGTAAACACAGCTCCGTGGTAAATGCTCATCTAGCATTTACAAAGACTTGACTTCAATCCCCAATGCAACAACTAAAAAAAAGTGAAAATTACATTGGCCTATGTGAGGTATGTAAGGTGCTCTAGTTGAAGGCCAATTTCTCCATGACCACTGTTAATTGCACTCCTTGTCTCTTGCAAAACACTGCCTTCCTCTTCTTTATCACCTGATTGCATGAATATCTATAACCATTTTGATCAGTAACCACACAGTCAAACAATTCCCAACTAAGACTTTGAGGAGCTACATAAGAATGGACCTGTGAGGAGTGTTTAAGTTCACAAAATATTCATAAGTAATTTGTACCTTAATAAGTAATTAGTATATTAACAAGGGCAACCTATACTTTACAGCTACTGCTCCTCAGAGTAGTCTTATAACTGTCAAGATATCAAACTATAACCCATGTTCATTCAGAATGTACTATAACAAAGAAGAAAAAATATATAGGCAATGGCCCTTTGTATAGCAAAGGGCCATTTTCTCCAGTCCATATTTGACTCTGTCTCAATAAAAACTAGAAGAAAATCTCTTATACAGAGAACATAAACTTAAGATGTTCTAGAGTGACTGGTCTCACACTCATAAGTTTTCTTAGGAAACTATTGAACTATTTGAGGAGAAAAAACATAGAAGAATATTAGATGCTATTTTCATAAAATATGAGAGTATCAGTAAGTTCAAATTTCTGACACTAAAATAGGAAACACACATAAAAATCACTGAAAAATAACTAAAAACGAGAACAGTATTTTGAACATTCTGTGTCACAGGCACTTTGCCCAGTGTGATCATATAAGAAATTGCCTTTGAAAATGGACATATTGCATCACAATTATAACTCCAGCACTTGAGAGTCTAATGCAGGAAGATCATCATGATTTTGGGGCTAGCTAGCCTGAGCAAGTAATGAATTCCAATCCACCCTGGGCTATAGATTGATGCTATAAAAGCAACAACAACAACAAAAAAACTCTTTTGAATCTCAAAACATTTCTCTAAGTTAAATTGTCTTAACCTCAGACATAGTTTCTTCCATTTATGACATGACAATTCTTTGGGATTTATATGAGAGGTATCATTTTGTACATTGCAGGTTGTTTATATTCAACCATTTTTTATGATGTTGAATAAAAGAGGAATATAAAGCTACCACAAATCTATTACAATATGTGTTTGGAAATTCCCTTGCACAGTTTCTTTTTTTTTTTATTTTTTCATGGTTTATTTTTTTTTTATATTTAAAAATTTCCATCTCCTTCCCTCCTCCTCCCCCCTCCCTCCGCTCCTCCTCCCCCTTCCCTCCCCTCCCCTCCCCTCCACCCATACCTCTCCTCCCTCCTTCTCAAGGCCAAGGAGCCATCAGGGTTCCCCACTCTATGCTAAGACCAATGTCCTCCCAACTCCCCCCAGGTCCAGGAAGGTGATCGATCAAGCTGAGAAGGCTCCCACAGAGCCCGTCCATGCAGAAGAATCAGAGCCCAGAGCCATTGTCCTTTGCTTCTCAGTCAGCCCCCGCTGTTGGCCACATTCAGAGAGACAGGTTTGGTCGCATGATCCATCAGTCCCATTCCAACTGGAGTTGGTGATCTCCCATTAGTTCTGTCCCACCGTCTCCATGAGTGAATGCACCCCTCTCGTTCCTGACTTTCTCCCTCAAGTTCTCGCTCCTTCTGCTCCTCATCAGGACCTTGGGAGCTCAGTCCAGTGCTCCAATGTGGGGCTCTGTCATTTTCTTCATCTATCGTCAGGTGGAGGTTCTATGGTGATATGCAAGAAATTCATCAGTATGGCTATAGGAACTGGCCTTTTCAGGCTCCCTCTCCTCAGCTGCCCAAGGAACTAACTGGGGGCATCTCCCTGGAAACCTGGGAACCCCTCTAGGGTCAAGTCTCTTGACAACCCTCAGGTAGCTCCTTAAATTAAGATATATGCTTCCCTGCTCCCATATCCACCCTTCCTATATCCTAAGTTTCTTAAAATTCATTAGGGAGTAATGATGAGCTGCATAGATTTTTCAATGTTTGTACATGCTCACTTATTTGGTATATTTAAATTAGTAAACTTAATTATTTGAAAACAAAAAAGATGTACTATTAGTAAACATTATCAAACCAGGATAGTATAATCTTGGAAACATTCTTCCAGTTATATTGGTTAAATTAACATTACTGTATTTGTCATCAAAAATATAAAAGGCTGGGTTTGTACTTTCAAAGAATCCTTTATTTTAAAATAACAATAAAATAACCAAAATCATATATGTCATTTATATAAGAGAGTTGGTTACCAAAATGTTATTCTGGATGGAAAAATAAACACAACAATGCCCAACGATTTCTTGTAGAAATTTATCTAGTCTGTTGCTCAGTATTTGGTGTGTCTGCCCTACTTCCTTTTAGTCCCAGAGCACAATTACTGCTGTTTACTTCTAGGACAACATTATTTATGGGCTGAACTTCCATCAAGAGGGGCTTCTTTCTGTCAGCAATAGCTTAATAAAATAGCCTTTCACCTTTTGAGACAGGCCTGTATATTCTCTCTGTCCAAATGGAAATGCTGTAGGTCATTTTCTTCTAATTGCTTGTGGGAAAGGATTGACAAGCCACCACACAATTTCTCTTGATTGGCAGTTATTTCTCAGAAGGAGTCCCAGACTAAACCAGCAATTTTGGAATAAATAAATTCTCAGAGTCTGCTGATAAAAATTTGCCTTATTCTGGATTGTTTGGGAAAAAAATAAAGAAAAAATATTTATTCCAATAATTTAAAACTGGATATGATGTCATTGCTTAATTATCCTATGAATTATTTTGATAAATTGTTTCAGCTTCCAATTGTCAAAAAGCAAGAAACTTGCAGTAAAAATATTGAGTTAAAATTATTTTGATTTTACTATTAATATTTATTTATTTTTTATGTGTGTGTGTGTGTGTGTGTGTGTGTGTGTTGAAGTGTATGTATGTGTATCATGTGCATGCTGGAGTCCACAGAGGTCAGAAGAAGGAATCGGATCCTCTGAAGCTGGAGTACAGGCAGTTGTGAGCCACCTTGTGTGTGCTGAGAATCAAACCTGGGTCCTGAAGAGAAGTAAGTAACTTTAACTACTTATCTATCTCCCAATATATATGTTTAAAATTACTGTGGTACACTTTAAGAAATAGCTGAGGTTGATTAGTAAACATTCTCAAACATTTTGTCTGACATAAATGTTTCTGCTCTTCTCAGTACTATTTCTCACTATTTCACCCAGTATTACACAATGTCAACACTGTTCCTAATAACTGAAATTTCTTGTTTTATGTACAATCACATTGAATTGCATCTGTTTTGGCACATTCTAAAGTAGTAGAACTAGACCATTCTTTTATTTAAAGAAAGTCAAAATCCTTTAAGTATTTTCATGAGTTATGCCATAGTTTTCAGACAGAAAAAAAAAAAAACAACTGAAAAATAGGCATGTCTTTATATCAATGGTCCTCAAACACATCCATCTAATTTAAACACTTAAAAATATGGAGATTTGGGGCTGGTGCAGTGGCTCAATGTTAACAAGACTTGTTCTAGCAAAGGACCTGGGATCCATTTCTAGTACCCACATGGTGGCTCACAACCATCCATAACTCCAGTTCTAGGGAAGCCAACACCCTTTTCTGACTTATTTGGGCATCAGACACACACATACTCCACAGACATACATTCAGGCAAAACACACATACATATAAAAAATAAATTTAAAAAAGAAGAGAGTATTACAAATCTACATTTCCCATAATTAAACATGATGTAGCATCATTTTACATGCTTGTATTTTAAACAGGTGGCTTAATAAAAGTCTTTAACTTCTCATATGTATCTCAGTTCTGTTAACCGTATTAACTTTCTAAAACATTTGAGCAGCTTGAATGGAATGTTTTTCAGGGAATGAGATGGCAAGAAGGCAAATGATACTTTATGATGAAAATACGGTGGGTCAAACACCCGTTGGGTGGGTTTTGAAGATGTCCTTTGGATCCCAGGCCAAACTTTAAGAATTCATATTTCACATTGAAAATTATGTTCTATAGAATGTCAGTATGTTTTATTTTTCTATATGAAACTAGTAAAATATTCCCTTTGTGGATTGAATTAGAAATGTAAGTCTGATCTTAGCTTGAGAATAACTTTTGATCCAGTGATTTTATTTTGTTTTCTGTAGAAAAGTTGCATAATAAATACAGTAATGTCTGAAAGTTTTATATAGTCAGATAGAGTCATCATCCATGACTTTGCTAACATTTCTCTTAGAATATTGTTTGTTTGTTGTAATTTTTTCTTTAAACATTTATTTGTTGTGCATGTGGGGGCAGGGGTTGTGCATATGAGTGCAGAGCACCTGGAAGCCAGAAAACAATAGATCCACTATAGCTGGAGTTTCTGGCAGTTGTTTGTCATTCAGTGTGGATGCTTGGAACTCAACTCATGTCCTCTAGTAGCATTCTTAACCACTGAGTCATCTCCCCACACCCTTACTTCTTATACTAGCGTTCCTGGGAATTCTGGAATTATGAAATTCTATAAACTAAACAAATATAAAAGTGATTTCAGTGATTGACATACATCATTTTTACAAATTTCACACCTAAGGAGCAAGATTGCTGACCTTGTGTTTACCAGGATAGGTTATAGTCACAAATACAGCGTACACACACACATACACACACACACACACACACACACACACACAGAGAGAGAGAGAGAGAGAGAGAGAGAGGCAGAGACACACACCCAG
Source organism: Arvicola amphibius (assembly GCF_903992535.2). Taxonomy (NCBI): domain Eukaryota; kingdom Metazoa; phylum Chordata; class Mammalia; order Rodentia; family Cricetidae; genus Arvicola; species Arvicola amphibius. The sequence continues at coordinate 49,020,180 of NC_052065.1, forward strand.
ACAACACACACACACACACACACACACACACACACACACTTTCATTGTACAGTCACAAAGAGCTTTCTTGTAGTAAGTGAATGAATTGGAATCATGTACAGACTTAGTTGGAGCTGGATTTCCTGTCATAGAGAAAAGAAAGCCCTACAAATACACCATTGGTGTTCTGAAGGGTGGTAAGACAGACACTAAAATGTATATGTAGAAAACACTTTTATTCCTAGAAAATAAAATTCATCTTGCTTTGCTTTGAGATATTGCAAATTGAACCTAGCATCTTGTGCATGCTAGGCAATCAATTTATTACTAAGCTATATCTTTCTTTTTCTAAGCTATATCTTTAGTTCAGGGTATTTCTTTTGATTTTATTTCTTGAACTGCCTTGCTTTTCTCTCTCCTCATTTAGTAAAACTAGCTTGTTGATAAATAATAATTTTTTGTAAATGAAGCTGAGACACAAAAAGGTATAATTCTATTTGGATAATAAGTCATTGGCTTGGTGTTAAATCATCGGGCACACACACTATTCCAACCCCCAACTCCACTATAACTCTGATTTCTGTTATTACAAAAGCTAGATAAGTGGAAGATATTTAAGCATATAAAATATATAAAGGCAATTTTCTGTTCTTGTGAACTTAGTGATAATGAGGACACTTTTAGCTCTTTCATCAAATGAACAGAATTTATAAAGATTTATTTAAAAGTGTATGAATATTGTTTCATTTTTCAAAAATAGGAATACATGAAATGAAAGCTGAACATTTTATTTCACTTGGTTATTTTGTGATGTTTTAAATATTTCTGTAATTTTCATGTATTCATCTTTTCACAGGGGAATTTCTTCATTCTCCACATTTAGAAAAAGGCAGTGCTAATTTTATACACACAGACATCCCATTGTTCTGGAAAAAAATCTTTCAAGAATAATTACTTTGCTCTGGTGATAAATTGTTTAGCCTAAATAACGGTGCCGTCTGCTGAAGAGTACTAGTGAATCCCAGTGAAGTTTTTATTGGAGAGGACTAATTTTGGTTGGATACACAGGAGCAGATGATTAAAATAAGCAAACAAAAAGACCTCAGAGGAAGTAACATTAAAGTTGAAACCTAGAAAGACAGAGCTTCAGAGTTTGGGGAAATCAGAACAACAATGAGGAAATTTACAAGACAAAAATGACTTGATACATTATAAAACAAAGCATCACCACAAGCATTTTTAAAACTTGAAAATATTCCAAAGCAGTAATTATATTGCAAATGAAATATCTTGTTACTAAAAGATTTGACTAAAAGGTATCATTTAATTAAAATATGAAGTGGTCAAAGGAATGGGTTCTTACAATTCTTAAACCTTAAAATGTTCTAATGAAGGATTGGTGCTAGATGCCATCATTTAGAAATTAAGAGTAAGAAAAAGATACTTTTTTAACAATGCTGGCATTTTATTGATGTATTTGTTTAAGGCATATCAGAAAAGATAATCTATTTACACAGTGATGTCTTTAAAATGAACTTCTTAAATATTGTGTTGTTACTCTATATAATAGTTCTAATTTCTAGTTGTCTCTTTTCTAATCATATCTCAATGACAGTGCTGCAATTATTAATGGTGAACTGAGCATGAATGGATCCTATGATCATAACAAAAGGTTTGTTTTAGAATGCTATTGAACAAAATAAAGCAGTATGTAACCCCTTTTATTGACATCCACAAGAAATATAATTGGAAATATATTACAAAGTATATTCCATCAACTCTATCTCTGTATCAGAGTAATAAAATCCTGGAACTTACATATACTATGCTATTTTAAATGATATTTAATGAATATATAATTATAATGGTAAATGGAGCATGATGATTTTCATTGCTTTAATGCATTTCTCTAGACAAGTTTTAGGTTATTTTAGGTTATTTTGTGGCCAAAAGAAAATTGAAAATTCATGGAAAAATCTCATGAATTGTACCTTCCCTTTTGCTTATATTTCAATTCTTGAGTTTTCTGAATCTGCTTTGGCTTTGTGTCATATGGTAGGATTTAGCATTGCTGGCTGATATGAAAACGGATCCAATTTTGTGCGTGTGTGTGTGTGTGTGTGTGTGTGTGTGTGTACTAAGTGAATTCAGTCAATTTATAGATATTGATATTTTTGTTAATATAGCTGTGTGTTTACATACACTTGTTTTCATCCTCTCTCTTATACCATTTCAACTTTGATATAAGAGGCTTTGAATTTCTATAGTTGTTTCATATACAACAATACATTCCTAATGCTCTTAATAATGCTGATTAACAGCCTTCTTAATGCTTTCTTTATTTGACTGTTGTTTGTTCTAGGATATAGTCTTAGCTTTAGTTATTAATATTAATTTTTCTATGTTTTCTATTTTTATGAATATTGAGTTTGAAATAAAATGATTTTTTAAGACTTTGTATTCTAGAGCTAGATAAATAGATCAGCAATTAAGGGCAATTACTGCTCTTGCAGAAGACCTGGGATTGGATACCAGCACCTTTATGTTAACTAACAACTTTATGCAACTCCATTTCTAGGGCATCTAATGTCCTCTCTGTCTTTTATGGACTCCTGTAAGTAGGCTGTTTACCTATACTCACACAGGCCAGTACTCATACACATAAATAAATACATCATTAAAAGACTTACATGTCCTAGGCATGTTTGTTCACACCTTTCATCCTAGCACTTTTGAGGCAGAGGGAATAATCCTGTGTGTCAGGATCAGCCTTCTCTACATAGAAAATTTCAAGACAACCAGACCTACATAACAAGACATTGTCTCAAAAAGAAAAAAAATGATATATACAAAATAAGTATATTCTATTTTTATCTTACTTTTATCTTTCTCCCTTTTATCATTGCTGAGTACATCTTTGTTTTCAGAACATACAATTATAATTATATAATCTATAATATTATCATCCCTATTAAATATCCATTTGTTTTAGGTATAGGAAACACCTAATTTCCACTAGCATTCTGCAAAGTCAGTATCATCCCAGTGTCTTGATTTTTGCAAAATTCTTTATGTATATTCTACTAGGAAACTCTCACTGCAAATGCCTTGCAGAATTATTTAACATTCAAAATGTTGTTTAAAGACCTACCTTAAACTTTTATTTTAAATTTTTATATAAAATCCTTAGCTCATCTTTTGTTTTTTATAGTATAACAAATAATCATCCATATTGTCTTTGGACATTTTTGTTATACAATCTGATAATGATTTATACCCTTACATATGACTTAGAATTTTATTCAAAATTCATTTATTTTTTTCTTTTTTTTCAAAAGTTCTATAAAATATATCTCAGTGATGACCGCTTTTGTTGATATTTTCTCAAGAAAACACTTTCTACATATTTAGGAGTTAATTTTTAATGTTTCTTACAAAATAATTTTAAAATTCACTTGAGAGTGTAAGACTTTCCTACTTACTATTTTTATTACATATATCCCATTTGCCTCATTTTTTAAAAAATATTTTATTAGCATACATTAACTGCTAATACTCATGGCACCAGTGCAATATTTCCATAGATATGAATATATATATATATACATATATATATATGTGTGTGTGTGTGTATGTGTGTATGTATATATACATATTTTTTCTCTTATTCTTTTGATCCACCTTCTCCCCTACATCTGACAAAAATACCCTTCTCAAGCTGTATTAGCCATTATTTTTCATGTAGAATGTGGATCAACTTTATTTTTGGCTTCCACATATAAGAAAGAACTTGTAGTAGTATATACTTTATGTTTCTAGTATAAATTACTTAATATAATACCCTCTAAAAATTTCATCTATTTTACTGAAAAATAGCATAAGTTACTTTGTGGCATGAATCCTTCTCTTATTTCTTTTTCTTTCTTTTTCTTATTTTTGTCTTCTTTGAGATAGTTTTGGTATATACAACTGACTTATTTGGAAAATGCAATATAGATCAGGCATATCTCAAATGTACAAAGACCTGTTTACCTCTTTCTTCAACTATTGAAATTAAAGCCATGTGCCACCATACTTGGCCAAGATGTCCTTAAGCAATTCTGTGTGTATATACATATACATATATTTTTTTATCTCTTCACTGTCATCAAAGTTGATTCCATTTCATAATTGTGACGAGTACTGCATTAAATATAGATATGTTGGTGTCTGGTAGTTGGCTTAGTTTTCTCTGGATTTGTGCTGGACAATGGATCTGTTTTCACTTCTATTAGACATTTCTATTTTGTTCTCAATAATTTATTCATTTTACAATCCCACCAACAATGTATAAAAATAATTCATTTTCTACCACATCTTTATCAAGGTTTGTTTTTTCTGTTTGGAAGATGCTTATAGTAGATATTCTGGGCAATAAACTGGGTATAGTCCAGTGGTAGAGCATTTACTTAGGAGCCTGGGTTTGTCTCCAGTACTGAAAAGAAAAAAGAAAAAAATTTAAAAAGACAGTGTGGTGTGGACAGAGTTTCTGTCCAGACTGGTCCCACAGCCCTTCAGTCCCAAAGAAACACACTGAGACTTATATTAATTATAATCTGTTTGGCCTATTAGCTCAGGCTTATTATTAACTAGGTCTTACAACTTAAATTAACCCACAGTTCTCATCTATGCTTAGCCACAAGGCTTGGTACCTTTTCTCATTCCAGCATTTTCATCTTGCTTCCTGTGCATCTGACTGATGACTGAATCTCTGCCTTTCCTCTTCCCAGAATTATCTGAGTCTAGTCACCTCACCTATACTTCCTGCGTGGCTACTGGCCAATCAGAATTTTATTAAACCAACACAATTGACTAATCTTTACAGTTTACAAGAACATTATCCCATAGCAGTGGGGAATCTCAGAGTTTCCCCAATGGCTCATAAAATAAAGAATACTTTCATTGTGGAACATTTTTAAATCTTTATTTGAAATGTTGATTCAGATCTTTTGCCCATTTTTCAGCTGGTTTACTTGTTTTATGAATATCTTTATACTCTGGATTAGTTCTTTGTTAAATGGGTTCTTTCTCTCAATTTGAAGGATGTCTCTATGTTGATTATTTCCTTTGTTATTCAGAGCTCATAATTTTGATAGAATCCCATTTGCCTACTTTTGTTTCTGTTTCTGTTTTTTTTCGGGGGTGGGGGGCTTTTTTCTTCTATTCAGACACTTCTATGCCAAATAATAATATCCCTAATAGATGTTACTTAATATTTTCTACCATTAATTTAAGTGATTTTAGATTGAATTATAAGTTACTTTGTAAACACTTTTAATGAATGCATTTTTATTAAGATAATAACTAAAGAATGTTATTCTGCTCCTCATTTTATGTTTAAAATATAATTCTGTATTATGTTTTGGCCCAAGTCAAGTTTTATAGTTTTTGGTTATTCAGTTCATTTGTTTTGTTTTTACTCTCGAAATAAAATGTGTTTTCCTATATATGATCCTGGGTAGCTTTTCTTATTTTATGAGGCTAAAGTGTGTTTTCCCTATTGTCTTCCTGAGTTAATAATAAGTCTTTGTCTTAGTTAGGAAGTCTATTGCTGTGATAAAACACCATGATCAAAAGCAAATAGGGGAAGAAAGGGTTTACTTCATGTTACAGTCCATCATCCAGGCAGGTCAAGGAAGAACTCAAGGCAGAAGCCATAGAGAAGTGGTGCTTACAGACTTGCTCCCTGTGCCTTGTTCAGCTTTCTTTCTGATAGAATGGGCCTATATGCCCAGGGATGGCACTGGCCACAGTAAGTTAGGCTTTCTACATCAATTATTAATTTAAAAATTTCCCCACAGACTTGGTTATAGGCCAATCTGATAGAGGAGTTTTCTCAATTAATATTTCCTTTCCTCAGATATATTTAGTTTTGTGTTGAGTTGACAAAAATCAACCAACAAGTTGGTTGGTTCTCATAACAACTTCATACATTCTAAGTTATATTCCCCTGTTCCATGGCTGTTATTTATTTGAGCCTTCCTTTTCTTTCCCATCTTTTATTTTCCTTCATTTGTATTATATTACCAGTAATTTTTCTGTAGTTACATGTTTTATACAATGATTTTTATTCATTCATTAAGGAATTTTCTACCCATTTCATTTTTAGCATTTAACATTTTGTACTCAATCATAAAATTGTGTACAGAAAAATAGTAATAGGTACCAAAGATATATAATCTTGTTTCCTCTAATTATAGCCAGTATTTCCTTATAATGCCAATAAAGTAAAAATGTTAAATGCCACCTTAAAATTAAAATAAACTTGTATCATCACCATCATCATTTATCCTCTGGCAATGCTTCAGTATGCATGGGCAACCCATTTATTGTGGTTCTCCAGTTGTTCTTATCCCGGACAGTCCTAGATTTTTATGGTACTGTCATACCCAAAGTTCCACAGACTTCCTTTATGCTGTCTATCCAGCATTTTGGGGCCTTCCTCTTCACTTTATCCCACTTACTACTCTAAGCAGTGCTACCTTTGGTATCTGTCATCATTCATTCTCATAACATGGCTAAAGTATTTCAAGTGACATAACCATATCCTGAACTTGTATGATACTATATATTAAATTTAGAAAATCCTTTAAATAAGCCTTAGGGATCCAAGTTATATTTAATATTTTAAATATTATATTTTGAAGAGATCTTATAATCTCAGTTAATAGATATTGCCTTTTACCACAATCTTATGTAGTCATTTGTTATAAGTAGAAAGATTCTAATATTACTTTTAGCTTATCATTCAGAAAGATTGTGTACTTGCTTACACATAAATGTGACTATAATACAGGCTTTCTCATAGAATATATACTATGAATTATGAAATTTAAGTCATTTTTAATTCATGAAGTGCACTTAGATGTACTTACCAATTAATGCTACTACAGGTAGGTTTTTCATCTCAGCTGGACTCTCTGATGTTTATCATATTTTCCTTTATAACCCTCAGGTATAGTAACTTTCTTACTTCTAAGAGAAGGGGGACAGTATGAACAACTATTATTTGGAAAATAAATAAATATTCTTAATTCAACCAATGCAGATACACTCTATAAATTAAACACACTATCCTCTTAAGCTCTTTCAGGAATGCCTAGGACTAAAACATGGGAATGAAACAGACTTAAAAAAATAAAAAAATAAACAATACCGGGCGGTGGTGGCGCACGCCTTTAATCCCAGCACTTGGGAGGCAGAGGCAGGCGGATCTCTGAGTTCGAGGCCAGCCTGGTCTACAAGAGCTAGTTCCAAGACAAGCTCTAGAAACTACAGGGAAACGCTGTCTCGAAAAACCAAAAAAAAAAAAAAAAAAAAAAAAAAAGAAACCCGAAGGTAGCTGAATGTGAGTGACTCATATCTGTGCTCCCAGAACTTGGGAGGCTGAGGAAGAAGGATCACCTTGAGTTCAAAGCCACCCTGGAGTACATAGGGAGTAAGACCCTGTCTCAAAAAGGAAATAAAGGCCAGATGGTGGTGGTGCCCTTTGGTAATATAGTTTACAGAAAGAGTGGGAAATAGTAACACTGCCTTGAGATCCAGTGCACTTAATAAAGTGTGTGTTCTCAGATCAAGAAGAGTCGAGAAAAGAGGCATATTAAAAATATGAGATTCCACTTTAAAGTATTTGAAAATAAAAAATCAGGAAATGGTTATAATCAGGAACAGTCTTGCTATTCTCAATTATTCTGAAAGCAGTAGTATGGGAATGAGTTTCCTTAGTTTGAACTGTGTAGGTTTCCAGTGCCTTGAGATTTAAGACTTAGTTTTCTTTTCTAAATTTTGGAAAATTTCTAAAATTTGGAAAAATATTTTAGGACTGTTATTGACATTGGATAATTTTAAGGAAATATATTTGATACACAAGCTTTTTAAATTTACCTAGTTATATTTTTTATGAGTGTTTTGTCTGCAATGTGCATACAGTGCACGTAGAAGCCAATAAAGGCTGTTGGATATTTTGAAACTAGAGTTACAGAAGGGCATCATGTGGATCATGTGGGTGCTTGGGATTAAACCTCAGTCTTCTTCTACAAGGGCAACAGGCGCCCTTAACCATTAAGCAGTCTCTCCAGCCCCTTAACACATAATCATGCCTAGCAAGCAGTAACTTTTAGATACCATTGTGACTATTTAAAAATATTTAATAACATTTTAAGTTTTTATTTTAATAATTATTTGGATATAGTTAAGTTTTTGTTTTTAAATTAATTATGCCTAAAGTAGCATGTCCTTGCAAAACAAATCTGTATAGTTTGTGACATGCATGCACTGTTAAAAACGTATATTTATGGAATTTTTGCTTGTGTACATGTCAGGGTACATTGTAATAGCTGTTTAAAACATGTATTATTGAAATATCAGGAGTATAGTTTATCATTTTAAAAATGGTTTTAAATTCTATTGATGTGAACTGCCAAGATGAAAACAAGCATCTCACACAGTGTCTAGAAGCCACATTTAATGACAATATACCTTTCAAAGCCCAGCATTTGGTTACTGAATTTTCTTATTTGGCACATTTGATTACAATGACTCTCTGGGTTTGATTTGATCTACAGGGAATTAGAGATATGAATCTTTCCATCTTAATAATTCTGATCTAAGAAGTGAAACTTCCCAGGAGTTGAGAACTAAAAATAGACTATTCATTTATTTAGAACCCCCCTCCTGCAGTCTGCAGCGATATGCTTTGAACATGTACTTCAAAATCTCTACTTCTTTTTCCATTCCCCTTCTTTCCTTTGGACCTATATGACTTTCTCTTTGGTCTAAACAAATAAGTACTACCAATGATTTAGACAATGACAAATGGTTGTGTAAACTGAATATGAAGAAAAATATTGTGCTGCTTCATGATATTTAAAATATTAATCTTCAGAAATGCAGGAAAAATTGCATTTCTTTTATTATCCTTTACAAAGCCATTGCATTTGTTCTACATGTGGCCATGGTTGTTTGCTTTTAGAATCCTAAGATGTAATGAATTTATTGATTCAAAAGGATCCTAGTCTTTTTACCAAAAAAGTGAAACTGACATCTAGATGCTTTTAATAAATATTATAAATCTAAACATAGGGTGATCATAATTAATATTTATTATTCTTGATGTGAAGAAGGCATAGCATTGTACTTTTCATACTATTTAGGATTCTGAGAACTTATATCCACACTACAGATTCTTGCCCTCTCCCCTTTGAGCATGTGTTCCTATTTTTCTCAAACTAAAGCACCAGATGAATACTCAAAGAATACAAGTAATATATTTGAAGGTTCAGAGGCAATTTTAGACTAGAACTTGATTTAATATTTCTGTTATAAATGATTGAAATTGCTACAGGTGATGATTTTAAAATGTTCTATTTATTTTTCTTTTAATGCCTTTATATTAAGCCATAATTAATTCATCGAGCCAATAATAAGAAATAATATCAGAATTGTTCCTTAAATAAATTGTATTCTTAAGTTCATATTTACATCCACAACATATAATCATTCAACAAAGAGTTTTGTTGATGCTCCTTTTTCAGATAGTCCCTTGAAATTCTTCATTGTACATTTTTTATAAAATAAAATATGATATTGTATACATCTATTTTTATATGATTAATTAGTTGTTCCTAAAATAGTATTTAAACCTGGGATTACTTCAAAATATATTTATTCGGAAGCTAATGTCTTCAACACATCTTCCATAATTATTTTATTCTGAGCTTCAGAAAGGAGGCAAGGGAAGACCCATTCCATGAACTGAGTATTCAAAAAATGAAGATAGAGGCATAAAATTGACAAAATGTGATTACACTTGTATTTTTACGTATTATTTTTTTGAAAAAATAGTTAAAAATGTGTGTTTTATAAGGCTTAAATGAGCAAATATTTTTAGAAAGATATTACTATTTCGCACGTCTCAATCTTTTGATAATAGGTAGGGAATTCTAGAGCCATTCTTATTCTGTAATTATGTAATAGAAATTTATTTTATGCCTTTTCAGTAATTTTTTAATGTGACATGATGTATTTTTACATAATTCATGCTGAATCAAGTGGTAATAAATTTGGGTCAGCCATCAGGCTGAGAACTCATATCGTTAATGGCAAGCATGAAGCAGAGAGATCACATTGGGAATGGTGAAATGCTTTCAAATCTTAAAGCCTGACTCCAGTGACACACTTTCTTTAATAAGGTCATACAACTCCTAAGCCAAACAGTGCCACCAACTGGGGACCAAACATTCAAATACCTGAAATTATAGTAGACATTTCTTTTTTCTTTCTTTTTTTAATTTTGTTTTTTTAAAGAAAACAAACTATCCTTTTGCATTTTGCAACCAATCCCAGTTCTCACTTCTTCCCCTCCTTCTATCAACTCTACCTTCCCCAAACCCCCAACCACTCCTCAAAAACAGTAAAGTCCATTGCTTTGAGGAAGGACCAAGGCCTCACTAATATATATGCTGAGCAAAGTATCCATTCAAAGAGAATGGGTTCCATAAAGCCAATACAAGTAGACAAGCAGTAGGGATAAATTCTGGTGTCACTGCCAGTGGCCTTGCAGTCTGCCCAAGCCCTACAACTGTCACCCATATTCAGGATGTCCAGTTTGGTCCTATACTGGTTCCTTCCCTGTGAGGCCAGAGTTGGTGAGCTCACATTAGCTCAGGTAAGCTGTTTCAGTAGGTGTCCCCATCATAGTCTTGACCTCTTTGCTCATATTCACACTCCTCCCATTCTTTAACTGGACTTTGGGAGCTCAACCCAGTGCTCTGCTATGGGTTCCTGCCTTTGTTTCCATCAGTTGCTGGATGAAGGTTCTATGGTGACATTTAAGATAGACTGACTACAGGGAAAGACCAGTTTGGGCACCCTATCCACTAATGCTTAGGGTCTTAACTAGGGTCATCCTTGAGGATTCCTGGGAATTTCTCTAGTGCCAAGTTTTTGCTAACCTCATAATGACTTCCACAATCAAGATATCCCTTTCCTTGCTCTCCATCTCTGTTCTTCCCGCATCTCTACTATTCTCTCACCTCTCCCATTCTCCCCTCCACCTCTGTTTCTGCCCTCCCTTCTGCCCCAACCCCCATGCTCCCAATTTTCTCAGGAGATCTTGTCTATTTTCCCTTCATAGGATGTATATATGTTTCTCTTAGGGTTCACCTTGTTACTTAGCTTCTCTAGGGTTGTGGACTATAGGCTTATTATCCTTTGCTTCACAGCTAGTATCCATTTATGCGTGAGTACATTCCATGTTCATTGTTCTGGGTCTTGGTTACCTCACTCTGGATGGAATTTTTCTACTTCCATCCATTTGCATAAAAATTTCAAAATGTCATTGTTTTTACCACTGAGTAGTACTCCACTGTGTAAAACTGACACATTTTTTTTATCCATTCTTCAGATGATGGACATCTAAGTTGTTTTCAGGTTCTGGCTATCACAAATCATGCTGCTCTGAATATAGTTGAATAAATGCCCTTGTAGTATGTTTGAGCCTCCCTTCAGATTATGCTCAAGAGTAATATTGCTGGGTCCTGATTGATTCCCAATTTTTTTAGAAACTGCCATATTGATTTCCAAAGTGGTTGCACAAGTGTGCATTCCCACCAGCAATGGAGGAGGGTTCCCCTTATCCACATCCTCTCCAGCATAAGCTATCATTGGTGTTTTGATCTTAGCAATTCTGATAGGTGTAAGGATGGTATCTCAGAGTCATTTTGATTTGCATTTCCCTGATGGCCAAGTATGTTGAAGATTTCCTTATGTGTCTGTAAGACATTTGAGATTCTTCTGTTGAGAATTCTCTGTTTAGATATGTACCACATTTTTTAATTGGATTATTTGGAATTTTGATGTCTACTTTCTTGAGTTCTTTATGTATTTGGGAGATCAGCCTTTTATCTGATGTGGGGTTCATGAAGACATTTCCCCATTCAGTAGGCTGCCTTTTTGTCTTATTTACTATGTCCTTTGCTTTACAGAAGTTTCTCAGTTTCAGGACATCCCATTTATTTATTGTTGCCCTCAGTGTTTGTCCTTACTGGTATTATATTTAGGAAGTAGTCTCCTGTGCTCATGCATTGACAGCAACTTCTCACTTTCTCTTCTGTCAGTTTCAGTGTGGTCAGATTTATATGGAGGTATTTAACCCATTTGGACTTGAGTTTTGTGTGTGGGGATAGATATGGGTCTATATGCAGTCTTCTACAGGTTGTCATCCAATTATTCCAGTATTACTTATTGAAGAAAATTTCTTTTTTCCATTGTATAATTTTAGCTTCTTTGTCAAAAATCAGGTGTTCAAAGGTGTATGGATTAATATCCAGGTCTTTCATTTGCTTTCGTTGGTAAACCTGTCTGATTTTACACCAGTACCAAGCTGTTTTCATTACTGTAGCTCTATAATATAGCTTGATTTCAGTGATTGTGATGCCTCTGGAACTTACTTTATTCTACAGGATTGTTTTGAAATTCTGGGCTTTTTTGTTTTTCATATGAAGTTGATTATTGTTCTTTAAATTTCTGAGAGTAATTGTGTTGGTATTTTGATGGGGATTGCACTGAATCTATATATTGCTTTTGGTAGGATTATTGTTTTTACTGTGTTGATCCTACCTATTTAAGAGCATGGGACATCTTTCCATTTTCTGGTATCTTCTTCAATTTCTTTCTACAAATACATAAAATTCTTGTCAAATAGGTCTTTCACTTCTTTGGTTAGTGTTACCCTAAGATATTTCATGTTGTTTGTGGCTATTGTGAAAGGTGATATTGCTCTGTTTTCTTTCTCAGCTTCTTTATCATTTGTATATAGGAGGGCTATTGATTTTTTTTCTGAGTTGATCTGTACCTGCCATATTATTGAAGGTATTTATTAGCTGTAGGAGTTCCCTGATAGAGTTTTTGGGGTCACTTATATATACTATCATATTATCTGCAAATAATGAAAGCTTGACTTCTTACTTTCCAGTTTGTATTCACTTGATCTCCTTTTGTTGTCTTATTTATCTAGCCATCACATAAAAGAAAATTTAAAATAATTATATTCAGTTTATATATTATAAAAATATATACATCAAAAAGAAATTGAGTAAAAAATACAATTTGAATTTTTAAATTTTCCTCCAAAATATGAGTCTTCATTGAAAATTATATAACACAGATAAATATAAATTATTATACATATTTTATGTCAAAATTAATGTTTTTTCTTTTACACTTCTTTGAGATCAAACTCAGGGTCTTGACTTGGTAAGGCAAAAGCTCTTACCACTGAGTTATAAATCTAAAGTTTAAAAGATTCTTTCAATATTGAGTGGACACTATTCATCCTGATGACCACAACCTGAATAAAAAGTAATACATACTTCCTGATACTGTTAACTAGACCAACAAGCCATAGACCAACTGGCTAAATCATAGGCCCTATGGGAAAATGAACATAATTCTACTAAATAGACATATTAATAAGTTGCCCCCTAAATTCTTATCTTTATACTTATAGATTAGTAAATCTCTCAATCCTCATCAAAGAAGCTTCTTTTTTGTTGTGCTTAGCTTTAAATGGGAAATTTGTCTCATAACTTCTCCCTATAAATCTCTGGAATTATTAAAAATGATGAGACAGGAAGTATGTAAGAACTTGAAGTAGTGGACCTCTGCAATGAAACGTGACAGGGTAGAGCACTTGTGAATTCACAGGAGCTTCGTCTGAGTACAAAAGACCTGCATGAGTTCAAGTCAAGATAGCCAAAGTCCCAGCATGGGTGCTGATGGATGCTGTAGGAGGGAGTGCCAATTTTCTTCAGGGATGCAACCAATAAAAGGCTACACATATTCCAGTAGATAGTCTCACACCAATACACATATAAGCACTACTAAGGAGTCTAGGTGTTTAAAAGAAGCACATGAGGTGGGAATGAATAGAGGAAAAATATTTAGGTAAGATATTGGAGGGGAAAGAAATGGAGTTGAATATGATCAGAACGTATATTTACATGTGTGAAGTTCTCAAACAATGAAAATTAATATTTAAGTAAATATATTTTTAAATTATGAAGGTCAATTAAATTTTTATGGACAGCTATATTTTTACAGTTCTAGTGTCTAATGTGTATGTGCTTATAAATGTAAATCATGTTGACACTAAATCTACACAAGTAAAAATTGAAGAATAACAAATGCTACAAATAACTATAAATTATCTACTGCATGCTCAACTTTACAAAATCCTGCTCTCACTTAAATGTCTGCATCAAACAGCAAGACATGACTTTAAAGGCAGAAAAAATATGTTATTTTGAATTGCTACCAGGAGATTATATTTTACTGAATAAAACTTTGCTGCATTCATACTGAGGAACTGAATCCAGTTAGATAATTGTCTTTTTATAACTTAAATGTTTTTGCCATTTAAACCTTTCCACAACAAGAAGTAGTCATTTTCTAGCCTGTAAGTGATCCAAATCTTAAATCTCCATGGCATTTCAATGAAATCATCTATTGAAGAATGTATCTGTGCAAAAGGTTTCTCTGGGGCATGATGTTGTTTTATGAAAGAAGATACTTAAAGCATGTAAATTCTTCCCTGCTAGCACTATCAGATCAGGGGGGAAAAGGCAATCAGATATGACATTGTCATTGAGTATATGTTTGCACATGCATGTGTATACATATTTGTATATGCACATATATGGCATGTAGAGCTTCACTGCAACAATTAGAGGATCTTCTTGCTTGGATTTGAGGCAAATACTATACTAAAAATCATTCAACAGGATACCCACATTGAAATGTTATCTTTAGTCTGCTCTTAAGAGGTTCTACTTGTAATCCTTTATCTGTGAGAAAAAAAACTCATCTTGTAAAGTCAGATATAAATCCAAAATTCTCTACAAAGATTTCATAGGTTAATCCTTCACAGAATTAATCCTTCTTTTTGTCTTTTTAACTACATCTGTCTCTGTGTCTGTTTACATGTATGTGGAGTTACCTTATGATCTGGAGTCTCATACAGCAGGGCTGTAAGAAGTTCAGCAAGTAAAATGATTATGTTTTGATTTTCTATGGGAAAGATGTTTAGTTATTTACAATTAAGACATCCATATAAGAAATAATTTAAAGAAAACTAAGAAGAAATCGCAAATCTATGAGGAGGTATTGTTCCTCATTATAATTGTTCATTAAAGTACATATTCCCCTCTCATTATATACTAGATTGGTGTACCATGCAATGTAGAGTAATGATTTTTCAAATATATATATATATATATATATATATATATATATATATATATATATATATATATATATATTGCCCTTTACATAATGTAGATATCTCCCTATCTAGATTTCATGGTCTCTACTATATTCAGAAATTATTTCAATTTAATCCTGATGCCAAGCTGATGATAGCATTGTAGTAGATGAGGAAAAGAATATACATTCTCAGCAAACCAGCAAAGGCCTTCTGACAGAGATAGTATTACTAAAAGTTTAGAGGGAATGTTTTATAAATATATATTCCAACAATGCAGATTTATGCTAATATTGGGAGGTCAAAGTTGGGTTCTGTTTTTTCTTTGGTATCTGGCTACCAGCCCAGTCTTTAACATCTCTTAGCATTATATTAATAAAATTGATATATTAAGAAGAAACAAAACTGAATTCATCAAAACTTCAAAGGTTACTACTTGTTATATTGTTACAATAGCAATACAACTATGGAATTCGTTCCTAACATTTAGGGATTGATGTTATCATCACTATTATGTTTTGGTTTAAATTTAGGTTGTCTGAAGGTATCATCCTTCTAATTGTCTGTGTTCCAGATATTGCTAGCTACATTTCTTCTCAAGCAATTTGAATAACTTGTGGTAGTGGTGGTGGTGTGACAGAGTTGCTTTTATTGGCTAATGAATAAAGCTGTGTTTGGTCAGTGGCTTAGCAGGATAGAGCAAGGCAGGAATTCCAAGCAAATAGAAGAGTAAAGAAGGCAGAGTCAAGGGGAAGCCATGTAGCCCCCAGAGGAGACAAATGATGAGGGGAGAAGTGAGCAGCTGGGGCTCCTGCTGGCTTCTCCAGGATTGATGTTGTTATCGCACTGGTTCCACACAGTGTCTTGTGCTGTTGCCTACTTAGATACTGATAAATATGCTTTGTTTAACAAAATAAGAGCAGTTATTAAGGACAAGTAAAACGATTTGATACACAGAGAGACTTGGTGGCCAGAATAAGAAGGACACCCAAAGCTGTCTCTCAATCGTGAGTCCCCTCAAAGTCCGGCTGTAGAAGGGAAAGTCAGGTTCCTAAGCAGCAGCAGGTGGGCAGTGGTTGAGGGATAAATGCACCTGGGCTGGTGAATCAGGAGCACAGAGAGTGCGGGGGGGGGGGGGGGGGGGGGGGGGCGAATCCCTGTAAGCATGGACTTGGCCCCGTTGGGCACCAATTTTTTGGTGGAGGTTATTTGCTTGTTCCCAGCTGCCCAGACCCAAAATAACCACACAAAACTATATTATTTTGCAATACTATTTGGCCAATAGCTTAAGTGTCTTTTTATCTAACTCTTATATCTTTAATTAACCCATTTTTATTAATCTGTGTATTGCCACGTGGCTGTGGCTTACCAGACAAAGTTTAAGCATCTGCCTTCTCCAGAGGCTACATGGCTTCCCCTTACCTCTGCCTGCTCTCTTCCTCTATCTGCTTGGAATTCCTGCCTTGCTCTATTCTGTGAAGTCACTGGACAAAACAACTTTATTCATTAACCAATAAAAGCAACACATATACAGAAGGACCTCCCACACTAGTGGTATGTGCATGTACTTGCTAATTACTCTAATTTAATCACTATACATGTATTCAGAAACACCATGCTCAAAATATATCAAATGGTAAAAAAGAAATCATATTTAACAAGTGGTACTGGCATAACTTGTTATCAACATGTAGAAGAATTAAAATAGACCCATATCTATCACCATGCAAAAAACACAAGTCCAAATGGATCAAAGACCTCAACATAAAATCAGCCACATAGAAAAGAAAGGGGGGGCCGGGCGATGGTGGCGCACGCCTTTAATCCCAGCACTCGGGAGGCAGAGGCAGGCGGATCTCTGTGAGTTCGAGACCAGCCTGGTCTACGGAGCTAGTTCCAGGACAGGCTCCAAAGCCACAGAGAAACCCTGTCTCGGAAAAAAAAGAGAGAGTGAAAGGGGGAAGTATACTTGAACGCATTGGCACAGGGAACCACTTCCTAAGTATAACCCCAGCAGCACAGACACTGAGAAAAACAATTGATAAATGGGACCTCCTGAAACTGAAAAGGTTCTGTAAAGCAAAGGACAAAACAACAGCCTACAGAATGGGAAAAGATCTAACCCCACATCAGACAGAGGTCTGATCTCCAAAATATACAAAGAACTCAAGAAATTGGACAGCAAAAAAAAAAAAAAAAAAAAAAAAAAAAAAACCACCACATAATCCAATAAAACAGTGGAGTACAGAACTAAACAGAGAACTATCAAGAGAGGAATCTAAAATGGTTGAAAGACACTTAAGGAAATGTTCAACATCCTTAGCCATCAGAGAAATGCGAATCAAAATAACTCTGAGATTCCATCTTATACCTGTAAGAATGGCCGAGATCAAAAACACTGATGACAACTTATGCTGGAGAGGTTGTGGGGGAAAGGGAACACTTCTGCATTGCTGGTGGGAGTGCAAGCTGGTACAGCTCCTTTGGTTATCAGTGTGGTGATTTCTCAGAACATTAGGAAACAACCTTTCTCAAGGCCCAGTAATACCACTTTTGGGTATATATCCAAAGGATGCTCAATCGTGCCACAAGGACATGTGCTCAACTATGTTCATAGCAGCTTTGTCTGTCATAGCCAGAACCTGGAAACAACCTTAATACCCCTCGACTGAAGAATGGCTAAGGAAAATGTGGTACATTTACACAATGGAGTACTACACAGCAGAAAAGAATAATGACATCTTGAATTTTGCAGGAAAATGGATGGAGCTAGAAAACATTATTTTGAGTGAGGTAGCCCAGACACAGAAAGATAATTATCACATGTACTCACTTGTAGGTGGCTTTTTAAACATAAAGAAAAGAAAGCCAGCCTACAAACCACAATCCCAGAGAATTTAGACAACAATGAGGACACTAAGAGAGACTTACATAGATCTAATTTACATGAGAAGTAGAAGGTAGAAAAAGACAAGATTTCCTGAATAAATTGGGAGCATGGAACCTTGGGTGAGAACTGAAAGGGGGGGTGAGAGGCAGGGAAGGAAGCAGAGAAAAACGTAGAGATCAATAAATATCAATAAAATGAAATTATCAAAAGAAGAAAAGAAAAAAACAGAAATATCATGCTCCATCTTTTAAATATATACAAATATTATTTATCATTTAAAATTTTAAATACTCAAAAAATATACATGACTAGGAATCACCTGGGTATTAGTATCTTAATGATCCCTTGGTTATAGCTATAAGACACTATTATTTTAAAATATTGCTCACATAATTTAATGGCATTCCTTTGCCCTCCTAAAGTTTGATGGAGAGAGAATAGTGTGCTCCCTAACTAGAGAGGAACAAAGGTTACAGTTTCAAACAGTCCACTGAAAAAAGTTGGCTCACATTAGAACACAGCAGATAAGTGTTGGTAAAGAAGTCTTGTCACAATACAACTTGTCCTAATCTGGACTTTGAGTAATGTTGTGTTCATGGAGCCCAACAGATACCAGTGTAGGACATGTGCTTGTCTATACTTCCTTATTCTATAATCAGTACTGGAGTCTATATTTACATAGAACCTGGCTAATATTTACACCCCGGGCAATTTCACCCACAAAGGACAACAGGATATTATAGACAAGGCTTATGAAAATAAAAATAATTTACCAATGCATTGTTTGAGACAGTATGTCATATCTATCTTGGCCTGAGTTTCACTACAAAGCACATGCTAGCCTTGACCTTACTACATTTTTCCTGCATCAGCTTACAGAGTGCTTGAATTAGAGGTATAACACTATGCTTAGCTACCAATATATTTTTTTAAAAAAGAAAAACATCCTAAATGTATTTTTAAAAAGGAAAAAACCTAAATTACTAATTTAATTCAAATGTAATAGTTATGCAATTTTAGAATCCTGTATTAACTTATTTTTATGAAGAAATTAAGGACTTTAGTTACATTAGTCAATGACTTCAGTTACTCTAAAAGCAAACTTTTGTTGCAGGAGCTGGAGAGTTGACTCAAGGCCTAAGAACACTTGGGTGCACTTGCAGAGGACTCTGGTTTGTTTTCCCCAACCAAATGGCAACTTATAATAGTCCATAACCCCAATTTAAGAGAATCTGGCACCTTCTTTTTGTGTATGCAGGTTCCAGGCATGCATATGGTACATATACATGAATGTAGACAAAACACATATACATAATAATTTTTTTTTAAAAAGGTGTTATAGAATCCTATTTGTTTAAAGACTTTTTAACAAAAGTCTTTTTATAGAATTTCACTCAGAAAAATGAATGAACCAACAAATAAACAAACAAAAATTAGTTACTATCTGGGACCAGAGATTTCTTTATGGACCCTAGAATGAGAAACAGCTTGGAAAGGATCACCAGATAATTTCTATGTAGATTAAAATTTCTGAAACATTGATCTAAACTCCTACAGAGGTAATAGCCCAGGGACACCAATGGGAATATATCAAAACACAGTATAGTAGCCAAATAATGCATGCTTAAATAATTCTGAAGAATTACTAATATATTTTAAATCATCAATACAAATTCCAGGTTTTAAAACTTCAAATATGAACAATAGATATATTGATATTGTTTCAAATTCATTATGAGCTAGTGTGTTGCTTTGAAAGAAAATGGCTTCCATAGAGAGTTGCACTATTAGGAGGTGTGACCTTGTAGAGTAGATGTAGTATTGTTGAAGGAAGTGTGTCATGGTAGAGGCGGACTCTGAGGTCTCAAATATGCTCAAGCTCTAAAACCACTTCCTTTTGCCTGCCAATCAAGCTGTAGAACTCTCAACTCTAGCACCATGTCTGCCTCGATGCTACCATGTACCTCCATGATGACAGTGGACTAAACTTCTGAAACTGTAAGCCATCAAATTAAATGTTTTCATTAATAAGAGTTGCTGTGGTCAGAGTATCTTTTCACAGCAATAGAAAGCCTAAGACAGTTGTCCAGACAGATTTTCCATGGTTTAGGAGTTAAATATATATTATTAAATTATTGTCTGACAAAATTCCTGGATTTGATGACATAAAGGCACAGTTGATTACAATTCAGATGATTCAACGTGTTTTAAAATTATAACTTAATACAAATTTTTTTGAGGCATAATTTTATTAGACACCAAAATATATGAATTTGGTATGTCTGTAGCCTAAGCAAGTCTATTATTTGGTAACTCTCACTGAAGATAAAAATAGGATTTTCTTCATCAACTGTGTAATTTTTATCTATAGAGTGGAAAACTTAATAAAGACACCTACTTTTGTGCTTTATTAGTTAATGCAACTGAAAAATACAGCATACTATTATTATGTAAATCCAAAAGAAAATTACATACTTGACAATGAGCAGGGGAACAAGCTTTAAAAGGTAATTCACAAAAGGATACATTTAAGCATATGTAAAAAGACTAGTAATTAAATGTCAATTAAAGTAAGAATGGAATATTACCTCGTCAAATATAAAATTGAAGCATTATTAATTAATCTTTTCTACATGCTATTGGTGCTGAAATTCTTTATCAGGTACTGACTGACCTGCATTGTTGGTAAAACCCATTATTAAAATTTTCTGTAAGATAGATTTTTTTTAAACCAATCATCAAAATCCCTTTTAAGGCACTATATATTTTGCCTAATTAAGTCTATTAGTAGAAATTTATGGTAATATATAATTATGGTTTGCAGAGAAATATCATTGAGTATAATTAACAATAGTCAATTCTTAATAAACAAATTTAATAAAAAAATGACCATCTTTGTCAAATAAATTATAATGTAGTGTTACGTATACCACCTTATAGAGTCATTTAATTGGATTTTGTAAAATGAAAAATTATGTCAAAAATTATGTAAAATGAAAAATACTAAATAAAACAATTTTAAATAAAATCATATTAAATAGTTTACAGGCATATAAGAAGAGAAACACAATTTTAAACAAAAATTACGTTGCAGAGTTGAAAGACTAAAATAAATCATGAATACGTGTGGGTATGCATGTGTGTGTGTGTGTGTGTGTGTGTGTGTGTGTGTTCTAGGGAAAGAGTAAAGAATGATTACTATTTTCTATTTAATATCTTTTGAAATGATCTTCCTTCTCATCAACAAACATGAGAATAAAAAGTGATGATCACATTCTTTAGGACAGATAAAAATAGGAGGAAGGCTGGACAAGTAAGTTTGAAAGCAGATGTGTGCAAATTTGGAAAAGGAATCACAGAGAGAAGTACCAATTCATTAAGGAAGAAACACCAATGTTTTCGCCACACAAAAGTTAATACTTCAGATATGCTATAAATTACAGTCTAAAAAGATGTTTATCTTTGAGTATTATAGTCTTAAAATTACAACTGCTTTACATGATTTTCAAAGCATTATTAAGTTTTTATTAAAATAAAGCTTAACATACAATTCCCTCAGAAATTAAAATTAAAAGGCGAAATTTAAGCAATTTGGAAGAGAATTTTACTTAAAGTCTTGTTTCATTTCCTACTAATCATGTGATAGTTGACAGTTAACTTGTGCACATAATTGCATTGGGTTTAATATCAAAATATTGCAAATTGCTTAACATTAAAGAAAAATGATGTTTCCCTTGAGATTCTCCATGTTTACTTTGTATGCAGTATTGTGCCTATAAAATTTTATAATTTCATTGTACAGCTGCTATAATACTGTCTTGATCTCAAAGACAGACATCACAGCAATTTTACATATTTTTGGTTGTATCAAGGACTGCTTTTGCCGGGCGGTGGTGGCGCATGCCTTTAATCCCAGCACTCAGGAGGCAGAGGCAGGCGGATCTCTGTGAGTTCGAGGCCAGCCTGGTCTACAAGAGCTAGCTCCAGGACAGGCTCTAAAAAAGCTGCAGAGAAACCCTGTCTCGAAAAAACCAAAAAAAGAAAAAAAAAAGGAAAAAAAAGGATTGTTTTTTACCTTCTTCTCTTTCACTGGTGAAACTTATTAAGAATAATAACTAAAGGTTGACTATATTGTATTTCTTTTCTTGTAACTAGGCATGGCCACATTAGTTCTGAACAATGAAAGATGCAATTGGAACAATAGAAATTAATTCTGTGAATTTTATTCAAACAAGGAATGCTTTATTTCTTCATTTCTTTGCTTCACAGTGTTTTTGTCTGAAGCACAAGGTGGCCTAAAACTGTTAACATTCCTCCTGTTAGCAGTGATTCAGGGCTTGGTTCAATTATTCCAGGTTTTTGGCCTTGTAGTCAAAGGCTCACACAAAATGCAAAAATAACAGGAATACTTCATTCAAAGCAAACTGCTAGAATATATTTGAAAGGAATATGTGAAGGTAAGACACTTGAGTGAAGATATTTAAGGGTCCTCAAGGATTGTTTGGAGCTTTGCTTTAAGGAGTTCAAGAAAAGGAGTTTGGTTGTTTAGGAGCTCAGCACAGATGGTTCTTTACCTTGATCGATAGATTAAATTATATAACCCTTGCATTTACACATGTGCTTTCTCAAAGTGTATCTGTTTTTAATCATAATACATGTCCAGTAGTGAAGAGACATAGCTAATAAGAAATTCTCCTTAAACATTTACTTAGAGTATACAGTTTGCCTTATTACACATATACCCCAAACCAGTTCAGACCCATTGTCCATAGTTCCTACACTCATTCCTGGATGTGTTTGAATGGAAATTGAATATTTTAAAGAAGTTGTTCAGGGGAATAATTTTTATCTTTGTTTAAGGCAGGTATACTGAACATCCTGATACAGATGGTGGTTCCAGACTACAAACAGGTTGCTAGGTGTATTTTTCTTAAAGGAATGTGTGTGTATAGTACACACAGGTAGGAGTCTTGGGCTGCTAAGTGTATTAAGAGAAGTATAGGTATAGTCCCAAAGCAGTAGTGTTCTAGGTTTTTAAGCTATTTTTATGTTGATTTCCTTATTACCTCACACTACTTGAATGAATGTTTAAAAGAGGGACCCTTCCTTAAAACTGGAATCCTTCTCAACTAGAAGGCAGTAATGATGGTTGGTGTTAGAACAGCCATCTGTTCACAATGAGAATGTCATCTGTAAGAAAGGAAGCACAACAAAATGGTTTTCTCCAGTTGCTGAATAGTCTGAGACATCTGCCTGAAATATTATTTGGAAGAAAAGTATAGCCTTCTGTACAAGTCACCATTACTTTGTATTTATTTTTCATCTTCAAGACAGGCTAAGCTTTGATGCGGTGAACTTATGGATTCTTTCACTTCTTTCAGTTTTTCTGATTGAAAGTAGAAAGCAGTAATGACTACTTTGAAGGAACTGAATTCCGTTGCTCTGCTTCTAGAAATTTGTAATTTTCCATGATAGTTTGGTCCTGGTTCTTCTATTAGGAGTTATTGTTGTAATTTTTACTTCTTCGTAACTCAACTACAGCTCATCACAGAATCAGACAGACTCTGTCAGAACACAGTAATATTTGAAGAGCACTTTGTGATTTGCTGATCTAGTTTTTTTTCCCCCTTCCAGTTTACCAAATAAGTCTCAAGAGTACCAGTTGTAATCAGTTAGTCTGAGAGAGTGGTTTTCCCCCAGTGGTTTCTGTATACACAGCCCTATTAATTATGTAACTTTCACACATCTTGATGCTAATTGATAGAAGTGGAAAAAATATAGTTAAAAATTTTGCATAAGAAAACAGTACTCAATCTGATTGTGTAGTTTACAAAGAAATTGTTGTGTAGTAATTTCCTCTAAGATAAACCTGTCCATCTTGGAGGAAAGCTTATTAAGATGCATGAAGTTTTAAAGGGAGGTGAAACAACCCATCTTCCAAGGAAGATCATTAAGACACAAGATGGTATAAAGAAGGTAAACCTGCAGGAAACTTGATTAAATTCAGAAAGTAAACACTTCAAAGGCTTCAGGAAGTCCCTGAAAATGACGAGATTTAGGCCCCACCTTCCCCAAGCATATATAAGCAGTAAGACTGCTGAGAGACACTTTCAGATCAGCCAAGCTGCCTAAAAGAAACAGACACAGGTGAGCTATCTGAAAAAAAAAATTATCCAGTCTGTTGAACCACCTGCAGATTTTGCATTATGCTCTAGGTTTCTGTATTTCCTGGCCTGTAACCAATGATGGGGTGGGTTGTTAGTGATGCTCCTGTTTTTGAACTATTTATACTACTGTAGCTAATCCCTTGCCTATATTCTTATAAGTAACCCCAATAAAACTTAATGGTTTACCAAGTTAGACTTTGCTGGCATGCATACTTTTCTCTATCATCAGCTTCCTACCTGGATTAAGTAAATGTTCATGTCTCCCCACAAATAGTGTCACAGAACAAATGTTACTGTATTTAACACAGATTTTTCTGCTTAGAAAATACGTCTATGCAACATTGGTTGTAAAAGTGATTGAGATTTTAATTACAATGAAATATAGAGAAATTTTGACCGATTTAGCAATTATAATAAATATATACATATGTGCATGGTTTATCTACAGCATTAAATCTTTGTGAATTCAGTCTAAAAAACTCTAGTTTTATCATTGGGGGGAAGGGATGTTCATGTATTATGATAACCAATTAATTTAGGTAATATGTGCTTTATTAATATTGACAGCAGAATAAAATGCCATGGATATATCCAATTTAAAAGCATTTCTTATATCATACTTATTTTTTCTGTGAATGTATGTGTGAGTGTGAGCTTACCAATGCTACAGTGAATAAGGAGAGGTCAGAGGAAAGCTGGTTCAGTACTCTGCTTCTACCATGTGTGTCCCAGGGATCAAACTCAGGTCCTCAGGCTTAGTATAAAGCAGCCTTAACTGAACTTGAAAAATAATTAGGATGATAAAGATATGTTCATAAGTGTTATAAAGTTATTGTAACTTGCATAGCATATGCAAATGTGAATATGTACAAATGGGTTATAATTCTCTTTCTTTGTACTAATATACAAATGCAGAATACTATTGTTAGACATATTTTAGTAAATGGAGTTGGTCATTTGAAAAGCTGTTAAGTTAGAAAGTCTGATTTGGTCTCCCATACATCTGACAATAAACACAAGTTAACAAGCAGTTGATTTATAACCTATACATTTTGGTACCCAATGAAAGTTTTGAATGCTTCCTTCAGAGCATAGTCACAGACATTCACAGCTATTAGTGAATCTATGTGTTCCCAAGGACATATCCTTGCACTATATTCAAGAATATTACTTAATTTATGCAAAATAAAATTCTACTTTTTTCAACAGTTCTTCCTTTTCTGGAAATGATAAGGAGAAAAAACAAAACAAAGAAAAACATTTTTAGGTAAAGTAAATTTTCACTTAGTAACATAGCTAGTATGGCAATGAAGATTTTAATGAAACTGCATGGTTAGTATTGCTAATTTATGTACTGTCTTACTTAGGAGTTTCTATTGCTTAGAAGAGACACTATGACCACAGCACCTCTTATAAGGAAATATTTATTCTGGACTGGCTTACAGTTCAGAGGTTTAGTGTTTTATCATCGGGGCAGGAAGCATGGCTTCATGCAGGCAGACATGTTGCTGCCGAAGTGGCTGAGAGTTTCTGTTGTCTGGATGCACAGGCAACAGAAAGTGAGTAAGACACTGGCCCTGGCTTGAGCATCTGAGACATCAGAACCCACTCTTGGTGACACACTTCTTTCAACAAGGTCACATCTCCTAATTGTGCCACTCTTTATGGGTCTGTGAGGGACGTTTTCATTTGAACCACCACATTCCACACCCTAGCTCCATAGAACTAATGGACATATTATAATACAAAATGCATTCAGTCCCCATAGTCTATCACAGTATCAGCACTGTTTAAAAAGTCTGAAGTTTAAAGTCTGTACTGAGACTCATGCAATTTCTTAACTGTAACCCCTGTAAAATCAAAATAAAAAAGTAAATCACATACTTCCAACATACAATGGTGCAAGATGAACTTCATTGTTTCAAAAGAGAGAAAAGGGTGCATAATGAGCAAATGTAATGATCAAAGTAAGACTGAAAATCAGCTGGGCAAACTCCTGACTCTGCATCTCCATTCTGATGTCAAAATTCTCTTCAGATCTCCAAATCTTTTCAACTTTTTGATTGCAACACAATTCTTTCTCCTAGGCGGGTTCCATTCCCTATTATCAACTTTCCTTGGCAGGTATTCCATGACTCTGGCATCTCCAACATCTTGGGTTCCACAAGGCAATCCAGGTTTCACCTTCACTGCTTCAATCACTGGCTTCTATGGGCCTCCATGCAGGCACACCCCTGCCATACACCTTGACTCAGCAACTTTCCTCAGTCATGGAAGGAGAATTCATAACCCCTTTCTTATTAACCTTGACTATAAAGCCAAAACCATATGGCTGTAATTACAAATTCTCCTGATTTCTGTGGATGGAACAAACCCATCCTCCCCCTTTAAATACATTTTCAACAGTTTTCTGCTCTTGATGGTTTCCTTCACTACCTAAGCTTGGTTATTCTTGAACTCTCTCTGTAGACCATGCTGGCCTTGGACTCTGAAATCTGCCTCTTGAGTGCTGGTATTAAAGTCATGCAGCACTATCCCTAAACTTTTCCTTAATTACTTTTCACAAGGCAGAAGCTTAGCTGGATGGGTTTTTGCCCTGAGGTCACCACTCTGTTTATTCCACTAAACATCAGGCTTTTCTTCAATCTGTTTATGTTCTTGAACACAGGACTTAGTGCCTTTATACTCCCTAGTACCCCTTTTCTCCTCAAACTGCAATTTTTGCATTTTCCTTTGTTCAGTTTGCTTCTTTTCCTTATCAATATGTGTAAGACTGGCCACTAATAACAAAGCAACACAGTCAATACTAGGCTGTTTTTAAATGTCCTCTGCCAAAGCTGACAATCCTTAACTTTTCAATTTAGCCACAGGCAGCTTCTTTGGACAAGGGGAAAATACAGCCACATTCTTCACCAAAGTATTAAAAAATATGTCTCTAGGCCCCATACTAATATTCTTCTCTGAAACCTCTTGAGCCGGCTCCTATAGTTCAAATCACCCTCAACACCACTGTCTTCAATGTTCCTACTAGTACTGCCCATTAAGTAGCACTTAAATCTTCCAACTGCTTTTCTAATCCAAAGTCCCTAAGTGTCCCAGATTCCACCAATTAAAGGTGTGGACAGACCTATCACAAAAATACCCCCATCCCTGGTACCAACTTCTGTCTTAGTTGGGGTTTCTATTGCTGTGAAGAGACATCATGACCACAGCAACTCATATAAGAAAATATTTCATTAGGGCCAGCTTACAGTTCAGAGGTTCAAACCACCACATGAAGCAATAATATCTCATA
Organism: Arvicola amphibius; assembly: GCF_903992535.2. NCBI lineage: Eukaryota > Metazoa > Chordata > Mammalia > Rodentia > Cricetidae > Arvicola > Arvicola amphibius. The sequence goes on from NC_052065.1 coordinate 49,047,809, forward strand.
TGGATCCAGAATGATAGTTGAGTGAAATGTAAAACTAACATCCAACATCATCTCATGGAAGCACTGTGCCAGTTGATAAAGTATAGAGATATATGATATGGGAAGGAAACAATAAAACAAAACTATTCCAAAATATACCATTCACGGAGCCCTGTTTTTACCACTGTGGGTGAAATTCCTAAACCTGGACCTTTTTCTAGCCCACTTCCCGACATTCTGTCAGTCCACTGCGACAGTTGGTAAGACTCTTCCCTTTTGGCCTAGTGCCTCATGGACAACTGCCCTTTCTTGGGTTCTCCCTTAGCACTGCGCTCACTGAGCAGTGCATTTGTTTTACAGATCCTTTGGGGGAATACTGTTCCTTTCCCGCCTAGTCCCTCTCAGGCAACTGCCCTTTCTCAGCTCCCATTATCTTGTGGATGAATGGGTAAAACTTGAGTCAGTTGTTTATTTTTCTGCCTCACCCATGAGAAACAGGCTGACATTTCTAACTTCTTCCAAGGGATGGCTAAATTTAAAGAGTTACACCACATGGACAACCATTGCTGCTACCATTTTCTTTAAGCTTAACAAAGGGAGGAGCCAGAGGTTTCATCCCTAGCCAAAGAGTGCCAGCAGCAGGCTCTCTACATGGCATCCCACCCCTAACCAGCTTCCTCTCACTCACTTTTCATTTAACTTCACGTGGAACTCAAATTCAACTGTGTATAAATGTTTGTATATTTACTGTTAAATGTCTTGAGTTCATTATATCTCATTTCAGACAAAGAAATCAATGTTTCATATTTTAAATTGGCATAAACTTTTAAGTCTCTTAGAAAAATACTGTGCATGTAATCCAACCCTGCATTAAAATAATAGTACGCTGTTTTCCACTATTGTCAAATCTACTGTTAAGCTTCTATTGCAAGCAGGTTTTTTTCATCTTTGTCTTCAAAAAGTATAAATCTTAACTGCTAAGTTGAGAACCAGTACAGTCAAGCTTGGACCCAGCTCTCCAGGCAGATTCTATGCTGTAGTTTTAACTTATCTATGCCCAATAAACAGCACTCAACTGCTCAGAGATCTTGGGAACATGGCATTTAAATGTTTAATTATTAAAAGACTATAACAGAGACATGTTGGCTTCTAGCAGTAGCACTCCATTTCCTCCAAAGAAGACAGGTGGGCACAGAAGAGTGTCCATCTGCAATTCGCTTCATCAAGTGAAAGCACTGACCACTGGACAAAACTGCCTTTCATCTAAACTGAAGATCTCCAGACAGTGGACAGAATCACTGGAATTGACAACCTAGCTGCTCAGGTCAAGGTAGGCTTGTCTTCCTACAGATTTTCTAACACACAGGATCTTCTGAAGTCTGGCAGTCCCTGCTTCTAACAACAGGAAGCAAATACAGACCTGATACCCTGCCCTTAACACTCATGGAGGAACCTAAGTAGTGGCTCTTCTAGGTAGTCAACCAAGTAAATTTTCTGTCAATTTTTAATCAATAATTCAAGTAAAATTTTATCCTTCACAAAGATCTCTGAAGCAGTTTGACAGCTGAGAGCATTTATCAGTGTAAAAGGACAAACTCTCCAAACAAATTTCAATATAACTTATTAATATGTTCTATATAAAGGGTGTTTTCAGATATACAAATGTAACTTATTAGGGCATGTGCCTACAAGTTATAAAGATGTGAAAGCAAATGCAAGTTATCAAATTTCTCTTTTATGCTGCCTTTCATAGTCTTAAAAATACTATTTATTGTGAAAAAACATCTGTCAGTCATTCTGACATGAATATGCTGCTGTTTATACAATGTATATGTCTAAAACTTATGTATTTACAAACAAAAAATTCTTGTGAGTTCTAGGGAGGCAAATTGAAGGATTCACCGTAAATAGATCAGATACATCCCTCTCAATTTCCTGGTCCTAATTTTTTTTTCCCTAAACTTAACTTTGTCATTTGTTCTGCCAACACCTTGCCAGGTCCAAGAGACACTGGACAGTTCCATACCACAAACCTTGGACAGGAGTAAAGTGACTAGCTACCCTAGGATATGACCAGCACCTACCTTTCTCGGGCCCCACATGACAATGTCCACAAATAAGCAGGAATCAGTCTTGAGAATTCACCATCACAATTCCCTCAACCTCCTATACCTAACTTCCTGCCTTTTTATTATAAGAAAAAGATGGGACTGTTATAATCTGCTGGCCTGGTCTGTCACCTGGGTACCCTGTTCCTTTAAGAGACAAGCCCCACTCACTCCCACCCCCACCTTCTGCTGAGGCAAACAGATCTTCTGCCTTCTCTCCAGCCTGTTCTCTCTTTCCAGCCCTCTTCTGAAAAGGTATCAACTGCTTCTCTCCCCGCCACTTATCTCTCTCCCTCCCTGTCCCTGTCTGTCTCTCTCTGTCTCTCTGTCTTTCTCTGTCTCTCTGTCTCTCTCTGTCTGTCTCTCTCTCTCTCTCTCTCTCTCTCTCTCTCCCCCTTCCTTTCCCCCTCCATAACCCACTAAATAAACTATACCCAAACTTTCTCTGCATGGCATATCTGTCTCTCACCAGCCACGGTCTCACACCTTCCAAGGGGGACATGCTGAGGCCTTGGGTGACCCACCACCACCCCTCGTGGGACTGCTGACCCTTGTGGGACCTGTCCCCCACTACCAGTTTATAATGATAACAATATCTCAAAGGCAAACCTTTACAGAAATGAGTCAATAATTGATTTGATTAAGGAAATCTTTAACTATAAATGCTGAGCAATTGAAATGTTTGAGTAAGTAAATTTTTAAAAAATATTCACACAGAGGTCACAATGATTACTTCTGTTTCAGGAAGGGCTTCAAATTTCCTTTCCTTGGAGAATGAAGTGTTTAATTGCCATTCTCTTTTATTTGAATTCATTGAATATAATACAGTATAATTCAGAAAGGCACTTGAGAAGGAAAATATGCCAAAAATCAATATAAACTAGAACTGTTGCCAGTAAAAGACAGATGCAAAACAAAAATATTTGTGTTAGTTAAAAATATAGAAAGTCAGATTCAAATTAAGAATCAGCCTATTAAAAAAACAACATATCAACATTTGAAGAAATAATTAGTTCTGAAGGGTTCTTACAACCTCCTTAACATCTTGCAGAATATGTCAGCTAATGGTACAAAAATCAGTCATAAATCATAGGTTCTTGCTATGTTTATTAATAAAACCTTAACAATGCTGTTTCTAAAATAACAGAACATGGCATATTTTTCAATATGCTTCATATTTTATCACAGAAAAACATAGTCATTTCCTCAAAAATATTTTCAATGCTTAAACTTCATTTTAAAACAAAATTGGTAAAACAGAAGAAAATAAAACTGTGATCATTTTGTTTTCTTCATTTACAAACAAATATTTTCAGATCATATATTTCAAATAAGTGTTTTTGGTTTAAAATAATTATAATAGTTTCTTTTTAAGTTTTAAAAAAGTTTGTGAGTTTGTCTGTGTGTATCTGTATGTACATATGCACTTTTGTTCAGGTGCCCAAGAATCTTAGAAGAGGATGTCAAATTCCATGGAGCTGGAGTCATAAGTGGTTGTAAAACATCTGATATGTGTGCTACAAATTTAGGTTCTCTGTAAGGATAACAAGCATTCTTAACCACTGAACCACCTCTCCAACACTTTGTAATAGTCTCTTAAAGTAAAAATAGAAACTACACATTGAATTTACACATCTGGTTTAAGTCAATGGACAATAAACCCTTATCATCTCAATCCATAAAAGTAATATTTTGATCAGTGTTTTTAAGTTTTATCCAGATATTTGTAATGTGTTAACACTATACCTTTAGCAGGTTAAAATATAAATAACGAGTGATTTGTACTGTAAATACTGAACATTACTTCCCAGAACTTTTAAGAAGCTAATTAATATTACTTTTTGATTTTTGGAGTGACAGAGAAATTTAGTCAAAAATGAAAAGAGGGAAAGGATTTATAAGGGCCTCAAAATATTTTTTTAAATCACTGACTTTTGACTTTTCCTCCAACTGTAAAGAGAAAATTAAAAGTTTTAATATCATGATTTTAAGTTGGAAGATACACATTAATCAACTCAGATTTCTTGGTGCCATTAATTTAAAGAACAAAGAATCAAACTTCTTGTTCTATCCTGTAACCAACTTGTGTAGCAGGAATATTCTAAAGAGATACTTGTGAACCCCCTTTGTCTATCAGACTTTTGAAAGAATGGGTCCCAAGTCATTAACATTTTTGCAGGAATCACCTGCTGTGAGAAATGATTGAAGACCTGGGAACACCCACAGGAGAAACTTATTCAGAAGAAAGATTTAAAACTTGTCAGATGTCCTTGCAGGAAACACTCAGAACTGACACAACTGGGTAGTGTTGGGGGAGGGGTCACAACACCCTGCCAGACTACTTAGTTATGTATAGTTCTTGCTTCCTATCTAAGCCCTACTTTCAAGTTAGGAACCTTAAATCAGACAAGAAAATCTCCTATTTTCCTACTTTTCACTCTTTTAATTGACTTATGTGAGGAAATGTAACTGAACCTGGCTTGTTGGGGACATGGATGTAACCCTTCCATTAAGTCCAGTAACAGTTCTCTATATATAATCCCATGTGTATGAAAAACTTCCAGGATAGTGGCGCCTTCACTTGAGTGATCTTGCTGGCTCTGATTACACAGAATATTTAAAAACATATACAAGCAATTTCCCAAGAATTCCAATTAAGTAGTCCAGGATTTAGTTTGTAGTCCTTATAGACAGGATTTTTGAATAATATTGATTGCTCTCGGATATACTATACTTAAATAATATATATGATATTTTATTATCCTCCATTTTGCAATGCTGATGCTTTTTCATTAAGCAAGATATTTCTCTGTCTACTAAAATGAGAGCTGAAGTTATGTTTTAAGTTTTAATTAATGTTCGTAAAAGATCCATAAAACAAACAACCCCAAAATCCTCTAACCTCTAAGGTTCCTGCTCAATGACAGAAACTTCCTGAAATGCTAGACTTTATTCTTTCTGTACTTGGTAATGTTGCAGCTAGAAAAAAATATTAACAATGTCAATATTTAGATATTTTTGTTGTTTATTTTTGAGATTACTATAATTACAAAAGTTCCCCTTTCCCGTTCCTTCTTTCAGACCCTATCATATACCCCTACCTGTTCTCCTACAAATTCATTGACTACTTTTAAATCAATTGTTACTGTATGCATATATGTATTTGTATATATCTATGTTCCCATATAGTTAGAATTCTCACAGTCATATCATATTATTTATCTACTGTGAATTTTTGCTGCAGGAAAGGTCTTTGATGGTAGTATTTTCCTATTGTATCCAGAGGAAATTGATATAAGTTTAATGTCTTAAAGCAACAGAGTATACCCAAATCTCAGCTGCTTTAGTCACTGGTCAGAGGATCCATTTACAATGTCAGAATACTCCCTTTTCAATTGCTTTATACTTTTTGTTATATAGGATATTCTGAAAGTAGTTTCAAGAGTTGAGTATTTGAATTATGTAAAATACCTTCTCTCCTTTAACACAATGGTAAAAGGATATCTATATAAAATATCTTTTAGCTTAGATTGCAGTTAAACTAAATCATGAACCAAATTGGAAAATTCAATCAGATGCACTATTTTCACTTCTCATGACTTAACAGGAAAAGAAAAATATGCCATGTTAAAGAAATTACAATTTTGTTTGCTTAAGACGTATTCTGGAAACTGTTAAATGAACTGAAAAAATTCAATTTGTGTGTGTGTGTGTGTGTGTATTTGTACAAAACTACTTAAATTTAGACTATATTGCAAAATAATGTAGTTCAAAATTGTTTCAATGTTTAGGATACTGTGTCTCTTACATATTTGCAGTAAAGAGATTTTTTTTAATATTAACTGAGACTAGTCCAGACAGATAAAAATCACCTTAACATAGGACAAATGAAATATACTATTTACAAGTTACTATGGTTTCAATTTAGCAGAAAAATGAAATTAGAAAGTCACCAATAAGTTCTGAAAGCATTTCCCTTTACAAAAAGAAATCCCATTAATTTAGTATAAAAGCCTAACAAAACATAGAATAATACATGCACTTTGAAACTTATAAAATCGTTAGTCAATAACTTATTAAGCTCATTTATTACCCTGCATTGCCACAGCTGTTAGCTGTTTATAAGTTTCCAGTTAAGAAAAGAGATTATGACTATTTGTTAGTTGGTTTAACAGACCAATTTCTTAGAAAATGAATTAAATTAGAAAATCAGTCTTTGTTCATGTCACTTCACAACTAGTACCAATCTAAAAAGTTTATGTTCTGGCTGATGATTATTTCTTCTTTCTCCAGACCAATATTGAGTAGTCAAATGATACAAAGGAGTACTTCACTGAAAAAATAAAATATAATTTGAAAGAAGTTTAAAAACCAAACAAGCAAAAACTTCATAAAGGATGAAAATTCTCTCAATCATATTCTAGTGGTTCATAAGCAGTCTTCTGTAGCACAATTAATAGAAACCCAGAGACAGATATTGGGGTTTAACCTGAAAACTAGAAAAGCAAAGCAGCTAGCCACTGACTTTTACTTTGACCTCAGTCAAAAATGGTGATCCTGCCTCCAGGAATCCTCCAAATGAAACTGAGACTGAGAGCTGTCTCCCCCAGTTATATAATCCTCTCTAGTTTGGGAATTAAAGGCCTGTACCACTACCACCTGGTTTCTATGGCAAACTAGTGTGCCTACTGGGATTAAAAGTGGTGTCATTGCAGCCTGGTCTGTAAAGCTGGCCAGTATGGTTGTTTTACTTTTCTGATCCTCATGCAAGCTTTATTTATTCAAATACAAATGAAATGCCACTACAGACTACATTAAGAAAGTCCAAAGGAACTTTTTATCTCTCATGAGTAAACTCTTACTTAGGCCACATGCCTTGATATTCCATAAATTATTCATTTTATCAGATAAGAACAACCTCATATTTGATTTACATTCTCTCAGATGCCCTATTGCTTTTATCTCTGATGGGATCAGCATAAAACTTTTTACTCTCTCTCTCCCTCTCTCTCCCACACACACAAAACAAGGATGTGATATGTATATTAATATCCCCCCAAATACTCATGAACTAATTTTCAATATTGTGACTGAATGGCCAAGGGAAATTAAATTTACAGGCAAATGTAGGATTGTTAATCATTTTATCATAAGCATAAATATAAATTTCAACTATCCAATTGAATCCAATGTAATAAGAAGTCGGAGAATGCAAAGCTATAATGGAAGAAGGACCAAAGAAACACTACAGTCTTCATTTTATTTCATAAGCAAGTAAGGAGCCACAAAGGAAGACTGAAGGAAACCTTACAAGGTGTAAAAGACAATAAAATGGATTATTCCTTAGAGCTTCCCTTAAGAGCACAGCCTCCTGATGCTTTTATTTTGACTGAATAAAGCCTAAGTCAGTAAGGAAAGCAGTTCTAGGTATGGAGCAGGTCTTACATCTAATTAGAATATGGTTGGTTACTCCATATTTGTGCTGTATTGCACTAATGAGGATATATTACCAGACTACTCATTATTATAGCCCCAAAAGTTCACAAATGGGTAGGTAGCATGCATAGAACCTTCCAACATCATGAGAACTAGCCAGTAGGGATAAAGCTTCTAGGTGAGTATTAGGATATTTTTGTCCTTTTTTTATGACTCAAGTAGGTGATTTCTTTAGCAATACGGTTTTACTATCTACTTGTAGAGAATAACCAAGAGCAATGGCACTAACTTATGATGTTTTGGCCGAGATCTATGAGACCTTCCCGGACAACAAATCCAAGAAACGTAATCAACTTCTGGCTCTGGGCTTTTTGTTGTTAGTTTGTGGTATCTAGTTGAGGCATTGTTATCCCCATTTAAGGCCACTTCATTTAATCTTTTTTATATAAGAACTTGAGGGTAGACATACCATAGCTCCTAGAGGAGAGCCTTATATTATTACTTTTATAAATGAACATAGTATTAAACTGACTCCTAATTCCTATACCCACAGATCAGTGTATCTTTCAAGCTTCTATTTGTAGCAAGTGGTTATTAGCACAGAGACCCACAACCAGTTAAGTTCAGAAAATACAAGGCTTCAGAATTCTCAGCTTTACGTAGGACAACTATATTATATACCCACTCTTCCCAGAGCTCAGGGAACGTTATGGAATAGAGGGTAGAAAATATATAAGACATAGAAAATTACACAACAAAATAACTGTGTTTTTCAGACACAAGATATCATTTGTATATATGAAATGTTAGTGGTCAAGAGGGCATGCAAATCTGGGCAGTTGTGGCACATGCCTTTAATCCCAGCACTTGCACTCAGGAGGCAGAGACAGGCAGGCAGATATCTGTGAGTTCAAGCCCAGCCTAGTCTACAAGCAATTTCTAGGATAAGTTCCAAAGCTAAACAGAAAGACCCTGTCTCAGAGAGAGAGAGAGAGAGAGAGAGAGAGAGAGAGAGAGAGAGAGAATATGAATGAATGAAAAAGACTTGTACAAATTTAAGACATACACGAATCTCAGCATGGAGGGAGGAGGTGGACAAAATGCCTCACCCTACCTGAAAAGATAATGGTAATTGATAGCTGTTGAAAAAGGGAGACTTAGCTTTCTTTAAGGATATGGACCCAAGGACATACATCAATGTACATCAACAGTACATCAATGGATGACAATTTAACCAAGAATACAAGCAACAAAAACTGGTCTCAATAGGTTTGTAAAAACTTAGGATACAAATTTGAATAGGTATGGAAGAGGGTGTACATCTGAGAGAATTTGGGATACTAGCAAATATGATGAAAACACAATGTATGGAATTCTCAAAGTATTGATAAGGAAAAAACCTAAGTTAAATTTATGACCCACAGAATGTGGAATCAAAAATTTATGTTGGGATATACTAAGATAGTCAATGATTGAACATAAATAAAATATGGTTGGATAAAATCTTTTTAAAGCTTCATAAATATTTTAAAAATTTCTTCAGTTATTTCTTTAATTTTAGTATTTTTTCAATCTTTAAATATATTGACATCTATTTTATCATTTTTTACTTAGATATTATTTCTGACAACATTGAGGCTAAGATCACCCAGTCAACTATAATATACTGCAACAATTTATTTTATGATGTTTGAAAACTTCTTCAGATTGTGTGTGCTCCATGCTATAAATTTTGAAAAATATATGTTATATTATATTTTATGATTAATTATCTTTAATCATAAAATCTAGATATCTTACTTCTCCAGGACTGCCTAAGATTAGCAACATCTACTACCAGCATATGCTCATATAAAAATTTCTCATAATCTAAAAGATAAAACAGAGTATCATATATATTATATTATATCATGTGCTTTCTCCTGTATGGCTGGAAACTGAATGTCTAACCTTGAGATCATTTTGATAGATTAGTTTGTGGATTGATGATATCACAGGGAAGTAATGACTAAAGAGAAATAATAGAATATGTAGGGGTTCCAAATTGCAAGGGCTCTCTATTGAGCAATACAAAAAATATAAGATCTTACCCATTGTTAACCTCATGCAGAAAAGTGCAGTATAGTTAATTATTGTGGCCACAAAATTAATCTTTACATGGTGATATCTATGAAAAGTGTAAGGCCTGGGGCCAGTAACGTAGCTCAATAGGTTACAATGAGTGCTTGCCTTATCTGATATTATTTTAGATTACTGTTTGGTTTATGATGCTAGGAGTAACAACAACCCCGAACACTTATTCAATTCTTATCCTATTTTTTCACTTACGAAATGAAATGCATATTATAATAAAGCAAACTTGTGAAATAGTTACTTATCTTTGTTTTACATAATACAAATTTGAGTACTTTTTTGCATTGCTGCTATTCGTGCTCTTATAGAGAAAATATGAACAAAGGAATTAAAAATAAAGATGGACAAAGCCAGTGGTTTTTGTTTGCTTCCATGTTAAGAAAAAATGCCTGAGACAGGTGTGTTGGCACATGTTTTTAATTCCAGCCCTCAGGAGGAAGAGGCAAATGGATCTCTGTGAGATCAAGGCTAGCCTGGTCTTCAAAGTTAGTTTCAGAATAGTCAGGGTTTTTATACAGAGAAACCATGTCTCAAAAAAGAAAAGAAAAGAAAAGGAAAGGAAAGGAAAGGAAAGGAAAGGAAAGGAAAGGAAAGGAAAGGAAAGGAAAGAAAAGAAAGGAAACAATGCTTGTTGTTCAATGTTCCCTTCTATTTAGTGATGCACTAATGATAATACATAATTATAAGAAGATATTTACTAAAATAATCAAGAAGCTAATCAGAAGACATCTAGAGATGAGGTGATAGTGGAAGTGAAAGGATTGTCTCATTTCAGGCCAACAATAACCAGGGAGATATGATTTCATGTGTTGTAGGCATTATGTCTAACGTTCCTTTTAGCCAGAACATATGGGCATATGGATGAAGATAGGTACAGCAGGGACTGTATTATGAGCTCTGTATAGAATACAGAGCCTCCTAGACACTTTTTATGCTGTAAAATATAGAAAAACTGCAACAAGATTATAACACATTTTGGAGACAGACAGCTCTGTTTGAATAGTGTCTGTTCTACTGTTTTGTTTTTACTTTAGCAAGTGGTTTCCTAAGTTGTATACTTGTGAGGACTCAGCCAGAAACTAGTGTAAATTCTATAATCAGTGATAATAATAAAGGCTATGTAATACACAATATTTTTTCTTCCATTGTGTCTGTGTATGTGCATGTGAGTACAGGTACATGGAGAATCAGGAGGCCTATGAAACCGCTGAAACTGGACTTTTAGATGGATGTGAGTCTGACGTGGGTACTGGAATGAAACTTGCATCCCCTGCAAGACCAGAATATGTTCTTAACTATGAAACTATTTCTCCAGCTCTGAAATTGTTTTGATTTTTATTATATTCTTATTATTAGCATCTGAAGGGATTTAACTTATGTTGCTACCCCTATCTCCACTTCTTCCAAGCATAAGTCAGATTTAAATTAAATGACTAAATTTCCCAGAGTAATACTTTAATTGCTAAAGTTTGTGATTATGTCTTGGATAATATTTTGTCAATTAAAATTGTAAATGATAATGAGGACTACAGCATTGGTAGTAGAGTATCTCATTACATCTTCCCATTCACATGACAGAAATAAGCCTATTGACATTTCAGATGTCTAGAAAAAGCAAGAAGAACTGTGGTCATTTGAAATGTCTTCCATGTTTCCTGAGACTCTCTCCAGTCAGTACTCTATGTTTCTCTCAGTTTCCTTTGTAATTCATCTTTCCTCTGCCCAAGCTTGCACACAAAATTTCTAAATCTATCTTCTTCACAAATAAGCCTCTGTTGACATAATTGGGAGACACGTCTTTATTTCTGTTTACATAAATGGTTGATTTCTCTACCTAGCTGTTTGAAAATTTGAAAAAAAAATGACTGTGTGGTTGAATAATTCCCAGAGGAGCACAGGAAGCACAGGCATGCTGTGTTATCCCTTGGGGCAAGAAAAATGTTCTTTAATGTCTTCCAAGACTGAAAGAAAGACTATGTGCATTCTCTGACAAACATATCTAACATGTCCATAATTTGAAAGTCAGTTCTCCTGGTTCCAGAAGTTAATGTAGGGAATGCCAGAAGAGAGGTACAATTCATTTGCAGCAATAACTTTGTATCTATAAGTATCAGGTAATCAACAGCTTCTAGTATTCAAGAGCTGATTTTTGTTTACTGGTAAGAAGAAAAAATTTCTATGGTAAAACTAGGTATAAATTCAATAGGAAGCAAAGTATAATACCTATCCATTGTTTAGTTTTCTCAGAAGCGAATCTCATGTACAACACATAAAAATCTATAAACATGTCACTAATTCCTTTTGTGTGAAAGTGTGTCACTTCCTACATTATAGACAGCAATATCAAAATACCTTACCTCAAACAATTGTCTATTATTCTCCATGTCTCCAGTTATTTATTTTATCCCTTCTTTTTTTATATACCTACACAGTCTTTCAGCTCCAAACTGAGTCACTCTTATTTAAGACAATGCCAAAATGTCACTAGTTTTGTTCTATCAGCTTAAGACCCAATGCCAAACAGCCAAGAAAACTGGCAGAGTTTAAGGCAAAATCTATAGATGTTGACAGAGATTAATCAATGTGGTCTCTAAGAAGTAGATGGCTGTCTGGCTTAAAGTCGTTTTTGCACTTTTGAAGTGTAAGACATTTTCATTTACCACTATAATCAATGACCTTTATAACAGAGGCAACCAGGTCCAAATAAGCCAAACAGGTCTGTCATTTCCTGGGATATTACATTCCCTTCTCCAAATGTCCTTTAAAACCATCACAATTACTACTGCTTCTTAAATAAAGGAAATGTGAAAGCAGTATTAACAAATAAAAAATGATGCAGCAAAACCTGCTTATATTTCAGTAATACTAGATGTAGTTATTCAGCCACAAATAAGACTGTACTTCTGGGTTCTAGAGCCATACATGTGCAGACAAGCCCTCGGCAAGAAGTACCTGAATGTTAAAGGGCCCCAAATGACCCATGTGCACGCATGCATGGTTACATCCACGATGACTCAGCTAAGCCCTTGCTTATGCATGAGCCATGTTATCTGGGTGTACATGCTCTAGGCAGCTTTTAAAAAGCTGGATGTGCCATATCTCTCTCTCTCTCTCTCTCTCTCTCTCTCTCTCTCTCTCTCTCTCTCTGTCTGTCTGTCTGTCTCTCTCCACCAATTCCCCAGGCCTCTACATGGCCCCTCTAATAAACTCCTAAGTGGGTTTGTTGCGTGTTTTGTTTCGTTCTCAGTCACTCCAGGTAATTTCATTGGTGCCATGAGACTTGGGAGGCTCTCCGTCCCCTAGCTCCTCTCCTGGGATCAGGATCCAGAACTGGGTATTTTCTCCACAATAACCATATGCCTGAGCACGATTTTTCTGCACAAAACCAGCTTCAGTTGATGAGTTTCACCCATTATGGTCAGATTAACCATTTCTCCAAACCCAAGGAATTGACCATTGAGCACTGGCAGTCTTCTGGTGTTCCTAGAAATGGGGGTGGGAACTGCCCCCAACCACGATCTTCAAAGCTACAGTTGAGCCCTTCACTGACATTCATCTCTGGATTGCATCCCTTAGCTAAAATTGTGATTGGAACTGTCTGGTACAGGTCCACCCATGACTAGGGACCCATGGTCCCTCAGATTCTTCTTTCTCTTTTTTTCCTTTCCTTTCCTTTCCTTTCCTTTCCTTTCCTTTCCTTTCCTTTCCTTTCCTTTTCTTTTCTTTTTTTTCCTTCGCCATGAAAGGCTGCTCAGAGTGGCCTCTGCTTCTGAGTCACCCCAACTGGATCCAGTCAAGTTATAGCATCCCACCTGGGGGCAGAAGATGCTCTCCCATGGGTCTTGTGATGTTCGTGTGCCAATTCACACCCTGCCTATAGTGGAGAGATGTCTTACTGCAGGCCTTGTGGTGTGGCCATTTTTCGCGAGTTTTCACAGGTTCAGCTATGAGTAGCAAGCCATACAAGCCCTTCAATCCAGCCTCCCCCTGGGATGCCTTTTCGAGGCCCTGAAACCCCATGCCTTAGTGCCCTACATAGAGATTAACACACTTGTCATCTTTGTTCAAAAAATGGCTTTGTTACAATTTAGGTGTCAATCTAAACTGGCTGCCTAACAGCACCTTTGATCCCGATATTTAATAGGAGTTTTCTAACTACTATCAGTGCACAGGCAAATGGAAGGAGTTTCCTTACAACCAAGCCTTTTACTATCTAAGCTCTAAGCCTAAGCCCTCTGTCCTTGCAAGTTGTTTGCCTGCTTACATGTTCTTGGCTATGCCATCTGCACTGGAAAAACCTTGCACTTCTGCTCTGGACCCAGCTAACAAGCTGCTGCCTTTTCAACCTCAGCAGGCAGCAGCTATTCCCATTCCCTTAGTCCCTACCCCTTTTCCTTTAGCTCCTACTGCTGTTCCTTCAACCCCAGTCCCTACCTCTGCTCCCTTAGTTCCTACTGCCATTTCTTCAACCCCAGTTCCTGCCCCTGTTCCTTAAGCTCCAGGCCTTGCTCCTGTTTCTTTAGCTCCTACCACTGTTCCTTCAGCCCCAGTCCTTATTCTTGTTCCTTTAGCTCCTACCACTGTTCCTTCAGCCATAGTCCCTACCACCATCCCTCTAGCTCCTACCCCAGTTCCTTCAGCTACTTCTCTGGACCCCGCTAAAGAAACCACCCCTTCTGACCTCAACAGACAGATAATTCTGTTCCTTTACTTCCGGCTGCCTTGCCACTTCCCTCCACTCACTCTTTAGCTCTCTTTTCCCCCACTAACTACTCCAGCAGCCCCGCTAAGTCATTATTCCTCACCAGCGCCTGGCTGCAGCAGTCACCCAGCACTGGCACCCATATTTACCCCTCCTCTCATACAACCATGTGCTACTATGGAACCCAATTCTAACCAAGCAAAGCCCACTGCTGTTCTCCCATTGCAAGAGGTGTCCAGTGTAGATGGATTGATTAGGGTACACATTCCTTTCTCACTCTCAGAACTCTCCCATATAGAACAAAAACTGGGGTCCTATATGTGTATTTCTACCACTTTCATAAAACAATTCCAATATATCACCCAGTCTTATAATCTCACCTTTCATAATATCTATATGATCCTATCTAATAACCTACTTCCTGAAGAGTGCAGGTGAGTTTGGGAGCAGACAAGACTACATGCAGATGAGATTCATCAAACTCCTGCAATGCACCCTCCAGGGAGGGAAGCAGTCCTTGAGCAGGAACCTCACTGGGACTATAACACTTCAGGTGGAATTTTAGCTAGGGACCGGATTTTTATTTGCCTCCTAGAAGGTCTCTGAAAGGCTGCCCTCAAGCCAGTAAACTATACTAAGCTCTCAGAGGTCATTCAAGATACGAAGGAAAATCTTTCCACATTTTTGGAATGCCTCACTAAAGCTTTGTTACAATATACTAACTTAGATCTAGAACCCATTGGGAAAGACATTTAGGCAGTTGATTTTCCTCATACACATGGTGGCATGGAGACATCAAACCCAGAAAATTCCCAAGTTGACCTTCTAGGTCTGGCTATAAACAAGTGAGGCTGCCTGGACTCCTTTGACCCACCCACAACTGCCATTTGTAAAAGAGAGCCAAGGGTATCATGGTATAAGGACGGCCCATCTCCTTTCTCTTGGACACTGGAGCCATATACTCAGTACTGAGGGAATTCTGGGGGCCTACTTTTCCTTATAGTTTCTGTATTGTTGGGGTAGGGGGACAGCCTTATCTACCTCAGCAGACCCCACCACTTAACTGTGTTTTTAGGGGTATTTAGCTCACTCATTCATTTTTAGTCATGCCAACCTGTCCAGTACCTCTTATGGGAAGGGATTTTTTAGCAAAAGTAGAAGCTTCCATTTCTTTTGCTCCTCCAATTTACCTTACTCCAGACTTACTAGCAGCTCCACTTCCCCTTCTCCTAGCCTCCCAACCTCCCAGCCCCAATGGGTCTTTTCCTCTACCAGACTCCCAGGTGGACCCCCAAGTCTGGGACACCCAAAACCCCTCCATTGTTAAACACCATTCCCCCATTGTTATCAAATTACAAGATCCTACTAAGTACACTAAACAACACTCAGTACCCCCTCTCTCTAGAGCCTTAGGGGACTTAAGCCTATTATCTCTGACCATTTAAGAAAAAAGCTACTTGGCCCCATCTCTTCTCCCTTTAACACCCCTATACTTGCTGTTAAAAGCCTAACAGACCTATAGCCTGGTTCAAGACTTCTGGCTCATTAACTCCACAGTAGTCCCTCTGCATCATGTAGCACCTAACCCTTACACACTTATTTCCACTATTCCTACAGGAACTTCCCAAGTCTCAGTTCTAGACCTCAAAGATGCTTTTTTCTCTATTCCCCTTAGCTCTCAGTCTCAAAACATCTTTGCCTTCACTTAGACTGATCCTGACACTCATCTCTCTACACAGCTCACTTGGACTGTCCTTCCCCAGGGATTCTGGGGCAGCCCACACCTGTTTGGCCAGGATTTAGCTTCTGACCCACTCTCACTGTCTCTCCCTAAGTCTAAACTCATACAATATGTGGATGACATTTTACTTTATATGTATGCATGCATGTATGTATCTAATAACAATTAATGAAAAAAAAAGATGTCACAAATTTGAAAAAGAGCAAGAATTATTATATGGGAGAGCTTGCATGGAGGAAAGGGAAAGGAGAAACATTGTAATTATTTCATATTTTTGCTACTTTATAATATTTAAAGGACAAAAGTAAAGAAAAAACAAAACTATGGAATCATATATCCGTGAATATATATATGGCGAGAGAGGGAAAGGGGAGATGTTTTCCTAACACCATTACTCAATTTTAAAATCTGCTTCTAGGTAACAGTGGTCACAACTATCAGAATTTGGTTCTTTATGTTCATAGTCTATGACAAAGCCACAAATGTCAAAATTCATTCTGAGAATAATTTATCTCAATTTGCTAAATTTGCACTCATAGTATAAATAGCATAAATGAAAACTAAATCTGGATTATAAATAATTTTAATATGCACTATTTTATTATTTATTAATTTATTATTTGACAGTTTCATACATGTGTCATTTTATTTGTACTACCTCTTTTGTTAAAAGTTTAGAAAGGATGTTTAGTAGCTTTCTATGCAGGGAACAGAGAAAAGAACTTCAAAACAATGTCTTTCTTCTCAATCTGAGAGAATAGTTAAGAATACAAAATATGTTTTTGTAAAAAAAATGGATTGCTACTTTTTCAATTTTAATTAGTTGATGGAGGATTCTCATTGGCTAATAAACAAACTGCCTTGGCTTTTTGATAGGGCAATATTTAGATAGGTGGAGTAGACAGAACAGGAAAAAGGAAGTGAGGTAGATGGCTCAGACAATTGCCCCACCTCTCCTCTCTGGGACAGACTGCCATGCCTCTCTTCAGGGAGAGAGACGCGATGGAGCCGGCCACCAGGTCAGACATGCTGAATCTTTCCCGGTAAGACACGGCTCGTGGTGTTACACAGATAATTAGATATGGGTTAGTCAAGATGTGAGTAAGAGGCTTAAAATAATGGGCCAGGCAGTATTTAAAAGAATACAATTTGTGTGTTGTTATTTCGGGTTTTAAGCTAGCCGGTGACCGAGAGCAGGGTGGCGGGAAGCCAGCCGCAGCTCATCACTACAATTAGTCAATAACAAAATTGAAACACTCCCTTTTACCTTTTGTTACTTCACATTTCAATTCACTTTTGTTCTGTACTCAGATCATTATACTAAATCTTCCAATGTGGAACAAAGGAAAATTAAAAGCTGACACTTCCTACTACTGTGGGAGTTAAATAAGTAATTTAGAACTTATGGAAATGCCACCAGGATTAGCCATTTTGTCTTGTCTTTATTGGTGATTCTCAAAGTGATATTAAGTCATTCCCTAAGAATGAATACAACATATCCCTTCTCACTTCTCTATCTACCGACAAACTGATGAATCTACACATCTCTTTTTAACATTTCTATTCCATAGATGCAAATTCTTCTCTTTTTCAAGAACTTTTATCTTTTATTATTCCTGCCTGCCATATATATTGCAGAAAAATTTTCAACCCTATCACTCTTTTATCTTATTTTATAATTAAGCCCTTGAAGTAGATATTTTGTTTAATATGACATGATAATACTTCCATCTATAGTTCCTCTTTCAGGTGTAGCATTTTATAATAGCCAAAATGGTTTAATTGTTAAATTAGACTCATACTATTAATAGATCTTATCCAATAGCAAGCTATGCTAATGATTCAAAGAATACTTTAAGGTGGTGATGTCACATTAAAGAAACTCTTGGAGTACTTTAAAATAAGAATAGTCTCAATCTTGTTTTAAAATGTTCTTCCTCACGTAGAGGTTATTCTATTTATTGAACAGCACATCAAATGTTATTTGAGAAATGAATTAGGAATGTTCTATCTTAAAGAATCTTTTAGAAGAATTTTATGAGAGAAGAAGATGCTCCCTAGTTCCTATTGACTCTAAACAGCATACAGATTCATCAATACATGTTATCAACTTCTACTAAAATCTTTTTTTCAACTTTATTATGGGAATCTGCTATTTTCAAGGCTGCTTTAACCTCTGCTTTCAGCAGATGATGTTAGCCTCAATTTCCACAACACAGAAACATAATTCTGAGTCAAGGTCATTGAAGGAACACAAAGGAAAAATATGGAACACAGTTTAAGATTAAAGCTATGTGTTCAGCTTAACTTGTAAAAGTTTATTGCACAGGTGTTGCAAGTTATAGTAAGATTGATTATATTGTTTTCTGAAAGTCAAGTTAATTTTAAACAAGCTGAGTAAAAAATTGGGAAAATGGACTGAATGCAAAGTTTTAAATGATCTCAAAGCCTATGATTAACTTGGCTACAACATTCAGTGTTTGAACTTAAGCTTGCAAGAGTCAGTTAGTAAGTAAAAGTCATTCCCAGAAAAGTCATTCCCTTAGGTATGCAACAAAAAAGATATGAAATATTCTTTTTCTGAAGCAATCAAGATTTGGTGCCCATTTCCATGCAAGTGAATTGTCACAAATTTGCTTGTTACCAATTTTTCCATTAGTAGACATTTTCACATGCTTATATAATAAACTGTAATCATATTTATTCAAACCATCCCCCTTACTTTCCTTCTGTAGCTCTTTTTCTAAACAAGTACTATCTTACCTTCATGTCTCTTTTGTGTGTGGTTTACTGAATTTAATTAGGAATTTTTACCCAAACATGGGTAGAAGGTTATTTGCATTAGTGAGGACAATTTATCAGTGGGTACATCACTGGAGAAAGTGACATCTCTCCTCCACCAACTATTAACTCAAGATATTCTCTTAAGGAGAGTTGTAATGAAATTTTGAGGAGCCAAATCTTACACTTCTCCTGTTCAGAAAAACAGAATTTCAGTGAATTCATGAATACAATGGTTATGCCATATTTACAGGACATCTAAAATTTGCTCTTTAGTTAACAACCTTTTAGAATTTTGTGAATCTTCCATTTTATATACCATTAATTCCACAAATAAAATGTTCACTTGATTTCCCTTGCTCTTCAGCCAACTTTATTGTTTATATGAAATGGGCAATCTACTTCAGAAGGATATTGACATGATTAGATAAGAAAGTAGAATTAGAGGTAATTCATCACTTATATCTGTTCAAAATGCAGGAAAGAATTGGTTATAAGCCTATGGTTAGCTATAAGCACCTAACTAAAGCTGTGAAAATATTTTCACATTGACTCTATTATTATATATGGTACACCAATATTGATACACCAATATTGTCCCTTACCTTTATGGAACATGAGTACTGAAAATAATATACAAATAAAAAAATGCAATGAATTTTCACAGGAACTAAAATATAGAGCATGTTACAAAAATTACAAAGATGAGAATCTCTTGAATAATCTATCAGAGAATATAAATCTTAGTAAGATAAGAGTTATTTAATTTGAATTTTAAAGAATAAAAACATAGGGGCTGGAGAGATGGCTCAGAGGTTAAGAGCATTGCCTGCTCTTCCAAAGGCCCTGAGTTCAATACCCAGCAACCACATGGTGGCTCACAACCATCTGTAATGAGGTCTGGTGCCCTCTTTTGGCCTACAGGCATGCACACAGACAGAATATTGTATACATAATAAATAAAATAAATATTATTTAAAAAGAATAAAAACATATTAACTAAGAATAAAATAATTATCTAAGAATAGAAGTGTAAACAGTATTTCCAAACACAGAAAATTATGATACAGGAAATACTATCTGAATAAAAAGTGATTTATGGAACAATTTTACTGCTAAGGTGAAAGGGGGGAAGGTAGAATTCCCCCAGGGAAGGGAAAAGGTCATTGATCTCAATCTCAAACATTTTTGCTTCCATTCTTCTAACCTAAGGAAAATCACTAAATATTTTAAAATTAAAAGTTTTTATCATGGGTCTCAATACATTTTATTATTTCCAGTTCAACCATTCCTTTACATGTTCAATAAATATTCTCTAAGGATGCAGTACTGTGTTAGGGCTGATTTTAGACTCAGTAAATGGAATCATATTCTATAGCTCCTTTCTTTCGTATATAAAGGGATATAGTATTGAAAAAGAGCTAGAGAAAATAATTAATGAGTATTGGTTCATTTTAAAATATGGTGGGAATGTCTATAGCAGTGGCTTAATGAAATTATTGCCTGAAGGTTATCCTAGTGAGAACTGCTAATAATGTTGGAGCCAGAGGTGGATATGGGTCACATTCAACTGAGTTATTGGGCAAGAGGGTCCCAAGGAAATTCTCAAACAACTCAGGCTCTTGCGAAGACAGAAGATTGCTCCCCACAAACTGATAATGGAGTCCCATTGTCAAGGACAGTACTCACACAACTCATTTAACATCAAGAAGTTGAGCTGATGCTTTCATGAGACCCTCACCCCTGTGTTCTAGTCCCATTGGTATGGGAGAGTACTCTGAAGTCTACTGAAAGAGAAAGGAGGACACCAACTCAACTACAAAACCTTTTACCTACAATCTGTCCTGCCTGTAAAATATGCTGTGCCATAGTGGCAAAGAACTTGTGGAATTAGCTAACCAATTTCTGATATGACTTGAGGCCCAATATATGAGAAGGAACCTATACCTGACACTACTTGAGTAATCAAGAACCAGAGACTAGATAGCCCAGAAAGCAAAGGTAAAACCAAATATTACTGGTCTAAAAAATGTGTATCAATAAAATAACTCCTAATTTTGTTATTTTCATAGGTCAGTACCTTAACCCACCATCATCAGAGAGGCTACCTCCAGCAGCAGATTGGAACAGATGTGGAGATCCACAGAGGACATTACACAGAGAGAGTATAAATGGGATATCTGCATCAAACCCCTCCCCTTTTGTACTCAGGGAATCCAAGGGAAGATGAGGTATTTTTTATGGGACACAGACTGTGAGAATGAATGAGCATCTGACTCTTGTGCCTATTCTTAGGACTATTTTCCTGCAGTTTGGTTGCTGTGTCCAACTTCAATGAAATAGTTTTTGCTTTATCTTCTTATAATTTATTTTGTCAAGTTTGGTTGTTATCATTTAGAACCCTATTCTTTTCTAATGAGAAACAGAAAGGGAGTGGATCTGTTTGGGAGGAGAGGTGAGGTGAGAAGGAACAGATAAGTATAGAGGGAGGAGAAACTATAATGAGGATATATTGAAAGAGAAAATAATTTATTTCCAATAAAAGAAGAAATGAGAAAATATATCTTTAGATGCTAAAATAAAAATAAATGAACTGTTTATATAAATCATAAATAAACACCAGGAATTTTCCTGAACATTAGGGCAGGACATAGGAAGGCAAATGCCAATGCTGGGGCCAAGTGTGTGAAAGTACAGTTACCACATTGTGAATGAAACAAGTCGGAGAACATACCAAATCTAAAAGTATTGGGGTATGCTATATTGAAGACCCAGAAAAGAATGTTAGTCATATGACATTATAAAACCTATATAATGTGAATATTTTAGTAAATTTCTTTATTATTTATATATATGCTACATGTTATAAATCACCTTGTCTTAATTTACATATTAAAGGATTAAAGATACAGCAGGAAAATGAGGTAGACTTTAAAGTATTATTTTCTGCTAATTTGTGAACAATGTATATTCTATTAGATAATAGTTAATTTTACACTGATTAAATGGTACTAAAATTAAAAGTGATATAACATGTGTAAAGTTAAAAATGGAAGATACTCGTAAGGTAATTTGTTTTGGAATTATTTGATAAAAGACAAGAAAAATAAATAATTAAATACAATTGTTATGTCTCTACTTCAACAACATAAAATTTACAAGATGAATATTATGATATACTGAGAATTGTCGGATAAGATCTCAGAGCATGAAATTTAGTGTTTATTGTTACTGATGAGCATCACTTTTTTCCTAATTAGCTAGATAGTATTATGAAATCTCAGAGTAGCCAAATTTAGACTACAGAGAACATTTCTTACAAAACTAAGATATATTCAAAAGCACTAAATACAACTTCTTAAAATAGATTTATTTGGTACCTATATAGAAAAGAAACTATTTGTTGCATTCCAACAAAACACTCTCCAATTCAAAGGTACAATTAAGAACTTCCTCTTCCATCAAAGACTATAATTGGCCATTATGTTGAATTCCCAGGAAGTTATTTTAAATTGGTTTCTTAAAAATGGTTTCTCCTTTTCAAGAGAAGTTTCTTATTTTTTATTTCCAATTGTAATCATATTTGTGATTTTTATTTGCCCTTTAAAATACATATGGCTATCCTATTATATTAATATAAATGACTTCCACTATTTTATTTAGAGAAGTTTTTCCAAGGCAATCAATCATGTGGGATAATTTTGAGGGCCCTGAGAATAATTTTCAATATGAATCATACATTGTAAAAATTTAACTTAACCCAATATAACACTCAAATTCTTTATGATAGAATGAATATTTGCCACTACATAATTAAAGATATTATAATTAATATAAGGAATTAGAGCAATATAAAATAATTCATGGCTTAATTCATTCATACTTATTGGTTTTGAATGTTTATAAATCATAACACTTTTTGACTAATATAAATTCCTGCTTTTGTCCCTGTTTACAAAGAACAAGTACATTTCTTAACCCATTGATTTAGGACATAGCTAGATCATTTAATTTGTAAAATAGAAAATAGGAAGAAGTGGTAGAGTAAATTTTCAGTATTGCATTAAAGGAGCATTAAAGATTTATGCTTAACCATCAGGGACCTTAAAACATAAACTATGAACCAAATAATTCTCTGGTACTCAGTACCTTTACCTTGAGCTCAGAATGAGATAATCATGGTGAAAACCTGAATGCTGCTGATAGCTAAACTTGAAGTCTTCCAGATGAGCCACTGACTTGAGGCCTGAAATGGAATTACACATGTCAATTACAATGTTTAGCTTTAACTGTCAATTGACACAACCTAGAATCATTTGGGAAGAGACCCTCTGTGTTCAATTGGCAATGTTAGGTAGGACTACAGGCATGTCTGTGGGAGATTGTATTTAGTTAATTGTGATAAGTAGACATACCTTAAATGTGAACAGCACTGGTTCATGGGCAAGACTTTCCTGAACTGTATAAAAGCAAATAAACCTAGTTAAGTAAACAAGGCTGCATGGTTCTAAACATTTATTCTGCGTTCTTGGTACAGATGTGATATTTTAAGTTCCTATCTTGACATCCTTGCAATGATAGACCATAGCCTGGAACTGTAAGACAAACAAAGCCTTTCTTCCCCAAAGAGATTTTTGCTCAAGTATTTTGCCACAGCCACAGAAATGAAACTACAATGGAAATATATGCCAGAAGTGGTATCATTATTGTGATAGACCTGACCATATTGCTTTTGGAGAGAAAAAGCTCTAGAACTTTGGGTTTGAAACATCATTGAATACACAAAGGTTAATGGCCTCTTCGCAGGTATGCTGGAAGATACAAGTGCTGAGAGTAATGTGGAGAATGGAAGCCCAGATCATATTTTAGAGAAAAACAATGACTTTTTCAGACATTGCAATAAAGGGCTGCCTTAGTTACTGCTTCATTGCTGTGAAGGGACACCATGACCAAGGCAACTCTTGTAAAAGAAAGCATTTAATTGGGATTTACTTACACTTTTAGAGCGTTGATCTGTGATCATCATAGCCAAAAGGAGACAGGAACAGTGCTGAAGAAGGAAGAGAGAGAGAGAGAGAGAGAGAGAGAGAGAGAGAGAGAGAGAGAGAGAGAGAGAGAGAGAGAGAGAGACTGGGCCTGGCATGGGTTTTTGAAACCTCAAGGCCTACTTTCAGTGACACATCTCCAACAAGGCTATACCTTGTAATCAAAACAGTTCCAATAACTGGGGACTAAGATTCAAACATGAGCACCTGAGCACCTATGGGGCCATCCTCATTCAAATCAGCACAGCAACTCATGTGATAATTTGGCTAAGAAGATATTATAAAATATTACTATCCAGAATGTGACCAAATAAAAGTAAACAAATACCTTTCAGGCAATAAAAAAAAATTAATGTAAATTACCCCAAAGAAAAATTCCAATAGGATTATGTGGGGCAAAAATCACAATGGAAAAAAAAGTTTACCCTTTCAGATTAAAATATGCTACTCATATTCAATTTAGCTAAGGTTTATGATGACTAGCAGACATTAGAAACAATGGAAATACAAGAAAACATCGTGATATTTTGTTTGTACAAATAAAGCTTGCCTGAAGATCAGAGACAAGAGCTAGCCAGTAGCTAACCATAGAGGTCTAGAGGTCTGTTCAGACAGCATATGCCTAGATGGAGAGAGGAAGTAATAAGACAGGAAGAAACAGGAATTCTGTCTCTTTTTCAACTGGGAAGTTGAGAGGTAAGGTGGCAGTGGTTGGGGCCTTAGTCTCTCTGATCTCTCAGTATTTTCCCTTATATCTGACCCTGAGATTTTATTATTAAGACCTATTAGAACTTGTGCTACAAGAAATGAACTATAAGGGAACTATTCTGTCACTCATCAGATGCAGTGAATTAATGACATAAACACACATCATATGGATTGTGTAAATATGTTTTCTGTCTACATTTATTGCCACAGTTTCTCATAGGAGACATAAAAATTTAAAACTAATGACTAGCACATGTCTGCTGAAAGTGAAATTTTGTGATAATTAAGTTATGAATAAAATGACTGTATATTCATATATACTGTGTTGAATTATGGATATATCTGCCACATGTATGCACATTCTACTCCCTTCTTCCATCTTCTCTCTACAGATGAAGCAGTTTAATGAATCCACTATATTTATGTTTAGGCCAGAAGAATGGAAAAATGGAAAGGAATATAATATCTCTATATTTTTGTTCCCAACTTTGCAAATGCACTTATTTTGTTGTGTGTGTCAATGAAAAAAATACCTTTAAAATAGCAGTACCTGACCAACCATTTATTACCTTCCAAAGCATATGTGTTTGAGGGAGAAAACTATAGGCTTTTCACCCAGGCTTGCAAGGTATCCAACTGAAGAATATCTAAGTACTCAGATGCATTATCCACAATTATAACATCAGACAGCTCTAGAACTTGAGTGGTGCATTCTCTGATGCAAACTAGCCACACAACAAAAGTCAAGTGCACTAATGAATAATGTTACTCTTTATTCACAGCTTTTACTAGTGATGCAGAACACATGTGAGGTTTGAGTATGGCTTATCATGCAACTCAATATCCTCCAAGTAAGCAGAAATATGACTTACTAGGGTATCAAAGAATACTTATTCTATTGTAGGCATATTTATTACATTTTAAAAATTTATGTTTGTAAGTACATGAAAAAGAAACATTAAGCTTTGCAAAACGACTCATTTTTCTGAGTGGATAGTTTAAGAATGTTAGAATAATAATAGTGTCATACATTATTCTCAGATGAAAGGATGAGACAAGAAAGCGACAGTCCTTGGCCTTCATCAATTCAGAGTGCATTGTTCAAAGACAAATGATTGCATCTCATTTTCTTTTGCTTATAGAAAATGGTTCCATTATCTTCACATGGCAGAATATGGAGAAATATAAATTTATCCAAAATAAAATGATTTTTAAGTGGCAGCATTAAGATTTAAACTTAAATTTGCCTTACCTAGTAGTGTAGTTTCAGGTAGCAGAGATTACATGAATTGTTTTCAGAAATAATTGTTTCACAGTTTTAAGGGCCTTAAATGTTAACAGACATTGTTCTAACATTATATATATATATATATATATATATATATATATATATATATATTGCCATTTGACATTTTGGCACAGTTAATGAAACTCAGTGTGCTGATTTGATTATGTCTGAAATCCAAGACATATCTCTCTGAAGAATGTTGTTAATGCCGGTGGTTGCAGCACACTTTAATTCCTCTGTCCATCAGGTTAAAAATGCTATAAGACAATATTTTCCCTTTCTGACAATTATATTTAAAGTGCTAATAGAAAAGAAAACTTAGAATCTTAAAGTCAAAGGAATATTGGGTGTCAGATGATACAACTGAAAATTGTGCTAGTAAAGAACAAAGCAAGTTCTGGAGAAATTAAGTGACTAATGAAAGCTCAGTGTTCATGTGAAAGCAATTTGGGGTTTAAATATGCCTGATTTCCACCTTGTTGTATAAGAATGCTTAAGGAATAGCTAATAATCACTGTGCAGACTCAGTTTTCATTACTTTCCTGGATTTTGTTTCATAATTACTTTTTAATGCTGTGTTTTTAAAAGTTTCATGCAATTTTATTTTAATATAAATTTACTTAAATAATTTTGGACTCAGTATGTCCTTGGGTTTTACCCCCTCTTCAAACTGCTCTGGCACAAGGCAGCCAAGTTCACTGCCATTTCCCTATCCAAGAACTAAGAGTTTTCACCAACATTAAAGACTGGTTTTTAGCTTGTAGATCCATTTTATGTTGAACTGGATCCCCCGCCATACAGTTTTCTGTGAAGGAAAGTGAAGAAGCATCTCCCAGTAGCTTTTTTGAGTATAACATATTCTTAATCATTATGGGTTTTAAAACATTCAGATAAAAATGTCCATTGTTGAGCAACCAAACTGAAGGCTCTTTGTCTTTGGAGAGGGGTGGAGTGGGGTATGGGTGGAAGGGAGGGGAGGGAAGGGGGAGGAGATGGAAATCTTGAATAAAAAAAAATGAGAAAAAAAATTAAAAAATGTCCATTGTTTTTTTCAACACTAACAGCAATGACATGAGGTACAACCATAGCTATCATTTAGTAGAGCTTACCATACTGGCACGATGCTGCTCCCTGGTTCATTTTCAGCCAAGATAGCTCTCTCAGTCATGACCAAGGACCAGAAAGCAGAAAACAAGTATCATTTGCTATATTCATCAGACTGCAGGCAGAAAAGTGTTCCTGGCCCTACTAAAGTCTTTCAGAACACCACGAGAAGCCAGAACCTCAAATTTACTTAATGCAGTGACAAAAAGATAAGCCTATTAATGTAGCCACTTTAGCAAACTTTTCTGTGAAGTGAATCCTGGTGTTTTAACCAGTCCCAACAGCAATGCCTCCAGCTGTAAGTTCATAGAACATTGCCATGGTAGTTTTTATTCTTGCCACTGCATATGGGAATTGTTACACAAAAAGTGGAACAGCATCCTGTGTATGAGAGTTCACCCAGGTTTGATGATTTATGCAAACTCTGGATCATGCAGCTTTTGTAGTTTTGGTAACATGACCTTGTGAACTTCCACCACAGCAACAATATGCATGGCTGTAGAAAAAGTGTCACTGCAGTTCTGGTTTATATTAGTGTGATCTTTGGAATGCACTGGCTTCTTTTGCCAAGTTGACCTTTTAAGATCTCGATTTCCCTATTGCTAATGACTTCATTTACAGTTATATTTGTCTGGGTTCTTGATCTACACTGCCATTCCACAAGAGGAAAGTGATTATTTTAAATTGCCTTCAGCTACCTCAGGTGATGCCTTCATTACTGTACTAGAATTTTTGTATAAAACCATAATCCTGATTTACTTCAGTAGCAACAGCAGCTCCTTTAAGGTGCCAAAAGTTTTAATGATTAAAATTGGCATCTGTCCCACCTTCATTCTTAAAGTTCATTGTAAATCTTACTGTCTTGCACCATAATACTTATCAGTTGTGATCTTCAGTTATCTGATGGTATTGTCAGTATGGAAGGAATTTTGGCTTTCCCTTTGAGTAGTGCCAGGGCCCAGCACAGGAGAACACCCATGGTCCCTGAGCCCACAGCTGGAGCTTACCTGCCTGCAGAAGGTGTAAGAGTGTGGTGCTGAGGAATGTGGATAGAAAGCTGAGCCTAAAGCCACATTCCCACATGGATTCATAATGTGTTTTTAAAATTAGTGAGAACCCAGGCAAATATTCTATGAGCAAACATGTGGGATAAGGTAATTGATACCTGAGTAGTAATAAATTAATTTTGAAGTTTAAAAACCATTAAAAGCACTATTCAAATTGTGAGTCATTGCAAAACAGTTAGTTAGCTGTACATAACATCCCATGATGAATCATTTAAATGGGCATGTGGAATTGAAGAGACATGAGAACTATAGTATTTGAGAATCTGAAAACACACAAATATATATTTTAAAGATAAAAAAACAATATAGAGTGTAACAATTAGAGTTGCTACCCATGATGGTACATGGAAGAAAGGAAATGGGAATATATATGAAATGAAGTAAATGCTCATGTGATAAACTGAAATAAAACAAGAGTGAGGCATCTCATAGCTTGTTCATCTGTGAAGTAAATTTGAGGTTCTTGTGTGAGTTCCAAAAGCCAATTACATCATACAAATAACTTTTGGTGTCCCTTAATATTATACATTTTTATTAGAAGGTAATTGTGAGTAGTGAATGAAAGATAGATGGGTAGTATGGTGTAGGATGTGTTGCTTTCATTGGTTGAATAAAGAGACTGTCTTGGTCTTTTGATAAGGCAGAGACTTAGGAAGGCAGATGCCACAACGGTACAGAAAAACTTTAGGATACTGTCCAAGAAACTAGATGTCTCTGTCATTTCTAGAGTTTTGGAAGTTGCTTATAATGTACTTCCTGTTTACTTAGGTAATATTATATCCTTCTGGAGTCTTTGATGGAGTTGAAGAATGGATAGTTATAGTTTTCCTTTGTTATGATAAAAGATAAAATAGATCTAAATATTGTAATTGTAATTCTTGCTTGATACCTGTCATATGTAATTTTACTATGTTAAAGCCTTCCTTTTTGTTTAAACAGAAAAGGGGAATTGGTGTAGGATGCATTGCTTTTATTGGTTGAATAAAGAGACTGCCTTGGCCTTTTGATAGGGCAGAAACTTAGGAAGGCAGGGAAGACAGAAATGGATGCTAGGAGAAAGAGCAGAGTCAGAGAGCTGCCTGCCATGAAGCTGCCAGGTCAGACATGCTGAATCTTTCCCGGTAAGTCACGACCTCATGGTGAACACAGATTATTAGAAATGGGTTAAATTAAGATGTGAGAGTTAGCCAATAAGATGCTAGAAATAATGGGCCAGGCAGTGTTTAAATGAATACAGTTTCTGTGTAGTTATTTCAGATGTAAGGTAGCTGGGTAGCTGGGACAAAAAGCAGGCCCACTCCTCTCTCTTACAACATAGATAGGTAGAGAGACAGAGACGAGAAAGAGAGAGAGAGAGAGAGAGAGAGAGAGAGAGAGAGAGAGAGAGAGAGAATGAGAGAAATCAGCATAAAACTTTTGTTGTAGGCTGGCATTTATAAATTACTCAGTCTCTGATGTTATGTTGTAGAATCAGAACACAATCTCAGACACATGAGGACTTTGATTTCTTAGGGTCCTATGGAAACCTCTAAAGAACTCAAGTGATTACCAAGACTATTGGTTGCTTACCAAAAACTGACTGTAAGGCCCTATTGCTTAAGACAACATTTACATATCTCATTGAACATGGAACAGTTATGCTGGTGCCTAGCTAGAGCCTTTACCATGTCTGGGTCTCTGGTTCTACTGCAGCTGGGGTCTTTGTTGATATCCATAACTCGTGTTGCCACCAAGGCCACAGGGATGTCCATTGTCTAGGCTACCATAATTTTGGTGTCCAAAGTTCATGCTGCCCCAGGAGCCATTTTGATCTGAGTGACCTGTGCTGCTACCAGGGGACATGATTACATATGGGCCTGAATTGTTGCCTAGGGCCGTGTCTGGATATGTGGCATTCCTGTATCCAGGATCTGTGTTGATGTTTATGGCTTCAGTAACCACTGAAGACCATGTAATTGACTGGGGTCTGGTCAGATACGGAGTCCACGGTGTCTGAATACCATGTTGCCACCAGGGCCATGCTAATATGGATGGTTTGGGCTGCCACCCAGGGCCATAGCAAAATCTGAGCTCAGGATGCAGGGTGGGACCATGTCTGGGTCTGTGGCCCTATTGTAGCCAGGGTCTGTCTTGTTGTCTCTGGTTCCTGACACCACTGAAGGCCATGCTGATACCAGAGCTTTGGATCACCACCTAGGGCCATATTTGTGTCTGAGGGCTATGCTGTCACTGGAGCCATGCTGATCAGTGTGGCCTGTCTACTACCTAGGGCCAAGGTGACATCTGAGCAGGGGCTGCTGCTGAGGACCATGTCTGGGTCTGTCATTCTACCACAACTGGGATTTATATTGATGTCTGTAGCCTGTGGTGCCACCAAAGGCCACACAAATGCTTGGGAGTCTAGGCAGCAACTTGTGATCATGTTGGTACCCAAGGGCCATGCCACTACTAGAGCTACACAGTATCTGAGTGGCCTGTGGTGTTACCTTGGGTCATGGTGCTGCTGCCAAGGGCTATGTCTGAGTTCATGGTCCTACTGCAGCTAGGGTCTTTGTTGATGTCTTTAGATCCTGAAACCATCAAAGGGCATGCTGATGTCAGGGGTCTAGGAATCCACATGGATCTAGGTTGGTCTCTGAGGGCTACTCTGCCATGGGGTCATACCAATGAGTGGCCTGCACTGACACCTGGGCCATGATTATATTCAAGCCTGGGCTGCTACCAAGGACCATGTCTGGGTCTGTGGTCCTACTTCAGGCATATTCTGAGTTGATGACCATGGCCCATAGTACCACCAAAGGCCTTATGGATGCCCAAGGTCTGGCCCACAACCTGTGGCCATGTTGGTGTCTAAGGGCTGTGCTGACATCAGGGTGATGTCAGTTATGGTAGCCTGTACTGTCACATGGGTCCATACTGTTGACTAGGTTCAGACTTCTACCATTGACCTTGTATGTGTCTGTGGACTAACAGAAGCTAGGTTCTGGATTGATATCCATGGCTCCTGTTGCCACCACTGGCTGTAAGGATGCCCAGGGTATGGATACTCACCTGAGACCATGATTATGTCTGTGGGCCTGGCTGCCACCAGGGCCACAGTGATCTGGGAGGCCTGTACTGCCACCTGGGCCATGAAGACATCCTGGCCTGAGCTGCTGCCAAGGGCCATGTTTGGGTCCTTGGTTCTGCTATAGCTGGGGGTCTTTGATGATGTCCATGGCCTGTGTTGCCACAGGAGGTCATAGAAAACATACATGTTGAAATCCAAGGACTGTCCTGAGCCAGTTACACCCCTCACCGGTCCTGACATAGGTGACCCCTGCACTTAAGAGAGAAGGTCGCATCCCTCACCACAGCCTAGGAGAGCTAGTTCTGGCCCTCGCCTGAGCTCGCCAATCCCAGTGGCCTGATCTGACCAGCTGAGCTACCTACCACCCAGACCCACATTCTGGCCCTTGGGTTGTTCCCCCCTCATATGTAACTCATATATGACCTGTTGGAGAGCATGAAGGAACTGGTCCTGTGGAATGATAACCACAAGATCTCTATGAGTGTGACAATAGCTGCTTATCTGAGAGGAGTTTTGGTAAGGGTTGAGTATGGATGGTGTACCAGAGGCCTTGAACCAGACCAGTGGCTCATTGAAATGATTTTTTTGTGGATTGGGCTTATTGGACAAGAGGTATACTACTTGACACACCACAGTTCCCAGTACCACTTGGATGAATCAGAAAGACAGAGGGGCAAGGTGGTTTTTATGTGTTTGTTTTTTGTTCTCTTTTGTTTGTTTTTAATTAATTTGAGGGCATTCTTTCGGGAACCATGCTGCAGGTTGAGGGGCAGATATGGAGTGACTTGGAAGTGGGACTGAGGTACATGATGTAAAATTCCCCAAGAACAAATAAAGAATTATGTTTTAAAAAAATTAAAAGGAAAGGAAAGAAAAGAAAAGCTCCTGAGACTAGACAGGCACATGGACCTAAGGGAAAACCAATTGCTACTGATATGCTAAGGGAGCACAGCAATAAAATGACTCCTAATGACATTCTGCTATATGTATAGATCAGTGTCTTTGTCAGGCAGCATTAGCAAAGTTTCCTCCTGCAGGAAATGGGAACTAATACAGAGACCCACAGCTGTACAATGTGCAGAAAGTGAGAGACCTTGGAAGACTCACTAATAGGGATGTCTTTATAAAACTCTTTCCCATTTTTCTCTACATTTTGCAGAGCTCAATAAAAATCAATAAAATATAAAAAAGAAACCCATTGCACAATAAAAAAAAAAACCTCCCCTTAGGGTTCTGGGAGCCATGTGGAAGAGGAGGTAAAAAGATTGTAAAAACCACTAGGGATAAACAACACCAAAGAAAGTATGCCTTCCAGAACAGGACTGACATGCATATGAACTCATAGAGGATGTGGCAGCATATATAGAGCCTGCACAGATCTAAGGCAGATGTAATTCCAGCACAGAGAATGGAAGTAGAAACAGGCTCTCACTTGGTTAGGGTTCTACCTCTAAACAAGAAGCTATTTCCAAGTGTCAACCATTCTCAAAAGAAAAATTAATTTTCTGCAATAAATTTTCACCAAGTATAAAAACCACAATTAATGGCATGCCCAGCAATAGACTGCCAATGCAAAACAAATGAAATGGTATTTGTTGTTGTTGTTGTTTCTTAATGATTTATTAGGGCTTTTTAAAAATCTTACTAGTGTTTTGCTTAAGAATTATGGTTTCTGATTTTGTGTTTCCGTAGCTTGTGTGTGTGTGTGTGTGTGTGTGTGTATATACATGTGTTATTTTTGAGTGTGTGTTTTTCATGCTTTTTATTATTTTTGTTTAATTTTTATTTTAGTTTGTTTTTTATTTGCATGCTTTTTTTTCTAAAGAGAGAAAAGGCAAGGAGTTGGATAAGTGGGGAGGTGGGGATGATCTGGGAGGAGATTGTGGAGGAGAAACTGTGATTAGAATTTATTTTATAAAGACTTATTTAAGAAAAAAAACTTAGGTACATAATTTTTATGCCTAGGAATAACCATAGCACTATTTAACATTCAATGGGATTCCCTATAAGAATATACTTATATATCAATAATTGAATCATAGAAATTGTCAAGTCCATAGCTCAAACATAGAGGAAGATATCAAGTCCATCAAACTGAAGAAATATTTCTATCTTTAATATCTTCTAACTGTAATGTGTGATTGATAGAAATATTACTCAGCTCTTTCATTATCATAACATTCTTTCCTATAAAGTTACAAATGAAACAGGCCTAATTTAGTTTTTCACAAATTTTATGAAAATATCACTAATGTCACTTATACAAGGAAAGAAGAACTGAATTGAACTCTAAGGAAAACTCTTACTAAAGTAAGCTTTTGGAGATGATATATGTGTATACTCATAGGTATATGTATGTGTATATATATATATGTGTGTGTGTATTTATTTATACACAATACATGATATATATGAATAAATTCATTTAAAATAGTTTCTATTCAATGTACAGCTTAGGTAAATAAAGACTTTACTTTGTGCTTGGTTTTGCCATTTTATACTTGTTGGAGTAAGATAAGTTTGTTTCAAATGATTGATCTCCTCCAGCACTTGCTTATACATTGATATCAAATTAATTAATTTCCAAATAATAGATGTCAGTATTTGAATAATATAGCATTAATTACCTAAATGTTTTTGTAAGAATTAACTTTAAAATCATATTTCTTGATTTTGATCATTGATCAGTAAATATATTTGAAATATTTATAAATATATCTTCCATTTTGAAATGGAATATACAAAGGTTCTATAGGTTGACAGCAAAGAAGAATGAAGATAGATAAAATTAGAGACATAAATGTATTTCATATATTTTATTCTCCTTTGTATTGATGGCCAAAATATTAATCTGGTCTTTTAGTCCTAGTACTAAGGCATAAGGAAATATGCATTTTTAAAGAAAGAAAACTTAACTAATTTTATCTAGTTACAGAGTACTTAGAAATGACTAGTTTTAGCAAGTGAAATATACTTTAGATTCTTAGGGAACACACGTGCGTTCATGTTAACTTACTTGAGTAGATGAGAATTCTAGGTCTTGACCCACATACTGTGATGATGGATTTAATGCTTTATAATGTGCTAAGTAATATTTACTGTGCATCCTCATTTGCATTAAGTTGCTTTATGTTAGAGTAATAAGAGCCTTATGTTAAGTTTATTAGAGTAGTATTAAGATTAAGACCTCCAGAATTTTCTCCATCTGTTAACTGAAATAACATTTCCTTTTGAAGGCAGAGCAAAATAAATGTATTTCAATTAAGCTACTTGTTTCATAGCCATAGGATTTATTTTTTCATTATATATTTTCAGTGTCTGTGGGAGTTGGAGACTATGCAAGGTAATGATGCTTTTATTAAAATGCTTAACTCTAGTCAAGAAAAAATAAATATTTTTAATGAAAACATTTTACAAATTAAAGGCAAGGCACAAACCTAGAACAAATTCAAACATATCATTATAAAACCTCATATTGCACCTACTTAATATTTTTATGCACATAAACATTAAAGAGAACAAGTATCAGGCTAGTATGTCTGTTCTGAACTATTTTTTGCACTCTTTTGTTACTTATTTAGTTCAGTTGCAGTTATGGATTATTAACACGCCTATTTAAGGTTAGGAATGAGATCCTACCTTGATGATAACCTAGATTTAAAAATATTTATTTTATATGTATGAGTGTTTTGCCAGAATGTGTCTGTGTCCCACGTTCTTGCAGTACTTATGATGACCAGAAAAGGGCATAAGATACACTGGAGCTGGTTGTGAGCCACTATATTGGTGCTGGGAACTGAACTCAAGTCATCTGCAAGAGCAGCAAGGGCTCTTAAACCCTGTACCATCTCTCTAGTGCCAGATAATCTTAATTTTAAACACATGCATGTTCAGCTAAGTGAGGAAAATATTTGACATAACAATTGAATATAACTTATTTCTTAGCTATTACTATTATCACAAAATGATTTTTATATGATCAAATAGTTTATCAAGAAATACTGCATCTCCATTGATTTTCTAATTCTTTGTTTGTCATTTATATTGAATGAAAAATATTTCCCTGTAATAGCTATAAAAATGTCTCTCACTCTTCTATTTATATGGTTGTTCTCTAATAAATGGTCTTTTGATCTCAATATTTCATTACTGTCATTTCTACAATCTATATTTCTTATACTCAGGCATAAACTTGTTTTTGAGACAGGGTTTCTCTGTGTAACTCTGGCTGTCCTGGAAGTCCCTCTGCAGACCAGGCTAGTCTCAAACTCAGAGAGATCTGCCTATCTCTGCCTCCCCACTGCTGGGATTAAAGGTATATACCACCAATGCCTGGTTCAGTATAATTTTTTTAAAAACAAAACTAAACATTTGCCAATAGCCTAAGGAGACAGATGAAGTATATCATTCAACATTAATTTTTCTCTTATGAGTTGCATGTCCACAGTATTCTTTCTACTTTACTTCCAACAAAATCTATCATAATATATCTGTATGCTTATACATAAAGACATAATGCTTTTGAATTTACTGTACTTTAAATAGAACAAGAACTATGAGACTAGAGATCAAAATTGTGATACTTGAAGATTAAGAGAACAGTAAATTAAAAATTCAGTCATTATGCTCAAATTACATGAAAATGTATTATTCATTACAAATAAACAATAGATTATTTCAAAATCATGGAATGCAATAGAAAGATCTTCATTTCTCATTGAAAGATATAAAAAGTAGAATCAATTGAGAAGTACATAATTTATTATAAATGGAATATTTATAAAATTTTAGGTATGATTTAAGAAAATTACAGGTAAATGATAATTAAATGCATTTATTTTAAGAAACAAGAGTAGAATAATGTACATTATAATGAAGCTGATATAAAGCTCACCTCTGACAAAGTTTTCCTTTATTAATACTTTGAATATCAAGGTAATTGCTTTTTTAATTTGGTTTCTATACTAAAAACGTTTGTGACTGTATCTTGTCCCCATTGGCTGGGTCCAGCCTCTCAATCTTATTCAATTGGATTACTTAATAAGAACTAGGACAAAAGAAATAAAGAAGTGTGGGGGAAGAAGTGTGCTCCAAGAAGAAAACTGTAACTGATCCAGGCCATCAAATTCCCAGTATAGAACAGTGGCCTTCTGAGTAAACAAAGATTTCCCTGGGTGGGGAAGATAAAATATTTCCAGGTCTTATAAGACATGTGAGACAAAATTATTTTAATTCCTTGTTTTATAATATTTGATAGAAATGACTCATATTTGATAATTTCTACAAATCCCTCCACTTTTTATCTTAAACACCCTTTCCTTCAAGCCCATTAAGAAGCTGGCTCTTTTTTGTCCTATCTTAGAGTATGAATCTGCAATGTAAAGGGAATACTTCAGGAAATATTTTTAAAGATATTGTAAAATGACCTTAATTTCATAAAATTTACTCTCTAAAATCTGCTTACTAATTATTCATGGCTGTCTAGTTTTTCTGTTCTTCATTCCTTCTTCTCTCACACATTACATCATGACTGAAGGTTTCCCTCCCTCATCTGCTTCCAGTCCCTCGCCTCCACATTCCCTCTCCTCCACAGACACTCCTGCTTCCTGCCCTTCAGAAAAGGCCAGGCCTCAGAGGCATATCAAGTTATCATAGGACTAGGCAATTCCTCTCATATTAACATTGGACCAGGCAACCCAATAAGAGGAAAAGGGTTACAAAAGATCCAGAGACAGTCCCCACCCCTACTATTAGAAGTCCCACAGGAGCACCAAGATATACAGACTTATATGCAGAGGACCTAGTTTAGACCAATACAGCAATTGTTCAGTCTATGTGAGTCTCTATGAACTGAGGTTAGTTTATTCTGTGGTGTTCTCAAACCCTCTGACTCCCTACAATCCTTTGTCCGCATCTTCTTCAGGATTACCAAGATCCACCTAATGTTTGGTTGTGGGTCCCTGCATCCGTTTCCATCAGTTGCTAGATGAAACCTCTCTGATGACAATTTGGCTAGGCAACAATCTGAGTATAGCAGAATATCATTAGGAATCATTATTATTATTATTATTATTATTATTATTATTATTATTGGTCATTCTTGTTAGATTCTATCCTAGGTCTCTGAGTTAGAGTCTCTGGGTCCTGGCCCTCTAGGAATTTTTAGAAGTAGACTCCCTTTCATGTTATGGGTATCAATTTGAGATATTCATTGGTTGGTCACTCCCACAAGTTCTGTGCCACTTTTATCCCAGCACATCTTACATTCAAGACCAATTGTAGATCAAAGGTTTTATGACTGGGTGATGTCCCAATTCCTCCACTGGAAGTCGCCTGCATACAAAAGATGGCCAGATTAGGATCTATATTCCCCATTATTAGGAGTTTTTGCTAGGATACCCTCCTAAATTCCTGTGAGGTTCCATTGTATTAGGTTTCTACCTCATCCCCCAAATGTTCCCAATTACAGTTGTCTCTCCTAGTAGACTCTCCTTGATCACCCCTCTACCTAATACCTACTGTTCCCATCCCCAACATCCTCCAATGCACTCATGAAAACTATTCTGTTTCC
Organism: Arvicola amphibius; assembly: GCF_903992535.2. NCBI lineage: Eukaryota > Metazoa > Chordata > Mammalia > Rodentia > Cricetidae > Arvicola > Arvicola amphibius. The sequence goes on from NC_052065.1 coordinate 49,085,542, forward strand.
CCTTCCCATGGAGGTCCTTGTATCCCCCTTTGAGCCCTCTTGTTACCTAGCCTCCCTGGGTCTGTAGATTGTAGCCTGGTTATCCTTTACTTTACAGCTAATATCCACTTATAAATGAGTGCATACTATGTTTGTCTTTCTGGGTCTGTGTCATCTCACTCAGGATGATTTTTTTTTCTAGTTCAATTTTCTGCAAATTTTCTGATTTTATTTTTAACAGCTATGTAATATTCCATTGTGTAACTGTAACACAGTTTCTTAATTTTTTGGTTGATGAACATCTAGGTTGTTTCCAGGTTTCAGCTATCACAAATAAAGATGCTATGAACATAATTGAGCAAGTATCATTGTGGTAGGATGGAGTGTTCTTTGCATATATGTCAGCAGATCATGATCCACCACTTACTACTGAGAAATTTCAGGAAAAGACTGAATAATCACATCAAAAGCAAATATCATCTTTCAACATTATATATTTAGTTTTTGCTTCCAGCTGATCTAGACAGGTATAAGCAAAGAAATGTACCTGTCCACAGAACTCTGTAAATATGTAGAACCTTCATTGTGTGAGAAAGTATTAATACATTACTCAAAAAGTTCAAGTGGGATATGAAAACCAAGTGAATTTCTACTAGCGTTATATGTTAGTAAGTACCCAGACCTCCATTTCCCTCAGCATCATTTAGAGTACCAGAATTATTTTGGTAAAGTAAACCTAAATAATAACATGTAAACTTATATGATAACATTCAGAATGGATTATAGTACATTAGAATGTAGAGCATATGTTAAGTTGGGTTATGAAGATTGAAAAAATAAATCATTGCCTTATCTTATCAAAACTATGTTTTTTTCTAATAATCTCTCCTTCCTATTTTGCTTTTCCATCTTGGGAAATGAAAATGAAGAAAACAATCATGAAAAATGATACATTAGGCAATAGTAATATTGTTGAAGCTTTAGAAATACATATATGTTTGGTGAATATTAAAGGGTCATTTACTATTACTGGTCAGATGAACAAATGATCTTGAAATGACAATCATTATTGAAATGGTACATCTGGATCAATCATAAACAAAACTTTAATGAATTCCATTACATTATTTTCTCATTTTGGTGGTTTTCTTTTAGTATTCTAGATCTGACACACACACATTTTTGTATATAAGTATATATCTGTAAGTTGTGGTGACAAAATTAGTCGTAAATCTCAGATTCAACAGTACATTGCACAAATATGTGACCTTAATAATCCAGAGAAGTGCATTAGTTTCAAAGCTATAATACTCAGAGACTTTCTTAAGAAATTACAGAAATATGACTTTAGATAGTAAAGCTGAGATGGAAAGTAATTTTCATTATTACCTTTTCCTATATGAGTTATTTAACCTACTTGGTTATATTTTGAAAGTTTCCCAATTTAAGGACAAATAAACTAAAATAATTTATATTTTGTGTATTCTAGGTTTAATGGTTTATATTTCAGAAAGACCTTGATTCGATGATATTGCCAATGGTTGGTTGGATACTTCCAGGTAAGTTTTTTTTTTTTTCTGTAAAGCAAAAGCTCACTAAAAGTTGCTATGTACCTATGCCTGAATTTTCTACTCCTTTGCTTTCTAAATCTAATGAGAGAAATCACATGAGCCACCTTTATCTTGAGATAAGAAACACCTCCTATTTTATTGTTCTGTTATATGTGACAATACCCTTATGTCTTCCTTAAAGGCTTATAGTGGTGTGTAGTAAATTAATAACTAATATGAGAATTACTTGGTAAAGATAAGTAGTAAACAAATAAAATAATGGAGAAAATATACATTTAATACTTGACTTTTTGTCATTTTTCCTTTTTTAAAAATTTTTATATACCAACCACAGTTTCCATTCCTCACTTCCTCCCACTCTCCCCAGAACCTCCAACCCTACCCCTATCCACACTTCAGGAAGGGTAAGACTTGTTAGAGGGAATCAGCAAAGCAAGCAACATTAGGTTGAGGCAGGACCAAGTTCCTTCCCTCTGCATCAAGGCTGAGCAAGGCATCCCACTGTGGTAATATTTTGTTTGTACTCTAACAAATAAGGATTGCCTCAAGATCAGAGGTCAGAGATAGCCACAGGTTAACTATAAAGGTTTGGAGATCTGTACAGACAGACAGAACGTGATATGGCTGTGCAGAAAGAGGAATATAATTATGGTAGGAGGAGACAGTAGTTCAGTCCTTTTTGGCTTAAGAGTTAGCAAGGTAAGAGTTGGCTGTGGCTTGGTCCTTTCTTAGATCTTTCAGTATTTGCCCTGATATCTGGTTCCAGGTTTTTGTATTAAGCTCAATTAGAACTCGTGCAACATGTGGTACCCAACGTGAGGCAACTACATACACATTAAACCTGAGAATGCTTGGGAAGGGATTCTAGACACAAAAGAACAGAGTTAAGTGCAGCTTCTTGGTAGTAGCATTTTCATGGGTGGGCTCTGTTTGCTAGAGCCAAGAAGAGGTTAAGGCCCTTTTAAGAAAGACTTCCTGACTCAGCATTAGCAGCTAAAACCTCACAGCTCTTTTAAGAGGCACTGCTACCAAACACTTAAACGACATTCATGAGCAGCTGGTAGTATGCCTCTTGGTTATGGCATGAACCTAGAAACTGCAGAGTTGTGGCAATAAATGTGGGTCCTGCCAGTATATCAGCCATGAAGCTAGACTTTCAGGAAGTCAAGAAATGGGGTGAAGCCAGGCACTGAAGCCACCACTTTAATCCTAGCAATGCTCCTTAGCAGATTAAAGACTCATGTGGACAGGAAAATGATAAAAATATACAGTAAAGACAGATTCATATAGAAAAACCTCTAAATGGCTTATAGTGTGTTAAAAATGTATGTAGGCTTGGGAGAGAAATGAAAAAGGATAAAGTTCTTTAAAAGTAGAGTAATAAAAAAGCATGTAAAGATGGAAAATTCACAGAGAATCTGGATACTGTATGTTATTGTATTGTTTTGGAATTGTTTAACTACTGAGGAAGGAGTAACAGCTACTAAAAGACATTTGATTATAAATACTGCTAGATTAAACCAACCTATATATTTTAAAAATATCTTGACTTCAAAATTTAAGTCAAAAGGCATATTGCTTTTGTAAAGAGTTTCTGCTTTTATTTCCACAGGAATGAGAGGCTGTGGATTCATTGTGGATTAAGAAAAAACAGGTTTGACTGATGAATAGCCCCTCAAAAAATCTCCAATACGAGTGTATGGCCCAGATGATCCAATGTCTTAGAATGCCTCTGTTGCAGTTTCCTCTGAGTTCTACATCCAAAACATATTCAAGGCCACTGGTTGAGGTGATCCAGTCTCACAGAACACTCCGGTCAAGACTTGACCATAATTCCAAATTTTCTCAGGGTCTCCAAAAGATTACCAATCTACAAAGTCTCCAAAAGCTCCCCAAATCTACAGAAATCAGTCTAGAAAACTACACCCACATTTCCTCAAATTGGGTTATGGATGTTTGTCTTTGTTTAGAATGTTGTTTACAAGTTGCTATGAATAGTGGTTAGTAAAAAAGCTAAACAAAGGAGATTAGTTTCAGGTTTTTGTTATAAAAACAAAAAAGTAAAAATGTTGTGGAATAATGCTTGTGTACATTGTAAAGATTTGTCACTTGTATTGGTTTAATGAAACTCTGATTGGCCAGGCAGGTAGTATAGGCAGGATGAAAAGACTAAGAGAGTTCTGGGAAGAGAAAAGGAAGAGATGTATTTGCCAGTGAGATACAGGGGAAGCAAGGTAAGAATGCCTTACTGAGAAAAGTTACCAAGCCATGTGGCTAAACATAGATAAGAATTATGGGTTAATTTATGTTGTAAGAGCTAGTTAAGAATAAGTCTGAGCAAAAGGCCAAATAATTTATACTTAATATAAGCCTCTGTGTATTTACTTGGTACTGAACAGCTGCAGGACCTGGTGGACAAAAACACTGTCTATATCCCATCATAGGGAATGGACTCCAAAAAGCCAGTTCATATACTATGGATAAATCTTGTTCTCACTGCCATCCCCCCCAAACCACAAGCCACACAACTGTCACTCACATTCAGAGGGCCCAGGTTGGTCACATATAGGCTCCTCAGCTGTTGGTCCAGAGTCCATGAGGTTCCAGGAGCTCAGGTCAGTTGTCTCTGTGGGTTTTTTGTCATGTTCTTGATCCCACATTTAATACTTGCTTCATTAATCTCAGCTGTTTATAATATTGTTGGTCTGCCTAAAATATATCAAATTAGCATACTTGAAAAGTAGTTTGAAATATCTTTAAGACAATTATTGGTTATCCAATACCAAGTGATCATCTAAGATCTCTCTCTCTCTCTCTTCTCTCTCTCTCTCTCTCTCTCTCTCTCTCTCTCTCACACACACACACACACACACACACACACACACACACATACACACAAACACAGATACAAATAAACATAATTGTAAAGTCTGAGCAGGTTACATTTTTATATTCAGGAACAAATGTTTGAAGAAGAAAAGTGAAGGAGGAAATGATGTAATTATATTTTAATTTTAAAATATGTAAAACAAACAAAAGAGTATAAATCAGTGTATCAACTCAAAGATTCCAGTTTTAATACTGTTACCATACTGTACTCATGAGCTAACATATGTATTATGATAATATGCCCATTTTTTTTCTGAGGAAAATATCCATCATAATTATTATAATAACAAAATGCATGTCCCCTTAAAGTAATATCACCTTTGAAATTATAGTTCTGTTGTTTTTAAAGAAAAGATTTATTTAGGGTGATAGTTTGAGAGTACACCTTGTGCTGAGGAAGGCATAATAGCAAGAGCTAAAAGCAACTGATCACAATGTATCACAATTATGAAGCAGAGAGAGTAATGCCAGGCGGGACTCAGATCCCTTTGTGTCTTATACTCATATCAAGGCCCCAGTCTATGAGATGACAAAACCCACAAGCAGAATGGGTCTCCCTACCTCAATTAAATCTTTCTGGAAATATCCTCATTCATAAACTCATCTCTTTTTTTTCTCTAATGACTATAACTATAGTCAAGTTGACAAGATTAACAATTTTCCCTACCAACTATCACTAGAATACTCTTAAAGCAAATTTCCCTTTGTTATTTCTTCTGATTCTAAATATCAAGTGTGTTTTTTAAGTATCATTTTTATTTACATGCGCAGAAATATATAAAGGGATAAAATTAGCCAATTATAAAGTTTATCATTTTGAAAGTCAAGCAGAGATCCCGGTAAATCTAAGAATTATCTTTCACATGATGTTAGCAATGATAAAATTAGTTTTAAATTTATTGAATTTTCCTCTTAAAGTACAGCTATACTTTATTATAATTCTTAATTTTTTCCTTTTTATTGAAAATTAATATTTTTTCTGTCACATTATGTATCCTTGATGTAGGAGGGTCATCTGTCTATGTGTTACTTTCATTGGTTAATAAAGAAACTGCCTTGGCTTTTGATAGGACAGTAGCTCAGATAGGTGGAATAGACAGAATAGAATGCTGGGAAGAAGGCAATGAGTCAGAAGCCATGGAGCCAGCCATCAGGTCAGACATGCTTAATCTTTCCCGGTAAGCCACCACCTCATGGTACTACACAGATTATTAGAAATGGGTTAATCAAGATGTGAGAGCTAGCCAATAAGAGGCTAGAGCTAATAGGCCAAGCAGTGTTTAAAAGAATACAATTTGTGTGTTGTTATTTCAGGTCATAAGCTAGCCAAGTGGCCAGGAGCCAGGCGGCAGGAACACGGCTCGCTGTTCCTTCTACATATCCTGATTATGATTTTCCTTCCTCCTACTCCTCCTAGTTTCTCCCTATATCCTCTCCAATCCAGATCTGTTTTTGTTTTGTTTTGTTTTGTTTTGTTTGAGATAAGGTGAGGTTTGACATAAGGTGGAGGTGTGACATAAGATGAGGCTATAGACAGTGTGGTTACTTGGTGTTTTGGGCATTAAGATGGTAATTACTTTGTTTTTTGTTTGTATCATGGTAAAGAAGTCTTGCTTTCTTCCTCCTTTAGGATTCAAGTATTTAAAGATCATGAGAAATAAACAGGGACAGATTTAGTATTCACTGGGTTGCCCTCCCAACACTATCCTGTATCTCTGTCTTTTCTTTTGTATCTCTGTTTTGTTTCTGCCTAACGTTTGTAATCCATATGCCCCTACCCTGGAACGTATGAACCCATTGAGGCTGGACCCTGACAGATGGCCTCAATGTGGGACTCATGACAGTTTTTGTTTTTTGTTTTGTTTTTCCTCTCTCTCATTAGAAAAAAAAAACATGCATCTATGATATAAAAATAAAAATAAAATAAGATAAGATAAAACAAAAACTACCACATCAGAATTAGAAAAGACAAAGAGTGGGTGAAAAAAGCATAAGAGAAGGCACAAGAATCAGTGACCCACTTATTTGCACACTTGGGAAACCCATAAAGACACTATACTGGAAGCCCTAACATGGAAATGACCTGGTGGAGACCTGTGTAGGCCCTGTGCTGGTGCTTCAGTGTCTGTGAGTTCATATGAGTTTTGATAATGTTGATTTTGAGGGTCATATTCTCCTAGTGTCCTCAGTCCCCTCTAGCTCTTATACTCATTCCACCTCCCCTTCCACAGGATTCCTAGAGCCCTGAGGGGAGAGTTTCCTCGGAGACTTCCCTTTCAGAGCTGATTGTTTCAAGGTCTTTTTCTCTCCACTATTTTTTAGCTGTGAGTCTCTGTATCTGTTCCTTTTTGCTGCAGGAGGAAGCTTTTCTGATGATGGCTAGACAAGGCTGTTTTATGAATATTGCAGGATGTCACTATGAGTCATTTTATTACTATATTTTAGAACTGTATTATTTGGCTTTATAACATTTTCAAAAGTATTTTCCCATAAGATAAAAGAATAAATTTTCTGTTTAGAATCTTATTTTATGGTTAAGTAGATTTTTGATTTCCTACTACAGGCCTATGTTTGCAGTGGATTCTGGGAGGTAAAAAGGATACAATAATTAGTCTGTAAATACTGAATCAGTAAAGGGTTGGAAACGTATTTATAAAACAGAAGACTTGAGAGAGTAATATTTCATGATTTTTTTCCTTCAATGGTAGCAGGAAGGTTATTTGATTAAAAAAAAACCAAAAAGGCAGTTTTTATTTTACATAAAAGAAAATAAAAGATTACACAAACCAAAAAGGAATTTAGAGTTTTGTTTTGTTTTTTTATTGACTTTTATTGAACTCTACATTTTTCTTTGTACCCTGCCCTGCCTCTCCCCTCCCCTTCAACCCTCTCCCAAAGTCCCCATGCTTCCAATTTATTCAGGAGATCTTATCTTTTTCTACTTCCCATGTAGATTAGATCTATGTAAGTCTCTCTTAGTGTCTTCACTGTTGTCAATGTTCTCTGGAATTGTGGTTTGTAGGCTGGATTTCTTTGCTTTATATTTAGCAACAACTTATGAGTGAGTACATATGATAATCGTCTTTCTGGATTACCTCATTCAAAATGATGTTTTCTAGCTCCATCTATTTGCCTGCAAACTTCAACATATCGTTGTTTTCTGCTGTGTAGTACTCCATTGTGTAATTGTACCACATTTTCCTTATCCAGTCTTCGATCGATTAAGGTTGTTTCCAGGTTTTGGCTATGACAAACAAAGCTGCTATGAACATAGTTGAGCACATATCTTTGTGGCACAACTGAGCATTTTTTGGATATACACCCAAAAGTGGTATTACTGGGTCTTGAGGAAGGTTGTTTCCTAATTTTCTGAGAAATCACCACACTGATAACCAAAGGAGCTGTACCAGCTTGCAATCCCACCAGCAATGCAGAAGGGTTCCCTTTACCCCACAACCTCTCCAGCATAAATTGTCATCAGTGTTTTTGATCTTGGCCATTCTTACAGGTAGAAGATACAATCTCTAAGCCATTTTGATTTGCATTCCTCTGATGACTAAGGATGTCAAGGATTTCCTTAAGTGTCTTTCTGTCATTTTAGATTCCTCTGTTGAGAATTCTCTGTTTAGGTCTGTACTCCATTTTTTATTGGATTATTTGTTCTTTTAATGACCAATTTTTTGAGTTCTTTGTATATTTTGGAGATCAGACCTCTGTCTGATGTGGGGTTAGATCTTTTCCCATTCTGTAGGCTGTTGTTTTGTCTTGTTGACTGTGTCCTTTGCTTTACAGAAGCTTTTCAGTTTCAGGAGGTCCCATTTATTAATTATTTCTCTCAGTGTCTGTGCTGCTGGTGTTTTATTTAGAAAGTGGTCTCCTGTGCCAATGTATTCAAGTATACTTCCCACTTTCTCTTCTATGAGTTTCAGTGTGGCTGAATTTATGTGAAGATCTTTGATCCATTTGGACTTGCGTTTTGTACTTGGTGATAGATAATGGATCTATTTTCATTCTTCTACATGTTGATATCTACATATGCCAGCACCATTGGTTAAACATGTTTCTTTTTTCTATTTAATATTATTTGCTTTTCTGTCAAAAAATCAGGTGTTTGAAGGTGTGTGGATTGATATCTGGGTCTTCTATTTGGTTCCATTGGTTCTTCTCTCTGTTTTTTTGCAAATAACAGACTATTTTCAGTACTGTAGCTCTGTAATAGAATTTGAAGTCAGGGATTATATTGCCTCCAGAAATTCTTTTATTTTACAGGATTGTTTTGGCTATCCTATTTTGTTTTGTTTTATTTTGTTTTGATTTTTTGTTTGTTTTTTTGTTTTTTGGTTTTTTTTGTTTTTTGGGGTTTTTTTGTTTTTCTATATGAAGTTCAATACTATTCTTTCATGGTCTGTGAAGAATTTTACTGGGATTTTGGTGGGCATTGCATGAAAACTGTAAATTGCTTTTGGTAAGATTGCCATTTTTACTGTGTTAATTCTACCTAACCAAAAGCATGGGAGATCTTTCTACTTTCTGATGTCTTCTTCAATTTCTTTCTTCAAAGATTTGAAGTTCTTGTCATACAAGTCTTTCACTTGTTTGGTCAGAGTTACTCCAAGATATTTTATGGTATTTGTGGCTGTTGTGAAGGGTGATATTTCTCTGGTGTCTTTCTCAGCCCATTTATTATCCACATACAGGAGGGCTACTGATTATTTTGAGTTAATCTTGTATCCTGCTATATTACTAAATGTGCTTATGAGTTATAGAAGTTCCTTGGTATAATTTTTGGGATCACTGATGTAAACTATCATATCATCAACAAATAGTGAGTTTGACTTCTTCTTTTCTGATATTTATATCCCCTTGATCTCTTTTTGTTGAACTATATTGAACAGATATGGAGAGAGTGTACAACCTTGTCTTGTTCCTGATTTCAGTGGGATCATTGTGAGTTTCTCTCCATTTAGTTTGATGTTGACTGTTGGCTTGCTGTATATTGCCTTTATTATGTTTAGGTATGTTCCTTGTATCCCTGCTCTCTCCAAGACCTTTATTATGAAGGGATGCTGTATTTTGTCAAAAGCTTTTTCAGCATCTAATGAGATGATGCTGTTATTTTTTATTTTTCAGTTTATTTGTACGGTGGATTATATTGTCATATTTTTATATGTTAAACCATCCTTGCATCTCTGAAATGAAACTGACTTGATCATGGTAGATGATGGTTCTGATGAATTCTTGAATTCAATTTGCCAGTATTTTATTTAGTAGTTTTGCATCAATGTTCATGAGTGAGATTGGTCTGTAGTTTTCTTTCTTAGTAATGTCTTTATGTGGTTTGGGTATCAGGGAAATTGTAGCCTCATAAAAAGAGTTTGGCAATTTTCTAATTATGTTTCTATTGTGTGGAACAATTTGAGGACTGTTGGTATTAGTTCTTTGAAAATCTTGTAGAATTCTGTGCTCAAACCATCTGGTCCTGGGCTTATTTTGATTAGAAGACTTTTGATGGCTGTTTCAATATCTTCAACAGTTATAGGTCTGTTTAATTTGCTTGTCTTGTCTTGATTTAATCTTGGTAAGTGATATTTATTCAGAAAGTTATCCATTTCCTTTCAGTTTTCCAATTTTGTGGAATAAAGGTTTTTGAAATATGACCTGATGATTCTCTGTATTTTCTTCATGCCTGTTGTTATGTTCCCATTTTCATTTCTGATGTTGTTAATTTGGATATTCTCTCTCTGCCTTTTAGTTAGTTTGGATAAAGGTTTGTTTATTTTGTTGATTTTCTCAAAGAACCAACTCTTTGTCTCATTGATTCTTTGTACTGTTTTCTTTGTTTCTATTTTGTTGATTTCAACTCTCAATTTGGTCATTTCCTGCCATCTTGTTCTCTTGGGTGAGCTTGCTTCTTTTTGTTCTAAAGTTTTCAAATGTTCTATTAATTCACTAGTGTGGGATATTTCCAGCTTCTTTATGTAGGTATTTAGTGCTATGAACATTCCTCTTAAACACTGCTTTCTTTGTGTCCCATAAATTTGGGCATGTTGTGTAGTCATTTTCATTGAATTTTAGGAAGTCTTTAATTTCTCCATTTATTTCTTCCTTGACCCATTGATAATTCAGGTGAGCATTGTTTAATTTCCATTTGTTTGTGGGCTTTCTGGAATTAGTGTTGCTGTTGAACTCTAGTTTTCAGCCATGGTGAACTGATAAGATACATGGGGTTACTCCAATATTTTTGTATTTGTTGAGGTTTGTTTTATTATCGAGTATGTGGTCAGTTTTTGAGAAGGTTCTATGAGGAGCTTAGAAAAAGGTATATTCTTTTCTGTTTGGATGGAATATTCTATAGATATCTGTTAAGTCCATTTGAGTCATAACATCTCTTAGTTCCCTTATCTCTGTTCATTTTTTTTGTCTGACTGTCCTCTCCAGTGGTGAGAATATAGTGTTGAAGTCTCCCACAGTTAGTATGGGGTTTAATGTGTGATTTAAGCTTGAGAAGTGTTTTCTTTTGTTGTTGTTTTCATATAAGGTTGCACTTGTATTTGGGGCATAGATATGTTCAGTATTGAGATTTCCTTTTGATGGATTTTTCCTGTGACTAATATGAAATATCCTTCTTTGTTCTTTGTCTTTTTGGTTGATATTAGTCTGAAGTCTATTTCCTTAGATATTAGGATAGCTACACCAGCTTGTTTCTTAGGTCCATTTGATTGGAAATTTTTTTCCAACCCTTTCTTCTGATGAGATGTTTGTCTTTGAGGCTGAGGTGTGTTTCTTGTATGCAGCAAAAGAATGGATTCTGTTTTCATATCAAATCTGTTAGCCTGTTTCTTTTTATAGGCAAGTTGAGTCTAAGGGATATTAATGACCAGTGATTGCTATCACCTGTTAATTTAGTTTTCATTGCTGGTGATGTTAATTTGTGCGTTTTCCCTTTCTGGGTATTTGCTGCTGTGAGATCATCAATTGACAGTGTTTTTGTTGATGTAACCAACTTCCTTGGGTTGGAGTTTTCCTTCTAGTACTTTGTGTAGGGCTGGGTTTGTCACTAGGTTGTGGTTAAATCTGGTTTTGTCATGGAATATGTTGTTTTGTCCTTCTATGGTGATTGAAAGTTTTGCTGGGCATAGTAGTCTTGGCTTGCATCCGTGGTCTCTTAATGTCTGCATAATGCTTCACCATGACCTTCTGGCTTTCAATGTCCTAAATGAGAAGTCAGGTGTAATTCTAATAGGTCTAGGTCTACCTTTATATGTTACTTGGCCTTTTTCCTTTGCAGCTTTTAATATTCCGTCTTTATTCTGTATGTTTAGTGTTTTGATTATTATGTGGCAAAAAGGATTTTTTTAATCCAGTCTATTTGGTGTTCTGTAAGCTTCTTTTATCTTCATAGGCTTATCTTTCTTTACGTGGGGAAAGTTTTCTTCTATGATTTTTTAAATATATTTTCTGTGCTTTTAAGTTGAACTTCTTCTTCTTCTATACCTATTATTCTTAGATTTGGTATCTTCATGGTGTCCCATATTTCCTGGATATTTTGTGTTAAGCTTTTGTTAGATTTAATGTTTTCATTGAGTGATGAATTTATTTCCTCTATTGTATCTTCAGTGCTTGAGATTCTGTCTTCTATCTCTCATATTCTGCTGTTTATTTTTATATTTGTGGTTCTTGATTGTTTTCTCATGATTTCTTGCCAGAAGCAAAGACCTGTATTTTGAGATCTGTATTTTGTTTACAGCCATCTTAAGCTCACCAGTTAAGTAAAATATTCACCTCTATCCTCTCTGCAGTATAAAATCCCGGCCTAGGAAAATCAACCTGGTATCTTATCTCCTAGTGAGACCTGAACCTGCAGGCCCCAAGCTTTTAAAAATAATTAGCATTTCCTTTGTTAGTCAACAATCACAGACCCTCAGTATTTCTTGATCAGCTAGGGACATCTCCAGATCTGAATTCCAGCAGACCTGACACCTTCCCCTCCCACTTGCCCATTTTGCTATATAACAGGTTTTGAGAAATAATGAAACAGGGCTTGATCAGAAATCCTATCCTGCTGTCATTTCCTGTGTCTTTGTCCTTCCATTCCTCTCCTCCACGTTTATCAGGGATCCCCATTCATATCCCACTGGCAGCCTTTTGCCCCTCCCCTCTGCAGCTTCTGTTATGTCATGGCGGCTCAGCAACAGAGCAAATCATGCCTTTAGGTCACTCTCATTAAACTTAAAGTCCTTACAGCTCAAAAATTGTAACTTTTTCCCACAACACGTGGCTGCCGCCATCTTGGCTAAGGGCCAGATGGATCAGGTGATTTGTCGCCATCTTGGCTGAGAGCCAGGTCAGGTAACCAAGCGCTCCCAGTTTTACCAGGTTTTTTCCCCTGGTTTTCACTGAAATCCTCCTGTTACCTTTATTACATATGTTTTACGCAAATGGTATCTTTGATAGGGCACATCAAAGTCATCCACGTTGCCTAATTCCTGTTCACTCTTTCTATGTATAATAATTGTTCATTACATCTCATTTCAGATTACAAAATCCTAAGGCTCATATTTTAAACTAGTATGTACTTTTAAGTCTCTTACAAAAATGCCTTATATTTAATATTAAGCTGTTCTCTACCATTATCAATTCTGGCATTAACCTTCTATTGCCAGCAGTTTCTTCTTTCTGCCTTTTTACGAGTCTGGATCTCACCTGTTAAGAGCCAGTATAATGCAGCTATATTTAATCCAGCCCTCAACTGCTCAGAGATCTGGAGAATGTGATATTTAAATATTTAATTATTAAAAAAACTTTTCATAACAAAAAGACACAGGTTGGCTCCTAGCAGCAGCTCTCTGCTCCCTCCAAAGAAGACAGACATGCGCAGAACAATGTCTTTCTGCAGTTTGCGTCAACTGCCGAGCGCTGACAATTGGGTAAAACTGCCTTTCGTCTAAACTAAAGACCTCTAGACGTGGACAGAATCACTGGAATCGACAAGCCTAGCTTCTCAGGTCAAGGTAGGCCTGTCTTCCTACAGATTTCTTAGCCCACAGGGTCTTCTGGAGCCTGGCAGGCCTGCGCTAAATAACAAAGGTCAAGTACAACCTTCAGCAACCATGGAGGACCCAAAAAGAGTAGCTCTGGATGCCAACCAAGTAAGTTCTCTGTCATTTTTTAATCAGTAACTCAAGTAAAATCTTATCCTTCTCAAAGATCTCTGACAGTTTGATAGCAGAGAGGTTTTACCAGGTTACCTCACCAAACAAATTTCAAATCAAAATTATCTCTTATGCTACAGTCATTATATGTCTAAAACTTCTGTTTTCACAAACCCAAGGAGTTCTTGTGAGTTCCAGGGAGCCGAATGAAGGAATCCATCTTAAACAGGTCAGATACCCACTCAATTACCTGGTCCAAAAATTTTTCCCTTAACTTTGTTCTTTGTTCTGCCAATACCTCAAACAGGATAAAGGACACTAGACATTTCCATGCCACAGACACTGGTCAGAATCAAAGAGACCAGCTATGCCAGGATGTGACCAGCACCCAGCCTTCTCTCGGGCCCCCCCCCAAAGACGACGCCCACAATCAGCCGGAAGCAGTCTTGAGAATTCGCCGCCCCAATTCCTTCAAACTGTGGTGTCTAATCGGCTTTTTATTATAAGGAATATGTGGGAATGTTATTCTTTTGGTTGCCTGCCCCTTTAGGAGGCAAGCCACACCCACTCCTGGGAACCCCTGACCTCTCATTGCCATCTTAAACACTCTCTCTCTTCCTATCCCCTCTGGCATGTGCACACGTGTCTGTCTGTCTGTCTCTCTCTTTCTCTCTTGACATGGAACACCAGCAAACCCACTTAGGAGTTTATTAGAGGGGAGTGTGCACAGGCCTGGATATCGAGGTGCAGAGAGAGAGCCAAAGATAGCATGTCCAGATTTTAAAGGCTGCCCCGCACATGTACACAGGGGCTTGGTGTGACTATGTCACACTGATGATATAGATGACAGGTGACTCATGCATGCATGCAAGAGTTTAGCTGAGTCATATGTGGATGTAACCATGCAAGTGTGTACATGTGTCACGTGGGGCCTTATGTGCCCGAGGACCTGACTGCACGTGTCTGCCTTTAGAACCCGAAAGTGTAGCTTATCTGTGGCTGAATAATTACATTCCACCCTTTTGATTATAATAAAGATTTGGGAGACTTGGGGGGTCTTAATGGATGGGAATGGGGCATCGTCAGGTCTCTCATGACTGCTTCACGCTGACTTTGTGGGCATCAAGGAGTTGAGATGCTTGACCATGTCCTGGGGTGGCTGATTGCTGTTGTATTTTCCAGGCTCTGAGGAACTGGCTGGCTGATAGCTTGGACATCACAAGATGCTGGAAAGGCAGAAAATTATGCCTGGAAAAAATTTAGATCCCAGTGATTAAGAAAGGAGAGTCCCAAGATGTAAGATAGAGGAGGGTCTTTTGGGAGGGGGTGGAGGAGGGAATTTCCCAGGGGTTCCTGAGACCAGGAAAGGTAAGGGAAGAATTAAATGATACTTATTCTGGGTGAGTCTGGTCCGTTTAGGTAGGTTCAATTCACTCCCTGGAGCTTATTTTAAAAATGTTTGAAAAGAAATTTTAGACATATTAAAAGTTTATGATTACGATGATAGAATGGAAGATTGTGGGGGGGGAAGAAGGAGGAAATTATTAAAAGAATAATTATTAGACCCTTTAATGTTTTACCTGAAGTAAATCCTAAGGCACTGGTTTTCCTTTTGCATCATGGTATTACCTTAACATCCAGGAAACACTGCTGCAGTCAGTGATAAACCTGTTATGTTAATGTCTGTTTTGTGAGTTTTTTGGTGTTTGGGGCTACAAACTCGTTATTGTTTCTTACCACCTGGGCTTTTGACAGTCCTTGTACCTCCGGCTCTATGTTTAATGATGGTCCCTGTAATAACAGCTGAGTGGTTAACTAGAAATTTAAGCATGACATTGAAGATGTGGAGAAGTTGGTAAAGCAGATAGGAGAAAGGGGAAGAGGGAGAGTATATGAAGTTTTTTAGCACAGGAGATTTGAGTAATGATGAGGCTTTTATTTTTCTGGAACTGGAGAGAAAGTGGCTGACCTTGGTGTTCTCTGGAACTTAAAGGAACAGGGACCTGTTTGAGTTACTGTATATGGGGGAGTATCTTGAGCTGGAAGAGTAAAAGGTTTAAGATGCGACAGGTGAATCCAATGAGGAAATCCCATGAGCTTGGCAGCTATGGGAGTTACAAGAATCACTTTAAAGGGGCCCTACCATTTAGGGGAAAGGAGTGAGGGGCATTGATCTGGGGGAGAGAATAATACCTGGTACCCTATTTTAATCATCAGTGGGCATGAATTAACACATGGCTGAGGTAATGAGTAGTCAGTAAAGTCCCATAATAGAAAGATAGATGAATTGAGTAAGATAGACAGTTGAGTAAGCAGGGGATCAGGAAGGGGAGGAGATTTAGGTGAGAGGCTGGGGTTAAAATTGGCTACCCATACATGACTTCAAAGAGCAAGCTGAAAAGGGAGCTTTTGGGGAGAGCCCTAAGCCTAAGAATGGCCAGAGGCAAAAGTTTTACCCAGTCGAGATGAAGCTCCTGTGACATCTTAACAAGAATATTTTTTAAAGAGCAGTTAGTTCATTCTACCTTCCCTGAAGAATGAGGGTGGTGTGGGATGTGAAAATGCCAGAGGATGTTAAGAGCCTTGGACAAATTTTGGGAAATCTGGGAAGTGAGCTCTGGGCCATTATCTAACTGAAGAGAGGTTGGGATTCCAAACCCGGGGGGATATTTCTTGGAGAAGAACATTGGAAACTGTCTAGGCCCTTATTAGTGGTGGGAAATCCTTCAATCCACCCAGACATTGTGTCCATCAAGACCAGGAGATATTTAACTCTTCTGACCGTGGGCATATGCATAAAATCCAGCTGCCAGTCAGTTCCTGGAATGGAGCCCCTGGCCTGGTGGGTGGGGAAAGGGAAGCAATGGTATTTGGTCTTGGAATGGGACTTTTGACAAATTTAACAAGAGGCGGTGATAGCTTTTAAGAACTCTAAGTCCTCAGGGGTGGGTTGGAGGTGAGCCTTGACAAAATGAAACAGAGATTTACTATTAGGATGAAAGAGCTGATGTAAGTAGGACAGAATTTTCTGGGTGTCAGGGGGTATCTGTGAGAATGCAGGCTGTACTGTATGAACCCCCTGAAATGATTGAGGTAGGTTTGAGCTCTGGAATGTTGCTGTTCTATCTGCTTGGACAGCCCAGTTATTTTCCTTGGAAACAATGGAACTGTCAGTCTGATGAGACTGACAGTGAATAATTACTATAACTTTGGGGAAATGGGAGACTTTTAACAAGTCCATAATGTAACCTGAGTTAGTTATGGATCCTCCTTTCATTGTAAGAAGCCCACGCTCCTTCCAGAAAGCTGTGTGGGACAGGAGGATATGAAAGGCATATTTGGAGTCTGTGTAAACATTTAAAGAGTGTCCTTTTGCTAACTGGAAGGCATGGGTAAGAGTTATCGACTCAGCCTGCTGATTAGTGGTATGGGCAGGGAGTGCCTGTGCTTCCATTACTCCAGTGTCTGATACTGTGGCATAGCCTGCTCTATCGGTCCCATCACATAAAAAGGAGCTACCATCTGTGTACCAGGTATAAGTGGCCTGGGACAGTTTGCCCTCCTGTATATGTGAGGTGTGGGGCAGTAGATCCTCTAAGATCTCTATGCAGGAGTGAGATGGGAAGTAATTAATGTTAGGTTGGGGTAGAAGATTTGAGATATTAAGGGGTGGGCAGCATTGGAAAGTGAGTGTGGCATCTTCTACTAGTGCCACCTGGAGTGAAAGAACTCGGGAAGAGGGTAAGTTTTGTAATCTTTTCTAAGTTAAGAGATGAGACAGATTGTGGTGGGAGAAGACAGTGGTGGGTGACCCAAAGGTTAGTTTTTTTGACTCATGAATAAGAAGCTCAGCAGCTGCTAAAGCACGTATGCAGGGTGCCCAGCCCTGAGTGGTAAGGTCCATCTTCTTTGACAGATATGCTACAGGTTTAAAGGAAGGTCCCATCTGGTGTTCTAGAACCCCAAGGGCAAATCTCTCCTTCTCTGCTACATAGAGGGAGAAAGGACGTGTTAAATCTGGGAGATAAAGAGCTGGGACCTGGACAAGGGCTTGCTGAAGTTTCTGAAAAGGTTTGGTAACAGGATGGAGAAGGGGATCATGCAGAGAGCCTAGCACTTCCTTGTATAAGGGGCAGGAAAGGAGAGAAAAAGTGGGGATTCAGGAATGCAAGAAGCCAGATATTCCTAGGAATGATAAAACTTCTTCTTTTGTGGAAGGAACTGCAAAGGACTGAATTAGTTTCTTTCTGTCTAGGTTAATAGTCTTTTGAGTTGAGGTTGTAGTTAATCCAAAAGAAATGACCTGAGGAGTAGACATTTGGGCCTTAGAAGGTAAGACTCTATAGCCCCCTTTGGACAGGAAATTTAAAAGAGTGGAGGTATCAGTTTTGCTGATCTCCAAGGATAGACTACAAAGTAAAATGTCATCCACATATTGTATGAGTTTATACTTAGGGAGAGACAGTGGGAGCAGGTCAGAAGCTAAAGCCTGGCCAAACAGGTGTGGGCTGTCATGGAATCCCTGGGGAAGGACAGTCCAGGTAAGCTGTGTGGAGAGGTGAGTGTCAGGATCAGTCCAGGTGAAGGCAAAGATGTTTGAGATTGAGAACTGAGATGAATAGAGAAAAAAGCATCCTTGAGGTCTAGAACGGAGAAGTGGGAGGTTCCTGGAGGAATAATGGAAATAAGTGTGTAAGGGTTAGGCACTACATGATGAAGAGGGACCACTGCAGAGTTAATGAGCCAGAGGTCTTGAACCAGGTGATAGGTCTCATTAGGTTTTTTAACAGCAAGTATAGGGGTGTTAAAGGGAGAAGAGGTGGGGCATAGTAGGTTTTTTTCTTAAGAGGTCAGAAATAATAGGCTTAAGTCCCTTAAGGCTCTGGAGAGAGAGGGGGTACTGAGCTTGGATAATGTACTTAGTAGGATCTTGTAATTGGATAACAATGGGGGAATGGTGTTAACAACAGAGGGGTTTTGGGTGTCCCAGACTTGGGGATCTACCTGGGTGACTAGTAGAGGAAAAGACACATTGGGGCTGGGAGGTTGGGAGACTAGGAGAAGGAGGAGTGGAGCTACTGGAGAGTCTGGGGGTAAGGTAAATGGGAGGAGCAAAAGAAATGGAAGCTCCTACCTTTGCTAAAATATCTCTTCCCATGAGAGGTACTGGACAGGTTGGCATGACTAAAAATGAATGAGTGAGCTAAATACCCCTAAAAACACAGTTAAGTAGTGGGATCTGCTGAGGTATATAAGGCTGCCTCCGTTACCCCAACAATAAGGAAACTAGAAGGAGAAGTAGGCCCCCAAAATTCTTTCAGTACCAAGTATGTGGCTCTAGTGTCCAAGAGAAAAGAGATGGCCATCCTGATACTGTGATGTTTATCCATGGCTTCCTGTTATAGATGATGGTTGTGGTTGGGTCAAAGGAGCCCAGGTGGCCTCACTCATCCATGGCCAGACCTAGAAGATCAACTTGGGAATTTTCTGGGTTTGATGTCTCCATGTCACTACATGCACGAGCACAATCTACTGCCCAATGTCCTTCCCTATGGCATCTCAGATAAGGTCTCATGGGACCAAGATGAGAATTAGGGCATGCTGTGGCCTAGTGACCAATTCTACCATGTTTGAAACATGAGCCTGGCAGTTCTCAAGCCCCCTGGAGCAAGGGAGCAGCATGGACAACACGGATCGGTTGGTCTGTCACCTCAGCTGGTCGGGAGGCCGTGGTTAGAACATGACAATGATTTCGGGCTCTGTCATTTCTTGCATGGTATACCTTAAAAGCCAGCTCTAAGTCTTCTGCCTGTGGGATCAGGGGCCTTTCTCCAAACGTTTAAGTTTAGCTCTAATGTCAGGGTAGCACTGATTAAAAAAATGAGACATGAGTAACTGACCTCCTTCCACAGTTTCTGGATCTAAGTTAGTATACTATAACAGAGATTTTGTGAGGCATTCCAAAATGCAGAAGGATTTTCCTTCATATCTTGAATGATCTCTGAGAGTTTAGTACAGTTTACTGGCTTGAGGGCAGCTTACAAAGACCTGCCAGGAGGCAAGTCAAAAACCAGTCCCTAGCTAAAATCCCACCTGGAGTATGATAATCCCAGTGTGGCTCTTGCTCTGGGACTGCCTCTGCTCCGGGAGGGTGGGAGGCAAGAGTTTGGTGAATCTCATCTGCATGTAGTCTGACCTGCTCCCAAACTCGCCTGCACTTTTCAGGAAGTAGGTTATTAGATAAGATCATATAGATGTCATGGAAGGTAAGATTATAAGACTGGGTAAGATATTGGAATTGTTTTATAAAAGTGGTAGAATTAGATGTATAGGACTCCAGGTTTTGTTCTATATGGGAGAGTTCTGAGAGTGAGAAAGGAACTTGTACCCTAATCAATCCATCTATGCCAGCCATCTCTCACAACAGGAGAATTGTAGCAAGCTTGGCTTGGTTAGGGTTAGGTTCCATAGCAGCACGTGAGCGTGTGAGATAAGTTGTAAAGGTGGGTGCCAGAGCAGGGTGGCTGCTGCAGCCAGGCACCAGAGAAGAAGAATGATTCAGTGGGGCTCCTGGAGCAGGTAGTGGTGGGGAGAGAGAGCTGAAGAACAAGCAGAGGAAGGTAGAAAGGCAGCAGGAGGTAAAAGAGCAGAAGTATCTGCCTGATGAGGTTGGGGAGATATGGATTCCTTAGCGTGGTCAGAAGCAGTGCATAAAGGAACCAGCATAGAAACAAGAGTAGGAGCTAAAGTGACAATAGTAGGAACTGGGGTTGAAGGAGTGCCGGCAGGGGCTGAAGGGACAGGAGCAGAAACAGGGGTTGAAGGAGTGACAGCAGGGGCTGAAGGGACAGGAGCAGAAACAGGGGTTGAAGGAGCGACAGCAGGGGTTGAAGGAACAGGAGTAGAAACTGGGGTGATGGGGTTAGCTGCCTCCTGAGGTAGAAAAGGTGGGAATTAATTAGCTGGGTTCAGAGCAGAAGTAGAGGGTTCTTTCAGTATAGACGGAATAGCCAGAAATGTGAGCAAGCAAATAGCTTGCAAGGAAAGAGGGCTTAGGCTTAGAGCTTAAATAGTAAAAGACTTGGATGTAAGGAAACTCCTTCCATTTGCCTGTGTGCTGACAGTAATTAGAAAGCTCCTATAAAATATCAGGATCAAAGGTGATGTTAGGCAACCACTTTAGATTTCCATCTAAATTGTAACGAGGCCATGTTTTTGAACAAAGGTGGACAAGTGTGGGAATTTGTAGGTAGGGCATTAAGACCTGGTGTTTCAGGGCCTCTAAAAGGCATCCCAGGCGGGAGGCTGGATTGATGGGTTTGAATGGCTTGCTTCCCATTGTTGAGACCATGAAAACACGCAAAACCACGACACCACAAGGCCTATTAGTAGGATGCCTCCCCCTTTAGGCAGGGTACAAATCAGTGTGTCACAAGACCTCTGGAAGGGCGTCCCTTTGCCACGGGTGGGACGGTTAGGCCTATCTAGATCTGTTTGGGATGACTCAGAACCCAGCAAGGCCAGAGGCTTCTGTGAGTGGCCTCTCTACAGCGCAGAAAAAAAAAGAAAAGAAAAGAAATGGAAAAAAAAAAAAAGAGAAAGAAGGATCTGAGGGACCCTGGGCCCCCAGTCACGGGTGGATTGGCCCTGGTCCATTCCAAACAGAATTTCAACTGAAGGAGGCAATCCACAGATGAATGTCAGGAAAGGAAGCAACCATAGCCTTGAAGACCATGGTTGGGGGCAGTCCTCCCATTTCTAGGAACAACAGAGGGTTGCCAGAGCTCAACGCTCAATTCCTCAGGTTCAGAGAAATGGTTAAGTTGGCCAGAATGGGGAAACTCACCATTTGAAGCAGATGTTGATCAGAGAAATCAAGCTCAGGCATATGGAACACGAGGTTGTTTTGGAGAAAATCCCAGGATCAGGATCCCGACCCCTGGGGAGAGAGGGGCTTGGGGAGGGAGAGCCTCTTGAGTCTCACGGCACCAGTGAAATTACCTGGCATGAGTGAGAAAGAGACATGGACTGCCAACAAATCCACTTAGGAGTTTATTAGAGGGGAGTGTGCACAGGCCTGGAGATCAAGGTGCAGAGAGAGAGAGAGAGCAAAAGACTTCCCCCGCACATGTGTACAGGGGGTTGGCGTGACTAGGTCACACTGTTGACATAGATGACGGGTGACTCATGCATGCACGCACAGGTTTACCTGAGTCATACGTGGATATAACCACGCATGCGCAAAAGCACATCGGTCATGCGGGGCCTTTTGTGCCCAAGAACCTGACCACACATGCCTGCCTTTAGAATCAGAAGTGCAGGCTTATCTATGGCTGAATAATTACGTTGAGTAACATTGCTGCACATGGAGGGCAGGCCTGTCCACGCACCTGAACCATCGCGGCCAGAGGGTAATCCAATGGTTCGCGAGGAATTTCCATGGGAAACCCAACCATGAGTCAGATTTGGAGGTTTTCAACACAGTGATGCAAGTTAAAAAAAAAAATTACCATGGGACAAGCATTCAGTAAATAGGATATGTTTATTCACAGACTCAAGGAGTCCATCAAAACATGGAGAGTAAGGGTAAAAAAAAAAGATTTGAAAAAGTTCCTTGACTCTATTGGGGATCTTTGTCCGTGGTTTCCCCTGGAAGGAGCTATTGATGAGAAGCATTGGCTAAGAGTAGGGGATTTTTTTAAAGACATTTATCGTTCCTTTGGGCCTGAGAGAGTCCCAGTCTCAGCCTTTTCCTATTGGAATCTTATTAATGACATCCTTGGGGTTTATAATCATTATCCAGATATTAAAAGTTTAATTACTGAAGGGGAGAAGGTGCTTAAAGAAACCCCCCAGCCTGTGACTAGAGCAGCCTCGCAGCCGCCCTCCCACTGCCCATCTATTATCATTGATATGTCTGACGAAGAGACTATCCCTTTAAAACCTGTCTCTGATCATATTGTGCCTCAATTAGAGTCCAAATCACCTAAAAACCAACTATACCCTGATTTAAAAGATCTTTGTGATACCTTAACATCTGAGAAAGAGGCTTCCTTGGAGGGAGAGACATCAAAATACCATAATGTGGACCCGCCACCCTTAAAGGGGAAGGATGCAATTGCCTCTTTGGTGCTCTCTGTGGCAATGCTAGTTGCACCCACTATTCCTGCCATTCCTGTCCTTCCCTGCATTAAGCAAAAAATTCCTTTACCCCCCCCCTTTTGCCCTCTCCCTTATTCATTCCCCTTCTGTGCCCCAGTCATGGACGATGATTTTAGCCCCAAAAATTCTCCAGCCAGGCAGGCAAAGAAAAATGTTTTATCTGAAGTCTCTGCCCTTTGGTAACTTTTAGCCAAGCAGCGGAAAGAACTGCAATTAATGAGGGAACTTGAGGAGGTAAATAGAGAATTGGCTGATTTTGCTCTCCCAAAAATCATTAAACAAAAGAATTCCTCCAAAAAGGGCCCTCAGCAGTCTAGATCAGTCCTAACTTTTCAAGTCACCCATAGCCTAAGATCAAAGCATTCTGAAGATAAAGAGGAAGAGGAGGAATCTGTAACACAGGGACCTGGAAGGTCTCCTGGGGAGGATGCTAATTTTCCTGACTCTGCCTAAGGGGAGGAAAATAATCCCCAATCAGGTTCTGCCTCTGGGGACAAGGGTTTAGAAGCCACCATACAAAGATAGAAAAACTTAAGTTTACCATATTTGGAAAAATTAAAGGCCACTGTTGCAAATCACGCGTCCATTGCGCCTTTCACCTTAACATTATTAGAGAGTTGCAGTGACAAATGGTTAACCCCCAATGATTGGAATCGCTTAACAGGAGCCACACTTAGAGGAGAAGATAATATTTTATGGAGGACTGAATTTACAGAGAATTGCAGGGAGCTAGCAGTACATAATCAGAGAAAAAGATCTTCTAAACATTGGACCTTGTAAAATTTGTTGGAGGAAAGTTCTTATAATACAAATGAGATTCAAGCCTGATTTCTCCCAGGGCTATTAACTCAGATTCAACAAGCAGGTCTGAGGGCATGGCAACGACTACCTCCTAAGGGGTCTGCTACCATCCCCTGGCAAAGATTAGACAAGGCCAGGAAGAGCCCTACAGTGATTTTGTCAACTGGCTAAATGAAGCTGCAGAGAGGCTTTTTGGAGTGGAGAAAACGGAAGTCCTTTTGTAAAACATCTAGCCTTTGAAAATGCCAACCCTGCCTGCCAGGAAGCTATAGCCTCCTATAAGAGAGGCAGTCTTTCTGACTATGTTAAACTCTGCTCCTGCACTGGCTCTTCTCATGCATTTGGCCTGCCTGTCGTAGTGGCTCTTCACCATGGTGGAATAGGCACTCAGTCCAAGCATGTTTTAACTGTAAACAGCCTGGCCATTTTTCCAAAGAATGCACTGTTCCCTGCTCCAGTGCAGCAGACCGCCCTCCTCCTACTTCTCTCTGCCCACAATGCCATAAAGGAAAGCACTGGGCTTCAGAATGCAGATCTAAGAAAGATGTTCAGGGCCAGCCCCTGCCATCCAAGCTGCAGGGAAACTCCCAAAGGGGCCAGCTCCAGGCTCCCACTCAAAGGACAATCCATGGGGCTGTCAAGTTTGTCCATCAAGCAAATCCCCCTCAGACCAGTCCAGGTGCCACTCAGCCAACCATAGAACTGTTTCAGACCTCTGGCAAGCAACTGCCAACAGCACAGGGCTGGACCTCTGTTCCACCTCCCATGCAGTACTAACCCCTGAGATACACGCTCAGGCGCTAGGGACTGGAATTTATGGCCTTCTGCCTGCTGAGATGTTTGGGCTCATATTAGGAAGAGCTAGTCCTGTTTTATGAGGGCTTCAGGTCACTCCTGGGGTCATTGATAATGATTTCACTGGGGAGATTAAAATCGTTGCCTCTGTAAACTCTGGTGTCATGACAGTCCCACCAGAAGAGAGAGAGGCTGGCCCAACTCCTTCTCTTCCCACTCCAACACTTTAATGACAGATACTATAAAAAAATTCGCTCAGATGATCCCCCTGGGTCCTCTGATGCCTATAAGATTCAGCAGATTTGCCGGGCGGTGGTGGCGCACGCCTTTAATCCCAGCACTCGGGAGGCAGATGCAGGCGGATCTCTGTGAGTTCGAGGCCAGCCTGGTCTACAAGAGCTAGGTCCAGGACAGGCTCTAAAAAAAGCTGCAGAGAAACCCTGTCTCGAAAAACCAAAAAAAAAAAAAAAAAAAAAGATTCAGCAGATTTCACTTAATCGCCCCTCACTTAAACGTTATTTAAATGGTAGATTATTTTCTGGAATCCTAGATTAAGGGGCAAATGTTACTGTAGTGATGAGCTGCCAGCAGGCCTGCTTTTCATCCCACCCAACTCCCGACTGCCTGGCTAGCTCATGCCCCGAAATAACAACACACAAATTATATTCATTTAAACACTGCCTGGCCCATTATTTTCAGCCTCTTACTCACATCTTGACTAACCCATATCTAATAATCTGTGTAACACCACGAGTGGTGTCTTACATGGAAAGATTTAGCACGTCTGACCTGCTGGCTGGCTTCATGGCATATGTCCCAGAGAGCAGAGGCAGGGCGACTGTCTGAGCCATCTACCTCACTTCCTTCTTCCTGTTCTGTCTACTCCACCCACCTAAGGGCTGGCCTATTAAATGGCCAAGTCAGTTTCTTTATTAATGAATGAAATCAACACAAGCAGAAGACTCTCCTACATCATGCTACAGTCATCTCTGAGAAAGATTTGCCCCCCTCTTGGCCCCTAACAGTCTCTCATACTCACCACAGAGGAATTGATCAGACTTCAAACCCTAAACTTAGTTCCCAGATCCTAACATGGACTGATGAAGAAGGCAATTCTGACTCAGTGACACCCTTTGTGGTCCCTGGACTACCTGTTAATCTTTGGGGTAGTGATATTCTTACACAGATGAATATTATAATGTGCAGCCCCAATGAGGTAGTTACTAAACAGATGCTTAAGCAGGGATTTCTCCCAGGGAAGGGACTGGGCAAGCATTCCCAGGGTATTAAGGAACCCATTTCTATGCCACAGAAAATAGATAAAGAGGGACTGGGTGCTCCCCCTCCTTTGCCTTTTTCCTAATGGTCATTGCTATTCCTGCACTCCATGCAGATAAGATCACCTGGAAAACGAGTGATCCTATCTGGGTTGATCAATGGCCTTTAACCAGAGAAAAAACAATGGCAGCGATAGAGTTAGTGCAGGAACAGCTTGCTGCCGGACATATAGAGCCCACTAATTCCCCATGGAATTCACCCATTTTTGTTATTAAGAAAAAATCTGGCAAATGTCAGCTGCTATAGGATTTAAGAGCAATAAATAAAGCTATGATCCTTATAGAAGCCCTTCAACCAGGCCTCCAATCCCCGGTAGCTATTCCCTCTGGACATTTTAAAATTGTCATAGACCTTAAGGACTGCTTTTTTTATCATCCCTCTGCATCCTGATGATAAACTTCACTTTACATTTGGTGTCCCTCAGATTAATTTTCAGGAACCTATGCCCCGTTATCAATGGAGTACATTGCCACAGAGAATGCAAAATAGCTCTACCTTATGTCAAAAGTTTGTAGCACAGGCCATTGACCCAATAAGAACCAAGTGGCCTTCTGTTCATATCCTTCATTATATAGATGACATTCTTTGGCTGACACTTGTCAAGATTGACTTTTTAATTGTCTTCAAAACTTGACTCATAGCCTATCACAAAGAGGACTCCAGATAGCACCTGATAAAGTCCAGATTGCTGATCCTTTTACGTATCTGGGATATGAGCTTTTTCAGCAGCGCGTCTTGACCATGGATTCAATTACACATCTCCCACTCTAATGATTTTAAATGATTTTCAAAAGCTGTTGGGAGATATTCAGTGGCTCAGAACGTATCTAAGGTTTATTTACCACTCATTAATTACTTCCCGTCAATGATATATGATATACTAAAGGGAGGCTCAAACCCTTTATCCTCCAGGAAGTTCACCCCTGAAGCTCAGGCTTCTCTTGCCTTAATTAACAAGGCCATTCAAAGCCAAACTGTTTTTCAGGTCTCCTATTCTCATCCCTTGCTGTGTGTTATTTGTGCCACACCCTATGCCATGTGTCTGTAGAAGGAATGGCAGGGCTGTGTCCCGCCACCCGACTAGCTTTCCACCAGAAATAATTACATAGAAACTGTATTCATTTAAATACTGCTTGGCCCATTAGTTTCAGCCTCTTATTGGCTAATTCTCATATCTTGCTTTAACCCATATTTAGTAATCTGTGTAGCACCATGAGGGGTGGTGTACCAGGAGAGATCTTAACCTGTGTCTTTCTTGGAGAGGAGAAGCATGGTGACTGACTATGGAGACTGCCTGAAGCATCTGCCTTCTCTCTCCCAGAATTCTGTTCTGTCTATTCCGCCTACCTAATTTTCTGTCCTATTAAAGAGGCCAAGGCAGTTTCTTTATTAACCAATGAAAGTAACACATAGACACTCCTCCATCATGTGTCTTTTGGCAGCATGCATCCTTAAAAAATATAAAAAGAGGCCACCCATTTCTTTGGTTCCATTTGCCTGTTTCTCCTCCAAAGGTGTTAGCTACCTATCCATCTCTAGTTGCTCAGATGATCATAAAAGGAGGGGAAATGAGTCGCCAATACTTTGGAAAAGACCCTGATTTCCTGGTTATACCTTATACATGGGACCAGCTTAATTGGCTGTTCCAAACTGATGACAATTGTCCTGTTGCTTGTTCCTTCTTCCTTGGCACAATCGACAATCATTACCCCAGTGACTGTCTGTTACAATTTGCTACAATACATTCTTTTCTGTTTCAAAAAGTAACAGCCTCGAAGCCCATAAAAGGGGCCCCCTCAGTGTTTACTGATTACTCTGTCAACGGACCGGCTGCCTATGTGATAGATGGGATTGCCACCCCTCACCCCTTGCCATATACTTCAACACAACTTGTTGAACTCTGATGTAGGTGTGCCTTCTATCTATCTGTTGATTTCATTGGTTAATAAAGAAACTGCCTTGGCCCACTTGATAGGCTGGCCCTTAGGTGGGTGGAGTAGACAGAACAGAATGCTGGGAAGTTAGTCAGACTGCCATGCCTCTCCTCTCTGGGACAGATGTGATGAACCTCCGGCCCAAGATGGATGTACGCTAGAATCTTCCTGGTAAGCCACCACCTTGTGGTGCTACATAGATTATTAGATATGGGTTAAAGTAAGATATGTGAGAATTAGCTAATAAGAGGCTGAAACTAATGGGCCAGGCAGTGTTTAAAAGAATAAAGTTTCCGTGTAATTATTTCAGGGCATAAACTAGCCAGGCAGCCGGGAGCTGGGTGGGAATGCAGCCCACAGCTCCATACTACAGAACTCTTTGCAGTTGTTAAGGTTTTCCAGGCATTTTGTTCCAAGCCTTTTAACTAATATACTGATAGTGTTTATGTTGCTCACTCAGTTCCAATTTTGGAAACAGTTCTTTTTATAAAACCCACTACCAATGCATCTCTCCTATTTTTCCAGTTGCGCTCCCTGATTGTTGCAAGGTCACATCCCTTTTTTATTGACCACCTCCAGGCTCATTTAGACTTGCCTGGTCCCCTATCTGCAGGTAATATCCTGGCTGATGCAGCTACTCAGCTAGTTTTTCCTGTTCTTCTAGGTTCTGTCCCCCAGGCAGCTCAGGCCCATTCTCTCCATTATCTTAATGCTCATACCTTCCACCTAATGTTTAAAATTACCAGAGATAAAGTTTGAGAAATTGTTATATATTGTCCTGACTGCTGACTGCTCAATCTCCCTTCCAGTACCACATCTAGGGGTTAATCCATGGGGACTAGCCCCCAATGAGGTTTGGCAAATGGATGTCACCCATTTAAATGAATTTGGCAAACTCAAATGCATACATGTCACAATTGACACCTTTAATGGCTTTATATTTGCCTCACTCCAGGCAGGGGATGCCTCAAAAAATGTTATTGCTCACACCATGCAATGTTTTTCTGTCTTGGGCAAGCCTAAGGTAATCAAAACTGACAATGGTCCAGGATACACTGGAAAAAACTTCCAGTCATTTTGCCAATGCCTTCATATAAAGCACATCACTGGTATACCTTATCATCCTCAGGGTCAAGGCATTGTTGAACATGCCCAGAAGATCTTAAAGTCTATGCTCCATAAATTAAGGAGAGGGGATATCTATGACCCACAAGGGGCTCCTTGAAATCTTTTGTATCATGCTCTTTTTGTCCTTAATTTTCTTACTTTGGACAAAAATGAAAAATCTGCAGCAGATCGTCGGTGGCACCCTGAGATGCAAAAATGTCAAGCCATGGTAAAGTGATGTGACACTTTAACAGCTCAATGGAAAGAACCCGAACCAATCCTAATCTGGGTTCGAGGATGTGCATGTGTCTGTGATCAGACAGTAGCAGGCAATAGTTGGCTCCCCGAAAGGCTGATAAGGCAAGTTAATATAACATCTTAGTCTAGAAAAGGAGAAAAAACGCTCCCCCTGAGACAAGTTTCTCTTCTTTTCTCTCTGCAGACAATTGCCAAGATGCATTTCCAGCTCCTAATAGCTGGGATCCTGTTTGTCCCACCCCAGAGCTCCGCCTCTGCTTTCAACCCCCATCAGCTGCTTAATTATACCTGGATGGTAATCAATGAATGAGGCAACATCGTTTGGAGTGCCTCCCAGGTTTCACAGGAGGTCTGGTGGCCTATCTTATACCTAGATCTCTGCAAACTAGGCCTGGGAGCCAGGGTCCCCTGGGAAATAGAGCACATTTCTATCAAAGTGTAGTTCCAGACATAAACATGCCTTCCTCTGGTCAAGCCCTGGGGGGAGGGTCAGCTGGAGTCATAGAATTAGAGATACTTGTCCTAAGATCAGGCAATCCCGGGTCCTCCAACCAAATTGCTAGATCCATCCTTACAGCCTACCCTATGCATGTATGCCCAGGATACCATAGAGATCGTTCATTACTCCACCAGTGTGGAGGGAAGAGTGATTTTTAATGTTGATCCTGGGGATGTGAGACCACCAGTGATACTGGAAGCCATCCTTCTCCTGGGATTATATCCCTCTTCAGGCAAATTACTTGCACCCCTCCACACAACTTTCCACCCTGGATGCCTGCAAAGCTACAAACCCTAAGACCAAGGGATGGTGCCATCCTCTTAAGATTCAATTTACCTCTAAGGGAAAGCAGGCCATCTAGTTGTCTGGGTACTCCTGGGGCTTAAGACTCTACAAGGAAAAAGATGGTGATGGAGTCTTCTTTACAATTAAACTATCCAAACAGGTTCCAGGGTCCACATCTCCCATCCGTGTGGGACCCAATAGTGCTCTTGGTCCTTCTGAAGAAGGACGGCCATCATTTAATGAACAAAGGTCATCGCCTAACGACTTTGGGACAACTCGATCACCCCAGAATCACTCTAATTATTCTGTATCTCCTGTTTTACCTCTTTATGACCCTGGCACCTATAATTTTGTTTTAAAAATAATTAATCAAACCTTTTAGGCGCTAAATGCAACTAATCCTACCCTAACAAATTCCTGTTGACTATGTTATCATTCCACCCCACTTTTTACAAAGGTGTAGCCACCTATGGAAACTACAGCTACTCCAATGACCCCCCAAAATGCAGATGGAGTCAAACCCCTACAAGTAAAATTACCTTGACTCAGGCAGTTGGCTCAGGATTGTGCATAGAAAATAACATACCCTCCTCTCACAAGCATCTTTGTAATCAGATTGCCTCAGCCAACAGTACTTTCCTTTATTTACTTCCTGATACAGTGACCTATGGGCCTGCAACAATGGGCTGACACCCTGTACTTATGCCCCCCACCTTAAACAACCTAATAGTTTTTGCATTCTTATTCAGATTGTTCCAAGATTAATCTATTATACCTCAGAACAATTTTCTCAGGCTTAGGATCCTGACAATAGCTATTCCTTGACCAGAGTTAGGCAAGAGCCTGTGACTGCAGGAACCCTGGCTGTTATTTTGGGCCTCGATACTGCTGGTGCTGGAATGGGTATATCCTCCTTAATTCTCTCCAACAAACACTATTCAAAACTATGTCTTGCTCTTGAAGAGGATATCCAAAACCCTCTCCTCCCCAAAAAGGCATTTGTAACTCTGAAAAGAAAATTCTTCCACCAAGTTGGAAAGAAACTTCTCCCACCAATTAAACATGGGAGGATTGGGCCTCTGTTCTCCCCCACACTGGTTAATGCCGTTCATCTACCAGATGACCTTTAACTCCCCTCATTCAAATACTTAAAAAGAGCAGACATGCCAGAAGCAAAGACCTGTATTTTGAGATCTATATTTGGTTTACAGCCATCTTAAGCTCACAAGTTAAGTAAAATATCCACTTTCTATCCCCTTTGCAGGGTAAAATCTGGGCCTAGTAAGTCTACTTGATATTTTTATCTCCTAGGGAGACCTGCAGGCCCCAGGCTTTTAGAAACAATTAGCATTTCCTTTGTTAGTCAACAATCACAGACCCTCAGTATTTCCTCATCACCTAGGGATGTCTCCAGACCTGAATTCCACTGGACCTGACACCTTCCCCTCCCACTTGCCCATTTTGCTATATATAACAGCTTCTGAGAAATAATAAAACATGGCTTGATCAGAAATCCTATCCTGCTGTCATTTCTTATGTCTCTTGCCCTTTCATTCCTCTCCTCCAGGTTTATCAGGGACCCCCATTCATATCCCACTGGCCGGGATAATTTCTGTTTCTATAATTCCTTTGACTTCTGTTATCTTTATTGTCTCTATTTCAGTTTTCAAGTTTTGAATAGTTTTTTTTTCTTATCTTTGATTGCTTTTTTATTTTCTTTAGGGATTTACTTATGTCTTCCAGCTTTTTGTTTGTCTTTTCCTCCAATTCTTTGAGGGAATTTCTCATTTCCTCTTTAAGAATCTCAAACATTCTCCTTGTTATGATTTTTTAAAAAAATGCTGGTGGCT
Source organism: Arvicola amphibius (assembly GCF_903992535.2). Taxonomy (NCBI): domain Eukaryota; kingdom Metazoa; phylum Chordata; class Mammalia; order Rodentia; family Cricetidae; genus Arvicola; species Arvicola amphibius. The sequence continues at coordinate 49,117,162 of NC_052065.1, forward strand.
CCTAAGCAGCTTGTGGGGGGGGGAGGGCGGACTGGTTCTGGCAACAGTGAGGTTCCCTGACCAGGAGAGCCATGAAGACCCAGCCATGCGGTCAGTGGCTGGGCAGGTGACAGTGAGTCCCTGGAAGATACAGTTTTCCAGCGGTGAGCGGCTGGGCAGGCCAGCAGATGGGAGACACATGGACAGACACATCGTACAGAATAGAACTGGATGTTTATTACTTAGAGGAGTGGGGGGAGAAGGAGAAAAGGACAGAGGGGGGAGAAAGACAGAGAAGGGAGGGAGAGAGACAGAGAACTGGGAGTGGAGAAGTGAGGAGAGAGACAGAAGTGAAGCTGCCTCTCCAAGAGGAAGACAAAAAAGAGAGCAAGCTCAGGTCTGAAGCTGAAGATCAGCCTCCCTAGTGAATGGGGGAGGGAGTAGGTGTGGCTTGTCTCTTAAAGAGATGAAAATCATAACATTTCCACCTCTTTTTTATGATAAAAAGAGGGAGATTAGACACCACAGTTTGATGGAATTGGGGCTGCTTCTGGATTATTTGTGAGCGTCGTCTTTGGGGAGGGACCTGAGAAGGCTGGGTGCTGGTCACGACCTGGCATAGTTGGTCTCTTCTTTCCTGTCCAGTGTTTGTGGCATGGAAACATCTGGTGTCTCTTATACCTGTTTAAGGTATTGGCAGAACAAATAACAGAGTTAAATTAAGGAAAAAAAAATTAGGACCAGGGAATTGATGGGGATGTATCTGACCTGTTTAAGGTGGATCCTTTAATTCGGCTCCCTGGAACTCACAAGAATTCTTTGGGTTTTTAAAAACAGAAGTTTTAGACACATACATTGTATAATGACTGTGACATATTTTTATACAATAAAAAGTATTTTTAAGAGTATGGAAGGTAGCATAAGAGAGAAAATTTAAAACTGTTAAAACCTCTTAGCTATCAAACTATCAGAGATCTTTGAGAAGGATAAGATTTTACTTGAGTTACTGATTAAAAAAAATGACAGAGAACTTACCAGAGCTACTCTTTTATGGGTCCTCCATGGTCGCTGAAGGTTGCACTTGACCTTTGCTGTTTAGCGCAGGGCCTGCCAGGCTCCAGAAGACCCTGTGGGCTAAGAAATCTGTAGGAAGACAGGCCTACCTTGACCTGAGCAGCTAGGCTTGTCGATTCCAGTGATTCTGTCCACATCAAAAGATATTTAGTTTAAATGAAAGGCAGTTTTTTTCCCAATGGTCAGCACTTGGCAGTTGAAGCCAACTGTGGATGGACATTGTTCTATGCCCATTTGTCTTCTGTCTTCTTTGGAGGAAGCAGGGTGCTGCTGCTAGGAGCCAACCTGTCTCTTATTGTTATGAAAAGTTTTTTTAATAATTAAATATTTAAATATCACATTACCCAGATCTCTGAGCAGTTGAGGGCTGTTTATTAGGTATAGCTGCAGTATAGAATCTGTCTGGAAGGCTGGGTCTGAGCTTGACTGTACTGGCTCTTAACAGGTAAGATTGACACTCGTAAAAAGGCAGAAAGAAGAAAAAACTGCTTGCAATATAAGGTTAATGGCAGAACTGACAATAGTAGAGAACATTTTAATATGTTTTTAAATTAGGGTTGGATTAAATATAAGGCATTTTTTGTGAGGGAACTAAAAGTACATACCAGTTTAAAACATGTGACTTATGATTTTGTAATCTGAAATGAGATGTAATGAACAATTATTATACACAGAAAGAGTGAACAGGAATTGGGCAATGTGGATGCTTTCGATGTTCCCTACCAAAGGCATGCCACTGCACAAAACACATGTAACAGAGTCAACAAGAATATTTTAGTGAAAACTGGGGGACAAGGCAGGGTATACTTAAGTAAATATTGAAGAACTTGGTCACCTGACCTGGCTCTCAGTGAAGATGGCGATAAAGTCACCTAACCCCATTCAACATGGCGTACTGTGTGTTAAAAGCCACAATTTTTGAGCTGTAAGGATTTTAAGCTTAATGAGAGGGACCTAAAGGTGTGATCTGCCCTGTCGGTGAGCTGCTATGCCATACCACAAGCCGTAGAGGGGGGCAAAAGTCTGGAACCAAAAAAACTGCACCATGCCACTGCTGTAATTGAAAAAGCCAGCTGGAATAAAAAAAAAAAAAAAGAACATGAGGAGCTGACATGGGTGGTTGCTATCCACAGCCAAAATCCTGAGAACCAGTGAAACAGTGGCACCTCAAGCCTATAACGGGAATGGGTGCGAATCAGCACAAACACCTAGGACTCATGAATGAGCGTCCTCGGACTGTGAGTGGGGTGTTATGGCCTGGCTGGATCTGGTCGTTCCGGGTGACTCAGAAACCAGAGAGGCTGGGACCGCTCCGAGTGGCATTTACGACAGGGGAAGAAAAAAGGAAAGAGAAGAAATGGGAAAAAAAGATAAAGAAACTGGGGGACCCTAGGTCACCAGTCGAAAGCACTGTACGGGGAGTGTATAGTGCTAGCGTGGGCTTACTGACCCCAGATCAGTCCAAACATGATTCTGGTAAAGGGAAGCAACCATAGCAGAATGGGAGTTGGGGGAAGACTCACTGATTGAAGACAGGAAGCCTGTGGTGGGAGTGGAAAAAAAACCTGGCTCAGGATCCTGACCCTGGGAAAGGAGTTCTAGGCAGGGGGGCTTATCCAAGTCACACGGCACCAATTGTTATGATTTTTTAAAAAATCCTGGCTAGTCCCGAGCAGCTTGCAGCAGGGCGGGCTGGTCCTGACGACAGTGAGGTTCCCTGACCAGGAGAGCTGTTCATACCCAGCCATTGGGCAGGTAACAGTGAGTTCCTGGAAGGCGCAGGTTCATAGCAGCAAGGGGGTGGGCAGGCGAGTGGGTGGGAGACAGGTGGACAGACACATTGTACAGAATAGAATTGGATATTTATTACTTAAAGGAGGGGTGGGGGAAGAAAGGAAAGAGAGAGGGAGAAAGGGAAGAGAGAAGAGGACAGAGATAGCTAGAGAAGGGAGTGGGAGAAGGGGAGCGCGCATGCCTAAGGGAACACAGAAAAGCTAAGATGGTGAGAGGAGGGCAGGGGCCACCAGGAGTGGGTGTGGCTTGTCTCTTAAAGTGACAATCAATCATAACACTCCTGAAGTTACCTTTTATGTCATTTTCTTCTGCTTCATCTATATTTGGTTGTTCAAGTCTTACTCTTGTAGGTTCTCTATATATTACTATTGTTGTGTTGCTTTTTGCTGCGTTGCATGTGTTCTTACCTTGTCTACTCATCTTTCCTCTAATTGGTGTGGTTGTGGCTGTCTGTGACTCTGGTGATTGATCTTCTAGGTGCCAGTGGATCAAAAGCTTAGATAGTTGTTCCTCATGGTACAGTCAGTACCATGGCTCTAGTTACCCCATTGGTCACTCCATGTTGCTGGAGGTTGCTCAGCAGTCCCAGAGTTTGTTCCACTCCTGTGGAGTTTGTTGTTTCAGGCATGCTCTAGTTTAAGTTGCTGCCTCAGACCTGTTTCTGTAATGTCCCTGCTCTGGATCTGCTCCTGCAGAGGTCCCTGGCTTAGGGTTTGTCCTGCAAGGGTCTCTGGATCCGATATACTCCCTCAGAGGTCCCAGACTCACTCCCAGACCCACAGGCTTCCTGGTTTCTAGTTTCTACCTACTCCCTAGCAGAGGTTTCTGGTTCCTATCTACTCCCTAGGAGGTCCCAGACTGATGCCAGGACCTTCAGAGGTCCTGGCTCAGGTTTACTCCCTCAGAAGTCCCAGATTCACACCTGACCTGCAGTGATCAATGGATCTGGCCCACTTGCTCAGCAGTTGCTACCCTGTACCTGCTCCTGTGGAGTTTGCTGCCTCAGGTCTGCTCCAGCCCATATTTATGGCCTGTAGAGATGGCTCAGCAGTTAAGAACATTTGCTATTCTTGCAGAGTTCAATTCCCAGGACCTACATTTAGCAGCTCACAACTATTTTACTTGTAACTCCAGCTCCAAGGGATCTGTTACACTCTTTTTGTCTTTATGGAGTAACTCCCCTACACACAGAGAGTACTCAAGTTCTTGCAGAGTATCTGGGTTTGATTCCCAACATCCACAAGGCAGTTCTCAAATCTCTAACTCCAGTTACAGGACAGTCAAAGTTCTCTTTTGTCCTCCCTGGGTACTACATGCATGTGGTGTACAGATGTATATGCAGGTATGGCGCTCATATACAGAAAATAAAAAATCCATAAATCTGTTTTTTAATGTCTAAGTTATAGACAATTTTTGCCAAAGCAGTGAATTCTATATACTCATAAAAATTTAAAAAATAGGGTTAAAACAGAAAAAAATATCTATGAAAACAATTTTGTTAAAGTAGGGTAAAGCTTAAATAGTAGTAAGGAAAAGAATTTTATCTAAGGATCTCATGTAAAGCAATCCAGTGGGAACACATTCACAGATGAGACTTATTTTCAATTGATAAACATATGACATAGTTCCTTTCTCTCTTTTTCTTTCTCCTTTTCACTACAGGGAATGCGTGTTGTTTACCCAAGAAAAATTACTTATGCTGCTAGAAACTGTATGCATAAAATGATTTATTTAGTTACATTAAATGTGTACACAAAATGCTAAAAGACAAATAACAATAAAAATGACTTAGCATCCTCTCCCAAGAAATCCTGTATCTTGAAACTTCAGTGTAGCTGCTGGGGTCTGTTTTCAGTTTATATTTAGCTTCCCCCACTGAGATGTTTTTGATCTGCTAACATTGGTAATTATCTTTAATTATAGGAAGAGTTCTCTGTGTGGATGTCAAACAACCCACAATTTTATTTTTCTGTTGGTGGCATAAATTAACTTGCACTGTGCTTCCAAGCATCTGTTGGATTTAGATCATTAACATCTCTACCAATATAGTAATCAATGAGACCACAGATTGTCTGCTTGCAGATAACCATGAGGAAATCATAAAGTACAGCAAAATACAGAAAGATGTTTGCTTTACCATTTCCATATAGAAGCTTATGGGTGAAGCTAAGCTAAATGTTCAGCTACATTTTAAATGCAAAAGCACATTTCATTTCAAGATGAATTCCTGTAGACTCTGAATGTGGTTTCTCAAGGCATACTCCTTTAAACATCACAGAAGTGAAGTATTATTTGTATTACATATTTGTTCAGCAGAAGCACATTTTATTGATACCTCAAAATTAAGAAAATGTAAAGCTCTCAGTCTAGAATGGTTGGCTTTTATGATTCATAAAAATGATAATGAATGGGGGCTGGAGAGATGGCTCAGAGGTTAAAGACGCTGACTGTTCTTCCAGAGGTCCTGAGTTCAATTCCCAGCAACCATATGGTGTCTAGCAACCATCTACGATGAGATCTGGTGCCCTCTTCTGGCATGCAGTCATACATGGAGACAGCAGACTGTATTGTATACATAATAAATATATCTAAAAAATGATAATGAATGCAGAGCTTAATAAAGTAGAGCCAAGAAGAACTTGTGTAGGTATTGATGATTGACTGGACATCCCCAAACACTCTGAATTCACATTTTGAACTCAGTTCATATTGACTTGAAAAATGAAGCTGCATCTCCTGATGCCCAATGGCTTGTCCACACAAGTTTCTAGACTGAAACATCTTTGCTAGTCAAAGAACTATTAGATGATTACTTTTGACTCAGTTTTGCTGATATACTCAAAACACAGCCACACTGGACTGGAGAGATGTTTCAGAGTTTAAAAATACTTACCACTCCTTCAGAGAACCCACACATGACTCCCAGTATCCACAGAGTCATTGTAAGCAGCCTATAACTCAAGTTTCAGGTGATCTGATGGCCTCTTCTTGCCTTCTCAGGTACCACATATGCACATACATACATTCACACAGATGAATGTAAACAGATCTTTGGAAAAATGTTACTTTGTGAAGCAATGATATTATTAAGTCTTAAACCTCAAAAATAAAATAGTGTACATACCATGAAAAAGAAATGAACACGTAAGAAAACCCTTGGTAACTTGTCTTCTAACCATCAGTTGACTGGGTTACATACACGCTTATGTCTTATAATTACTGAATTGGCTGCCCACTTTATTCACACTTTCATTTGTCTCTTTATCTGGAACTGTTTTGATCTGTAACATTGGATTTAGTCATGTGTTTTTCAATGTTTGCAAATGTTATTCATAATACATTTGATAGGAATGTAGGAGGTTGTGAGTCTGTGGGAGAAACTCTTGTCTGTGATAGCTTAATGCATGATGTAGTATGGTACAAAAGTTGTTCTTATTGTACTAACCAAGTCTCTTTTAATGTGACTCAATAGCCAGTCAACATCTTAAAATTCAGAAGAACATAACCAAGATCACTATAATGACCTATATAACTTAGAGTTTACATAGATAGTTTAAGAAATTCAAAAGAATCAGTTGAATCCAATAGAGGTCAGTTTATTCTTCCAGATGCTTATGTTAAATTAATTTTCATTTTTTTTTTGCTTGACACTGAATTACTGTTATTATAGTATATTTCACACAATACTTAAGGATTAGACACATTGTGTATTAAGACAAAAAGAATCATTCCAAGAAGATATTAAAAATCTATCTCTTTCAAGGCAAATATACTTTACAGGAATTCTGTGTGAACTTATTATAATAAATACATAAATACATAACAATATGTAGGCCTGACCACATATGATACTTAATAGTGTACCTGATGAATCCTGTGATATCACACATTAGAATGATTCCTCAGAGGAATATGCATAGTTTTTTCTTTAATTTATTTGGCAAATATTTACTGTACCAAAGGAAAAACAAGACAACGCACTTTTTGCCCCTCAAAGATTTGAAAGTCTAACTTAGAGAAAAACTGAAAAAGATATTTGTCAAGTATTACAAGTGGTCATTTTGAAAAGTGAATGAAAAACAGAATGAGCAACAAAGCTATGTTGGCATAAAGGTACAGGTATCCAGTTGAAGAGTAGGAGGAGTGAGAATATGAACAAAGAAGTCAAGACCATGATGGGTTCACCCACTGGAACAGTTTACCTGAGTTAATGGGAGCTCACCAACTCCAGCTGGACTGGGAAGGAACAAGCATAGGACCAAACTAGTCCCTCTGAATGTAGTTGACAGTTGTATGGCTGGGGCAGACTGAGGGACCACGGGCAGTGTCACTGGGGTTTATCTCTACTGCATGTACTGGCTATTTGGGAACCTATTCTCTTTGAATCAGCCTAGATATAGAGGAGGGTCTTGGACCTTCCACAAAGCAAAGGGCCTTACCCTCTCTTAGGATTGGAGAAGGTGAGGTGGGAGGGTGTTGGGAGGGAATAGGAAGAGTGGAGGGAGTGAGAATTTGGATTGGTATTTTTTAAAAAATCTAATAAATAAAAAAAGATGTACAGGTGATGTCCATCGAAGACTTCACAAACCATCATTTTCCTCATTATTTTTAATTTCTCACAATGTAACTCAGGATGACATAAACTTATGAAATAGCTCAGGATGGACTTGAAGTTGTTGTTCTTCTGTTGAAACTTCTCAAATACTGGAAATTGTCAGGGTCCAACCCAAACATGAAGAAAGGCATGGAGGCATGGGGGAATAAAGACACAACTCACATGGCTTTATAGGGAGGGAGCTTCTCAGTGATTCCCATGAAATCCTGAGTTCACATCCTGAAAAATTCCTCATTTATTTTCCAAACAGCCTTTATACCAAAACATAAACTGAGGGAGAAATTCATTAGCATTTTGTTTCCAGGTAACCAGGTGAATGGCTTTAGTCATGTCCACATCTACTTATGACTACTCTGTCACTGAATTAGCATCTCTATCCCAGGCATCCTCCAAATTACAAAGAAGGAGCAAAACAACATCCTGACCCTTTGTTAGGGTAGCAACAGCCTGTATGAGTGACCACCTCAGGTGTGAAATATGGCTTGAGAGCCTAGCTGCTATACCATGTAGAAATATGGGCCTACAGGAAACATAAGACTGCTTTTTAAAAATATGAGTTGTTACATATACCTTTTAGTAATATTTCCTAACACGAGCTCTTTGCCGACACAAAATCCCAATCAAGCCAAATCAAAACAAGCCAAATTAAGAAATATCCAGGTTTAATAGGATTCCTGCACTCTTGGGGTAGCTCAGAGGGGAAAATGGGAGGCCTTGAATGTGACCACTGGGAGGAAGGAAAAGAGACCACATGTTTTTCTTTGGGGAGTTCATTTAAATACTCTGTGGGAGTGGTCCTGACCCTGGCCTGCTGGGATTTGGAGTCCAGACCAATATACCTCTCATGCCAGGGGGCTGGGACAGATGTGAGGGGCTGGGGCCTATGCTCCCAACTTAACATTCCAGACTCTTTGGATATAGGGGTGACAGAAAATTGAAGTGATAATTATGACAAGCATTTAGGCTCTCTTTGGAAAAAAGGGTATAGACTCAAATCTGGCTACTTCCTGTGGGCATGGGGCGACGTGGGGAAGGGGAGAGCTAGGTGTCCACGTTCAGTGAGAGGTGTGGCTGGAAAGGCATCCCATGTACTGTCATCCTGGAGACATCAGGCATCTGTTCCTTGGGGGAGGTGAGAAGGCAGGTGTCTAGGGAAAAATTGTTATCACCAAAGATGAGTGTGCCAGAAAGAGGAGCAGGTAGGGCCTTCATTGTAGCATACTAGAAAAACGGAAAGTAGAAGGTCCTGTCTGCTGGGCAGACCAAGTGTCATGAGTAGGTGCCCGCTTGAGCCTGGAGAGATGTTACTAGCATGGGTGTCCCAAGAGCTTGGCAGCTGAGGGGTGGTGAGGATTATCATGTGAGGTCCTGTCCATCGAGGTTCGAGACACCTAGGAGTTAACTGTTTGAGGAGTACTCTGTCCCCTGGGGAGAGCAGGGCAGGTTTAGGGGCATTAGGGTCCACTGGTGTGGTTGCAGGTGTCAGTGTGTGAACAGAGAAGGGACCTTAAAAGGGAGAGGTAGGGTAAGTACCCCACCAGTGGAGAAGCTTGGACTGGGAGGTGATGGTTAAGGAGAAAGGGCCTGCCCTAAAGCAGCTCAAAAGGGCTCAGGCCCATATGGGAATGTGGGGTAGCCCTGAAGCAAGTCAGGGCAATGGAGAGAAGGGAGGACCAAGATAACCTAAGTTCAATGGAGAGCTTAGTTAGTTGTTTGATGAGTCCCATTATCCAGGAGATGAGAGCTTCTGACATGAGCTCCATGATCTCAAGCCATCACACCTGGTGTTTCCCTGGAGACCAGAAAAGCTTCTATCCATCCTGTAAAAGTGTCAACAGGTGTTAAGAGATAACAGTTTTTTTTTTATGAGTAGGCATATGGGTGAAATTAACCTGTCAGTCTTTGCCCAGTTGGTGTCCATGAAGCTGGTTTAGAGACTGATGTATGTAGAGAGCCCCTTGTGGGTTGGCATGGGCACACATCTGGTAGGAGTAGTGAACCTGTAAAATAAAATCTTGGAGATGGGTGGGGTGGAAAAGGGGCTCCTAGAAGTGGAACAAAGCTTTGGGGAAGCAGCTAAGGATATCTCCACCCAGTAAAGGTACTGGGCAAGCAGGTATCACTAAGAAAGAATGAGAGAAAAAAATTGTCCTGCAAGAATGTAAGGCAGTGGCAAAGTTTTAAGTGGGGAGGAACAGATCCCATCTACCCCCTAAAATTGGTGAGGAAAACTTAAGGCCCTAGTGAGAATAAAAGTAATGGACTTTCCCGCTACCTGCAGCTTTACCTCAGGCTTGGATAGGGTTACAGGATAAACCAAGTTTGGGCAGTGTCAATCCTCTGCAAGGCTGAGAAGTTCGAAGGCTGGCACAGTTTTACTTGACAATGGTGAAGGTGGATTTCTGTGGCGTGGCATAGAGGACAAGCCCGCATGGGGGCATTGTGATTTCCAGTGTCCAAGTTGCTGGCAGATAGGGCATAACCTCGGAGGAGGCATAGTGCAATTTCGTGCCATGTGACGATTTAGGCCACACTTGAAACAGTTTGTCTGTGAGGTTGACTTAGGCTGGACTCTATCAGGGTAGAGCCTTATGGTTGGTTTCCCTTGTCCCCATTCCTGTGACCTTAGGGTAGCTGCTGAGGCCTGGGCCTATAGATTATTGTAGCTTTGTCTGTTGGGAAGACTCAGCTGATTTCTCTTGGGCATTAAAAACTTTAAAGGCCATTTTCACCAATTCCCATATAGAAGTTTGGGAACCCTCCTTAACCCTTCTTAACTCTTTCCTAATATCTGGTACTGACTGAGGAAAAAATGGGTAAGCAGAAGGATTAGTAGAAAAGGAACCTAGCTGCTTTACTGAGAGAGATCTGGAAGAGAAAAGAAAACCTGGGGAGTATTGGTAGGACTAGCCCAGTGTGCAGAGGGGGTCCAGGAGTGGAAAGATGAGGTAGAAGGGGGAGAAGAAGGTGGGTAAGGTGGAAGTTGACCTTGAACCTCCAAATTGGGAAGGGAGGGGAAAGAATGTTGCTCCACAGGAGGGGGTTGGGTAGTGTGGGCTTGAGGGAGTGGGGGAGGGCCCATTGCCTCTGGAAACATGGTGCTGTGAGACATTGGCTACTAAGGGGGGGATGAGAGAGCAGAGCCCAAAAAACATGGACATATGTAAGGTCTGTCCTTTTGTCCTTATGGTGACAAAAAATTTATAGGTACTGGAGGACAGTTGAGGTCAAATTTTAGTGCACTGGAAAATTAGCCTTTTGGGACAGATTGTATTTAGGACAGGCCCAATTTCAAAGGATTTTGTAAGAGACATCCCAGTGGCAACAGAGGATCTGGTTTTGAACTACAAGTGCCCATTTTAAAGTATATGCCCAACCACATGACCTAAGTCCATTCCAGCATGTCTGCCAAAATGGCTCTTAGGTCCAAATGGGGCCATGGAAATTGAATACTTGGTGGCCCAAAACAAAGAAATCTCCACTTTAGCCAAGGCCGGCCTGCCACCGGATTGGGCACTGCTAGGAATCGAACCACTGGCATGAGCTCATGGCTTAAACAGGAATCCTAAAAAAGACAAAAATAAGTATGAATAGGTCCCACCAAAACCCTATAGCATAGACAAGAAAAGGGGCTCACCAAGACACAGCCACTGTAGCCCAGAAACTGGTTGAAACATGGCGATGAGAACTCAGATTGTAGACTAGGAGGATTTCAACATGTGGTCCAGGACCACATGGAAAGGCTCTGCCCTATCTTGGTGGGCCCTCCAAGATGTTAGGAATATTTCCTAACATGAGCTCTCTGCAGACACAAAATCACAATCAAGCCAAATCAAAACAAGCCAAATTAAGAAATATCCAGGTTTAATGGGATTTCTGCTCTCTTGGGTGGCCCAGAGGAGGAAATGAGAGGCTGTGAATGCGACCACCAGAAAGAAGAAAAAGAGACCACGTGTTTCTCTTTTAGGAGTTCATCTAAATACTCTGTGGGATTTGGAGTCCAGACCAATATACCTCTCAGGGTCAGAACCTGGTCTGCTGGGATTTAGAGTCCAGACCAATATAACTCTTAGGCCTGGTGGCTGGGATAGATGCAAGGGGCTGGGGCCTATGCTCCCAACTTAACAATACTTTCAATAGAAACAAAGAAAAAAAAAAAGAAAGAGGGAAAGCTAGATATAGAAATTAGCAAAACATTTGAGGAATTACACAGACATAAAGAAAATGGATAAACTCAATGGTAATCTGAGTAGAGGCTTGAAAAAAGGTGTCAGAGAAAGGAAGGAAAACTAGAAGAACACCAAGCATTTTAGGATACTTTATCATAAAAGCCACACACAAATGTATGAACTGGAGACATATCAAAGTCATACTGGAAATTAGAAATATTACCCTGGTAAAAGTGTAGGGTGAACTTGGAATTAGAGAGCCCAATGGCATTCAGAGACTGCACTGTTCAGATAATACTCAGCACTCTTCTGTGCCTCCTGAGGATTTGACAGAATGGACATGAGCTGTGAGTGTAAAATATATAGTAATTACTGACAAAGATAATAATGACGTAACATAAAATGTCTTAGTAATGTTTGATACTGACTATATTTTGATAATGATGATATTCCAATAAATTAAGTTAAATATTGTATGCCATTAAAAAGAATTCATGCTCCCTTTTAACTTGCTTAATGTAGTTACAAAATTTTGAATTAAGAATGTGGCTAACAGCTTCATTTGACTGCCCGGGGCAAGGTAGGCCTGTGTCTGAGAGCTGCTTGGCCTGCAAGGGGACCTGACAGTCTGCCAGAGGATCCATCATTCTTTGGGGTGAGTGAGGAGTGAGTGCCCGAACCGTGGCAGCTGCCCGGAGAGGGACCACAGACACTCCACAACTCCCCCTGCCACCAGCACACTTCCTGCTCTTCCTGCAGGGGTTATTCTCCCCGGATACTGCCTCTCTCTTCCTGTCCCTTCCCAGCTTGCACCTAGAATCCTGCCCCCCTCCCCCTGCCTCATCCTCCCGTCTTTGGGGCCACAAAAGCCCACAGCTCAGCCTGTTTGGGCTCTGGGGACCTGGAATTGAGTGCACCCAGGCCCGTGGGAGGTCCCCTCCTACATTGGCCTGCCTGGGGCAGGGTAGGCCTTTGTCTGAGAGCTGCTTGGCCTGTAAGGGGACCTGACAGTCTGCCAGAAGATCCATCATTCTTTGGGACACTGCAGTCCTGATGACGACTTCTGGAGATGCACTTTCATACCTCGCTGACCTCTCAACACAGTAGCACCAGTGATATTTTCTTAGTTGTTCTCAGGTGTCCTGCTCTAGTTCTAAGGCCATCCACCCAAAGGGGTCAGACTCTGGCCTCCAGGCAGGTCTGAGGATTCCTGCGGAGGGGTGCGGGCTCCTTCAGATTGTGCTGCCAGGTTCGCTGTGTGGTATTCCATCCCGCCTTGCCCCCACCTTGGCCCTTTTTTCTGGGCTGCGACCCTGGGCTGCCTGGAATCCCTGATCATGTGCACTGACATTCCATCTGAACTGGTGAGTGAATGCGGACCCTGGGGCAACCTGCCCTGGAAGAGAGCACAGACCCCCTACCCCCACTTCCCTCTGCAGGCTTGTGTCTGTTTCTCCCAACCCTGTGTCTCCCAAGCTTTCCCTAGTGTTCTCAGGTGTCCTGCTCCTGTTCTAAGGCCATCCACCCAAAGGGGTCAGACTCTGGCCTCCAGGCAGGTCTGAGGATTCCTGCGGAGGGGTGCGGGCTCCTTCAGATTGTGCTGCCAGGTTCGCTGTGTGGTATTCCACCAGTTCAGTTCCACCTGAACTGGTGTCCTGCTCCTGTTCTAAGGCCATACACCCAGAGGAATCAGACTCTGGCCTCCAGGCAGGTCTGGGGATTCCTGCAAGGGAGTGTGGGCTTCTTCAGATTGTGACACAGGGGAGATCCAACCAGTTTCAGTCACAGCAAAGATTGGTCTAGGACACCAAACGCCTCCGGGCTCCTTTTGAAGGAAGAGATGGGCAGGCGCCAATGCAGGAGCTCCCCCAACAACATGAAAGGCAACATGACATCACCACAATCCAGACATCCCGAAACAACAAGAATTGAACACCCTACCCCAGAAGATATAGAAGAATCCGAACTTAAACAGTACTTTATGAAAATAATAGAGGACCTTAAACAGGAGGTAAAAAACTGCCATAAAGAAATGGAGTTGACAAACAAAAAGGTAGACGAAATAAATAAATCTCTCAAAGATACCCAAGAAAAACAAGAAAAAGCAATCAAACAGGTAAGGGAAACAGTACAAGACCTGAAAAATGAAATGGAGGTATTGAAGAAAACACAATCTGAGGGATGACTGGAAATGGAAACTCTGAGTAAACGAACAGAAACTTCAGAGACAAGTATTTCCAACCGAATACAAGAGATGGAAGAAAGAATCTCGGACTCTGAAGATACTATAGAGGAAATAAACTCACAGATTAAAGAACTAAACAAATCTAACAAATTCTTAACACAAAACATTCAGGAAACCTGGGACACCATGAAAAGACCAAACCTAAGAATAATTGGGGTAGAAGAAGGAGAAGAATTACAACTCAAAGGCCCAGAAAACATATTCAACAAAATTATAGAAGAAAACTTCCCCAACCTAAAGAAGGATGTTCCTATGAAGGTACAAGAAGCCTACAGAACACCAAATAGACTGGATCAAAAGAAAGCATCCCCACGCCATATAATAATCAAAACACAAAACATACAGAATAAAGAACAGATATTAAGAGCTGCAAAAGAAAAAAGGTCAAATAACATATAAAGGGAAACCTATCAGAATTACACCTGATTTCTCAATGGAAACCATGAAAGCCAGAAGAGCTTGGATAGATGTGCTACAGACACTAAGGGAAGATGGATGCAAGCCTAGACTACTATACCCAGCAAAGCTTGCATTCACCATTGATGGAGAAAACAAGATATTCCAGGACAAAAACAGATTTAAACAATACGCAGCCACAAATCCAGCCTTGCAGAAAGTAATAGAAGGAAAATCACAAACCAAGGAGTCCAACAACGCCGACAATAACTCAGGCATCTAGCGACCCTTCACCAGCACAACTAGAAGAAGGGAAACACACAAACTCTACTACTAAAAATGACTGAAGTTAACAACCACTGGTCATTAATATCACTTAATATCAATGGACTCAATTCACCTATAAAAAGGCACAGGCTAAGAGACTGGATACGAAAACAGAATCCAACATTTTGCTGTTTACAAGAAACACACCTCAACCACAAAGACAGACACCTACTCAGAGTAAAGGGTTGGGAAAAGGTTTATCAAGCAAATGGCCCTAAGAAACAAGCGGGTGTGGCCATACTAATTTCCAACAAAGTTGACTTCAAACTAAAATCAATCAGAAGAGATGGAAAGGGACACTTTATACACATAACAGGAAAAATCCATCAGAATGAAGTCTCAATCCTGAATATCTATGCCCCTAATATAAAAGCTCCCACTTATGTAAAAGAAACACTTCTAGAACTCAAGGCAGCCATCAAACCACACACACTAATAGTTGGAGACTTCAACACTCCTCTCTCACCAAGGGACAGGTCAATCAGACAGAAACCTAACAGAGAATTGAAAGACTTAATGGAGGTAATGAACCAAATGGACTTAACAGACATCTATAGAACATTCCACCCAAATAGGAAAGAATATACCTTCTTCTCTGTGGCTCATGGAACCTTTTCGAAAATTGACCATATACTTGGTAACAAAGCAAACTTCCACAGTTAGAAAAAAATATTAGTAACCACCTGTGTCTTATCGGATCACCATGGATTAAAATTAGAATTCAACAACAATGCTACCCCCAGAAAGCCCACAAACTCATGGAAACTGAACAGTCAACTACTGACCCACACCTGGGTCAAGGAAGAAATAAAGAAAGAAATTAAAGTCTTTCTTGAATTTAATGAAAACAAAGACACAACATACTCAAACCTATGGGACACAATGAAAGCAGTGCTAAGAGGAAAGTTCATAGCACTAAGTGCCCACTTAAAGAAAACGGAGAAAGCACTCATTGGTGACTTAACAGCACACCTGAAAGCTCTGGAAAAAAAAAAGAAGCAGACTCACCTAGGAGAAGTAGAAGACTGGAAATAATCAAACTGAGGGCAGAAATCAACAAAATAGAAACACAGAAAACAATCCAAAGAATCAATGAAACAAGAAGCTGGTTCTTGGAGAAAATCAACAAGATTGACAAACCCTTAGCCAAACTAATCAAACGGCAGAGGGAGAACACGCAAATTATTAAGATCAGAAATGAAAAGGGGGACATAACCACAGACACAGAGGAAATTCAGAGAATCATTAGATCTTACTACAAAAGCCTGTATGCCACAAAATTGGAAAATGTAAAAGAAATGGACAGTTTTTTAGATAAATACCATATACCAAAGTTAAACCAGGACCAGGTAAATGCTCTAAATCGTCCTGTCAGTCGCGAAGAATTAGAAACTGTTATCAGAAACCTCCCTACCAAAAAGAGCCCAGGACCAGATGGTTTCAATGCGGAATTCTACCAGAACTTCCAAGAAGACCTAATACCTATACTCCTTAAGGTATTTCATAATATAGAAACACAAGAGTCACTGCCAAATTCCTTCTATGAAGCTACAGTTACCCTGATACCTAAACCACACAAAGACTCAACCAAGAAAGAGAATTACAGGCCAATCTCACTCATGAACATTGACGCAAAAATTCTCAATAAAATACTGGCAAACCGAATCCAAGAACACATTAGAAAAATTATCCATTACGATCAAGTAGGCTTCATCCCAGAGATGCAGGGCTGGTTCAACATACGAAAATCTATCAATGTAATCCATCATATAAATAAACTGAAGGAAAAAAACCATATGGTCATCTCAGTAGATGCTGAAAAAGCATTTGACAAAATTCAGCACCCTTTTATGATAAAAGTTTTGGAGAGATTAGGGATACAAGGGTCATTCCTAAATATAATAAAAGCTATTTACAGCAAGCCGACAGCTAACATCAAATTAAATGGTGAGAAACTCAAGGCTATCCCACTAAATTCAGAAACACGACAAGGCTGTCCACTCTCTCCTTATCTCTTCAATATAGTGCTTGAAGTTCTAGCAATAGCAATAAGACAACATAAGGGAATCAAGGGGATTCAATTTGGAAAGGAAGAAGTTAAACTTTCATTATTTGCAGATGATATGATAGTATACATAAGCGACCCCAAAAACTCCACCAAAGAACTCTTACAGCTGATAAACTCCTTCAGTAACGTGGCAGGTTACAAGATCAACTCCAAAAAATCAGTCGCCCTCCTATACACAAAGGATAAGGAAGCAGAGAGGGAAATCAAAGAAGTATCACCTTTCACAATAGCCACAAATAGCATAAGATATCTGGGAGTATCTCTAACCAAGGAAGTGAAGGATTTATTTGACAAGAACTTTAAGTCTTTAAAGAAAGAAATTGAAGAGGATACCAGAAAATGGAAGGATCTCCCCTGCTCGTGGATTGGGAGGATCAACATAGTAAAAATGGCAATTCTACCAAAAGCCATGTATAGATTCAATGCAATCCCAATCAAGGTCCCATTAAAATTCTTCACAGAGATTGAGAGGACAATAATCAACTTTATATGGAAAAACAAGAAACCCAGGATAGCCAAAAAAATCTTATACAATAAAGGTACTTCTGGAGGCATTACCATCCCTGACTTCAAACTCTATTACAAAGCTACAGTATTGAAAACAGCTTGGCATTGGCATAAAAACAGAGAAGTTGACCAATGGAATCGTATAGAAGACCCAGATCTTAAACCACAAACCTACGAACACCTGATTTTTGATAAAGGAGCTAAAAGCACACAATGGAAGAAAGAGGGCATCTTCAACAAATGGTGCTGGCATAACTGGATGTCAACCTGTAGAAGAATGAACGTAGATCCGTGTCTATCACCATGCACAAAACTCAAGTCCAAATGGATTAAAGACCTCAATATTAATCTGAACACATTGAGCTTGATAGAGGAGAAAGTGGGAAGTACTCTACAACAAATGGGCACAGGGAACCATTTCCTGTGCATAACCCCACCTGCACAGACATTAAGGGCAACATTGAATAAATGGGACCTCCTGAAGTTGAGCAGCTTCTGTAAAGCAAAGGACATTGTCACAAAGACACAAAGGCAGCCTACTGACTGGGAAAAGATCTTCACCAACCCTGCAACTGACAAAGGTCTGATCTCTAAGATATATAAGGAACTCAAGAGACTAGACGGTAACATGCCAATTAACCCAATTAAAAATTGGGGCGCGGAACTGAACAGAGAATTCTCAACAGAAGAAGTTCGAATGGCCAAAAGACACTTAAGGTCATGCTCAACCTCCCTAGCTATCAGGGAAATGCAAATCAAAACAACTTTGAGATATCATCTTACACCTGTCAGATTGGCTAAAATCCAAAACACCAATAATAACCTTTGCTGGAGAGGTTGTGGGGTAAGGGGTACACTCATCCATTGCTGGTGGGAATGCACACTTGTGCAACCACTTTGGAAAGCAGTGTGGCGGTTTCTCAGGAAATTCGGGATCAACCTACCCCAGGACCCAGCAATTCCACTATTGGGAATCTACCCAAGAGATGCCCAATCATACAACAAAAGCATATGCTCATCTATGTTCATAGCAGCATTATTTGTAATAGCCAGATCCTGGAAACAACCTAGATGCCCTTCAGTGGAAGAATGGATGAAGAAACTGTGGAATATATACATGCTAGAATACTACTCAGTGGTAAAAAACAATGACATCTTGAATTTTGCAGGCAAATGGATGGAAATAGAAAACACTATTCTGAGTGAGGTAACCCAGACCCAAAAAGATGAACATGGGATGTACTCACTCATAATCGGTTTCTAGCCATAATTAAAGGACATTGAGCCTATAAATTTGGGATCCTTGAGAAGATAATAAGAAGGTGAACTCCCAAAAAAAGATACAGTAATCCTCCTGGATATTGGAAGTAGACACGATCACCAGGCAAAATTGGGAACTTGAGGGTTGGGCGAGACTGGGCCAAGGGAAGATGGGGAGAGAAAAATGTGAAGGGGAGAATGGGGGGAGCTCGGAGGAATTGGATGCTTGTGATATAGGAAGGGTGGATATGGGAGCGGGGAAGCATATATCTTAATTTAAGGAGCTACCTGAGGGTTGTCAAGAGACTTGACCCTAGAGGGGTTCCCAGGTTTCCAGGGAGACACCCCCAGTTAGTTCCTTGGGCAGCTGAGGAAAGGGAGCCTGAAAAGGCCAGTTCCTATAGCCATACTGATGAATTTCTTGCATATCACCATAGAACCTCCACCTGACGATAGATGAAGAAAATGACAGAGCCCCACATTGGAGCACTGGACTGAGCTCCCAAGGTCCTGATGAGGAGCAGAAGGAGCGAGAACATGAGGGAGAAAGTCAGGAACGAGAGGGGTGCGTTCACTCATGGAGACGGTGGGACAGAACTAAAGGGAGATCACCAACTCCAGGTGGAATGGGACTGATGGATCATGCGACCAAACCTGTCTCTCTGAATGTGGCCAACAGCGGGGGCTGACTGAGAAGCAAAGGACATTGGCGCTGGGCTCTGATTCTTCTGCATGGACTTGCTCTGTGGGAGCCTTCTCAGCTTGGTCGATCACCTTCCTGGACCTGGGGGGAGTTGGGAGGACCTTGGACTTAGCATAGAGTGGGGAACCCTGATGGCTCCTTGGCCTTGAGAGGGAGGGAGGGGAGGTATGGGTGGAGGGAAGGGGAGGGAAGGGGGAGAAGGAGGGGCGGGAAGGGGGAGGAGGAGCGGAAGGAGCGGGAGGAGGAGGGAAGGAGATGGAAATTTTTAAATATAAAAAAAAATAAACCATGAGAACGAAAAAAAAAAGAATGTGGCTAACATTATGTTCCTATGAGACATCCTTGTTATAAATGTTACATAATTGGTGACTTAGGTTTTAACTATAAGCAATACTACAGGCAGAAGTTATAGCAGTTATTAAAAAAGCTGAAATGCAGAAGGATCTGTATTATGTTCAGAGGGGGATACAGAGGTTCATAATTGCTCTATAAAATGGAACACTGTTAAAAACTAAAATAGAAAATACAATACAAACAGAAACTTTTGAGCTAAAAAGAAGAAATTAATATGTTAGGTGGGGAATTCCATTTTCTATAATGTGACTGTAGCAAATATCATTCATATTTCTAGCACAATAAATATGATGATTGTGAGTTTGTCCATGGAAGATAAAGGAAATCACAAACAGTTTTCATATCATCCCAAAAAGTACCATGGAGAGAAAGATATAAACTATGGGATCCAGAGGACACAAGTGTATATGAGAAAAAGGGAAGTCAAGAATGCATTAAAGAAAAAAAAAACAAAGGAAAGAATAACAAGAGAGGGGCTGTACACATGGAAGCTTATGAAGTAGTGTTATAATACATCAAGAATACAAGAAACTGAACATTTTTTTTTAAAAAAAGGAATCATGTAGCATTAAGACATGGCCCAGAAATTTAAAAAATAGCACTTCTCTGCTGACCTTGTTCTGATTCTGATAGTTTTATTAGAATTAACAGTGTTCTGTTAATTCATTCTTTGACATTTTTTCAATCTCCTGTCATTTTCAATTTATTTTCCTATGAATTGCTATAATCAAAGTAGAATTTGAGAATATAGTTTCTAATATCAAATTGTTTTATTGACTTGATTTAAAGGTATGTCATGCAAAGATTTCACATAATTTTGTTTTTTCAATCACAAAACTGCTTGAGTATTTCACTGCACATATTTCATTGGGTTCAAATTTCAGTAAAGTCTCTATAGACTGTATTTTCTTTTTATGCTTAAATTAGACTTGTTGCTGTCTGTCCTTTTTTCTAAGGCTATCTTTTATAGGCACAACAATTCCTTAGCTTGTGTTTATGTTCTTGTCTTTTTGGGTGGCTCTCTTAGATTAGATTTATTTAAAACTTGTTTTCATGATAAGTAATAGTATCTAAATATTTATAAAGCAATCACTAATAAGAGAAAAATATGAGGAAGAGAATACAGGATCATACAAGGGATAGAACAAAGCCAAGCAAAGTGAAATTCTATAGAACTTCAGTCTTATGCCATTGTGAGATGGTGGTATGTAAGTCAAACTTTGGTATTGTTTTGAGCCCCAGATATTATACCCAGAGTGACCTTTGAGGTGTCCCACAGCAGGTGGGACCCAAACCATGGAGGGTGACAGAATACACTTTGCAGAGAGAGCTTGAGTGTGGAGTTTTATTAAAAGGGAGCAGAGAGAGAGAGAGAGAGAGAGAGAGAGAGAGAGAGAGAGAGAAATGAGAGAGAGGGAAAGAGAAGGGGAGAGGAAGAGAGGGAGAGAATGAGTTAGGGAGAAGGAAAGAGGCAGAGACATGCCTATTCAGATGGCAGGGAAGAGAGAGTGATAGGGAGTGGGCGGACTTTGTCTCTTAAAGTTACTTTCACACCTGCCATAAGCAGAGGAGTGATTGTGCCAGGTTTCCAAGGGGCATCAGGATACTAACACTGGCTACTCCACGAGAGTGGAAAGTGCCATGTACTTCTGCTCTGTGATGGGAAAGTGACCCTAAGAGACCAGAGCATTTGTGCACACCAAAAAGCACAGGTACTAAGAAGTAGAAGGAAAAGCATACAATAAAGCTCACAAATGGACAGATGATACAATAAGTAAAACATGACGCTCATATGAGGGTGTTGTCTTTCACTTTTAAGGTTTCTCTATATGTCATTAATTTTTTAGTATTCAAGGTAAGAGATTTTTCAGTAGCATTTTCATATCTATTTATTATTATAATTTGTTCACCATGCCCTTCTCCACAGTCCCTGCCTCATCTGTTGTTGATCTCCTTTCTCCCAAAATAGTTCTCATCTTATATTCAAGTCACACAGATTCCACTAAGCTCTCTTTTCTCTTCCCTTCAGATTTTGCATATGTAATAAAACATCATTTTTTCTATGTCTGATATCATCATTTCATTCTGCTTTAACTGAATAAAATCCCTTCCTGTATATGTAACTAAATTTCTTTATTCATTTGTTGAAACACATCTAAGGTGGTTGGATTTTATAACTATTATGAATTGTACAGCAATAAGTGAATGAACCTAACTGTAAAAATAGCTCTGAGGTATGTTGATTTTGAATCTCTTGAGTATATGCCTAAGAATGATATAGCTGTTTCATATAGCTGTTCTATTTGATGTCCATATTGACTACACAAGTTGAATTTCCTGCGAACAGTGGTAGACATTCCAATTAGATGTCAACACATCACCATCTACAAAGTTCATGTCACAGAACCACACAATTAATTTTTGAAGTGTCTTATAATGTTTTAACTAAGTTTATGATTTTTGTGTCGGGCCATATTTACAGCCTTCCTGGACTGTATGAGGTCACACAGATCAATGGTTTGTAGGATAAATGTGAAGGTTTCCAATTTCCAAACATGCTATGTAGCAATTGTTGTTTATTTTCTTGATACTATCCATTCTGACTGATATAATATGGAATCTCAAAGCAGTTTGAATTTCCATTTTATAGTGATGAAAGATGTTAAAATTTTTAAACAAATGTTGATCGATCTTTTTTATTTCTTCTTTTGAGAACTGTCTGCTTAGTTCATTTACTAATCGGATAACTATTTTTTTAAACTATTGGGTTTTTTATGGATTTCACATCATGTATCACCATCCCATTTGTGTCCTTGTCCCCTCGCATCCACATTCTGGCCTTGAAACCTCCCCTCCCCTCAAAAGCTTAAAAAGAATGTCCAAAACTCAAACCAAACAAACAAAAAAGAAGAAAAATCTCATTGTGGAAGGTGTAGTGTGGCAGACTGAGTCACACAGTTTACCCTTTTGTCCATACATTTTTAATTTAAGTGTTCCTCTCTATGAACCATTATATTGGTTCAAGACCTCTGGCTTCCAGTACTCACCATTGACAATGAGTCCCCACAGGGACTCCTTCTGGACATCCCACCATTGCCCTGTGTCATGGAGATCCTGCTAGTCTGGATCTGCAGGTTTGTCCCCTTCACAGGATCCAGAAACTTATAGGTGGATGTTGGGTTGGATCAATTCACAGCTCTGACACTGTGCCTGGGTTGCAGCTGGGTGGGTCAGCCTGCCAGACTTATTTTTCTGGTGTTTAATTTTTGCAGTACTGATATATTAAACTCCTGACATATATTTAGCAAAATTATTTTTCCTTTTTTGTAAGCCATCCTTTCACATTGTGATTTTTTTTTCAGTGTAAAAGCTTTTAAACTTTGTGTGGTATCAGCAACAAAGGCACAAATGTACTTTAGGTGAAAATGCAATTTATAGTATTGTTAAGGCTAAAGGTTCTAATAAGTAAGAAGTTAAAGTGAAGGTAATTGGAAGAAAGGCAGTAAAGTATGAGTGAGAGGAAAAGTGTGAGAACTGATAGAGACAATGTTACAGAATAGATGCTTAAGAAGAAAGGATAAAAAAGGATAGTCATAAAAGCCTATTCAGATACAACACAAGGAAAAGTATAAAATGAAACAGCTACAGGACAAAAGTGTGAGTCAGGAAATAAAAATAAAAGAGCAAGAATTTAAAATAAAAATAGGAAGGAAAATTAAATAGAAACTATTATAGCATTAACCAGTATTTCTTCTGGTTAAGTTAAATGTGCTTTTTCTCACCTCCTCAGTTGTCTTCTGTAGTTGCTTCTGCATGTGGAGAGATGACTACTAAATTTAGTAATTCAAACAGGTTAGGGCAGTATGTCTTCCCTGCTGAGATTCACTGCTTGCCTGTGATACCTTGTATCTGGAATGGAGGTACCCATGTCTATAATAGAAGAGCATCTACTATTGACTACTGACTCTAGGCCTGCAATACACTCAGGTATCCGTTGGAAGCTGCTCCTTACTATTTCTCCTGTGGAAGATTTTTATATCGTGTCACAGCTTTTTTCCTTTATGTTTTTTTTTTTTTTTTTAGTTTTCTTCGTGTGTGTGTGTGTGTGTGTGTGTGTGTGTGTGTGTAGGGGTTTAAATCTCTACAGTCTTTATCTTTTTAAAAAAAGAAATTTAGACCTGAAAAGTTATTCTACAACCATCAATACTATTAACACAAATAGCTCTTTCCTCATTATTCTTTAGTGAAGGAAAATTAGCTTATTCTAAGTAAATTTGGGGATTATTTTACAACTACTCATGACTAGCTATTGTGTTTCTTCAAAATTTTAGAAAATAAAGAAAAATAAAATAAGTGAGTATGCACGAAGAATAATGTGATCATTTACTATTTCAAAGATGTTCAGAAGGTGGAAAGTGATTGAGGAAAATCAAGAGCTTAATTCCTCTTAATACACATGGCAGTTTCTTTCTCTTTTTAATCAGTGTTTTCACTAGAGCGAGAATATCAGTGAGTAGAAAATATTTTTATGCCCTCAAACCATTTATGCAGAGGACAGAAAGACAAAGGAGTTAGAGAACACTGCACATGCAGGCTGCAAGACTTTTGGGATGCAACGCCATCTCCTCCAAGTCATCTCTTCCATTTAAAATTCTATAATGCGGATAGCACATTACTTTACAGTTCAAAATGCACACTTTCTCCAATATCATTGAACCTCTCTATCACTATTCCACTTTCTCAGAACAAACAATGCTCTTCGTTGACACCTACCAGCCACTTCATTATTTTCTCCCATATATAAATATTAATCCTGAACCACAACCACAATCTCTCTCAGCTTCTAGGTCTGTGATTATTTTGGGAAAATTTGAGGATCTATCCACTACACTAGTTCATATCTATTATTAATGCCCCAATCTTTCTTTTTCTAAACTATGCAATTAAAAAAGCTTTGTTACCAATTCTCATGCAGTCCTTTGCAAATCTATCTTTACTTTCTAACTCTTGGTTCCAAGTCAGAACATTAATTGCAGTGTAAAGTTGCTTAAATTTTGACATCAGTTCATTCACTCTATCCTTTTCATAATCTCTCTTTTGAATGTAGAGGAACTGACTTAAGAACAAGAAATTCGGGGGCTGGAGAGATGGCTCAGTGGTTAAGAGCATTGCCTGCTCTTCCAAAGGTCCTGAGTTCAATTCCCAGCAACCACATGGTGGCTCACAACCATCTGTAAAGAGGTCTGGCGCCCTCTTCTGGCCTTCAGGCATACACACAGACAGAATATTGTATACATAATAAATAAATAAGTAAGTAAGTAAATAAATAAATAAATAATTAAAAAAAAGAACCAGAAATTCCTTTCCAGTTAGCAGGTAATCAGAGTGCCTGTTAGGATTCTGAATTAAGTACAGCCATTTGTAACAGAAGTGCATCCTGGAAGTTGAAAGATCTGCTAAAGTGCAAGGCAGAGTTAGTATTGTGGCAAGCCAAACACTGTATGCCAAAGTTATAAGGAGCAAACATTAAAACTTTTTCAAAGACGGAAGTTTTTCAAAAGCAGAATGAGACTGATGAAATAAGCACAACTAGAAATCTCTCTGTAGACTGGGCAGTCCTAACACACACCTTTATTCCCAGTACTCGGGAGTCAGAGACAGGTGAATCTCTGTGAGTTTGAGGTCAGCCTGGTCTACAGAGTGAGTTCCAGGGCAAACAGGGCTACACAGAGAAATCCTGTCTTAAAAAAAAAAAAAAAAAAAAAAAAACCCTCTGCAAATAAAAGGTGAAAAATAGGAATGTACATACTTGATGGCTTCTCTGTTCCTGTGATGTTCAGCAGCATTTTCTGTTTTGAAATACACTGAGATTCGTTTAATTTTTCTATTAAACTGTTGGTTGCCTTCAACTTTCCTACGAAGGGCTTCTGCATTTTCTCCATTGAAAATCTCTAAGAAAGATAGACACTCTCTATGCTTACACTTGGGAGGCACCAAAACTGGTGATGCAGAGACGTTCTTAGTCCTTTCTATAGTTAAAAAAATAGGAAAAGCGATGTTACTATCCATATGATTTTAACCTTACAATCCGTAAACAAATCAATTTTTTTTCTCAAATTGTGGTGACGGCCAACTATAAAATTATTTTTGTTGCTACTTCATAACCTTAAGTTTGTTCGTAATAAGTTTTAACATACATATCTGATACATGAGATATCTAATACACAACCCCAGTAAAAGGGTGTTCCCAACCTGATCCACAGGTTGAGAAACACGGCTATAAATTAGCATTATCATCTTATACAATTTAACATTAAATAAATGTTATTTAAATAATGGAATGTCTTTTTTGCATATTTCTGGCATATGAGATTGCTAAATTGAAGATAACAATGTCAGTTCCAGTTTTATATTATAAAAATGATTACTAATATTCATAATTTCATTTTAATAAAAGAAATTACAGAGAAATTTCTCAAGGAATTGATGTTATAAAAATGGGACTTCAAAATATGCTGTTTGAAGATGGTTCAATGGTAAGAATGCTTGCTGCACAAGCATAAGGATCTTAGTCCAACCCCTTGAAGTCCTAAAAGATATGAGGAGTTGTCTTGCATGCCTTTAACTGCTGCTTGGTGGGATATCTGGGATAGATGCATCCTTGTATCTTGTATGACTCCAGACTATTTCTAGGTTTAGATCCTGTTTCAAGGGAATAAAGAAGTTACTAATGGTTAGGAAAACTAAGGTTTTTGTTGGACTCTACCTTTGTGCACTAGCATGAGTGCACGCACATACAAACACACAAGTAAATACATAATCATGTGACCCAGGGACTAGATGTACTCTTTTTTTTTTTTTTTGTAAATACTATACTGAAATAAAGGGAAAGTAATTCTATGAATTATTTGTGATTACTTTCATGATATGATAGTTGAACTGAGTCATTGCTTCAGAGATTTCAAAAGTAACACGCTTACTGTCTGTTCCTATAGAGAAAAATATTTGCTTATCTCTGATGTAGAAAAACTTGCCAGTTTAAGAAAATATTCTAAAAAATGTCAGAAATGCCTGACGGTGCTAGAATACACCTTTAATCCCAACACCCTAGAAGCAGAGGCAGGCAGATATTTGTGAGTCCTAGGCTAGCCTGGTCTACAGAGCAAGTTCCATAACAGGCGCCAAAGAAGCTACACAGAGAAACTGTCTCATAAAACCAAAAACAAACAAACAAACAAAAAAACCTCATGAAGGTGATTTAAATTTCCATATTTTCACTCAGTTATGCACATGATGCTCAACTTCTACTAAAGGAAAACTGAAATAAATTGTTTTTTCTTTGTGGATCCATTTTAAGCAGAGAAGAGACTGGTAAACTTATATAGAGTGTATATTTAATAAAAAATGATTACAAGAGATGATTTTTTGTATCCAAAATGAATAAAGTTGTCAAAACAAAGGAATCAGTTCAAAGAAATGGAATTCATTAGGGAAAATAAAAAAAATGGAAAAATGAGGTTGTACTTAAAGGTGCCAGATGTCTTCAAAGAACTTAATAATAAGAGAGCAGTGATTTAAAATTCAAATGGACCTAACAGTTGAATAGAAAGTAAGCTAGGGTATTAAAAACAGAGGACAAAGATATTTTAGTATTAAAATTAAAATTAAGGTCAACTTGTTCAAAAATATGAAGTTTTAGAACTGAAGAAACAAGGTAAAATATCAAGTTCATGTCTCTAAAGTAAAAGAAATAGGACAAAACGAATATAATAATTAGTTTAAAATGTACACAAACATGAAAGTAAATAAAATATGGTCATTATAAACTCTGTGGGCATGAAATATTACAATATTCTAGTAATTATTTTCTTTGCCTTCAGATTTATTCTTCTACAATGTTCAAAATGTTTGTTATTTCTTTTTTTGTCAACCTTCCCCTCAGAACCTTCAATGACTTGCCATTCAGTCCTGATATGTTAGACCTGAAAGTACCATTAAATGTCTTGAATTGTGTGCTGACCATATCTTCCTTCTGAGGCTGTGCAGTTGAGACACATAAGATGACATAATCTACGTGATGTATCTCAAATAAAATAATGGGTAATTTCCAAGCACTGTGACAACCACACCTGTACTTTTCTGCAGTATGGACATTACTGTGAACATATCCTCCATAGTGTTTTCTTAAAGGTATGTTATCAAGTTCCGGTTTCTCTTGTCTTTGCCAAAACTTCTTACCTTTTCTTCTTCTTTAGGAATCATTCTAACAAGTGTGAAATAATAGCACATTGTTATTTTGATTTTTATTTCTATGGATTTGTGAGATTAAGTACATCCTCTATGCTTATTGGTGATTTCTTAGCATTCATTACAAATTATGAAAGACTCAAATAATAGTGAAGTCAGGCCTAGAGAAATGGTTCAGCAATTAAGCTCACCCACTGCTCTTGTAGAGGATCCAAAATTTGATCCCAGTGCCCTCATAGGGTGACTCAAAAAACTGTTTGTAACTCCATCTCCATGCGATCTCAGCACCCTCTTTTGGGATCTGTGGAAACTGCACACGCACACCCCGCACACAATTAGAAAATAAAATAAAGCTAGATAAATGGTTCAATAGTTAATAGCATTTGTTTCTTTATCAGGACCAGCATTCAGTTCGTTCACGTGGAAGGTCACAATAATCTATAACTACAGTTACAAAGGATTTGACTCCCTCTTTTGACCTCTACAGGTGTTACATGGACACGGTTCATATGCTTGCAGGCAAAGCCCTCACACACATTAAAAAAATAGGGTTTTGGTAGGGATGGAGGTTGAGATTCTGAAAGAAATTGGTGAATGGGAAAGGATACAATAGACATAAACTATATAAAATTCTCAAAGAATAAATTAAAAATGCATATAGAAATTCAAAAATAAATAAATTATTTTTAATGAATAAAGTCCTGCTATGCATAGTAACATAGACAATGGGGGATGGTATACCTAGTGAAATAAACTAGAATAAAACTTAAACAACATAAATCTCACTTAATATGTGAAATACAGAGAGTAGGAAAGCTGCTATTGGAGACTATGTGAAGGAAGTTGTGAGTTAGCTACTGCATCAGAGGTAAGTTTTGTTATCCAAGATTAATTCAAGATGAATTTATGTTCTAATGTAGAACACTGTGATATTTGTATTTATTTCTATGACCCTCAATTCATATATTGAAGCCCAGTGTCCATGTGATGGTTTTAAGGAAGCAGTATTTTAGGGAGGTACATGGATTTGAGATTGGATCTCTCAAAACTGAATTATTGTTCTCATAAGGCAGCCTTTCAATTTTTTAGGACCTTCTGTTATGTAATGGTACATGGGAGGGGGAGAAAAACAGGAATTGAAACCTTAACAGACACTGAAATTTCTCAAACTTTGGGTTGCCAGCCTCCAGAATATCAATAAAAAATTTCTGTATAATACTATAAGTAATACTTATGGAGACTTTCTTATCACAACACAAACTATACTCATGATAACTATAAGTAATACTACTTTACCACTTATTTGAAACATGGGGGGAGAAATAGAATCTTTAAGGAAGGAAGGATAGGTATGGTCATAGAATATGCGGGATTTTTATAAAATGAGGACAATTATGTCAATTTCTTTATCCTCCTATTCTTGAGACTATATTTCATTCTATTTCAAAAATTCACTGTGCTATCCTTCTTTTGTTTTCTCATAAACCTTTTCTCTTTTTAATTGGTATGGAATGTTGACCATGAATCAAATTTACATCAATATTAAAAGATTAAAAAGAAATTGTTTGGACCTGGTATGGTGCTACATGTCTTGGATCTAAACACTAGAAAAGCAGAGTTGGGTGGATCTCTATGAGTTAAAGGCCAGTCTGGTTTACATAGTGAGTTTCAGGCCAGCCCAGGCTACACAGCAAGAACCTGTCTTCAAAAAAGCCATTTCAATTTATAATGATGTTATGAAAATGGGATGATCTATTTTCACACTCCACTTTAATAACAATCAACTGAGAAGATCTGGGGCACTGTAACATGATAATGAACATTTTCTTCAAAGGGTAAATTTAATACATTATCTGGACATATACCTATATGTATAGCAAAAATTCTCGTGGAACTTATTGTAATTACACTGTAAATGTGCTTATCCTACAAAATACACACTTTACCTTGCATTTTTAATAATAATTCTACCCTGTGTTTTCCAAAAATATTGATATTCTCATACATAACAATAATATTAGTATTACACATAACAAATTCAACAATGATGCAATTATATGCAATGGAGTCTCTATTCAAATTTCCTAAAATTGTCTCAAATGCTTTGCATCAGGTATTTGGGGGGGACCACTTTTCAAATGTCATTGTCATACTCCTTTAAATTTCTTTAATTTCAAAAACCTTATATTCTTTCTTCTATTTTTCATGATTGTAAAATTTTTTTAACTGTCCACATCAATTACCTTGTAGAATGCCTCTGTTAGGAATTTTCCTAACGTGAGCTCTCTGCCGACACAAAAAATCCCAATCAAGCCAAATCACAACAAGCCGAATTAAAAAATATCCAGGTTTAACAGGATTCCTGCACTCTCGGGTGGCCCTGAAGAGAAATGGGAGGCTGCAAACATGACTACTGGGTAGAGGGGAGTGATTCTCTTTTGGGAACTATCTTAAATACCCTGTGGGAGTGGTCCTGACACCCCTAGGGAGGGGTCAGACCAATACAGCTCTCAGGCCTGGGGGCTTGGGGCTATGCTCCCAACTTAATAGCCACATGTTCTGATTCATCTAAATGCTTCCTAATAATTAGGCTCATGCCAATGTTGTTTTAGAATAATTTCATACCTTTAATATCAGTATTTTATACTTCAAGATATAAAAAGATACATAATGTACTCTAGCTGACTGTTACCATACTGTTTGAAGACCACGTTGAAACGATATTTCCTACCTTTCTTCATTAGAGAGGTAGTTTCCCATTGTTATTAATAATAAGCATCTCGTGGTTTCATAAAATGAGAACTTAATTTATAGTCCTCCTACATCATTTCACATAATAAATTTTGGCATTTAAATTTACTAACATTTTCTGCCATAAATAGCTGACTGTTATATGTTCATTGAATATTAATATAAATTCAGTAATATTTTATATTAAATATAAATTGAAATATATCACTTAAAACATTTGGAGAAAATTTATTATTGTAGTAAAAACTGTCAATTGCTTTGGTATTGCTTGTACTAAATAAAAAATAATAGACCTAGAATATTTCTAAGTATTTCTTAATTTAATGCAGGAGTATATGTAAAAATAAAAAAAGAATTGAGTCACTTTATGTACAATAAACTATTCTTGACAAACCAAACATCAAGCACCTGTGCCTCAAGAATTCTCATCTGTACTTATGCCATTTGTATTTCTTTTGACAAAGCTACAGCCTTTTAATGAGGGCTAATTATAAAAGGAGAAATTGTCGCAGAGCACTTGAGAAGACTACTAATGTTCTTGAGTAATATTAGGTTATGAGTAATTGTGATTTATCACTTAACATTGTGCTGATATGCCTTTCTAAAGTCATTTCTTACTAAAGCCTTGACAACTTGTTTTCATTTATATAAAGTACAATATTTTTAATTGTTCATGTCTTCCATCATTGACAAGCAAGCCACACTACATAGTGGGAACTTTGTTTAATATTGATGCTGCATACTGTATTATTTGCTTAATCTTTATTTTTCTGTGCCTACTGAAGTTAGCTATTTCACCACTTCTATGCAGAAAAACAAATAAAAGAATGAACAAGCAAATAAAACATGTTCTTCATTCTTCTTGTTTGAGATGGGGCTTTACTATAGTAAAGCTATATATATATATATATATATGTATATACACTATATATTTACTATATATACTATATATAATATATATCTATATACTATATATATATATATATACTATATATAGCACAAGCTGAAATTAAAGTCTTGATCCTTCAACCTCTATTTGTATATGGAAGTTTCTGTCCTGCCTGGTCCCACAGCCATTCAGTCCCAAAGAAACACACAGAGGCTTATATTAATTATGAATTGTTTGGCCTATTAGATTAGGCTAATTATTAACTAGCTCTTACAACTTAAATTAATTCATAATTCTTACATATGTTTATGTGGCTTAGTATCTTCTCTCACTGCAGCATTTTCATCTTGCTTCCTCTGCATCTGGGTGGCAACTGCAAACTGAGACTTCCCTCTTCCCAGAATCCTCCTAGTCTCGTTGCCCCACTTATACTTCCTGCCTGATTACTGACCAATCAGCAGTTTATTAAACAAATACAAGTGACAAATCTTTACAGGATACAAGAGCATTATCTCAGCACTTCCCCTATTTTCCTTTCAAAACAAGAACTCTGAATCTGTTCTCATTTGTTTAGCTTTTGTCCTTGCCATTATCAATAACAACTTGAAACCAACACTCTAAATAAAGACCAACATCCATAATCCATTTTTTTGGGGGAATGTGTTTGTAGTTTTCTAGTCTACTGCCTCCTACTTCAGGGTGCTGATAATCCTATGGGAACACAAAGAAAATTTAGGATTATGATCAAGTCCTGACTGGAGTATTCTGTGATGCTTGATCATCTCAGCCAGCAGTCTTGAAACTATTCTGGACGTAGAACTCAGAGGAAACTGCAACATCTATCTCCTGAGTTCTGGGATTCCAGACAAGCAGCACCACATTGAGTCAAAGAAATTGCTCTTGATTTCAAGCAACTTTTGTTGGTATGTTTTATAACTATATTGAATATTTACTTCCTTATGCTTAGCTACCTGAATTTTCTACTTGAGTATTAATTTCAAGAGGAAATAAATGGCTTTCCAGTTCTAACTTCATGTATGGCAATCACAGATATTCAATAAACAGCTATAAAAGAAAATAGATGAAGAACTAAAAAAAGTTAGCAAAAGGTGTACTCTAATGTCATAGTTTCTAACAAAGATATCACTTGTATTCTTGGCTAATCTTGTCTCATAGCCAGAGAGCTGGACCTCTTTTTCTCATTACTTTATTGTAAACCTGACTTTTTAAAGTTAAAATAGTCTAGTAGATAGTGAGAGAGATATCATCTAGGAACTTGACCTAATGTGAAAGAGACAGGGTCTGGATATAGGCTATGTGAAAAATAATCACTTCATTTTCCAACCTAAAGAGTATCCTACTCAAATAGACAAAGTATACCAATCCTCAGTTAAAGGATTCAATGTTGGGAATTCACCTTTCTGAAATATTGGTGATCTGAAGTCAAGTATTTTTCAACATTTTCTGTGCTATTTATCACCTTCTGTTTTTAGATGAAGATGAGTCCTTGCTGACTCAATTTCAATTAGAAATCTACAAACTCTAAACTTTATCATTATTCAACTAGGTAGAACAATTTGGAATATCAGGGTAATTGATTTCAAAATATTTTTTAATCCTTTGAAATTATTAGGCTCACTCAAGAGGATTAGGACATTTATCAACTGTATAAAGACTCTACTTGCTCATAAAGTATCTCAGATGCCTTCTGGAGTGAAGAACAGAACAAAGTGATATTTCTGTTGTTGCTCACAACCTGAACAGTGGTTCTGTTTCTTTTAAAGAAATCAGGAACTTACTGGGTGGTGGTGGCACATGCCTTTAATCTCAGCACTTGTGAGGCAGAGGCAGGCAGATCTCTACGAAGTAGAGGCCAGCCTGTTCTATAAGAGCTTGTTCCAGGACAGGCTCCAAAGCTACAGAGAAACCCTGTCTCTAAAACCAAAATTAAATAAAAGACATGAGGAACTCTTGTAAGATGATTTTCTTCCTGATTTATAAACAGACAAACAGTTTCCTTACAAAATTTAGGATTAATATCTATTCTCAACTATTGAATCTTATTGATGGATTGATTTCATAACACTCTTCACTGCTTGATATGACTACTGGTATTTTGAATATGTTGTGCTCATTTCATTTGCTGATTTATTTATTGGTTATATCATCTATTAGAGTTATAGTTTCAGGAAGAGAAAATTTTCTTGTTTATTGTTATGCTATCAATACCATAAAAAGTTATTTGTGACAGAATGTAAAATTAGTCAACATTTTTATGTGTGACACTATCATCTGTTTATGTAGGCTTAGATGTGTGTAGGCTCTATTCTGTTCTTCCTTGAAATCATTTATCTGATGCTGAATAAAATGATCTCTCCATAGAAAAAGTCAGCAAACATTATTTGAGATGCACTTATGAATATGAACTGGGGACTGAGCTCAAGCTGCCATTAAGGACGTTTCCTCCTTTATTCTGAAAATCTCACAATTTACATTCTCCTTTCAACTCCAAACTTTAGTATATTAAATGACTTGGCATATCTCCCATTTTATCCATTATTTGGATATTCTGTATCCAAATGTATATATGGAGAAGGGATGGGGTATTTTTTTCAACAAAACTCACCATTTACATAAATCAACAGTAGTCCATGTGATGCTGGCTTTAGAGTAATGAAGGATACTAGAGTAAAGGAGTCGTGTAATGTTCACCCTAGGCCTTAGAGAGCCACTGACCCTGAGTGTGTGGCAAAGGAGTCCTGGTGTGAAGGCCCCAAGAGCGTAAGAGGACCAAAAATATGATTGCATGAATCTGTGGAAATGAAGCCTGGCTCGCACTGGAGACTCTAAGATGTTGGGGATGTGAGAGATACGGTATATCTGACCTGAAAAAAGGCACACAGGGAGTAAAGCCATCTCAAGGCAGTGATGTATCTTGTGGACAGCAAAGCTATAGGAAAAAGGCATTTAAGCCCCTTTACACTAACTGATTTAATGTTTGCCTGTTGAAACTGTCTCATTTTTGTCTGGTATGTCTTCACTATGTCTTCATTCCTCAATTTTGGAATGTTAATATGTATTCTGTGCTATTAAATTCTAGAAGTATGTATCTTGTGTTTTGATTTTACAGGGGACTGCCATTATGAGACTGTCTGAAAGCTGAGAAGAGACTTGAAATTGGATTTTCAAACAGTGTTGGAACTGAAATTGTGTAGGAATTTTTAAAGCTGGGCAAACATATTTTACATTGCAATGGGGCCAAGAGCCTTTAGAGGCCAGGGAGTGAAAAGTGGTAGTGTTGGGAGAGATATTTGGTTAGGTTTCAGAGATGTGGTATTTTTGAAGGGAGTATGTCACTGGGATTGGGCTTTGAGAGTTCAAAGACTTGCAACTTTCTTAGTCTGTGCTCTGCCTTCTGCTTTCAGCTTAAGTTGTGAGTTCTCAACTTCTTGTTCTAGTTAACATGTCTGCCTATTACCACACCTTTCAACCATGCTGGTAACAGACTCTTATTCCTCTGGAACTGTGAATGCAAATTTTTAAGTTGCCTTAGCCATGGAATTTTGCCATAGCAATAGAAAGTAACTAACAGAAAAAAAGTGGTATAGTGAGCTAGGGTCTTTATCTGGGGCCATGGTTCAGGATGTCGTATGGTTCCTAGGATGAGTTGCGAGGTTGGGTGTTGAAGTGTGGGAAGACTGGGTTTGGGGCCTTAATCCGGTGTACAGTTCAAAGGACACTATGCACAGCCAGAACTGTATGGTGGATGGAGTAGCTGTCAGGCTGGCAGGCAGTTGAGACTGGGTTTGGCTCTCCCTATTAAAAGTTTCCCTTTGGAGTCTCCATGCCATTCCATAGTGGCATGGTGTGCATGGTGAAAATGTTCAATTTAGACATATTTGTCAATAGACAAGCTATGCTCAAGAAAATGATAATTATTATTCGTGATAACATCAAACTAAACGGAGAGAAACTCAAGGCTATCCCACTAAATTCATGAACACGACAAGGCTGTCCACTCTCTCCTTATCTCTTCAATATAGTGCTTGAAGTTCTAGCAATAGCAATAAGACAACATAAGGGAATCAAGGGGATTCAATTTGGAAAGGAAGAAGTTAAACTTTCATTATTTGCAGATGATATGATAGTATACATAAGCGACCCCAAAAACTCCACCAAAGAACTCTTACAGCTGATAAACTCCTTCAGTAACGTGGCAGGTTACAAGATCAACTCCAAAAAATCAGTCGCCCTCCTATACACAAAGGATAAGGAAGCAGAGAGGGAAATCAAAGAAGTATCACCTTTCACAATAGCCACAAATAGCATAAGATATCTGGGAGTATCTCTAACCAAGGAAGTGAAGGATTTATTTGACAAGAACTTTAAGTCTTTGAAGAAAGAAATTGAAGAGGATACCAGAAAATGAAAGGATCTCCCCTGCTCGTGGATTGGGAGGATCAACATAGTAAAAATGGCAATTCTACCAAAAGCAATCTATAGATTCAATGCAATCCCAATCAAGGTCCCATTAAAATTCTTCACAGAGATTGAGAGGACAATAATCAACTTTATATGGAAAAACAAGAAACCCAGGATAGCCAAAAAAATCTTATACAATAAAGGTTCTTCTGGAGGCATTACCATCCCTGACTTCAAACTCTATTACAAAGCTACAGTATTGAAAACAGCTTGGTATTGGCATAAAAACAGAGAAGTTGACCAATGGAATCGTATAGAAGACCCGGATCTTAAACCACAAACCTATGAACACCTGATTTTTGATA
This sequence comes from Arvicola amphibius, assembly GCF_903992535.2. Taxonomy (NCBI): domain Eukaryota; kingdom Metazoa; phylum Chordata; class Mammalia; order Rodentia; family Cricetidae; genus Arvicola; species Arvicola amphibius. The sequence continues at coordinate 49,153,327 of NC_052065.1, forward strand.
AAGGAGCCAAAAGTACACAATGGAAGAAAGAGGGCATCTTCAACAAATGGTGCTGGCATAACTGGATGTCAACCTGTAGAAGAATGAAAGTAGATCCATATCTATCACCATGCACAAAACTCAAGTCCAAATGGATTAAAGACCTCAATATTAATTTGAACACATTGAGCTTGATAGAGGAGAAAGTGGGAAGTACTCTACAACAAATGGGCACAGGGAATCGTTTCCTGTGCATAACCCCAGCTGCACAGACTTTAAGGGCAACATTGAATAAATGGGACCTCCTGAAGTTGAGCAGCTTCTGTAAAGCAAAGAACATTGTCACTAAGACACAAAGGCAGCCTACTGACTGGGAAAAGATCTTCACCAACCCTGCAACTGACAAAGGTCTGATCTCTAAAATATATAAGGAACTCAAGAGACTAGACGGTAACATGCCAATTAACCCAATTAAAAAATGGGGCACTGAACTGAACAGAGAATTCTCAACAGAAGAAGTTCGAATGGCCAAAAGACACTTAAGGTCATGCTCAACCTCCCTAGCTATCAGGGAAATGCAAATCAAAACAACTTTGAGATATCATCTTACACCTGTCAGATTGGCTAAAATCCAAAACACCAATAATAACCTCTGCTGGAGAGGTTGTGGGGTAAGGGGTACACTCATCCATTGCTGGTGGGAATGCACACTTGTGCAACCACTTTGGAAAGCAGTGTGGCGGTTTCTCAGGAAATTCGGGATCAACCTACCCCAGGACCCAGCAATTCCACTATTGGGAATCTACCCAAGAGATGCCCAATCATACAACAAAAGCATATGCTAATCTATGTTCATAGCAGCATTATTTGTAATAGCCAGATCCTGGAAACAACCTAGATGCCCTTCAGTGGAAGAATGGATGAAGAAACTGTGGAATATATACATGCTAGAATACTACTCAGTGGTAAAAAACAATGACATCTTGAATTTTGCAGGCAAATGGATGGAAATAGAAAACACTATTCTGAGTGAGGTAACCCAGACCCAAAAAGATGAACATGGGATGTACTCACTCATAATCGGTTTCTAGCCATAATTAAAGGACATCGAGCCTATAAATTTGGGATCCTTGAGAAGATAATAAGAAGGTGAACTCCCAAAAAAAGATATAGTAATCCTCCTGGATATTGGAAGTAAACACAATCGCCAGGCAAAATTGGGAACTTGAGGGTTGGGCAAGACTGGGCCAAGGGAAGATGGGGAGAGAAAAGTGTGAAGGGAAGAACGGGGGGAGCTCGGAGGAATGGGGTGCTTGGGATATAGGAAGGGTGGATATGGGAGCAGGGAAGCATATATCCTAATTTAAAGAGCTACCTGAGGGTTGTCAAGAGACTTGACCCTAGAGCGGTTCCCAGGTTTCCAGGGAGATGCCCCCAGTTAGTTCCTTGGGCAGCTGAGGAAAGGGAGCCTGAAAAGGCCAGTTCCTATAGCCATACTGATGAATTTCTTGCATATCACCATAGAACCTCCACCTGACGATAGATGAAGAAAATGACAGAGCCCCACATTCAGCAACGGACTGAGCTCCCAAGGTCCTGATGAGGAGCAGGAGAGAGAACATGAGAAAGAAAGTCAGGACCGTGAGGGAACCTCCAGCTGGCGACAGATGGGGAAGGTGACTGAGCCCCACATTGGAGCACTGGACTGAGCTCCCAAGGTCCTGATGAGGAGCAGAAGGAGCGAGAACATGAGGGAGAAAGTCAGGAACGAGAGGGGTGCGTTCACTCATGGAGACGGTGGGACAGAACTAATGGGAGATCACCAACTCCAGTTGGAATGGGACTGATGGATCATGCGACCAAACCCGTCTCTCTGAATGTGGCCAACAGTGGGGGCTGACTGAGAAGCAAAGGACAATGGCTCTGGGCTCTGATTCTTCTGCATGGACGGGCTCTGTGGGAGCCTTCTCAGCTTGATCGATCACCTTCCTGGACCTGGGGGGAGTTGAGAGGACATTGGTCTTAGCATAGAGTGGGGAACCCTGATGGCTCCTTGGCCTTGAGAAGGAGCGGGGGAGGTATGGGTGGAGGGGAGGTGAGGGAAAGGGGAGAAGGAGGGGAGGGAAGGGGGAGGAGGACGGGAGGGAGGGGGAGGAGGAGGGAAGGAGATGGAAATTTTTAAATATGAAAAAAAAATAAACCATGAGGGAAAAAAAATTATTATTCGTGAGATACACTTTTACTTTGCTTTAAAAAAGGCTTTGTTTAGCCGGGCGGTGGTGGCGCACGCCTTTAATCCCAGCACTCGGGAGGCAGAGGCAGGCGGATCTCTGAGTTCGAGGCCAGCCTGGTCTACAAGAGCTAGTTCCAGGACAGGCTCTAGGAACTACAGGGAAACCCTGTCTCGAAAAACCAAAAAAAAAAAAAAAAAAAAGGCTTTGTTTTTAATAAAATGAGCATGAATAAGAATGAAGAGTGATCTTTTCTCTACTGTTTTACTCCAAACTTAACTATTGTTAAATTATCAGTTCATTAGGTTTAGAAAATGCAAATACAGATAAAATACTGATAATCCTATGTACACTGGGAACCTCTGTTTTCTCTTAACTTATTCAACTCACCTACTTTCATTGTGTGAATGTTGTTTTGTTTGGTCGTGTTTTTTGCCTGAACTTTGTCAATTGCTACAAAAAACAAAAATATATTATTCCTAGTATTGTGGCATGGATTATATTAAGCCCCTTTGATCGGGGAGATAACACTCAAATAAAAGCAGATTGACAATCAATGAACTTGATGAGAATAACTCCAATCTAATAAAATTATAATCAATAAAAGAGGCACAAATTTTCCTCATTCTGAGGTTATTATCTTTCTCACTTCCATTTAGTGTTAAAGAAAACTCTCTGAATGACATTTACAATTTTTGAAACAGATTGCTTTTTTTCTATCACAACAAACCAAGCATAATTTAGGAAAGTAAAACCTGAGAAACTACTTTAAAATAATGAAATTAGTTTGTTGTTTTAAGCAATGAATTTATTTTAAAGTACAATAGACAGTTTATAATGAGTAATAGTCACGTCACAATGAAACACTGAGTTTAAACAAAGATGAGCATGCTACCCAAATAGAACATCATCTAAAAAATTTATTTGTGAAGGAATTAACATTTAACCTCTTTATTCTAAAGTGATCTTATGTTATTTTTCCCATTATCTATTATTATGTTCGTGTTTCCTATTGACAAAAACTGACTAAATATTATCCCAGTGTAATTTTCCTGTAGCATTAATTATAAATGTTTCACTAGAATAATGTGGAAGCAAAATCTCATTGGGAAACCTGATTACATTGACTGCATACTAATAAATTAAAATCAACAGCTGAGAAACAAAGCCCTCTCTCACAAATGGAAATATCTTTCTTTATCCACTTGAACTGACATGTCACAAATTCACAGTACAGGGTTCCATTTCTGCAAGACATTAATATTATTAATATATTAAATGCACTATTACAAACAATACAGGGTAATGTAGCATATTATCTCCATAGCCAATCTTTTAAATTATGGTTCTGTAATCAAGACAACATACTTCTATGTTTGATATTCAGTACTTAAGTAAGTTTGAAGGAAGGATAAAAGATGGATATAATGCACATTGAAATAAAACTTTGAAAAAGTGCCAAAATTATTTATTATATCAAGATAAATTTTCTGGTTTTGCTTTGCAAGATACTATCTTTGAAGGAACCTAGGTAACAAGTTCAGAACCTCTTTCTGTATTGTTTCTACTGTTAAATGTGACTAAATTATCTCAAGAAAAATGGTTCTAAAAATTTAATAATAAACCTGGGATACTTGCCCTGGGCAAGCAGAGATCAACCATGAGCCTGTCCAGTGCTGGATATTTGGGTACCATTATGGTGATCAAGTATAAGGTGGGGAAATGAGAGATATATAGAAAGATGCAGAAAGGCTCATTTGCTGATGAGAGAGGCAGTTCTAAAGAGTCTATATGAATGAGAAATCAGCTGATGTGGGTATCCTGCTCTCCACCTGGAGCCATGGTGCTGTTTGGGCCTGGGTTGCTGGCAAGGGTCATGTCTGGTTTCACAGCCCTGACACAGCCGTGGTAGTCTATGGCGATATCTGTGACTCCTGTTACCATTGAGGTCCCTGTTGATACCTGGAGACAGGGCTACCACCTGTGACCATGTAGGTGTCCAAAGGATGTGCACCCACAGGGACCATTCTATTCTAAGAGGCCTGCACTATCACCCAGGTCCATGGTGTCATCAGGCCTGGACTACTGCAGAGAGCATCTGGGTCTGTGGTCCTGCTGCAGTCGGGCTCCGTGTTAATGTCAGTGGCTCTTGTTACCATCAAAGGTCAAGTATGTATTTGGGGGCAGGCCTGCCACTTGGGGATATGTTTGGGCTCAGATGACATACTGTCACTGGGTCCATGCCAACATGGGTGACCTGCATGCAATGCCAGCTAAAGTCATGATGACTTCTGGACTGGGGCTTATGCCAGGGACCATATCCTGTGCCCATGGCCCTACTGCAGTCTGGGTCTGTGTTGATATCCATGGTCCAGGTTGTCACCAAGGGACACACAAATGTCCAAGATCTGGGATGCTAGCTGTGGCAGAATTAGTGTCTGAGGGCTGTGCTGCTGTGAGGCCATACAGACCTGAATGACATGCACTGCCAACCAGGGCCATGGTGTCATACAGGCCAAGTCTGCTGACGGGGGGCCATGACCCAGCTACAGTCAGGGTCTGTGTTGATGTCCTAAGCTCCTTCTGCCATCTGGGCTGCCTTCTGTGGTTATATTGGTGTTCAAAGGCCATGAAGCTGCTGGGACCATGCAAATCTGAGTGATCTGTACTGGCAGCCAGGGCCATGACATTTGGCACTGGCTGCTGACAAGGACCATGTCTGGGTCTGTGGCCCAATTGCAGTTGGAATCTGTGTTGATATCCATGGCCCATGCTGCCACCAAGGACTGTGCAGATGACCAGGACCTCAGCCACCACCTAAGGCTATGTTAGTGTCTGCCGCTGCTGGGCCATATAGATCTGAGAGGCCTGTGCTGCCACCATAGTGTCATCCTGGACTAGACTACTGCCAAGGGGCTCATCTGGGTTCATTGACTTAGCACAGCCCCTGTCTCCTGCTACCACCCAAGACAGTGAAGACTATATCAAAATTCTATTTGGAAAAAAAAGGAAATAATGTGAAAAGTGACAAAAATTTAAAGAGAACAATATAGAAAAGGTTATTTAAAGTATGTTATAAACCATGTATGTTGGACCATGCTATTACCTTATTACATAGGAGGAGGAGGCAGGATCATCAGAAGTACAAAGTGAGTCTCAGATAAATAACTTGATAGTTCATGTTCAGAAGAAAGTAAGAGAAAAAACAAGGAAGGAAGGATGGAAGGATAAAAGAAAGAAGAAAAAGAAATCATGTTAAAAGTGAATTTAAAATAAGTATAATATAAAACATTTGAACTATTTTGACAAACAATTCTTATTTACATGATTTTAATCAATAAATAATAATTTGTACATATTAAATAATTAACTTTCTGTTTATTTATTTACTTATTGGTTTTTCTGAAGCAGGGTCTTATGTAGTCCAGCCTAATATCAAACTTTCTGTGTAGCATCTCCTGAACCTTCTGCCTCTTTTTCCAAGTGCTGGAATTAGAGGCGTTGAATGCACTAGGACACCCAGAGCAATGCTGTAGGCTGGACTGGTCTTGAATCTGCCATCTTCCTGATTCATCCACTTCAGAAGTTTGCATACCAGTGTGTTCTACCCTCATAGGCCCAAACCCAAACTATGTTTCTAATGCAGTTTTGAATTATACAAAAAAGACTGTGTAGATTGCTCAACCAGTAAAATTCTTCTCTTTTAAATATAAGAACCTAATTTGAGCCACAGAACCCACATATTTTTTTTAAAAAAGAACAGTGTATGACACATAAATTATTTTTCCATTTTATGTTATGTCTCTTCACTTGAATTATGGTGTCCTTTGCTGTACAGGAGCTTTTGCTGTTGTTTCATGTGGTTCTATTCATCAGTTGCTGGTCTAATGCCTATGCAATCAGAGTTTTTTTTTTTTTTGTTTAGAAAGTATTGTCCTGTGCTCTAACTTCAAACACACTCCCCATTTTCTCCTCTATCAAATTCAGGGTATCTGGTCTTATGTTGAGCTCTTTGACACTGTCAACAAGGCCAAGGACTCAAGGCCCTAGAGGAAACCTCACTACTAATGTTTTGATATATGAAAATAGCAATAAAATGACTCCTAAAGACATTGTTATATGCATGGACCAAAGTTTAATTCAACACTTATTACAAAGAATCATCTTGTAGTTGATTGCAATTAACACAGAAACCAAAAGATGTTCAACATAGAGAAAACTGGACTGTGAAGTACACAGCCCTAATTGGTATATCTATGTTACACCTCTCTCATCAGGCAAGGCTAAGGGATTGTCCCTGAAGAGGGAAGGGAAAGATTGTTCCAAAGATAGTAGATCACTTCAAGGAAACCTGATTTTATAGACACAACAGGGAAAACGGACATGTGAACTCACTGAGACTGTGACAGCATGCACAAGACATGCACAAATTCAAGCCCAGCAACATCATGGCATAACAGAGGAGGTAGGCACCAAGTTCCACCCATAGCCAAGAAGCTGTTGGCATTCAGTTGCTGCCTGACAAAAAAAGTCTGTTTTCTTTAATGGAGTAACACCTGGATATTGCCCATATCCCAGCAGGCTCAGACCCAGGAACAGTTGTCTAATACAAACTGGACTCCATGGTTTTCAGTTAGGAATTTTGTCACTTTGTTTTGTTTTGGTTTTTCAAAAAGGAAATGCGGTGTTTGTTGGGTAGAGAGGTGGGAAAAGGTCCGTGAGGAGTTGGAGGAGAGAATGATCATAATCAAAATATGTTGTACGAAATTCACAAGGAATACATAAAAAGCACCACTTTTTTTTTTTTTTAAAAAAGACTGGTATTGGGGGAGAACAGATTTATAATCTCAGTTCTAAGGAAGCTGAGGTGGGAAGATTCCTAGGGCTCACTGGCCAGTCAACCTGGGTTAATAAGAGAGCTCCAGGTCAAAGAAGGACTATTTCACAAAAAGTGCAGGGAACCTGAAGAATTATCACTGAGGTAGACTTCTGCATACATACGCATGTTGACATCTTCTGGCGCACACACATGCACACCCCAGTAACATTTTTTTAAAAATACAAAGTAAAAGAAAAACACTGATTAACATTTTGAGTGTTCTCATCTTCACTAAGAAAAACCCAGCCAACACAGTCACACATAAGAAAAGAGACATCAGGATATGAGTTTTGGAAGAATATAAATGTTTATTGCAAAATAAACCATAAAATACAAAACTAGTTGATAAAATAGTAAAATTCTCATATTCTTTTTAAAATTTAGTACAAACTTATTTATTTACACTGTTTTCATTTTATATACTAATCACAGTCCCCCTCCCTTCCCTCTTCCCACTCCTTCCCACCTCCCCCCAACCTAACCCCCCATCCACTCCTCAGAAGGGGTAAGGCTTACCATTGGGAGTCAACAAAGTCTTCATATCAAGTTGAAGTAGGACCAAGCCCCTCCCCCGCTGTATCTCTCCATAGGGAATGGGTTCCAAAAAGCCATTTAATGCACTAGGGATAAATTCTGGTCCCATTGCCAGTAGCCTCACAGACTACCCAAGCCACAGAACATTCAGAGGGCCTAGTTTAGTCCTATTCAGGTTCATCAGGTGTCAGTCCAGAGTCAGTGAGCTCCCCAGTAGCACAGGTCAGCATTCTCTGTGGATTTCATCATTATGATCTAGACCTCCTCCCTCTCTTCGACTGGACACCAGGAGCTTGACCCAGTGCTTAGCTATAGATCTCTGCATCAGCTTCCATCAGTTACTGGGTGAAGGGTCTATGATGTCAATTAAGTTATTTATCAATCTGATTACAGGGCAGGCCAGTTTAGGCACCTGCTCCACTATTGCTAGAAATCTTAGCTGGAGTCATCTTTGTGGATTCCTGGAAATTTCCCTGGCACCAGGTTTCTGCCTAACTCCTTAATGGCTCCCTCTGTAAAGATATCTCTTTCCTTGCTTTCCCTCTCTGCCTCTTCCCCCAATGCAGCCATCCAGTTCCATCATGTTCTCCTCCCCTTATCACTCTCAGTTTACTCAGATCTTATCTATTTCTCCTTCTCAGGTGCAACTATACACATCTCTCATATTCTTTTTGTTTGTTTGTTTGTTGATTTTTTTGGAGACAGGGTTTCTATATAACTTTGGAGCCTGTCCTGAAAGTAGTTCTTGTAGACCATGCTGGCCTCGAACTCACAGAGATCTGCCTACCTCTGCCTCCCGAGTGCTGGGATTAAAGGGGTAGGTCAGGCCACCACTACCCAGCTATCTCTCATATTCTTAAGTAGTAAATTATAGAGAGAAGGTAGATTTCTGATGGTGATTTGATTATGTAGTTCCTACAGTGAAGCTGACATTTCAGGTTTGTGTGTTTGTAACATGTATGTTAATGTATGCATGTATTTGTGCATACATACATGTATTTGCATATTGAGGCCAAAGGTCAACATCAGATATCTTCCTCAACCACTCCACCCTTTTTGATTGAAAACACTCTCTGAGACCCTAGAGCTCACTGATTCAGCTAGAAAGACCGAAGGATCCTGCTATCTCTGCTTCATGTACTTTGCCATGCCCAGCTTTTTTTTTTTTTTAACTTGAGTGCTGGAGTCCAAACTCTGTTCTCATTCTTCAATTACCTCCAAGGACTTTTGAATCTGTCTTGACCCTTTTTTCATCACTACTCCTAAATATATCTTAAATGATACTTTAAAAAAATGTTCACAAAGTGTCGGGTGTTATCCATTGCCAGAAAAATAAGAACCAAATTAAATGAAGCCTTTGAAAAATAAAATGCCAAAACAAATATGCCAACAACAACATGAACACTTATATGTGCAAGTGCTACAAAACTATTCAAATTATTCAAATGATTGATATCTGTAAACTCTTGTACTTCAACTCTTTGCCTGCAGTTTTTAAATATTTCAGAATTGGGATGGCTAGATGACTCAGAAGGTAAAGGTGCTTGATGCTAACTAAGCCTGAGGACGTGAGTTTAAATCACTCATGGGTCCCACATGTGGAAAGAAAAAAAATTCCTGATTCCTGACCTGACCATTGCTGTCTGAGTGGCACACACACCACCTCTCTCTCTCTCTCTCTCTCTCTCTCTCTCTCTCTCTCTCTCTCTCTCTCTCTCTCTCTCTCTCTGTCTCTCTCTCTCCATATATATATATATGATTTTATATATATATAAAATAATGATTGTACATACACATATGTATACATATTCATATAAAATTTTTCAGCAGTAATAAAACTAAGTCTGCATGATGAGGAAATTAAATACATCACCATCATTTTCTTTGAAAGCCACCTCCTAGTCTATGCTTTCTGCTTTCTTAGTCTGCCTTATTACCCAATCACTCTGAAAACACACAACTATTTTTTTTCTAATATTGGAAGGCACACCTAACGAATTTGCAGGAAGGTGGCATTTGCCGTGAAATCCCTTAAGAAATGGGAACCATTAGATGAACTAGGATAATTATGGCCTAAGAACACCATATCATTTTCTGCAGACTTTTGTTCAAGTATGTTTATGGCTAAAGAACCTCCCTCAGGCGGCTTTCTATGAGAAGGCTCACAGAGATGAAGCATTTTGAAGTAACTTGGAATAGCTGAGGGCATAGCCGCAAATGCTACAATGTACCCAATGAGTCTTCTGTTAGGCTGGTGGAGTAACACCTCCCATGCTCTAGGGGGCGCCAGAGATGTGGCGCACCGCTGTACTCTCGTTGGTCTTAGCGTTTGTGATCTCATTTCCTGGTTTAAGCTTCCGATGCCTGTGGGGGTGAGCTCGACACCGTAAAGCTCTCCGTCCAAGGCTGGCTGTTGCCCTAGCCGAAGTAAGGAACAAAGAATCTTGCAGAGTGAAGTGAGTAGGTGAATGAGAATGAGTTTGGTACCCACTATATTCGGAAACCGCTCTTAAGGCACTCGGTTCTCAGTCTATCGTCCCCAGGAAAGCTCCTCTTTCTAACCCTGGGGTCCATGAAATGGCGAATGGTGCCTTCAACCCCACTCACAAGAGAGGGAACCCTCCATCTGGTGGTGGCGGCACATGCCATTAATCCCAGATCTCGGGAGGCAGAGGCAGGCGGATCCCTGTGAGTTCAAAGCCATCCTGGTCTACAAGAGCTAGTTCCAGGACAGGCTCTAAAACTACAGCGAAATCCTGCCACGCGAATCCTGCCCCGCATGCGGGGTGGGGGGGACACCGGGGTGGGGGGAACCCTCCTTCCAGATGGGGGTGACACTATTCCTTTTATAGAGTAATCCCTGGAGAGACGATACCTCTCTATCCTCCTAATCTCACTTACCCCTGACTACTCCTCCATCCAGTTCCTACCCTTACTCCATCCTCTGCTTCCCTCATGCCCTTTCTCTCTTCCTTGGTATTCAATTCTTCACGTTCTGCTTTAGTCTTCCTTTGTCACTCCCCAACCATTCCCTCTAACAAACCTAGCCTGTTGTTGGATCCACCACGTTCTCCCCATTCCTGTCTCTTTCCCCTTCTCCAGTATCTCCTACCTCATCTTTTCCTACCATTCTTCATCTTCCTTGTGTTTTTCTCTCCCTTTGTACCCCTGCAAATATTCTCCAATTTCTATTTTATCCTTTCTTCCTCATTCCCTTCTTTCCTCCCTCCTTCCCTCCCCTCCTCCCTCCCTTTCCTTCTCACTCTATTTTGTTGTTCTTCCCTTCTCTATTTCCTCCTCCCTCCCCCCCATTACCCCTCCTCTCTTTCCCTCTTTCTCCTCCACCTAACATTTCCAATCCCCTCCCTTCTCTCTTCTTTCCTAATCCCTTCTAACTTCCACAACCTCTTATCCTTCCCTCCTTTCCTTCCAGTCTTTCCCTCCTCCCTTTCCCCATTCCCCCTTCCTCTCCTTCCCTTTCCTTTTTTTCTCCTTGCCTCTCCTTTCCTCCCTCCATTCTACCCTTTCTCTCTTCCCATTCTCCCTCCCATCTGTCTTCCCTCTCATCCCTACTCCCATCTCCTCCTTTTCCATATTCATCCTCCCCTTACCTTTTCTCTCTCCCATCCCCTTCACCCCTTCTCTCTTCCCACCTCTGTCCCTTTCTTCCCCCCATCTCCTCTCTTTCCTTGTTCTCCCTCCCATCCCTCTTCCTTCTGTTCTCCTTTTTTTCCACCCTCCCACTCCAATTTCCTCTGTCAGTAGTGTTTTTCATCAGAACACTTGTCAGCTCTGTCCTGCCAGCCCGCTGTCAAATAACCACACCAACTTATTATTAATTAGCTTAAACTTGTTTTTAACTGGCTCCTATAAATTAAATCAACACATTTTTATTTATTTACTTGCTGCCATGTGTCTCATAGATTGTTACCCATTTTGTACATTTCCTGCTTCCTCTGCATCTGGCTGCCAACTCTTTGTGACTCCACTCTTCTTCCTTGCATTTTATCTGCCTCCCAAATCCACCCTAGCTATTGACCATTTGCCCTTTTTATTAAAGCAATCACAATAATATATTCATACAGTATAAAGGACTATTCCACACATTCCCCCTCTTTCCTATCACCCTTCCACATTCTCCTCCTCTGTTCTCTTTTCCTCTTCTTCCTATTCTCTATCTTTTCCTCTTTTTCTCTGTTCTCTCTTTCCTCTTCTCACTTCTTTTCCCAATCTTTCCTCTTTTCCCCTCCACTTCCCCTTCTTTTCTCTCCCTTCCCTTCCTCTTCCATCACTTTTCTCTCATTGCTCTCTCTTTTCTGTTCCCCCTCCTTTCTTTCCCTATTTATCTCTCTTTTTCCTTGCTCTCCCTTCCATATTTTTATCTTTACACATCCCACCCTTTCTTCTTCCCACCTCCTCTATCTCCCTCTCCTTCCCTCCACCTCCCTTCCCTATACTGTCCCATCTTTTCTCTCCTCACCTAGTATTTCATCCCCACTACTACATTCCTCACTCTGCCTAGCACCTTCCCTATCTCTCTCTGCTCCTGTCCCTTACCCTCTGGTCAGCTTGTACTCATTCTCCAGCCCTCTCTGTCTCTCCCACTCTTTCTTCTTCCCTCACCAAGTCCATCCCCCACCCAATTCCATTCATCCTCCCTCTGCCCCAGTCATTACTACAAAACAGCCCTTGTTATTAGTCTTGGAATACCTCAGAGGAGATATCACCCAAAGATAGGCCCTAGACCTCACTATGCACATATTAGGAGACTAAAGTACCATGTACCAGAGTTGCTACTCTAAAAAGTCTCAGAGTTAATGACAAGCCACATCCTTGTTCTCAGTTTAGGATCATCTCAGAGCCAACAATCACAAAATCTATATCCTTGTCTTCAGGCTTGTAGTAGGTATACCTACCACTTGGCATATCTACAAAGCCTACACCCTGCCCAAAACTCATTCTTATTCTCAGCCTAAGGAAACCTCAGAAGAGATCACTATCCCCATGCATGTGCATGCATGTATGTGTACACACACACACACACACCATCAGCACCCTTACTCTCCTTTGCCACCCGTCATAGAAGAGAGCCCTACTGCTACACAAGGTGCACCTTTGTGCTCAGCCTTCTTAAGACCTAAGAACAATGGAATAGCTGGCTCTATAGTCTCAGGAAGGTGAAGGCAAAAAGAAATGTAGAGCTCTATACAGTAGATCAAAGAGAAGCTTAATATAACAACAGATGGCTCACTCCCTACTCTTATCATCAACTGTGAGAGACACTGCTACTAGTCGAATTTTGACAATAACAGTCTCAGGGTTTTAGTGTGAGAAACATCCCAGAAATCCATGTAAAGACTGTATGGAAGATCCCAGAGAATCAACTCTCCACAACTGGTAGCTTGCTTTGTCTATACAGTAGTAATGTGTCAAGTGGAAAATTGCCTCTCATGCATGGTATAATGATTTTGATCATGTGAAAGGAGTTTCTGAGTGTTCTTATGCACTATATGAGAATTTATAGTTATTTCTGGGAGCTAAAGAACTTTGTATATATGGCAGATGACAGAAGTCATCCCCTATTGATAAACGATAGGCAAATTAAGTGGCAACCAACTCCTCCTAGGAAGTCTCAAGTGGTACTAGCAAGAAGAAAGTATTTCTAGGAAAATAAAAGGCTCATATGTCAAGGGAAAGGGTGAAAGGACCATCAGTGTATTCAATATTTGAAGGACCAGGATGGAGCTTTTCAGGATAAGCCTGCTTGGTCAATTCTATAAAGTTATAAGGTGTTTGTTTTATTTTTGACTTTGTTTAAGAATATACCATGCTAAGAAGCACTCTACCCTTTGAGGCCCATCCTTTGTCCTCTTTTTAGACTTTTATTTTGAGAAAGAGTATCACTAAGTTGTCCAGGCTGCCCTTGACTAAATCTGTAGCCAAGACAGAGTTTGAACTTGTAATCCTCTTTCTTCAACTGAATCACCAATTTCAGCTCTTTATATTAAACATAAAAGAGTGTAGATCTTTCATTGTGAGAGTGCAAGTACTAGTGAGCAGAAAGAAGGTATCAAGCACTTTGGGAATAATGAGTGAATAACCTGAATGAGAGACAAATCCTTACCTAAGCATGACAAAAGGGGTCCCACATACATTATTCTTAGTTTTAAAATTCCTCATAGGAATGATAGTCGGATAAGCTTTGTACTTGCCCAAGCAACAGTCTAAGATGCATTTTATCTTATGCCACTGAATATGAGCCAATTAAAACAGAAGCCCTTTGTGTTCCTAGAATTTTCATAGAAACCTTTAGAGGGAGAATTAAACAAAAGGAGGCCACCTCGTGATAAAGCTGTTCATACCACCTTCTTCTGTCTCCAGAATCCTGCTCTTATTCTTGCTTTTTTTCCCCATAATTAGTCATCATGCCTCGAGGTCAGAAGAGTAAACTACATGCCCGTGGGAGACGACACAGAGCTCGAAATGTTGCTCAGGCTTCTGAAGGTGCACAGGAAACAGTAGAGGCAGCAGAGCAGTCCTCTCCTGAATCATGTCATGCCTCTAAGATGCCAGAGAAAGAAAGCACTTTCAACATACCTATGGATGTCCTTTCTTTCAACATATCAGATGAAAGTTCCATTGGTGATGTAGATGATGATGAAAACCGTTTTGTGGATTACCTCTTCACTAATCGCCAGCAAGACTTTTTAGCCAGAAAAGTCTTTGCACTGTCTCAGCTTCTCCTTGACAACTACAAAATTAAGCAGCTTACTACAAAGGAAGATATGATGAAGATTATTGATAAGGATGAAGTCAATGACTTCCCTGAGATCCTCAGGAAAACTGCTGAGAGACTTGCAGATATCTATGCAGTTGAACTGAGGGAAGTTGAATCAAGCAGGCAAGTATATGATCTTATCAGCAAGCTGAAACTTCCCAATAATGGGAGGGTTCGTGCTGGCAAGGGCATGCCCAAGACCGGTTTTCTGATGACTATCCTGGGCATGATCTTAATGAATGACAACTCTGTGGATGAAGAAGATATCTGGAGAATGCTGAGATCTATGGGTGTGTATCCTGGGAAGAAGCATCAAATCTATGGAGAGCCCCGCAAGCTCATCACTCAAGATTTGGTGAAGCTGAAGTATCTGGAATACCAGCAGGTAGCCAACAGCGATCCTCCTTGCTATATGTTCCTGTGGGGTCCCAAAGCATATGCTGAAACCAGCGAGATGACTGTCCTAAAGTTTGTGGCCAAAATAAATAAAATCTCCTATAGTTACTTCAAGGATCATTATGAAGCAGCTTTAAAAGAGGAGCAAAGGAAGAGTCAAAGCAGCCATGAAGTCAGTTCTAAAACTCCTGCCAGAGCCAGTCTACTTTCCTTGGAGATATGTCCATTGTTTACTCCCCTGCCCAAGTTTAGAGATATTTTATTCCCCAGAAAATAAATGTAGCAGCACAAAAAGGATTTTCTTGAAAACATGAAAGAAGCTCACAGTAAACATGGCAATTCAAGGAAGGGATAGAGAGAACTTAAAACATGAGTAAGACTTGTTTTTTGTCATTGTTTTTGTTCTTGTTGATGAAGTCAAATGTTTTAAAGGTTTGTCCTTGGTAGTTGTAAAACAATAGAAGAAATTAAATGTTTATTAATTAAACTTCATTTATTGACTATCATTCACTGAAATTTGTGTTGTTTATTTTTTTATTTTTGTGAGATGTTCTCATGTGACTGATCTTGAACTTGCCATGTACCTGTGACTGGACTCTAACTTAGCCCTGCCTTCCCATCCCATGTATTGGGATTATAGGCATGCACTGCTACACCTGGCTCACTAACCACTCCATGAACATGTGTTCTTTGTTAGGATATGTAGCAGTATTGGGATGATAAGATGAAAAACCTAGATTCTCATAGAATTTGTTTTCCTTTTATAGAAAATAGATTCTTTTCTCATACAACATATCCTGATTACAGTTCCCCTCCCTCTTCCATACCTCTCTTCCCATTCAGAACTACTCCCTCACTGTCTCTCATTAGAAAACGATAAGGCAGCCGGGCGGTGGTGGCGCATGCCTTTAATCCCAGCACTCGGGAGGCAGAGGCAGGCGGATCTCTGAGTTCGAGGCCAGCCTGGTCTACAAGAGCTAGTTCCAGGACAGGCTCTAGAAACTACAGGGAAACCCTGTCTTGAAAAACCAAAAAAAAAATAAAAACAATAAGGCTCTGTTGATATCCTTGGTATCCTTGGGAGACCTTTTTTTGACTTTTTTTTTTGAAGGGAAAGAGGAGTGGATCTGGGCTTTCGGGAAAGTCGTGAGTGGGGGAAGGACTAGGAGATGTGGAGGGAGGGGAAATGCATTTGGGTCAGAATGTAATGTATGAGAGAAGAATAAAACAAAAGTACAAGAAAGTGACAAGACTTCTATAGGATTATAATATGATAAAAAACAAAAAGTAACATATTAGAATTTGATAAAACAAACCAGCAGAACAAAAAGATTCCCAAGACATGGCACAAGAAACAGAGATACACTTGGTTACACACTCAGTAATTCCATAAAAACACGAAACTGCAAGTCAAAATATATGCACAAAGCACTTGGAGGACTGAGAAAAGAAAAAAATGTATAAATAAAATAAAAATTTAAGAATATATTTTAAGGAAGAGCCCTGACATGAGATTATGAGACAAGGAAGTCCCGAAGTTGCTACTGAGTTCATTTTCTGTTGGCGATCTACTACCGGGCATGTAGCCATCACATAAGAGTGTTTTGTTTCTCCAGTGAGACTCTGTTGGAAAAAAACTAATTTTTATTTGCAAGTGCATATTAATTTCCCTTCATAGAATTCTGAATGTCTGAACTTGTTATATCAGTAAGCTGATATAGATCCTTAAGCCTTAAGGTAATGTGAAAAGGGGGTAATGATGAAGGTGTTTCTAATGAGTGTGGCCAAGTAGAAATTCTGAGAACAAAGTATTTTGGATGTTTATGAAAGAGCAGGTCACCAATGGGAGGGCAGTTCCATTTATCCTGGATCAAGGGGTAATTGTGTTTGTAGAAATGGTGTGTAACTGTCCAGTGTTCATATACTACTGTGCCTCAGAGTTGACAGAAAAATCCCCTAAAGTCTGTGCTGGCTGCCCTAACAAAGTGGGTGCAGGAATAGGTTTGGTGGGGACACTATCTTAATAAAAGTTTAATTTGTACAGTCTGAAGGCTGGGAGTACAAGGTGAACAGTGCAACAATTCCATTGTCCAGTTCTTGAGGAAGCTATCCTCCTGTGCTGGCAGTTACATTCAAGTTTTTCCTCAGTAGGAGACAGGAATCAAGAGGGGAGAAGGTCAGAGATGAAGGAAATAAAACATTTTATAGTATTCTTCAAGTTCAACTTTCTGAAAATAAAGAACGTTTGGTTAATGGAATCAAATAAAGAAAATGTGCAGAAATATATTTGCAGCATATATAAGAGGTAGGGTCCTTATACTTAGTAGTTTAAATCAAGCAACAGTTCATATAGACATGGGAATTGTACAATAAAAATTGTGAAACAGTAAATGGAAAAAGGAAAGAGACCTAATACTAGCAATTGTCCCCTGTAGAAATTAGTAAAATATGAGCTGCTTTGTTTTCTCTGCAGAGGCAGTTTAGTTTGATGAGGCATAGTTGTTTGCTCATACTTTTGTTTTTCATGTCACATTCAAATGAACATTGCTAAATGTTAAGTCTGGAGCATAGCCTCCAGCCCCTGGCATCCATCACCTCTGGCTTGGTAGTTGCATTGCTCTGGACTCCAAATCCCAGCATGCCAGGTCCTGACCCCTCCCTGAGTCAGGACCACTCCCACAGGGTATTTAAGTAGGCTCCCAGAGGAGAAACACATGGTTCCAGGTTTTCATGTGCTCCCCACTGTCCTATCTCCCTGCCATGTGCTTGGCCACACGAGAGTGTTGTGCTTAATAAAACGATGGGCATTTTGATTTGGTTTGATTTGACCTAATTGGACTTCTTTGCACCAGCAGAGCCACCCCTCTTTTTTCTTAACACTAAGCACAATGTTAAGTTAATTTTTCTCTGTATTTTCTGAGGGTTTCCCCCCCAGCTTTAAGTAAATTACTTTGATAATTTTTACATAATGTAAGGCAATGTCTCAGTACCACTTTTTAAAATGTATATTCACATTTACCAATAACCCTTATTTAAAAGACTTTAGAATTTGCCTATTCTTATTACCTTTATTAAAAATTATTTGACCACACATGCTGGTGAGTTTTTGTCAACCTGATACAAGCTAGAGTCACCTGGAAAAGGAAACTGCCAAGGAATTGACTCCATCACATTGGCCTAATGATATGTCTGTCTGTGGGGCATTTTCTTGATTAATGATAGAGATGGAAGGACCCAGCTTACTGTGTATGGTATCATCCCTGGGTAGATGGTCCTGAGGTGGATAAGAAAGCAGACTGGGCAAGCAATGGAAAGCAAGCCAGTAAGTAGTGTTATCCCAAGATTCCTGCCTCGGTTCCTGCATGAGTTCCTGTCCTGACTGACCTCAATGATTAACTGTGACCAAATGTATGGGCCAAACAAACCCTTTCTTCCCCCAAGTTGATTTTAGTAAGTGTTTTAGCGGAGGAACAAAAAGCAAACTAGGGCACCTTGTATATGTGGATTTATTTCTAGGTTATGTTCTAAGGTAATGTGTAAGTGGACAAATAACTTCAGTACATATCTTTCCAATAAAAGCATAAAAATGAGCTACTGGTATGTGAAGAAATACTCAACATCAGTAGTCATCAAATGTAAATCAAAACCACCATGAATCTTTGACATGTTAGAATGCCTATCATGAAAAGGCAAGACAGCAAGTATTCACAAAGGTGTGGAGAACAAGGGATAATACACTAATATACTGTTGGTGGGAATGCAACTCAGTGCAGTCACTATGGAAAATAACATGGAGCTTTATGCAAAGTAGAACTATCATCATTAATACCCATCTTGGGAGTATATCTTTTAAAAATGTTGTCAGGGTCAATGACAGGATTTAGTGGATAAAGGCGTCTGAAATGCCTAGCAACCTGAATTATATCCCCAGGACCCAAATAATGGAAGAAGGTATGCTGAATTCCAAAATGCATGACACACACACTCCCACCCAGCAAATGCACATGAAACAAATAAAATAAACAACACATTTTAATATGGTCTGTATATTGAACTCCCATGTTTAATATCGCATTATTTACAATAGTGACGAGGTGAAACAGGTCATGGAGAAGGAAGTTGTGGAATTCACCTGTCCAAGTTTGCTTTCAGTTGCTTTAATAAGCACCAAGTCTAAAAGCAACTTGAAAGAAAGGTTTTATTTCAGCTTACAGGCTATAGTAAATTGCTGAAAAAGGTCAAGGCAGGAACTCAAGGCAGGAAACTGGGGGCAAGAACCTGGAACAGATACTATGGGGCAACCCAATTTACTATCTTTCTTCCTATTTTTTACTCAGGTAGGTAGCTTTCTAATACAGCACAGGATCTCCTGCCTAAGGGTGTTACCACCCATAGTGGCCTGGGCACATCTGCATCAATTAGCAATTAAGAAAATGCCCTACACACATGCCCATGGGCAGCTAATCTTAACAAGGGAATTCTGAAACTGGCACTACTATTCAGATAATTCTGAATTGTGACAGATGAAGCTAACTAGGAGAACACTTTTATTTTCATATTGTATATACATGCACTGTGTATATGTATTCAACACACACACACACATATATATATGTGTATATATATATACACACACACGCATATATATATATATATATGTCTATCTTTACCATAAAATTTAAAGAGTAATATCAGAACACAAACAGAAACTAATACCAAGTGACATAAGCTATATATACCATGGCAAATACTGTACAATATTGTTTATATATGAAATATAAAAATATTTAACTCAGAAATAGAGTAAAAAGGTATGCAGTTACCAAAGAGAAGAGCATGTGATACGGAAGTAGGATGTTTGAGAAATGTTTTTGTTAAAACAGAAGCTCAGTTCTAAAGAACTTGAATTCTAGTGGTGTAGAGTTATGAATCAATATGTTAATTTCATTGTACTAATAATTGAAATATATACAAGATTATTTAATATACCTTAAATATATTCCACCTTTGTCATGTAGGTGTTCTTAGATATAGTAAATTAAAGTCCAAGTAGCTTTTATTTATTCCTTCCAATTCCTCCCTCATGGTTTCCCACACTATTAACACCTGGTATTAGTGTGGTATATTTGATACAATTTATGAGCAAATATTTATTCATAATATGTAGCTAAATTAAATGGTGTAAATTAGGGTTCAGTTTGTGTTATATAGTTCTCTGCCTTTTGACAAATGTACATTGCTAATATGTGTGTCTGCCTGTTGTAGGAGGCCATTTGTTTGTTCCCAGCTGCTCAGCCCCAAAATAATCACAAAGAAACCATATTATTTGCAATACTGTTTGGTCAATAGCTTAAGCATATTTCTGGCTAACTTATATCTTAAATTAAGTCATCTCTATTAATCTGTGTTTCATCATGTGGCTACGGCTTACCGAGTAAACTTCTAGTGACTGTCTCTGGCAGGGCTACATGGTTTCTCTCTACTCTGCCTTCTTTTTCCCATCATTCAGTTTAGTTTTCCCTGCCTAGCTCTGCTCTGTTTTGTGCAGGCATGAGACAGTTTCTTTATTAACCAATGGTATTCATAGCATACAGAGGGGAATCCCACATCATCTACCATCACAATGTCACTTAGTTTTGCTATCCTTAAAATGCCTGGATTATACCTATGCATCCTTTTCTGTCTTTATACAATATGTATTTTCATAATCAGAATGAGAATTTAATGATAATAATACAATATGGAGTTTTTCAGATTTGTTTATTTTCTGAGCAAAGCACATTTTAGCTATCATTGTTTTGTTTAATGACTTCATTGCTCATTTTTAATTATTAATGGCCCACTGCCTGGATACAGTATGGTTTGATTATCCATTCATTTACTCATGGTATTCTATGTTGTTTTCCATTTGGAGTAATTATGAATAAAATTTCTGTAAATGACCATGTATCTACATAGATATTTACAGAAGTACTGAGTATCCTCACTGTTAAGTCATATGACAAAACTATGTTCAGCCTATAAGGAAATGCCTAAGTGTTTCCCAAAGTGGCTGCCATTTTGCATTCTAATAATAAATTGGAGGCTCTTAAGTAGTTATTTTATTTCTGTATTTATGTTTGTACATTTATGTGCGTTTCCATAGAGTAAAGAAGAGGGCACCACATACCCTGGATCTGGAGTTGTCTGACAGTTATCAGCCATAAGACAAAGGTGCTGAGAATCAAACTAGAGTCCTTTACAAGAGCAGCAAGTGCTTTTAAATGATAAGCCATCTTTTCAGCCTCAGAATCAAAACTTTTCATGTTCCACATAAAGATAGGATGTTATTTATGTCTCAGATGTTAGAAATTTTAGAAACTTTACAAGTATATATTTGAATTAATAAATTATAGAATTTAACAGTAATGTTTTGAAATTGAGTGGAAAGTTTTTAGTTTCATTCATGTTTCAAATTAAAAACCTTTATTAATTATATCATGCAAAAGAAAAATTCCAGAAGCACATATATGCACATAGACTTATGAATACCTAGTAGAAAATAGAATATGAAGAGTGTTCAGTTAAATCAGGAGGATCAAGCATTCAAGGCTAACATTGGAGACGCAGTGAGTTTGAGAACAGCTTGAGATACATGTGAATTTGTCTCACAAAACAAAAAAATTGCCAAAATCAAATGAAAAGAATGCTGGTGTTTGCAGATTCCCATTGTTTGTAACTGGATGTGTGTTTCATATATATAAAAAAAATTATATGTGCCAAATCAGACATAACATTTTGTTCCAGGATCTGGAGAGATGACTCAGTAGTTAAGAGCAATCTGCTATTCCAGAGGACTGAAGTTCAATACACAGCATTCACATGGTTGTTCATAAATGACTGTACATCCAGTTCCAGGGAACCTGAGGTCCTCTTCTAACCTTAGCACACTACATGCATTTGGTGCTCAGACATGCATGCAGGTAAAACAACCCATACATTTAAAGTACAATTTAAAAATTGTTTCATATTTTTACCCACACTGAGAGTCATAATATGCTGATTTTCAGCTTAACCACATTTTGGTTATGGAATGTGTTTGTTTCCTTTTATATTTTTCTCATTCATAGTTCCCATGATGAGTCACTGGCTTAAAGACTGAGGTCTAAGACATGAGGTATTAAGGTTCTATACACAGTAACCCTAAGGCTTTTTTTCCCAATATTGAATTATTTTCATATCCGCAAGATGAATTTATAAGAAAAATAAAACCACACTACTTTCTAAAGAAATGCTTTCAAATGTGAGTTACATAGACAAAGCTAGCCATATTGTAAAATACATTAGAGAAAAATCTATATTGAAAATAGGAAAGGGTGGTGGTGGTTCACACCTTAAATCTTAGCACTTGGGAGGCAGAGACAGGCAGATCTGTGAGTTTAAGGCTAGCATGGTTTACATAGTGAGTTCCAGGACACCCAGGGCTACACAGAGAAACCCTGTCTCAAAACAATAAATAGCAAACCAAAAATAGAAACATAAAACATGTTCTTTGATCTGGAGAAATGTTTCATTAGTTTGCGTATTTGCTGCTAGTGCAGAGAACCCACATTCAGTTCTTAGCAGCCATATCAAAATGGCTTACAATTGTCTGTAACTGGCTCCAGGGGATCCAACCTCAACTTCTAGCCACTGAGGCACCATAATCATGGCCACATACTCCCCTCAACATATATAAACATAGTTAAAAAGAAAAAACAAAGTGGTTAAAGAGAGGAAGGAAAGCCTCACAAATGTAAAATGAATATAACTTGAATCTTTCAGTCCAGTTCTCCCTTAGCTATCAATTTTTAAGTATAAATGTTTTCATTTTTCTCAGATTTCAGCATTTTAAACCATGAGAAAAGTCAAGTTCCATAATCTATGCTATTAAGAAGACTCAAACTATGCTTAAAGAAGTGAATGGTGTTACTAACATGAGAAATTTAGTATTAAAACTGTGCATCATTCATGTAAATAATTATAATATATATGACAAGAAGAAGTTATTTAAAATATTTGATATTTCATAGTATAGGCAATTTGCATTTATTGTAAAATATGTAACTAAAATTAATAGCTAATTCAGAATAGATATTGGAGGGATTAGATAGGAATATGACAAAACATCTATAAACTATATAAACACACACATATATGTTGTATACTTATACAAATGATGAAGCATAAATATGCATATATGTCTGTACTATGTAATCCATATATTATAAATGTAAAAATTATATGCTTATAATAAGAAATTTATGTAATAATGAATAAATTAAAAATAGAATTGTATATCTATATATTATTTATATAATAAAATATATTTATTTTAAAATGTATAAGAAACATATGGAAAAATAGAAATATAACCATTTCAGTACTAGTTAAAAATTATAAAATGCTAATAACAGTGATTCAGACAACTAAATTGATTCCATTGGAGCAAATCAATAGAAAAGCAAGCATGTGTTCTAAATTATGAATAACTGCATATAGTAGGGAGAATAGACAGAACAAAACATTCTAATCCCATATTGATCATGACTTTAAAAACATTTAGTTTTATTTATATACATGAATGTTTTTCTTTCATGCTTGTATATATAATATGTGTGGGTCTGGTGTTCACATAATGCAGAAGTGTCAGATCCCCTGAAACTGTAACTACAGATGATTGTGACCTCCCATGTGGGTGCTAGGAAAGAAACTTGGGTCCTCTGCAAGAGCAGCAAGTGATCTTGACAGTTGAATCAACTTGCCAGTGGACAAGTTTGTTAGTATCTTAGAAGTCAGATCTTCATATTTGTTTTTAAGGTTTTCTGTTAAATTTTTGTTTGGAAAATTCACATAGATATGCTACATGTATATACAAACATTATATGATATATGTACATACATACAATAAATTCTGAATACTATTACTCTCATCCTCTTTTGTCCCTTCCCTCCTAATTAATGGCCCAAATCTTCATATTTAATTAAAAATCAAATATTTCAACACAATTTCTTAAAATGTGAAAGTAAATGGATAGGTTTAATTTCCTTTTCTTTCTAGATGGTATAATTCTGTGGAATGTATGATTCACTTTTCTATTTCATGTTACTAATGACATTAGAAAAAAGGAATGTTCTTACCTAATGATTTCAAAAGCACTTCCACTCAGTTTACTTTCTGTGCTTTATGTTATCGTTGGGACCCTAGTAAAAATGTGCTAACGTGTTAATTTACTTTTATGTTCTTTGACTTTCCCTCTAATGTATATCTCCATAAAACAGTGCTTTGTTGGGACTAATGAATTGTCGCCTTCAGCTGCTCTTCCTTCCTAGAACCTTCTGATTGAGGGGCTTTCGGTACCAGTGTCTGCGTGTTGGTCTGTCTCTGCGTGTGTATTCTCAACCTTCAGCCCCTTGCGTGAAGCTCGTGAACTGGGTTCTAGTGCATAGAGCTCAGACCGGGGCCGCGTTGCGCGGCAGTGCTTAATTTGATTCCTAGGGAAGGCTGACACCTTTCTTCTGAAGGATGCAAAATGCAAGATGTGGTATCTTTTAGGTCCTCTGCAATCCGCAATCTAGTGATTCCCATGCTAGTTCCTGAATCCTAACTGAAGAATTTTAAAGTACTAATATCTAATTCTTATTCCCAAGTTAATTTTAAAATATATAGAGAGATTTAAAGTAGCATACTCTCCTCTAGACACTTGGAAAAGTATAAATTTCAGTGGGTTCATTGAGAATATTTTATCTTCAAATGGGAAAGAGTTGGTCATCCTTGTTATTAAAATAGTGACCATCACTGCTTAGTATATGGAAGGTTGATGTATATTGTTTCTGCAGACAATTATATTTCAGTTTATCCACATCATCCAATCACATGGAAATGATAGTCTTTTGAATACATTTATAGACCTTGGAGGTGTTATTTCTTTGGAAATTTTAAATAAGTTCACTTCTTAAATTATTTCTTTGCTTGTTCCTTTTTAATGAATAGAATCCAACTTATTTTTAAAACATGATCATTATTCTGTATTTTATAGAATTATATTGAGTCAGTGTTTGTTGCATTCCTTAGTGTACTCGTTATATAAGATAATGTCATTCAAGCTGGGGCAATAGCTCAGTCATAAAGAGCATGCCACATAAGCCTGAGGGCTGAGTTTGATCCCCTAGAACCCATAGCAAAAAAAGATCAGAAGTAGTAGTACAAGCTTGTGGGCCCAGCACTAGGGTGACAGAGACAGATTCCTGAAGGAAAGCAGCACACCCCACCACTTTAGCCTTTATCATGTACTGCTTGCTGTACCCAGTAATGTAAGAGCTTCAGGTGTGCCAGAAGTCATGCAAAGACCGTGAAATTCCCTTAGAAACACTGAGGCCTGCAGCCAGCTTGCCTAGTATAAACAGTAAGGCTTATGCCATTGAGAGTGCTTGTCTCAAAATACAAGGTGATGGCTCCTGAGGAACAATATTCATTTTCTTCTGCATGTGTATGTAAAATGAAATGTACACACACAAACATGGACATATTTAGAAAAGAAGAAGAAAGTTTAAAAAAAGATCATACCATTTGAAAATAGAAACGATTTCTCTTCATTTCCAACATTTTGCATACCTTTCATTTGCTTCATCTATTTGTTCTACATAAAATTTTTATTACTATATTATACTGTATTTCTACAAATTCTTTCTTAATATTTATTTTAATTTATGAAAAGGTGTGCGTAGGAGTGTATATATCTGTACCACATGCATATAGGAGCCTGGGGAGGTCAGAAGAGATTATGGATCCCCTGGTACTGGAGTTATAGAAGGTTGTAAGCTGCTACATAGGCACTGGGGGAAAAGCTGGAGTCCTCTGCAAGAGCAGTACATGCTCTTAGACACTAAACCATTTTCCAGCCTCCTGCTAAAAAATTTTTAATGAAACGTTGAGCCATCTCTGGATTATGCTCTTTACAAACTTTTATTTGTTTTCATTTTCACTTCTTGTAGGGAAAAGGAGGATTAAATCTGCTATGTGTTCATTTCGATGTCAAAATAAGCCAGAAATGGCTACTTCTTAGTTTTAAAAACATGTAAAAGGAAGATAAAATTTTAACAAAGCATAAGATCACCAGTAAGATAGTAATACTAAAATCAAATAACTGTAATTAAAAAGAACCATATACACTAAAGAAGAAACAATCTATGTCTATCCAGATTTTAAAAATTACTGAGTGAAGAATAAGAACTAATTGATACCAACTTAATACCAACTCATTCTTGTCACTGAATACTACCACATAATTTTATCAGAATTTGCCACTGTTTCTATCTGTTGTTGGACTAAGATTCTATGGTGATATTTAAGGTAATTATCAGTCTAGCTACAGGGCAAGGCCAGTTTAGACCTCTGTGAATTCAAGGTGTGGCAGCACACACCTTTAATCCCAGTACTTGGAAGGCAGAGACACATGGATCTCTGCGAGTTCAACTACAGCCTAGTCTACAGAGTGAGTTCCAGGACAAAGATACACAGAAACCCTGTCACAAAAATCCAAAAATTAAAAATAAAAGAAATAGAGTAAAATAAAGCTGTGTAAAGATGGAAAACACACAGAGAATCTGGATACTGTATGTTATTATGCTCTCTTTGAATTGTTTGAATGCTGATGAAGCAACAGCTGTCAAAAGACTGTTTATAAATGCTGCTGAATTAATCCAAGATAGGTATTTTGAAAATACCTTGACTTCAAAATTGAAGTCAAAAGGTATGTTACTTTGGAGAAGAAATTTTGCCTTTGTTTCCACAAGAAATGAAGGTTGTGGATTCCTTCTGAGTTAAGAAAAATCAGGTTTGATCAAGGAAGACCACCTGAGATATCTCTCGTATGAACAGATGGCCTGGATGTCTGAGTTCTACATCCAGAACAGATTCAAGACTGCTGCCTGAGATGATCAAGACTCGCAGGTCAGGATTTGATCATAATTCTAAATTTTCTTTAGGTCCCCATAAGATTATCAGTGCACTCAACCAGCAGGAAATAGCCTCGAAAACTACACCCACATTCCCCAAAAATGGACTATAGATGTTCTTCTTTAAAAAAAAAAAGGAGAAGGAAGTGGTGTGGGACAATTGTCTATATTCTGTCAATTATGTTTTAAATAAACACTGGCCAGTAGCCAGGCAGGAAGTATGGGCAGGAAATCAGACAGGAAATAGATTCAGGTCAATGAGAACAGGAGAATTCTGGGAAGAGGGAAGCTCCCTCTGCAGTCCTGACCCAGCCACCCAAGAAGGAAGATGTGACTGCCCTGCTGAAAAAGGTACTGACCCATGTGGCTAGCATAGACAAGAATAATGGGTTAATATAAGTTATGAGTTAATAAGAAGCCTGAGCTAATGGGCCAATCAGTTTTTAGTTAATGTAGACCTCTGTGTTATTTCTTTGGGACTTAATGACTGCAGGAACTGGGCAGAACAAGGACTGGGAAGGACATAAACCTCAGACAACAAATAACTAATATGTATTGGACTTATAAATACCACAGCCATCATGAGCCATCATGGAGTAGCCAACTTTCAAGAATCATCATTATTTCTGAATCTTTTCCAAGATGTTTAGTGTCTGTTATTCTTTGTTCACCTTTGCTTGGAATTGGACTCTTCTTTAAGCCTTACCCATAATTGGTATCTCTCACACTCTCCTATTAATTTTTGGAAGAATAATTTGAAGCAAAACCACTTTTATCTCAGTCTATATTCTGAAGCGAGTTTCTGGAATACAGCAGGATCAATTTTGGTTTTGCTTTGGTTACCTAACAATGTTTTCTGTGAGGACCAGAAGATGATCTTCAGATAGAAATCTTCAGGTCACATACAAATCTGTCATTTGTCTTCCACAACATGAATGAATTTTACAGAAAATCCCCAAAGATCTCTTTATTTAGAATATATAGTTGTAAAAGTAAATTTAAAAAATATAATGCTTTGGTTCATTAAATGTAGCTAGATATAATTTTATCATGTGAAATTGGAGAATTCAAAATTGAGTCATTTATGGAACTAGAATCTTACATGTTTGTATTATAAAAATTTATTAGAAATATTTTGTAGTTCCCCAGTAAGAGTAACAATAACAGAATTATCTCTCCACATTATACAGTGCCCCTAAAAGTATAAGATTAGTTCCCCTAGCAAAAGTAAGAAAATCCTTTTTTATTATTTAGAATGTATCTCATAGCTTAAAAATAATGTATAATTCTAGTTATTTCTCTGTACTTTGCAACAGTCAATTGAAATATTTATATTTTAAGCCAAAACAGTCATTAGATACATGGAGATAAATTAATATAGATAGATATTAAAAAACAAACAAAGAAGATATATATTTTCCAATGTAATAAAAGATTTCTAAAGCAAAATGACCTTAGGGTGATCAACTAAAATTTACAGCACATGTGTTTCATACACTGATAGGAAAGACAAGGTAAGGAAATCATAACAGATAGGAAATTTCTCTCTGTCATTCATGTGTCTATTGCATTCAATGCACTGTGACTTATCTGTGCTATATGAATATATAAACATGTATTATTTTAAGACTTGTAATAGTTCCTTATGAGGTTAATGCAAACAAATTCTATTTCAAAATGACAATCAGAAAATTAGGGAAGTTTTCAAATGCACACAGAAAAGCAATAATAAAGCTGAAATTTAATATAGTACTTTGTGAACCTTAGATACGCTATAACATCCCACTATATCTACACTATTTTACAAAACAAGAAATTCGCTGTTTTAAGTAAGCAGTGCTGACAAGTATAGAAAACACAGTCTAGTCTGAAAGGTATGATCAGAAAGAACAAGAACTAAAGAAAAAAAGGAAATAAGCCAAACTGGCATTGATTGATACAAGAGAAAATAATCCATGAGTGATCCAGGCAAGCATTAATATTACCTTTCTAGCCTGAGTTTTGGTCACATTTGTATTAATTCCCTAAGTATTTAGGAACCTTGAAGATAAGTCAAATATTAATTCCTCCTAGAAATCAGTGAGCCACAGAATAAGCTTCTCAAAACTGCAATGGCAAATTGAAACTGTCATTTGAATTTCACAAGGTCAGAATACAAAATTTCTCTCAGAAAGAGAGTGCTGATTAAATATATGGAGTTTTTTAAAATTTATGTTTATGTGTATGAGTGTTTAGCCTGCATGTATGCCTATGAACAAGGTGCATGCCTCGTTCCCGAAGAGGACCAAAAAAGTGTCATATCTCTCAGAACTGAAGCTGCTGACAGTTGTGAGGCAACATATGTGTGCTGGTAACCAAACCCTGATCCTCTGGAAGAGATGCAGTGTTTTTAAACACTGAGCCATTTCTCAAGCTCCAAAATATGCAATATTTATTAATTAAATTTTAACTAATAATTTAATATATTTATATAACATATTTTCCTATATTTATTATTTGGACAAGGAATATAGCTGAAATTACAAGAGTTGGTAGCTTTCATGTGAGTGCTAGGAATCAAACCTAGGTCCTCTGGAAGAGCGCTAAGTGTTCTTAATCCCTAAGTCATCTTTGCATCACTAAGTTAGCATTTTAAAGCATATATGGACAAACTGATTACAGAATAGTGAACTGGAACCCCTTAGATCAATTAACAAGAAAGACAATCTTCGCCAGCCATCCCCACAGGTAAATCTGATATATACATTTCCTCAATTTATGCTTCCTTCACAGATAATTCTAGCTTGAGTCCCAATTAATAACAAAATCACCAATCAAAGTAGTAGAGAACAATAAAATCCTTGGAAAGTGGAAGAATGAATTGGCTCAGAAAATATGAGAGTGCAGTGTTTTTAATTTTAGGAAACTTGTGGACATAGTAAAGTAAGTATTCCAGACTATTTTACAGCAGTTAAAGTCTCTGCCATCCCCACCAACTCAGACAGTAGCTAATACTGGCTCACAGGTAACATCTGCAACCAGGTTTATGACTAAGAGTAGCTGCTATCAGTTCCATTAGCAAGTGTTGCCATGAAGAGCAGAAATGTTCAGAGAGTTGAGTACCAATCACTGATGCAACAATTATGTGCCAAAAATATAGCTACTAATTTTAAAGCTGTGAGATTTATTTCTCATTGTAGTGATATGAGTGAGAAATAGTCCTCATAGTCTCAGATATTTGAACTTGGCCCTCATTTGGTGATGCTGTTTGGGGAGATGTACGTGGTCAGTTTTGCTGGAAGAAATATCACTGAGGGCAGGCTTTGAGATTTATATAGCCCAATCTACTTTCACTTTACAATCTCTGCTTGAGACAGACATGTGATCTTTCATCTTCTTGGTCCTGCCTCTGTGCCTACCACTTTTTGTCAAGTTTTCCAACCAAGATGGAATATTAGCCTACTAGGACTATAATTCAAAATAAATTCTTTTTATTAGTTTTTATGGAATTAGTTTTTATGGTCAAAATTTTTGATTGTCAAAATATTTGGTGATCAAAGTAAAAGAAAATAATTAGCATATTCATATTTATTATTGATAACTAAAACTGTACTTGCTAAACATCATAGATTATTTTGATTTCTTTTTAATTATTAAATTATTTAAGGCAACAATAAACCCAAGATTATTTGGAACCAAGATTTAGGACTGAAAATTATATCACAGAAAAAATATGAGTCTTAGACAATCCAAGACACTTGTTTACTTTATAAATAAAAAATATTTTATTCTATTTATTATTTTTTGAAATAGGCTTTCACTGTGTAGTATTGGCTGACCCAGAACTCTTTGTATATATCAGGCTAACCTCAGACCCACAGAGATCCTCCTGCATTTACATCCTGACTGCTGTGATTAAAGATGCATATCACCAGTCCTGGCCTGTTTATTGTTGTTATTATTATTATCATCACTTTTGTATTTATATGTTTTGTGTGTGTGTGTGTATACGTGTGTGTGTATGTGTGTGTGTGTGTGTGAGAGAGAGAGAGAGAGACGGATAAGTGAGGGAGTGACCATGAGAGAAAGGCAGAGATACACAGATAATGACATTACATGTTTACCTTGCTATATAAACAATTAAATGAATTGATGTGTGTAGAAGCATTGTCATATCTATAACAAGTGGTACAAAACTGCCATTTAACTTGTGTTCAGAAGTCTATTGACAAGTGTAGACATATTGATACTGGCTTCAGAACTATGGGTAATCATAATATAGCATGCAAACAATCATTTACAGAGAAAACTATAACATTTTAGCTTTAGTTGGTATCTAATATTTCAGATGTCTGATACTGTTAAATTAAAGTAATTAAGGAGAAGAAGAGAAGGCTTTGATTCAATATTTGATGAGTGTATCCTGGATAATACAAATGGCACTGCTTGCTGCATATGTGCATGGTGAATAGAAGTTATGAATTTTAAATAGTCAAATTTATTCATAATCATAGGAACTCATTTGTGGATTAAATATTAATACTAATTTTCAAAAATAATATGAGCAGTTTGGTAGATGTTAGAAGCAGCATTTGAGTATTTTAATATACCTTTCCAAAAAAAACCAGATTTAAGTGGAAATGAATCATGAAAGTCCTTATTATTTTTGAGAAGAATAGCAAATGTAAATTTTACTATTTTATCAATATCTTTGAAATAAAATCATAATTAACATCTTCCAGCTGAAATAACTATTTCACCTCATTCACAATGCTATTCTGATGATTAAATGGGTGTGACTTGCTCACAGAATGTGATCTGAATGAGAGAAAATAAAAGGAAATAATTCAGCTAATTAAGTGGGTTCACCGATGGAAAGAGAAAGAAAATGGCAACAGAGAAAAAGTAGTAAATTTATATTAAAAAGCAAATTCATTTTGGGTATTTTTGAAAGAAAAACTTAATGATACAGCACAAAAACTCTATAAACATATCTCCAAATTAGTGATATGGGGGCTTTCTAAATTGGTTAATTATTCTGATCCTGTTCTCATTGTCCTAGGACCAGAAATTCCATAGCAGAAAAACTGAATATTTTCTTGTATCTTCTACATCAAAGGGGGAAAATGTCAAAACTATTTCACTTGTGTATAAAAAGGGAAACTATGCATGCTGTGTTTGAAAAGTAAACAGAAGCATCCTTTAGAAGCATCGTTGGAAACTTTGTTCCAACCCAGTGAAACATGTGCTGTGAAATACTCTGTTTTGTTATTCAAAAAGCAAAATTATGTAGATTCTTTGCATGCCATACCTTTAAATCAAGTCACACACACACACTCACATGCACACACAAGTAATTGGAGGTTCATTTTCCTCAAAGCTTTTTTTGAGCTGTATATGTCATTTTTATCTTTTTAAACTTTTAAAAATTTATCCATTGTGTCTTTCACATTATAACTCCTGATCCCACCCATCTCCTCCCTCCTAATAAGACAAAATAACTTTTAAGGGGCTGCCATTTCGTGGACACCAGGGCATCCATAGCATCTGCGGAAGTAGATCGTGGAGGGCACGGGTGGGCCTCATAGGAGTGTTGGGATTTGAGCTGCGGTTCTCGAACCCAGGATCTCGAAATGCATTGTGACTCCTGTCCATTAGATTGTAAGGTGTATGTAGGTAATCTTGGAAACAATGGGAATGAAACTGAATTAGAACGAGCATTTGGCTATTATGGACCGCTCCGAAGTGTGTGGGTTGTTGGAAACCCTCCTGGCTTTGCTTTCATTGAATTTGAGGATTCCCCAGATGCTGCTGACGCTGTCTGAGAGCTAGATGGAAGAACACTATGTGGCTGCCGAGTAAGAGTGGAGCTGTCGAAAGGTGAGAAAAGAAGTCTGAATCGTGCCCCCCCTCCCTCTTGGGGTCGTTGCCCTGGAGATGATTACCATAGGAGGAGTCCTCCACCTTGGGGAAGATCTCCAAGAAGGAGAAGCTTTTCTTGAAGCCAGAGCAGGTCACTTTCTAGAGATAGGAGAAGAGAGAGGTCTCTGTCTCGTGAGAGAAACCACAAGCCGTCTCGATCTTTCTCTAGGTCTCGTAGCTGATCTAGGTCAAATGAAAGGAAGTAGAAGACCAGTTTGCAAAAGAAGTGATGTACAGGAAGTAACTTCATTTGACAGGAGTATGTATAGGAAATTCAAGTTTTGTTTGAGACTCCATAAGCTTGGTGCATTTTTAAGATGTTTTAGCTGTTCATGTTCCCTTAAGCAAGATTGAATTTGCTTTGAACTTTAGTTTTTCATAGACTGAAATAAACCTAGATCCTGCCCAGTTAAAGTGTGATATACTAATGATAAACCACTGATGAAAATTGAAAAAAACTAGTTTCTTTAGTAGCTGGGACACAGTCTGGAGCTGTGGGTGAAATGATAAACAGTCTTTAAAAGCAGCTGTTAACACAAGTTAACAGGGAAAGGGTGGGAAATGTACTCTGAAGACTTTCAAAGAGGTTCCTCACTGATTGCTATCTATGGAGGAAGCTGTTTGTAACAGTCTTTATTTGGAAATGGAAGACTAAGTTACCAGTTGGTTTAAGGGTACATTGTAGAGCTGAACCTTTGAGTTACCGTGAAGATTTTTTTTCATGCTGTCATTTGTAATATGTTTGTGAGAGTCCTTGGGATTAAAGTTTTGGTTACAAATTGTTGTTTAACTTGAAAGCCCGTTTTTCCTTACACACTCAAATCTGTGAGTTTGGTATCAAGTCAAAGTATAACATTCCTATTGGAAGCCATACATATATTTTCTTGTAAAGTGCTTTTGGATTAATAAAATACTAGCCGAATTGTGTAGTAGTCAGTTGAGCAAACCCACTGTTACCATTGTTATCCCTGGGAAAGCATTTGGTTACCCAGTTATTTCTTTGTAAGAAACATAACTGAGAGGCACTGGATTAGTGAATAATTTTTTTCACCTTTGGCTGTCACCTACCTAAGATTTAGTCATTTTTTAGGAGTTGAAGCCAATTCAAGATCATGTCACTAACATTGTAAAGTAGCACCAGTGTGGTGTTGTAATTCTTTTAAGTTGCCCATAAAAAGTAGCTTTTATCTTCAGCATGAAAACATTCAACGAAGTTTAAAAACTGATTTCATTTGATAACTTGAGGTCTTGCATGGGATTCCAAACTGAGCATGATGTAAAATCTACCATATGGCTAAATGTAATGATGCACAGTTGAATATGGAGGCATGCATACCCTGTCTCTTAGAAATCTGGAGGAGTTGTGGTTTCAGATTTTGTGTGTGTGTGTGTGTGTGTGTGTGTGTGTGTGTGCAATTAGATTAAATCATAATACAACAGTCTTGTGGCTTAAGTTGAAGGTGTAAGTCACAAACAATCCCACACCAGTTTGGAATTGTGATTAATAGAATGGACATTTATTTGAAGGGGAAAAACTTATAGATCACCGTCCCAGACAACAGCCCTCTGCGCAATCAGGAAGGGAGCCTAGTCGCCAGAAGCAGAGCCAGAAGCCAGAGAGCGAGTGGAGGGAAGTGGCTGCGTTTTAAAAGAGAGAGACCACTCCCCAATGGGCTGGTATCTCAGCGGCTATTGGCTGAAGGAGTGGAAGGAGCTCCCACAACACCTCCCCCTTTTGTTTAAGTAGGAGAGTTCTAAACCTACTACAAAATTATATACAATAAGTACAAATATCCTATTCCAACTAGTTTAAGTCTTGTATAATAAATAACTTGGCAGAGTCATGAGAGGAAAGTAACTACATTTATATAGTCTTCAACCCCATGGAAGATCTGAGAAGGGAAACAATGTTACCTGAGTAGGAAGTGCATTCAAACAACTTCCAAAACATACAACAAATCACAGAGACAACTAGCTACCTGGACAATCACCCAAAGTCATGTTTGCAGCATTGAAGCAACCAACTTTGGCTAAGGCCTAACGTAACTGACATACCATTTTCAAAGGCAAGAAACTTTTCAAAACTATCTTACCTTGTCTTGGCAGGATATGACAGTCCTGTTTTATCCATTTATGGATCTCTGTATCTGTCAGTGGTTGAGGTATGGGCATTTCTTTGCCCAAAGGGCAGTTCTGCCAAGAAGAAAGGCTCCAGGTGGAATGTCTTTGGCGCTCAACATTCTCTCAGGAATAGATCGGTGTTGCCAGGAGCAATTGTGTCTCACTACCACAGAACTCTGAGTTAAAGGCCATTTTCTACAGCTCTTTGAAGAAGTTGAAGATTATCTATCTATACTGAGTATAATCTCTATGTATATAACGAACCTGATTAGTCTAATTACAAATGACAAACATAGATGACTATTGATCTATATAATTCTCAATACCTATCTAACTTAAAGACTAAGACAATAAACAACTGTGCAATAAATGAGGACAATATGACCTCCAAACATAAACAATGTACAAATATACAATGCAATATGGTAAATATATATCAATACATAAACAATATATAAGTATCTTAATCAGAGGTAGAAATGTACACTGAAATATGGTAAATATATACTATATATATAAAACAATATAATATATATCAATACATAAAAATGATTTAAACAGAGGTAGAAACATGCATACATACAATAGTCAATATAATTTAACTTTGTATCAATATACAAGAATCAAAACCAATATATTTGTCTAAAATCAGGAACTCACAATTACAAATCTATTATCCCACCATCCAATTATCCCCCCTCTTTTTTTTTCAAAAAGATCCCTGAGCTTATAAAATTCCTCCCCTATCGCCCCAACCCCCAAAAGTACACTAATTATAATCAACCCATAAATGATGTCCCTAAACCCAAGGACAAACTTTACTGGAAGAGGGGACATCGTCCTCTAGAATTACTTCCAGCTGTCATGGGGGGCGATGTTCTTTCTGGGGGATCCTGTGAAAGTAAAATGATGGTTAAATTTCAAGATCAATGTCTTTTAAAAATGCAAATAGTCTCTGAGTATTTTGTGCAGGTCTGGCCAGAATGTTGTATAAGATGTGCATTATTTCAGGTAACCAAGTTGGAACCGTCTTGTGTAGCTAGTACCAAAAACAGGTCTTGTAGTAGCGCTATCAGTATCATGACATCATATCAACCAGGTGGAGTTGTTGTTATGGGGCCCCATCTTCTTCCTGGAAACTTCAAATGTCATTGCAGGAAAAACTCATTGTTCATTGTGAAAAACTTAAACATTAATCATATAGACATACATAGACATACATATATTCAATGAAAGGCATGATAGATATATTTAATGAAAAGTATGAGAGATATGAAGAAAAGCAAAGATGTTTTCTAAACTCATATTTCTTTCTGTCCCATATCATGGCTCTTGACATGAGACAGAAACTCCAGAAACTCTGGGTTTTTCTCTTAACAACAGGCTTGGAATTAGAGAGGGACTGAGCCATAGTCCAACTCCAAAACCAGCTCTATAAATTTAGAAATATGATTTGGTATATTTTACTTACGGAACCTATTCAGTTTTCTTGATAATCCCTATTGGGCAGTTATTTTTCCATCTGTCAGTATTCAAACATCCAGGGTCCCTTGAATTTTTCAAAGATGAATGTTTACCTGTGGAGATAAGAACAGAACCCTGCCCCCATTCTATATGTTTTTCTTACCACCTGTATGAATATCATCATTGTGGATGAGCTGTCATTTCACCTTTCCAAGAGGTTTCTCCTCTTCAAATTGAACCTTTATTAATTTGGATGGTATCCACAATTTTTCTTCTCCTGTGGAAACAAGAGCAAAACCCCTTCCCCAACATAGCACATCTCCTGGCTTCCATTGAGAGGTCAGCACATTTTTGAAATAAATCAGTTGATTTAGTTCAGCAGACTTTTCCATTATCCAATGTGTTTCTGCTGCTGTTCTTCCTTTCTCATTAGCATTAAGAAAATTCAAGGTTAATAAAGCATTATGCAATCGATTTCTAGGGGTATTTTCTGTCCCTTTCTGTTTGTTCAGCATATCCTTTAGAGTATGATTTGATGTTTCTATAACTGTCTGACCTGTAGGATTATTTGGTATACCTGTAATATGCTTTATATTATAATAATAAAAAAAGCTTTTCATTTTCTTAGATACATATGCTGGACCACTGTCCGTCTTTATTTGTGTTGGTATACCCATGATGGCCATAACTTCCAATAAATGTGTGATTACTGAATCAGCCTTTTCTGAGCTCAGCAGTAGCTCATTGAAAACCTGAATATGTGTCTAGGGTGTGGTGTACATATTTTAATTTACCAAATTCCACAAAGTGAAACACATCCACCTGCCAGATTTCATTCCTTTGAGTACCCTTTGGGTTACTTCCTGCAGGCAATGGTGTTTGATTATAGAAAGAACACATAGGACATCTCTTTATAATCTCCTTAGCTTGTTGCCATGTAATGGAAAATTCTTTCTTTAGGCCTTTACTATTGACATAATTTTTTTTATGAAATTCTGAGGCCTGCAACACGCTTCCAATCAATAACTGATCAATCTAAGCATTACCTTGTGCTAGAGAACCAGGCAGACCCGTATGGGACCGGATGTGTGTTATATACATTGGACAAAGCCTATTCCTGATTATGTCTTGTACCTGGATAAACAATGAAGTCAACTCTGTGTCATCTGGTATAAATTTAGCAGTTTCAATATGCAAGATAATTCTTTCTGCATATTGTGAATCTGTAACGATATTAAGAAGTTCTTTAAAATCCCTTAGCACCATAAGAATGGCATATAATTCTGCCTTCTGGACAGAATTATAAGGGCTTTGTTCCACCTTACTCAATTCATCTGACTTGTAACCTACTTTCCCTGATTTATTTGCATCAGTATAAAATGTACGGACTCCAGTTATTGGAGCATCAGGTACAATTCTAGGAAGAATCCAAGAAGTTCTCTTTATGAGGTTAAGTCTATCACTTTTGAGATAGTTGCTATTAATTTCTCCCAAAAAATTAGCACAAGCTTTTTGCCATGGTTCATTGTCTTCCCATAACTTTTTTATTTCCTCAGTAGCAAAAGGCACTATAATTTCTGCTGGGTCTATACCTGCTAGTTGATGAAGTCTCAGCTTACCTTTTATAATTAATTTTTAATTTTTTTACTTGGTTTATTAGGTATAAATATCCACTCTAAAATAATATCTTCCCTCTGCATTAAAATCCCTGTAGGAAAAATTCTGAAAGGCAATGTGACTAGAATGCAGCTAAGATTTGGGTTCACCCTATCCACATGTGCCTCCTGTAATTTTTCCTCAATCATTGTCAGTTCCTTTTCTGCTTCAGCTGTCAGTTTCTGGGGACTATTCAAATCTTTATCACCATCTAAGGTTTTGTTTAAATGAACTATTAGATCAGGTGTTATCCCAACAGCTGGTCGTAGACTGGAAATGTCTCCTTTTTTGGAACTCATTAAAAGTCTGTAACCGCTCTCTCCTAATTTGTGCCTTTTGCATTTTAATTTTCTCTAACCCTATTCTGTAACCTAGGTCATTAATAGAATTTCCTCTTTGAATTTTTTCAGGGGCAATTTGTAATCCCCATTTAGGCAAGACTTTCTTTACTTCTTCAAACATCCTTTCTAAAGTATCTTTATTTGAATCAGATAACAAAATGTCATCCATGTAATGATAAATTACAGACTTTGGAAATTGCTTATGAATTATTTCCAATGGCTTACTTACAAAATATTGGCACAATGTAGGACTATTGAGCATCCCCTTTGGTTGGATAGTCCATGGATATCTCCTAGTAGGCTGAGAATTATTATAAGTAGGCACCATGAAGGCAAATTTTTCTCTATCCTTTTCTTGTAAAGGTATAGTGAAAAAAACAATCTTCCAAATCAATAACTATAAGAGGCCATCCTTTTGGTAATAGAGAAGGCAAAGGAAATCCAGATTGTAGTGGGCCCATAGGTTGAATTACCTTGTTGACAGCTCTTAGATCTGTCACCATTCTCCATTTACCAGATTTCATTTTTATAACAAATACAGGAGAGTTCCAAGGGCTGGTTGATTCCTCAATATGGTGAGCATCTAGTTGCTCTTGTACCAGCTGTTCTAAAACCTATAATTTATCTTCAGCTAGAGGCCACTGTTTGATCCATATTGGCTTTTCAGTTAGCCATTTTCAAGGTAGGGCTGCTGGTACCTCTAAAGGTTTGCTATTTGCTCTGTATTCTTGTACAGCCTGAATGGCTGGTGACCTTTGTCCATAATACCTCATCATATCCTTCCCAGAATTATGAGTTCCTGGAACTACAGGAATGTTATTCTGGGTATTCCATTGCTGTACCAGGTCACGGCCCCATAAATTTATTCAATATTGGCTATATATGGCCTTAGTCTTCCTATTTGCCCTTCAGGCCCTATACATTCAACCCATCTTGTGCTTTGTTTTACATGAGATAGGCTTCCAATTCCCAGGAACTGAACATCTACCTCTTAAAGAGGCCAATTCAGATGCCAAGATTCTGAAGTAATGATACTTACATCCACACCTGTGTCTAATAAGCCTTCAATAAAAATGCCATTTATACAGACTCTTAACTTTGGTCTTTGATCATTAATCGAAGTCTGCCAAAATATACATTTATTCTGTCCTACTGGATTTTTTGACTCATCCTCCATATGTAATTCATCCTTTAGACCAGCATTACTTTTTACAGCAGAAATTGGAGCTTTTAATTTTCTTGGTGAGTCAAGTCCTCCACTATGACTGGGAATGACTGGGCCACTGTCAGCTTGGGGGCCTGTGAGAGGCCCCTCAAGGGATTTCCTGATGGTATTGGGTTGCCTTGTCTGTCTGTTGTTGACCTGCATTCTTTGGACCAATGTCGGCCTTTACCACATCTCCTACATATACCTGAAGGCCGAGGTCTCCTATTTTTGTCATTCCCAGAGGAGATATTATTCCTAGAAGTTCTTTGTCTGCAATCTCTTTGCAGATGTCCTAATTTACCACAATTAAAACACCTGTCAGTTTGATGTCTCCTCGTTGCTTTGGAAATTGCTTCTTCTACCCAAGATTCATCATTATAACTAAATGTCTCAACATTCATAATATGCTGAATCCATTCATCCATAGGTGCTGATCTAGACTTTAAATGCCCAATTATCTTTTTGCAATCTATATTTGCATTTTCAAAAGCTAGAGATTCAAGAAGTATTTGTCTAGCTTCTGGGTCTGTTACCCCTATGTGCAGAGCCTTAATTAATCTTTGCAAAAAGTCAATAAAGGGTTCTCTCTGTCCCTGCCTAATCCTGGTATATGATTTGCCCCTTTTCCCTGGATCTTGTATTCTATTCCAAGCATTTAAGGTTGCTTTGTGACATAATGACAATACTTCTTCGTCATAAAGAGCTTGGACCTGTGGATCAGCATAAGCTCCTACACCAAGAATTTGATCTTGAGAAACCTCCACACCTTTTTCTCTTCCTTGCTGTTCCATATGTTTGGATTCTTCTTTGAAATAAATTCCAAACATCAAAGATGGTCCATCATCTAAAACTGCAGACACTAACTGATAGAAATCATGGGGGGGGGGGGTAGCTCTGACATTAGAAGCCCAAGTCCTTATCATTTCCTTAACAAATGCAGAGTGCAAGCCATAATTAACGACAGCTTGCTTGATTTCTTTTAGATCATTCATTTCTATTGACTTCCATCTAGCTTCTTTGACTCCTTTTGAGCCTTTAGAAGTTGACGCTTTGTCAGAATAAATTACAGGGTATGTCACTAAAACCCTGGGTAAGGCAGTTCTAATACCTGGTGGTGGCATTGTATCCTGTCCTTGTGCCTCCTTACTCTGTTCACCAGCTCCAATAATTTCTTCAATCTTTTCAAATCTTGTTATCATTGTCTCTCTTAAATCCTGAATCTCCCGACCTGCCTGAGTTTCTAGTAAAGATTGTATGTTTCTTAGGAGTGCCACATTCTTCCTTAATGATAGAATATTGAAAAGAATACTGAAACCTAGTAACCAGTAAATTAAGGTATCCTCATAGTCATATAAACCTTGCATGATATAATAATGATAT
Source organism: Arvicola amphibius (assembly GCF_903992535.2). NCBI lineage: Eukaryota > Metazoa > Chordata > Mammalia > Rodentia > Cricetidae > Arvicola > Arvicola amphibius. Next base: position 49,194,170 of record NC_052065.1, read on the forward strand.
ATTAATGAACAAAACAGTAAAATTTGTGTTGGAAACGAAAACTGCCATATTACCTATTATCCAGCAGGTGGCGCTGTTGCGGAGTCGCTAGCTGCAAAGGTGACTAAAATGGGGTCCTGTTTCAGTGTCTGCCTTAGTATTTGTTAAAAACTGGGAAATGTGAGTTGCTCAACAAAGAAAATGTAATTAAATCAATTCCATACACGGAACCAGAAACCCAGAATCCAGGGGTAGAGAAGAGCAACCCGGAAGCCGTGTATGCCTCCACGTGACAGAGTCGTCCTGAGAGGTTGCAGCTTTCAGCAACCGCTTGTGCTCTGGTTCGCGCCACTTAAGCGCTGTGCTTGCAAGGGAGATTTAAAAAATGTCTCAGAAAAGAGTAGGCCAGGAGGGCAGAGACTGTGCAGGCCTGTGGAGTTTAAATCCACGTGGGGAGGCAAATGATAGGGTGCATGGGGACTTAAAGTCAATCTGAGGCGTGTAAAGGGAAAATATAAAGAATTTCAGCAAGAAAAGCCACTGCGTGATAATTTATATTAAACTGCTGGCTCCATGCACAAGGCACAGGCCACGGCTAAGGGAGGGAGGGCTCGCACCACGCCGAGCTGGCAGCAGGCAGCAGAGCAGAGGAAGGATGGGGTTCTAAAACCAAACGTTCAGGCGCCAGATGAAGGCATAAGTCACAAACAATCCCACACCAGTTTGGAATTGTGATTAATAGAATGGTTATTTATTTGAAGGGGAAAAACTTACAGATCACCGTCCCAGACAACAGCCCTCTGCACAATCAGGAAGGGAGCCTAGTTGCCAGAAGCAGAGCCAGAAGCCATCTCCTCCCCTCCTCCTCCCCCTTCCCTCCCCTCCCCTCCACCCACACCCCCACTCCCTCCCTCTTGAGGCCAAACAGCCATCAGGGTTCTCTACACTATGTTGAGTCCAAGGTCCTCCCAACTCCCCCCAGGTCCAGGAAGGTGAGCAACCGAACTGACAAGGCTCACACAGAGCCCGTCCATGTCGTAGAGACCAAGCCCATTGCCATTGTCCTTGGCTCCTAGGTCAGCCTCCACCATCAGCCACCCTCAGAGAGTCCGATTTGGTTGCATGTTCCATCAGTCCCATTCCCATTGAGACGGTGGGACAGATCTAACGGGAGACCACCAAGTCCAGTTGGAATGGAACTGATGGAACAGGGGACCAAACCGGGCTCTCTGAATGTGGCTGACGGTGGAGGAGGACTGAGAAACCAAGGACAACGGCAATGAATGTGAACTCTACAGCATGGACGGGCTCACTGTGAGCCTTAACCTTCACCTGGCGATGGATGGAGATAGAGACAGAGCCCCACATTGGAGCACCGGACTGAGCTCCCAAAGTTCTGATGAGGAACGGATGGAGAGAGATTATGAGAAAGAAAGTCAGAACCATGAGGGACGCGTTCACCCACTGAGATTAGACCCTTTTTTGTCCTCCACTGGTAGAACTGTGGTAGAACTGAGTAATCTACTCCTCGTTGGCATCAACCTAACTGGCTATTGGTCATTAATTGGATCAGTAGACTGGAGCCCTAGCACAAGTTTGGCTTAATAGGAAATACCAAATGTAGACATTTAAAACTGAACTGACATTTAGATTGTGGCTATTTGGAAATGCTATTGTAATTTCTGTAATTGTAGGTCAAATTAGCCAGTCTTGATCACTTTCTTGAGTGTGATACTAAAAGTTACGGTGGCTAATGGTGTTCATTAGAAGTCATTAGTCATGCTTTGAGATAATCAAGAAAAGTGTTTGAGAATTGGGAGTTGTGGGTTTCTCATTTTATTATAGGTTACCTCTGGTGTACATACTAGGTGTGTTGTATTTAGCCTTCATGTGCAACTTAGGTACTCAGGGTTTCCAGAGTGATCCTAGCACTGTTAATATGGAAGAGTTACCGGTAATAAACATCCATAGTTCTCTAAGAAAAAAAAAGAGAACAAAAGGGGAAAAAGGAAGAAGGCGAAATTTTCATCATAGAAGCTACAGTGTAACACAGTGATTCATGCAGTAAACCCGGGTTGTGGAATATTACTTTAACTAGGCAAAGATGTGTTATGTTTGTTTATACTGTGGAATATTGATTTAACTATATGATAGTGTGTTATATTTGTTTCTGCTGCATTTGTTTAATGATGTAAGAGTGTGTGTTTAATTATGTAAAAATGTATTGCATTTGTTTCATCTTGCCTGCCTAAGGTACCTGATTTGTCTAATAAAGAGCTGAATGGCCAATAGCAAGACAGAGACAGGATAGGTGGGGTTGGCAGGCAAAAAGAATAAGTAGGAGGAGAAAACTAGGCTTGAGAAAAAAGAAAACAAGAAAAGAAAGAACGAGAGAGAGAGAGAGAGAGAGAGAGAGAGAGAGAGAGAGAGAGAGAGAGACAGACCCGGGGTCAGCCAGTGAACTGTCAGCCAGCAAACAGAGTATGACTTACAGAAAGAAAGGTGAAAAGTGCCAAGGCAAAATGTAGATGAAGAGAAACAGGTTAATTTAAGTTAAAGAAACAACCAAAAAAGCTAGCCAGAAATGAGTATAAATTAAGATTGAGCATTTATAACTAATTATATGTCTGATTAAGGAGCTTGTTGGTGGCCCAAAAGAAAGTCTGGTACATTTGGTGGTCCAAAACGAGGCTCAAATTTCCACATGGGGTCTACAATAACTGACAGGAATAAAAGCTGGTACAATATGTAGAAAAAACAAGCTAAGTAAAAACGCCTGTCACAGTACCAGCACCAGCTTCTCAGATCTGGGGTGACTGAATGCATTTCCAGTCAAACACACCTCTAGACTGGGCCTGTGAGCCTAAGGCTAGGCTCTCATAGACCAAAGAGAGAGGGCAGAGCCAAAAGACAAAGCCGTGGTTTAAGGTTTTGCTCATGGAGACAGAAAAGGCTAGAGAGCCACAGAAAAGACAGATCCAGATGAAAAAAAAAAGTCTAAATAGGTAACTGTGTGTTTTGAAATGTGCATAGGCTTAAGAAAGAGAGTAAACGGGTATTAACAGTCATAAAAAAGTAAATAGCTGCTACATAATAAAAAAGAATAAACTATGTAGAGATAGGAAATACACAGGGAGTCTGCATTCTGTATGTTGTAATTTTGAACTTTCTGAATGCTGATGAACAAGCAACAACTGCTGAAAGACAAAGGATTGTCAAGTGGGACTGGTAAATTAAACTACCGTAAATATTAAATGTGTTAATATTAAAACAGAAATCAGAAAATGTAGGCTGTGGATTCATTCATGGTTGATAGACATTAGATTTGATAAGGGAGACTGCCTGAAAATCCCAGCTACAGACATAAAGAAATAAGTCTAGAAAAACTACGAGTCAGGTGACATATATTTACCTTCTCTAACATAAAACAAAAACTCATCTTTGGTTGGCTTGTGTACATCACACAGTCCACACTTGTGACAATGCAGATGTGTATATCACCTTTGAAAGTTTGTGTGTTTTCAGAACAATTGGACCAGACACCAATGAAAACGGGTGGCCCAGGTGATCCAACCACCCAGAAGTGTTTCCTTTTTTCCCCTAAGTATGCCAACATATTCTGGTCCTATTTCAGGGCCTTGTACTCTATGCCCAGAATGTGCTTCTAGATATCTTTATTGTTTGATTTCTTTCATTTTCCAGAAATATTTAGTTTAATATCTTAACGGTTTTTATTTCTAGCAACCTAGTTGTGATGATTAATCTTGATTGCTAAGTTGATTGAATTTGTAATCAACTAGAACTCAACTGGCCAAGTTTGTGAGGGTATTTAATGGAAGAACTGACTAAGGAGGGAAGACCCTCAATCAAAGTCAGCATCACTTACTTTACTCAGCTCATATATAAGGAAGCCTTAAAGAAAATAGTGCTGCTTTGACCTGCCCACCTTTTTCCTTGCTGATGCATACATCTATTCTATTGGTGCTGTTGCTACTGTTATCATTCCCTGACAGAGAACTCAGCTAGTTTAATGTTCCAATAAGGACTGAAGAACAATGACTATGCAGAGATCCTACAGGACTTCAGCACCAGATTGGTACTTTTGAGGCATATATCCTCATGAACTGAGCAACTACTGGGTTCTCAGACTTTCCATCAGTATAGTGTAAGCCAATTTGATAAATCCCCATTTAAAAACATATTCATTCTATCATTTATGTCTTGAAAGGGGACTTTTCCTAAAAAACTCATGTAATTTTTCTGACCCTTACAATCCCAGCACCCTTCAATTCAACATATTTCTCTATTTATCCATTTTTATTTATTTGTCCCACTTGAATTAAATGCTGCAGTATAACTGTGAATTTAGATGATTATTTCAGATGTCATTATTTCATATACACTTTATGAAATATTGTGTTCTTATATGAAGTTGTAACATTGACTATATTTAAGTAATATTAGGGGTTTCTGCATATTTTTATTTTTACTATAGTTATTCAATTCACTATTCATGTCATATATTTTCTAAATTCAGCAATATGTTTAAGGAGTTGCACTGAGTTACATATTCCATATAGTATATCTGATATGGGTACACAAAGATTCCAGTGTTCAATATTGATGAGAAAAATGTATTTTCACAAAGATTAACTAAATGTTTTGAAAAAATAGCTTATAATATTTTATTTGAGTTATGAATGAATGCTGTCATTTTTCATATAAATAAGCAGATTGAGTATGGTAAAATTTTATTTGATTTGCTTTGTTTTGAAACTTTTGTCTTGCTTAAAGAGTTTATTCCTAGTTCAATATCTTAATAGTTGTCCTTTTATTTTATCATTTCAATTTTCTTTAAATATTTAATTTTTATAAAATTCTGTTTTTATGAATGTAGAAGACATAGAACCATATCAATATATTTTATTTTCTGATAGGTAATATCAGATTGGCTCATCTTTTAAGTAAACATATATTTTTCTACTGCTGGCTTAGAGCAGTATTTTTATCAAATACCAAACCTCTATAAGCACAAGAATCAGATTTTTGCCTCTCAATTCAATTCTCTACATTTATTTTCTTTTCTCATGCTAAACTGATGCATTGATTTCTCTAGACGTGTTATTCAACTCAATTACCATAGTTCCTGAGATATAATGAGAAGATGAAATATACTAAACAGATGCTTTTCAGAAGTTTGTAATTAATGTTCTTTAATGCTCAATGAGTGTAAAGAAAGGTCAATTGGTGCCTCATAACTAATCAAGTGTTTATATACTTTTCAAGAGACTAGCCATTACAGATGCAAGATGTGTTCCTCTGAGATGTTCAGTCCCTTCAGTGTGTACTTAGAATGACAAGCTGAAACCATCTGTAACGTCATTAGCTTCCCAACTATTTTCAATCGTTATCAAGTAGGAAAGCCAAGAGAAAATGAATTGGATCTCTTTTCCTGTTCAAGAGGGAAACACAGTTGGAGAAACAATCACCAGTATCCATTTGAGATCAGCATTTTCTGGCAATACACAACGCCTAAACTGACTTGTCTTTCAATTTCCTGAAAAATTTAGGTAACTTTAGATTTGGGACAGAATGCTTTAATCAATCTAAGCTTTACTTAATGTTTTGTATAGGTATTTAGTCAGTTATTAATACTATTTTTATAAAGAACTGAGATTTGGAAGAGAATTTAAGAGAGTATTTTGCATTGAATATTTTTATTCTATAATATCATTATTTGAATAAGAATTGTCCACCCAGTGTTTACAAAATTAATTATTTAAATATTATACAAAATGTCATTAAATCAAAATGTATTGTATCTTTATAATAAATTTTATAGTTAATGTATACACATGCAAGCTCATTCCTAAAAATGAACAATGGTATTAAATTAATTAGTTTCTATTTTATCAATTATTCACCCCTTCTTTGAAAAACAAAATTTGTTCCATTGCAGATTGATCAATATTTTCAAAAATATAAATATGTTATGTTCATACAACTTTGTGTTTGTAGCAATTAACACAGCTTTCTTTTATTATCAACATGCACTATTAAAACCATACCATGTATAATGCATTAATAGTATGTAATGTTTCCACATTTTAAATATTTACATTAAAGTTTTGAAGACATAATTTTTTTCCACATGAGAAATAGGTATTTAGTCAGTTACTAATACATTTATTTTTGTAAAGAACTGAAATTTGGGAGAGAAATTAGGAGAATATTTTGCATTATTTTTTTTATTCTATAATATCATTATTTGGATATAAAATGTCTCCCCAATTTCATGTATTGAAACATGTGATCTACTGCTACCCACATTGTTTTGGAAAGTCGGAGAACCTGCGAGTCAGAAGACATTGTATTTAGAGATAAATTACCAGGGGACCTTTCTGGTGCCAACACTGACTGAATTCATTCTAATGATTAAAGTTTTTCTTCCTCCTGTTTCTAAAGTTCAGTTGGGTCCTCAACACAATGGCTAGAATTAAACATATACAAAAATAGTTCATTTATTTTTGTGATAATTCCAACATTAAAATATTATGTGGAAAAGAAGGGCTACATGTTGGTTTGATATCTGTTCTAAACATCTAGTGTTTTTAACTTTCCATGGTTTCCTTAATGTGATTATTTGGTAGTGTGTGTGTGGGGGGAGGGAACCTCGGGACTTTGCATTCAAGGAAAGTATTCTACTACTGAGCTATATCCCTAGCTCTTTCTCACAATTCTTCAATGTTTTGCTTGTATGTTAGAATAGAGGAATAACCCTATTAAAAATCATTGTTTTTATAGTTATCTTGAGTGGCCTTATTATCTTAAAATGAGTATAATATGCAAAAATAAATGTAACCCCAAATTGAGTAATATTCAACTGTTAAGTATCAGTAGTGTATTCAAGAAATATTATATGTTTTATGAGGCAATTTGAAAGTAAAACTACATATGTTATTATTTGAAGCATATTTAAATTCTACACTGTGAGAAGGTTAAAAATCTATAAGGCCCTAAACCCGTTGGTATGATTGTTAGAAGAAAATGAAAAGAAATAGAATATTAGGCAAACAGAACCAGTCTTCTTATCACAGGGTAATAGCAGCATCAACAACAATAATAATAATTGGTTGAAAACATCTTTATTTTCTTTTATATCAAATATTAGCCCAAGTAAAAAGGCAAAAATTGTGTAAAAAAATAGGAAGTGGAAGGGCAGGCCTTTAATTTCAGCCCGTGGGAGGTAGAGATAGGCAGATCTCAGTGAGTACAAGGCCAGCATCGTCTACAGAGTAAGTTTTAAGGCAGTCACAGCTACACAGAGAAGCCCTGTCTCAAAAAACAAACAAATGAAAAATAGAGCCGGGCGATGGTGGTGGCACATGCCTTTAATCCTAACACTTGTGGGGCAGAGGCAGGTGGATCTCTGTGAGTTCAAGGCCAGCTTAGTCTACAAAGCGAGTTCTAGTACAGCCAGGACTGTCATACAGAGAAACCCTGTCTTGAAAAACCAAAATAGTGCTACCACCACTACTACTAATAATAATTAATTTAAATAAAAATAAATAAAAATAGAAAAAAGAAACAAAGCACACACACATACAGAGAGAGAAAGAGAGAGAGAGAGAGAGAGAGAGAGAGAGAGAGAGAGAGAGAGAGAGAGAGAGAGAGAGACTCAGAGAACTTCCTGGTAGGCACTATTACTCCTTCTGCTACGTCTATGTTATGTAGCCCTCACAAGCATGAATATTTGTTTCCATCAGTCAGGTATATAAAGAATGGAAGCAAGTTAAACAGAATAGAAGAGCGCCTATTGACAGGTAGCTCCCAGAGTACACTGAAGAATCATTTCCCAGAACAAATAAATACCAGAGAAAAGCTTTCAAAATGATTTTTCTGAACTAGATGTGACCTTTTCTCTTTCAATAATTCATTTTTCCATACAGAAAATATTCTCATCAGTAGGATATGTGATTAGGTTATAAAAACAGTTGGCTTGAAAAGACAGAAAATAAAATCCATCTAATTGTTGCAATCATTTATCCTGTATCTTGAGAGGTTCATTATGTTAACTATTCCAATGTATTTATCTCAGTCATTGTAACTTTCCATGGGATATAATCAGATTAATTGGATTTCCTGCCACTGATTCAGCAGTCAAAAGTCATTTCATAGCCTTTCTAACTGTTATTGAACTTACAAGTAGGGGTGTAAAGAGTTCTGAGCAAAACTCAGCTTTAATGCAAAGATGACAATTTGATTGGCTTGGGATAACAGGAACAAATAAAAACTGTCATGTAGATGCCAGACTATTCAGAACCTATTTGACTTTACAAATGTTTAAAGGAAAAGAAAAAGGCTCTCTATATGAGATGTTCCTAATTCAATGAAGCATAAACCTAATCTTGGAAAAGAAATAGGAGAGGACCCAAATAACTCAATGTACAAAGAGAAATACTATAAAGTGTAGATTAAAAATTTATTGGCTATTCATCTACCTTCATTTCCAAAGAGCAGTCTGTAGTATGGTGATGTATAACAGAAGAAAACACAAAGCCTCATTAAGAAACACACCAATTCTACTAATTTTAATATTTTATTACCTTTGAATTTTTCTTCATTAAATTTACTAATTAAAAATAACATGTGCATATGAACATTATTAGTTACAATCCATCTGCTCCATTAAAATAGATAATAAATCAAATAGACCATTAAGTAAGAATGTGAGTGAAATATCATTTAAAGTTAAAATAAGCAAAAGGAAAACTTCAGTTGAAATTCTGACATCCACAGAATAATTATTGTTTTAACGTTGGTTAAATCTTGTTGAGTAGCTACTACTGTATCTTCTCTATTAGAACGCTTGCTGTTTTTCCTACAGTTAATGTTAAAGTTTTTGTTTTGAAATAATTTTCTTCATGAAGCTTTGAAGTTTCTTTAATTTAGGAGAGAGGGAGAAGGGAGGGAGAGAGACAGTGAGGGAGATGGAGAAAAGTGGATGTTTATTGTACCTTATTTGGAAATCCCAGAGAATTTTAAATTATGCATTAACATCTAAGCATGATCTACAAATGAAGACCATCTCTTAAAAGGAATTGTGTTACTTATCTAATATACATTTTTAACTACTACTGACTTTCTTCCATTAAAGATATAACATCTTCCCATGACCATAGTGATTCTTGGTCCAAGAAAAAAAAAATTGCATTATTTATTTGTCAAGTTTACATTAATTCAATATATCGTTTGATAGTAAAAAATGTGTTTCAAACTTCTAATACAATACTATTTGTTATGTGCATTTGATGCCTTTTTAATTAAATAAAAGAACTATTTACTCAGAAAATGAAATAATTTTAAAGGAAAATGACATTGTTTTATTTAAAAAAGTGATTGATAATTTTAGCAGGCATTTTGGTTTTGCTCCAATTTTATGAGCTATATAAGACACACAGTATAAGTGTGTGTGTGTGTGTGTGTGTGTGTGTGTGTGTGTTCATCATAGTTACAGGACAAGATTTGACATGGCTTGATGATGGAATTCTGTACATATTTTGAGGAAACATACAAAGACGTAAATGGGACTTTGAAAGAAAGGGTCTTTTTGTTGTTGTTTTTATGTTTGAGAAAGGGTTTCTCTGTGTAGTCTTGCTGTTCCTGGAACTCTCTCCTTAGATCAAACTCCTCTCAAATTCAGAGATCTGCCTGCCTCTGCCTACCAAATTCTAGGATTAAAAGTATGCACCACAACTCCTTGCTTTTGAAACACAGTTTAAATAATGGTAAATGTATCATTGCATTAGAGAGGCATCTCGGAGAATTCTTTGAGGGTTTTTCTTCAGCTGGTAATGTTTTAAATGCTATGAGTAGGAGGAATGAACTTGCAGTGCAACAGAATCTAAGAACATGTGGCATACATTTCTAAAAAACTGTATTCTATCACATGTGTGTTCGCTTCACTTAGGTGTACGAACTAGAAGTGCATTTATTCATATGTGAAGAAGCTAACACTCCAGCAGCTCTTAATTTTACTGCTATCTATGTAAATCTTAACGACAGGTAAAGACAGGCTTACCAATTAGCCTCCTAGGACAGAAAATGAAATAAGTAGGGAAAGAGTCATAGGTAATTAGCTTCAGGGAAAGTTAAAAATCACAAGGAGTTAATATGGCTTTTAGACTGTCATTTTCTACTCCTTTGAACCCTTGATAAGTTCTAGCACAGTGAAATGGCAGAGAGCAAAACAAATAAACAAAGCACTTAAAATTTAATTAACACAAGAAATAAATGCATCATTACAGCAGTTTTTGTTTCTCAAGAAATAGAGTGGCAGTGTTTTCTGAAGAATGATATTTGCATGTTTGAAGCTTTGCCAATGACAAGCAATAATATTCTCATCTCAGACGTTAATCAATCTCAATTCCTGACATTAGCCAGCATGATGGAAGGATCAACAGGCACCAGTGGTTTAAAAGCACTTTTTGGCAGGCATGAACAACAGCAGTAACATCTAGGGGGAATTGACACACTTATTGCTGCCTCTGAACAATACAAAGAGAAAACTACACTAGGCAACTGGAGCATAATAGTAAGGTGATCACTGCTGCCACCTTTTGGTAAAAGAGGCACATGAGTCACCTTTTGGGTACTTCTGAAATCATTATTAAACACAGTTAACTATTACAGACTTTTCTACAAATGCATGGCAATACAGGCTGACACGTACCAATTTACACCTGCTATTTTGATCAGATTTTATCTTCAGACATCTGTAATAAGAAAAGCATAGATTATATATAGCTTTAAGTATATTGAATACATGGATTCTTTATTTCCTAAAATATATGTGATACACTAATATTATTTTTCAAATATGCTAATTTTATTATTTTTCAAATTGCAATATATTATTTATTACTTTGACTTCTAGGAATATAATTAATTGCAATAAAACAGAAATATAATGTTACTCTTTCAATACAGTTATTAAAAACTTTATAAACATTATTTCATTGCACACAATATTTTAGACACATGACAATATCTGTCAATGACATGATGATTTTTATCCAGTAATATTATAAACTATCTTAGCTTGCAGGAAATTTTTAAGCACATTTTTCCTTAATTATGAAAGAGTAGGTTGGTTGGTAGCCTAATAAGTTATATAGTAGTTTGAATGTCATTACCTCCATAAGCGCATAGGGAGTGGCACTTTTAGGAAGTGTGGCTTTATTGGAGTAGGTGTGGCCTTGTTGGAGGAAGTATGTCACTGTGGAGGTAGGTTTTGAGGTCTCCTATGCTCAACATACGTCCAGTGTCTCAGACCACTTCCTGTTGAGTGCAAGGAAAGATGAGGAACTCTCAGCTCTTTCTCCAATACCATATCTGCCTGCATGCCACCATATCATACCATAATGGACTAAACTTCTGAAATTGTAAGCCACTCCAATTAAATATTTTTGCTTTATAAGAGTTGCCATGATGATGAACCTTGGAAGATATTTAAATGTTTTACTCAACATCAAACTTTAGATTTATTCCTTTATTTGAATATGTGAATTTGTATTCCCTCTTTTATTAATCTACTATATTTTATTATTACTTTAATATTTGTTTACTTATTGTGTATGGGCATGCAAGTGTCATGACATGCATGTGGATGTAAGAGGACAACCCATGGGAGTCAGTTTTCTTCATCCATCATGTGGGTTCTAGAGATTGATCTCAAGCCATCATGCTTGGTGCCAAGTCCCACTACCCACTGTCATCTCAACGTTCCTAATCTACTGTTCACATTATTACTTTTCAACAATGATTTGGTATATTAGAGCCTCTATACCTTGTATACTTTCAAAATAATCCCATCATTTTTGAGCAACTACTTATGTCTGTACATGGGAACACATTAGAAGTCTGTCTTCTCTTTTGTATGGCCTAGACATTGAATCTTTCAAAGTTCTTAGTTTCTTTCAGTGTATAACATTCTCTGAAAGCAAAGGGGGAGATGTCAATAATTTGATGCAATTGGGTAGATTTCTGTTCCTTTGTTTGCTCTTATTGGTTTCTAATACAATATGAAAACTGTTCATTAATAATTTTATCATGTATTCATAATTTTACTCTCATTTTTATATAGACATCTACTGTATTCTACAAAATATGTCATATGTAAACCAATTTTATCTCCTTGTAGCCACCCCTCACCCATTTTGTTCTTGCTCTAACACCTCCCACATATCTATCCCTTATGAAGATCGCCTACTTTTCTGCTAAGAGATCTAAAACCATTACTGAATAGGAGCTAACTATCAGCTTCCTTATACCATGTGGACAAATAACAAAAACCTCGGAAAATAAACTTACAAAGAGACTGATTTGCCATGTGTTGTGGTGCACACCTTTATTCCCAGCACTCTGGAGGCAGAGACAGGTTGCTTTCTGTAAATTCAAAGCCAGCTTTTCCTGGTAAATTGCAGGCCATCTGTGTATACATAGTTTCTATCTGACTCAAAATAAACAAACAAATGACTCTTTCCTTAGGGTAATGTTTTCACAAGTTTCAGTCCATGATAGGATTGATTGGCCTCATTACTTTGGGTCCTGCTTTAAGTCAATGTATCAGTGGAGAGTGTGTGATAAAACAAAACTCAACTTGTGATCACAAAATGAAAGAGAAAAGAGAGAAAGACACCAGCACTACTACAATCTACTTCAGGGACACATAATCAAGGACCTGAAGATTTGTTATTACATTCTGAAACATCTTAAAAGTTCTGTGTCCTTCCAGTAGGACCAAGTTAGGAGTGCATCTTTTAGCACATGGGTTTTTAGGTGACATCTCTGATTTAAATTGTGGCATCCCACTTGAGTCCTGTCCACCTTTCCTTACTTGAAAGTACTTTTCACTGACATAGGATCTAGCTGATCCCTTACTATAGACTGTTCTTACGACTAGTTTCCACTTTTAATCTTCCTAGGATATTTTCTCAAATTTTGCTTTCTAAGATTCGTGAAACAGAACAATCTTCTTCAGTTCCAGCTCCACATACCAGCATACTCCTCCTCACCAATTTAGTCTTAGCAAGAGTTACCCAATAGATTTCCTTCTTGAACTGGTGAAGATGGGAAGAGAAATGAAAAGGAGAAATAAGTTATCTCATAAAGAGAAGAACCTCTAATTATTTTCATTGTTTATTTGTATTGGTGATTTCATACCAAATATTTGAATGTGGTAAGAACATTATAGCTAGAATGTTAGTAATAAAAATTGACTGCAATCTTGAAACCATAAATATCATAAATGGCATTGTTATATTTCTGATATTTGTTTACTGTTATTTGAACCTAATTTTTACTATGAGATAATCCTCATTAAGCAATATTAGGCATTCTCAATTTCGTCTTCCTGTTTACAATCATATACTGAGTTTTATAAAAAATATGTTATTTAACAGTATTGATTTGAAAACATTGCTAGGGAGTTGACCACAGAAAGTGAGAGAAAAGAGAAGTATGTGTGAATTTAAAATCACCTGTAATTTTATGACTTTATTATACATTTTGGAAATCATAGTTGACCTTTCCAGGGAGTAGGATCTGACACTTCCTGGTATAGCAATGTTCTCAAAAGGGAGCAAAAATCCCAGTGATGCTTGTGATCCTGAATCCATATCTTGGTTCTTGATATTTCTATAATTCCAATGAATTACATGTAAACTTTAAAATAAATATAACTCAAAAATACACAGATGCTGCTGCAATGAAAGAGAATGAATACAGGGTTAATTTACAGCCTTCCAGAAGACCTCAGATGTAGGAACCATCAGATGTAGAAATAAATTAGCTGTGTATTAAATATTTACAAACAAACAAAATGAAAATGCAGCAGTAAAATGTTAATATCAGTCAAATCCTTTAAAAATCACAATGAATAACCTGTTATAAACTTAAAATTCATTAAATTATAATTTGAGGAGACTTGAGATAAGTCAGTATAGACATAAGAGAAATGGAGCAAGTTTTTTCCTTAAGGAAAATATAATACCAGATTTGTGAGAAATTTCTCCAACTTTTAATTAAAATACACAATTTTCTATAATTTCCAGAAGATACATGTTTATTCTGGTGATTGGTATTCATTGAGATCATAGTTTGCTGTGAGTTAGGCAGCTTTCCTTGAGTCAGATAAATGATGTGATCCATTTCTTAGACTTTAAAAAAGAGTATGTTCACCCCAATGCTGTAGAAACACTTGGCACAAAACCTTAAAATATTAACCCTCTTGGCATTGTCTCTAAGGATGCGATACGTTGGAGGTTAACCCCATGCATAGAGCAGTACATGCCCAAGCACTGAGTGACTTATGGATATGAGGACTTAATTGGCTTGGTAGGAACATCTTGGTGACACATACCTTTTGAGTTATGGACACAGAAATACTCTATAGATTGATTTGCATGGTGATTTATGATTGGAAGTCAATATTTATTCCCAGAAGATGTTTGTTTAACTTTTCCCTAACTAAAGTGACTAATATTCTCTTAAAAACCTTGTCTTTGCTATATGAGAGGTTGAAAAGTATATTTATTTCTTCTTTGTCTTTTATTATATATTTTATTGAGCTATACATTTTTTTCTACTCCACTCCATTCCTTTCCCCTCCCCTTCAACCCTCTCCCATGGTCGCCATGCTCCCAATTTACTCAGGAGATCTTGTCTTTTTCTATTTCCAATGTATATTAGATCCATGTATGTCTCTCTTAGGGACCTCATTGTTGTCTAGGTTCTCTGGGATTATGAATTATAGGTTGGTTTACTTTGATTTATGTCTAAAAGCCACTTATGAGTGAGTACATATGATATTTTTGTTCTGGGTCTGGGTTACCTCACTCAATATGATCTTTTTCTAGATCCATCCTTTCGGCTGCAAATTTCAATATGTCATTAATTTTTTCTGCTGTGCAGTATTCCATTCTGTAAATGTACCACATTTTTCTTATCCAGTCTTCAGTCAAGGGGCATTTAGACTGTTTCTAGGTTCTGGCTATGACAAACAATGCTGCTATGAACATAGCTGAGCACATGTCCTTGTGGTACAATTTAGCATCCTTTGGATATATACCCAAAAGTGGTATTGTTGGGTCTTGAGAAATGTTGTTTCCTAATTTTCTGAGAGATCACCATACTGATATCCAAAAGGGTTACCAGTTTGAGAGCAGTGAGATCAGGATACCTTTTGAGTTACTTTTTGTCACAAAAACACTAATGATAATTAAACATTAAACAATATTTTTGATGATAAAATAATTATAGCACCTCCCCTCACTTAGGAAAAGAACTATAGAGATGTCAACCACATCTGCATTATCCCAATGAAGCCCTGGTATTACACATAGAAAATAAAAATTAAGGGACTATGGCTTGAAATTAAAAACTAAAAATATCAATTATGGATCATTAATTGCATTAACCATATAGATGCAAACATCAAAGAATGTGATTTTTAGAAATAAGAGACATTATGAAATTGTTTGATGTGATACCAACAAACAAAAGTCAGGAATAAAAAATAACTCAAAATTTTGTTTAAATATATTTTCACATTACCATTCCTATATATAAGATACCTAGTAGTAAATCTATGAAGAATTACTAGAGCTTTATATGGATTCATTTGATTTCCAAAACAAAAACTAGATGACAAGTGAATGGATCACAACCCAAGTCAATTCTCCCCTAAATTGCTCTGTGCAAAGTGAAGCTTATAAACTTCTTAATATTTCTAATTAAAAGACTTGGAAAAAAATTTTTTTTCATGGTTTATTTTTTTTTATATTTAAAAATTTCCATCTCCTTCCCTCCTCCTCCCCCCTCCCTCCCCTCCTCCTCCCCCTTCCCTCCCCTCCTTCTTCCCCTTCCCTCCCCTCCCCTCCACCCATACCTCCCCCGCTCCTTCTCAAGGCCAAGGAGCCATCAGGGTTCCCCACTCTATGCTAAGACCAATGTCCTCTCAACTCCCCCCAGGTCCAGGAAGGTGATCGATCAAGCTGAGAAGGCTCCCACAGAGCCCGTCCATGCAGAAGAATCAGAGCCCAGAGCCATTGTCCTTTGCTTCTCAGTCAGCCCCCACTGTTGGCCACATTCAGAGAGACGGGTTTGGTCGCATGATCCATCAGTCCCATTTCAACTGGAGTTGGTGATCTCCTATTAGTTCTGTCCCACCATCGCCATGAGTGAACGCACCCCATTCGTTCCTGACTTTCTCCCTCAAGTTCTTGCTCCTTCTGCTCCTCATCAGGACCTTGGGAGCTCAGTCCAGTGCTCCAATGTGGGGCTCAGTCACCTTCCCCATCTGTCGCCAGCTGGAGGTTCCCTCACGGTCCTGACTTTCTTTCTCATGTTCTCTCTCCTTCTGCTCCTCATCAGGACCTTGGGAGCTCAGTCCGGTGCTCCAATGTGGGGCTCTGTCATTTTCTTCATCTATCGTCAGGTGGAGGTTCTATGGTGATATGCAAGAAATTCATCAGTATGGCTATAGGAACTGGCCTTTTCAGGCTCCCTCACCTCAGCTGCCCAAGGAACTAACTGGGGGCATCTCCCTGGAAACCTGGGAACCCCTCTAGGGTCAAGTCTCTTGACAACCCTCAGGTAGCTCCTTAAATTAAGATATATGCTTCCCTGCTCCCATATCCACCCTTCCTATATCCCAAGCACCCCATTCCTCCGAGCTCCCCCCGTTCTCCCCTTCACACTTTTCTCTCCCCATCTTCCCTTGGCCCAGTCTTGCCCAACCCTCAAGTTCCCAATTTTGCCTGGCGATCGTGTCTACTTCCAATATCCAGGAGGATTACTATATCTTTTTTTGGGAGTTCACCTTCTTATTATCTTCTCAAGGATCCCAAATTTATAGGCTCGATGTCCTTTAAATATGGCTAGAAACCGAATATGAGTGAGTACATCCCATGTTCATCTTTTTGGGTCTGGGTTACCTCACTCAGAATAGTGTTTTCTATTTCCATCCATTTGCATGCAAAATTCAAGATGTCATTGTTTTCTACCGCTGAGTAGTATTCTAGCATGTATATATTCCACAGTTTCTTCATCCATTCTTCCACTGAAGGGCATCTAGGTTGTTTCCAGGATCTGGCTATTACAAATAATGCTGCTATGAACATAGATGAGCATATGCTTTTGTTGTATAATTGGGCATCTCTTGGGTAGATTCCCAATAGTGGAATTGCTGGGTCCTGGGGTAGGTTGATCCCGAATTTCCTGAGAAACCGCCACACTGCTTTCCAAAGTGGTTGCACAAGTGTGCATTCCCACCAGCAATGGATGAGTGTACCCCTTACCCCACAACCTCTCCAGCAAAGGCTATCATTGGTTTTTTGGATTTTAGCCAATCTGACAGGTGTAAGATGATATCTCAAAGTTGTTTTGATTTGCATTTCCCTGATAGCTAGGGAGGTTGAGCATGACCTTAAGTGTCTTTTGGCCATTCGAACTTCTTCTGTTGAGAATTCTCTGTTCAGTTCAGCGCCCCATTTTTTAATTGGATTAATTGGCATTTTACCGTCTAGTCTCTTGAGTTCCTTATATATTTTAGAGATCAGACCTTTGTCAGTTGCAGGGTTGGTGAAGATCTTTTCCCAGTCAGTAGGCTGCCTTTGTGTCTTAGTGACAATGTCCTTTGCTTTACAGAAGCTGCTCAACTTCAGGAGGTCCCATTTATTCAATGTTGCCCTTAATGTCTGTGCAGCTGGGGTTATGCATAGGAAACGGTTCCCTGTGACCATTTGTTGTAGAGTATTTCCCACTTTCTCCTCTATCAAGCTCAATGTGTTCAAATTAATATTGAGGTCTTTAATCCATTTGGACTTGAGTTTTGTGCATGGTGATAGATATGGATCTACTTTCATTCTTCTACAGGTTGACATCCAGTTATGCCAGCACCATTTGTTGAAGATGCCCTCTTTCTTCCATTGTGTACTTTTGGCTCCTTTATCAAAAATCAGGTGTTCGTAGGTTTGTGGTTTAAGATCCGGGTCTTCTATATGATTCCATTGGTCAACTTCTCTGTTTTTATGCCAATACCAAGCTGTTTTCAATACTGTAGCTTTGTAATAGAGTTTGAAGTCAGGGATGGTAATGCCTCCAGAAGAACCTTTATTGTATAAGATTTTTTTGGCTATCCTGGGTTTCTTGTTTTTCCATATAAAGTTGATTATTGTCCTCTCAATCTCTGTGAGGAATTTTAATGGGACCCTGATTGGGATTGCATTGAATCTATAGATTGCTTTTGGTAGAATTGCCATTTTTACTATGTTGATCCTCCCAATCCACGAGCAGGGGAGATCCTTCCATTTTCTGGTATCCTCTTCAATTTCTTTCTTCAAGGACTTAAAGTTCTTGTCAAATAGATCCTTCACTTCCTTGGTTAGAGATACTCCCAGATATCTTATGCTATTTGTGGCTATTGTGAAAGGTGATACTTCTCTGATTTCCCTCTCTGCTTCCTTCTCCTTTGTGTATAAAAGGGCGACTGATTTTTTGGAGTTGATCTTGTAACCTGCCACATTACTGAAGGAGTTTATCAGCTGTAGGAGTTCTTTCGTGGAGTTTTTGGGGTCGCTTATGTATACTATCATATCATCTGCAAATAATGAAAGTTTAACTTTTTCCTTTCCAAATTGAATCCCCTTGATTCCCTTATGTTGTCTTATTGCTATTGCTAGAACTTCAAGCACTATATTGAAGAGATAAGGAGAGAGTGGACAGCCTTGTCGTGTTCCTGAATTTAGTGGGATAGCCTTGAGTTTCTCTCCGTTTAATTTGATGTTAGCTGTCGGCTTGCTGTAAATAGCTTTTATTATATTTAGGAATGACCCTTGTATCCCTAATCTCTCCAAAACCTTTATCATAAAAGGGTGCTGAATTTTGTCAAATGCTTTTTCAGCATCTAATGAGATGACCATATGGTTTTTTTCCTTCAGTTTATTTATATGATGGATTACATTGATAGATTTTCGTATGTTGAACCAGCCCTGCATCTCTGGGATGAAGCCTACTTGATCGTAATGGATAATTTTTCTAATGTGTTCTTGGATTCGGTTTGCCAGTATTTTATTGAGAATTTTTGCGTCAATGTTCATGAGTGAGATTGGCCTGTAATTCTCTTTCTTGGTTGAGTCTTTGTGTGGTTTAGGTATCAGGGTAACTGTAGCTTCATAGAAGGAATTTGGCAGTGACTCTTGTGTTTCTATATTATGAAATACCTTAAGGAGTATAGGTATTAGGTCTTCTTGGAAGTTCTGGTAGAACTCCGCATTGAAACCATCTGGTCCTGGGCTCTTTTTGGTAGGGAGGTTTCTGATAACAGTTTCTAATTCTTCGCGACTAACAGGACGATTTAGAGCATTTACCTGGTCCTGGTTTAACTTTGGTATATGGTATTTATCTAAAAAACTGTCCATTTCTTTTACATTTTCCAATTTTGTGGCATACAGGCTTTTGTAGTAAGATCTAATGATTCTCTGAATTTCCTCTGTGTCTGTGGTTATGTCCCCCTTTTCATTTCTGATCTTATTAATTTGCATGTTCTCCCTCTGCCGTTTGATGAGTTTGGCTAAGGGTTTGTCAATCTTGTTGATTTTCTCCAAGAACCAGCTTCTTGTTTCATTGATTTTTTGGATTGTTTTCTGTGTTTCTATTTTGTTGATTTCTGCCCTCAATTTGATTATTTCCAGTCTTCTACTTCTCCTAGGTGACTCTGCTTCTTTTTTTTCCAGAGCTTTCAGGTGTGCTGTTAAGTCACCAATGAGCGCTTTCTCCGTTTTCTTTAAGTGGGCACTTAGTGCTATGAACTTTCCTCTTAGCACTGCTTTCATTGTGTCCCATAGGTTTGAGTATGTTGTGTCTTTGTTTTCATTCAATTCAAGAAAGACTTTAATTTCTTTCTTTATTTCTTCCTTGACCCAGGTGTGGGTCAGTAGTTGACTGTTCAGTTTCCATGAGTTTGTGGGCTTTCTGGGGGTAGCATTGTTGTTGAATTCTAATTTTAATCCATGGTGATCCGATAAGACACAGGTGGTTACTAATATTTTTTTGTAACTGTGGAAGTTTGCTTTGTTACCAAGTATATGGTCAATTTTCGAAAAGGTTCCATGAGCCGCAGAGAAGAAGGTATATTCTTTCCTATTTGGGTGGAATGTTCTATAGATGTCTGTTAAGTCCATTTGGTTCATTACCTCCATTAAGTCTTTCAATTCTCTGTTAGGTTTCTGTCTGATTGACCTGTCCGTTGGTGAGAGAGGAGTGTTGAAGTCTCCAACTATTAGTGTGTGTGGTTTCATGGCTGCCTTGAGTTCTAGAAGTGTTTCTTTTACATAAGTGGGAGCTTTTATATTAGGGGCATAGATATTCAGGATTGAGACTTCATTCTGATGGATTTTTCCTGTTATGAGTATAAAGTGTCCCTTTCCATCTCTTCTGATTGATTTTAGTTTGAAGTCAACTTTGTTGGAAATTAGTATGGCCACACCCACTTGTTTCTTAGGGCCATTTGCTTGATAAACCTTTTCCCAACCCTTTACTCTGAGTAGGTGTCTGTCTTTGTGGTTGAGGTGTGTTTCTTGTAAACAGCAAAATGTTGGATTCTGTTTTCGTATCCAGTCTCTTAGCCTGTGCCTTTTTATAGATGAATTGAGTCCATTGATATTAAGTGATATTAATGACCAGTGGTTGTTAACTTCAGTCATTTTTAGTAGTAGAGTTTGTGTGTTTCCCTTCTTCTAGTTGTGCTGGTGAAGGGTCGCTAGATGCCTGAGTTATTTTGGGCATTGTTGGACTCCTTGGTTTGTGATTTTCCTTCTATTACTTTCTGCAAGGCTGGATTTGTGGCTGCGTATTGTTTAAATCTGTTTTTGTCCTGGAATATCTTGTTTTCTCCATCAATGGTGAATGCAAGCTTTGCTGGGTATAATAGTCTAGGCTTGCATCCATGTTCCCTTAGTGTCTGTAGCACATCTATCCAAGCTCTTCTGGCTTTCATGGTTTCCATTGAGAAATCAGGTGTAATTCTGATAGGTTTCCCTTTATATGTTACTTGACCTTTTTCCTTTGCAGCTCTTAATATCTGTTCTTTATTCTGTTTGTTTTGTGTTTTGATTATTATATGGCGTGGGGATGCTTTCTTTTGATCCAGTCTATTTGGTGTTCTGTAGGCTTCTTGTACCTTCATAGGAACATCCTTCTTTAGGTTGGGGAAGTTTTCTTCTATAATTTTGTTGAATATGTTTTCTGGGCCTTTGAGTTGTAATTCTTCTCCTTCTTCTACCCCAATTATTCTTAGGTTTGGTCTTTTCATGGTGTCCAAGATTTCCTGAATGTTTTGTGTTAAGAATTTGTTAGATTTGTTTAGTTCTTTAATCTGTGAGTTTATTTCCTCTATAGTATCTTCAGAGTCCGAGATTCTTTCTTCCATCTCTTGTATTCGGTTGGAAATACTTGTCTCTGAAGTTTCTGTTCGTTTACTCAGAGTTTCCATTTCCAGTCGTCCCTCAGATTGTGTTTTCTTCAATACCTCCATTTCATTTATCAGGTCTTGTACTGTTTCCCTTACCTGTTTGATTGCTTTTTCTTGTTTTTCTTGTTTTTCTTGGGTATCTTTGAGAGATTTATTTATTTCGTCTACCTTTTTGTTTGTCATCTCCATTTCTTTATGGCAGTTTTTTACCTCCTGTTTAAGGTCCTCTATTATTTTCATAAAGTACTGTTTAAGGTCGGTTTCTTCTATATCTTCTGGGGTAGGGTGTTCAATTCTTGTTGTTTCGGAATGTCTGGCTTGTGGTGATGTCATGTTGCCTTTCATGTTGTTGGGGGAGCTCCTGCATTGGCGCCTGCCCATCTCTTCCTTCAAAAGGAGCCCGGAGGCGTTTGGTGTCCTAGACCAATCTTTGCTGTGACTGAAACTGGTTGGATCTCCCCAGTGCCAGAGGAGGACCTATTCCTTGAGTCACAATCTGAAGAAGCCCGCACTCCCTTGCAGGAATCCTCAGACCTGCCTGGAGGCCAGAGTCTGACTCCTCTGGGTGGATGGCCTTAGAACAGGAGCAGGACTCCTGAGAACACTAGGGAAAACTTGGGAGACACAAACCGACACAAGCCTGCAGAGGGAAGTGGGGGTAGGGGGTCTGTGCTCTCTTCCAGGGCAGTTTGCCCCAGGGTCCGCATTCACTCACCAGTTCAGATGGAATGTCAGGGCACAGGATCAGGGATTCCAGGCAGCCCAGGGTCGCAGCCCAGACCAAAGGGCCAAGGTGGGGGCAGGGCGGGATGGAATACCACACAGCGAACCTGGCAGCACAATCTGAAGGAGCCAGCACCCCTCCGCAGGAATCCTCAGACCTGCCTGGAGGCCAGAGTCTGACCCCTTTGGGTGGATGGCCTTAGAGCAGGAGCAAGACACCTGAGAACACTAGGGAAAACTTGGGAGACACAAACCGACACAAGCCTGCAGAGAGAAGTGGGGGTAGGGGGTCTGTGCTCTCTTCCAGGGCAGGTTGCCCCAGGGTCCGCATTCACTCACCAGTTCAGATGGAATGTCAGGGCACAGGATCAGGGATTCCAGGCAGCCCAGGGTCGCAGCCCAGACCAAAGGGCCAAGGTGGGGGCAGGGCGGGATGGAATACCGACTTGGAAAATTTTTAAAGAAAGAACAGAAATGAAACAATCAGTAACATTAATCAATGAATTCAAACAAGATTCACTGATAATACCCTTTTAACAAAAATGTGTTGTGTGATTGAGAATTCTTTCACAGAAGCTGTTTCTACAGTGGTTGTTGGCTGAATAGAATGCTAGTAATGTGGACAGTTTGAAATGTTGCCAGTCCAGAGTCAAATTATCTTGGACCACACTGTAGCCCCTACTATAAGTCATTTTTTTCTCTTCGCTGTACCTAGCCTCACATTGTTTATGACCATTAAGTAAATCATTCAGAATGTATGAGCAGAGCCCCAATTTCCACCAACCAAAGGGTTAAGACTGCTGTCTAATACTGATAGGTGAACTTCTCTCATTTGCTGTAACCTACCTACCTAATGTTCACAACAAGATATTTAAAAGTGTGTTGTCTAATGACTTTCTTTTTCTGTTACATTAAAAGATAATGTAATTGCTACCTCATTTGGAATATGGTATTTGAGGAAACCTAAATCTGTGTTCATAGAACATGATTTCTCATATTTGGTTCTACAATAAACCATATTTTTTCCACATGACCTTTATTTTTTTATTTCATTTTACATTCCATCCACAGTTTTCCCCTCCTCCACCCCTCCTCCGCCCTTGCCTCCCTTTTATTCATTTGTGGTGAGAACTATTTCTTTTATCAACAGTAGTATTTGTACAGCTGCGAGCTAATCGTTATTTGCAGTTGAAAATAAACACAGAAGTTACTATCAAGTGTGTATAGTGTGTGTGTTTGTACATGCATACATGCACATGTGTTTGTGTGTGTGTGTGTGTGTGTGTGTGTGTAGCACAAGTTCTAAGAAAGATCTCTATAAACAAGCTGATCTCTTAAATCAGTGGAATATTCAGTGCTCTATAAGAAAACAGAAGCTCTTTCCACCACACAAAATATACAAAAATTTAGATGAACTAATTGTAAAAAGTAAAAAGTATTACCTATATACTTTATAAAAATATGTTTTAATTAAGATAGAATTAAATGATTTTCCCTCTTCTCTTTTCTCTCTCCAGCTCCTCTCAGTTAATTTTTCTGTAATCTTTCTCTGACATCCCCTATCAATACTAAGAAAAAATCAGCAAGAATATTTATTTTGAAAAGACTGAAGTTAATGATGTAAAGGACACCTAGGATTAAATCAAAGAAAAAAAATGATGACTTATTTTTAATCTACTGAATTCAGATACTATAGTAACTATATGGGAATGGATATGAGCTGTTGAAAGAGTTTGGAGTGGGGAGTGAGGATTGAGGAATGATGGGTTGATATGAACAAGATACATTTTATATATGTAAGAAGTTTCCAGAGAATAAACAATCTTTTAAAATTAAAAAGAAATAATATCTACAAAAGAAAAAAAACAGTTAAATTCTATATTTTGAAATTAGAAGCATTCCACTCAGGATGTGTAACAAAAAGCAAAAGGACAAAGACAGATGGAGCAACACAATATTTACAGCACTTGGATCAATGAAATAATAGCATCAATCTCTTTCTCAATCTATATTTTTTCTCTCTTTCACCTTTTCCTTTTTCTTTTTTCCTGACCATATTGTAACAGGGTTGATCAGGATGAAGATATTTTAAAGAGACATGTATGTCCCTCACTTTGACTATCATAACTATTGAACAATAGACCCCAAGAGACTGAAATTTCCCCAGTAATCTCACACTGGGAGATAAACAAATCTTAAGATTGGGATAGTAGTTGGAGAAATTTTCTCCAGGAAAGAAATTTACAAGTTTTTAGAATACCTTTAAAAAACTGACAATGATGTTTCAGTAGTGGCCAGAACATATCTTGAGGAGATATGGCTTCTACATACTTAAGCATGGCCTTCTACTTAAACCTTAACCTCATTTCAGTAACTGGAAGAGGAAGACAGATTTGGGCCATGGCATTCACTGAAATTCCTTGTCCTTTCCAATATATCCACATTGGATAAACTTTTTTTCTGATTTTTCACTATTAATTTGGCTGTTTTAACTTGCATATCAAGGATGAGTGGCTACACCTTGCTTGTTGGAATTTCATCTCCATGACCACATAGTAATATCACTAAGCAAAATTTAAATTAGAAAAATTGTCACTCTATAAATATATACAAAGTATATTAACTATAATTTATAAGCTTTATATATGATATATTTTATTTTGCAATGTATAAATTAAATACATTATTTCATATGTGTATTTAATACATTCTGATCATATTTGCCTCCACTAACTGTTACCCTCTTCCTTCCCTCACTGACAGTCCCATTCTCTCTGGAAGACCCGCACCACTTATAATTCTTTTTGTTTTGTTTTGTTTTGTTTTGTTTTGTTTGTTTTGTTTTGCACTGCTTTGTGACCAACTGAGTTCACTCAGGACTATACTTATGAACATGGTGTGGAGTTGCTTGCTAGAACATGAGGGACTTATCAGTGGCTATAAAACTACTGGAAATATCAGTTTTCCTTCTACTAGCATCCAAGTAGCTCTCCAGGGAGGCATAGGAAGCACCTGATGAATCCTTCCACTGTCCATTACTAAATGTTGAAAGGTCCAGTGTTATAGAGGCCTACTGCATGCAATTTCAGCTGCTGTAAATTCATGATTTTAAGCACCATGCTATGTCCAGAAGATAATGTTTCCTGGCCGTTGATATCATCATTTAGTTCTTATAGTCTTTATAAATCCTCTTCCGTGATTTTCCTGGAATCTCAGAGGGGTGATACAGATGTATAACTGAGCATACAGCAGTCACTTATTTTTGTTATCTTGAGTACCGAGTAAGCTCAGTGCCATTTGTTGCCAAAAGAAGCTTCTTTTGATAAACAATGAAAGTATCACTTGTCTAAATGTGCAGAAGGCTATTTGACCACATCATCATTAAGCAAAATAACAGTCTTAAGTCACCTTACTCATGAGCTATGGCCTCACGTGCTATATGCATTACAAAATAATTTTAGCATTATTTCTCTCGCTCAAGACTGCTTTGTTTACTCAGGATTTTTTTTCCTATGTGTGTGAAGAATGGCAATTGAATTTTATTCAAAATATCGTGAGTATATACACCACTTTTGGTAAGATGGCCATTTTCACAGTATTGTTTCTTTCAGTTCGTGGGCAGATGAGGAATTTTCTAAATAGGTTAAGATGCATTAATATGGGTAGCTATATTAATGAGGTTAAAATACCACATAATACTCTTTAATATCTATTGAACTTAGGTTGTTAATAATTCTCAAGTTAAGGTGTCATTTCTTATATTTCCCCCCTCCTAATGGTCTACTTTTCATGGTGGGACCTGTAAATAGGATGTTGTAAGCGTTCTGAGAAAACTCTTCACTTACTTGTTCTCTAGGAGAGCAATGTATGTTTCCAACTTTGGTTAGAACAGAAGGTAACAAAGACAGAGTCTCTGTCATATTAACTAGGCCCAATTGGGGACACAGTTTCACAATGTTTGTTACCCTCCTTCCTGCAGGAGAAGTAGCTGTCAAAGATGTCAAGAGTGGCATAATATTCTTTCCTCAAATACTGGGGACTATTAACTCATTTTATGGATTGGGTTATAAAATAATAAGTGTCTTCTCGTATTTGTGTTTTTTTTCAACTTCATGTGTGACAGCAAGCATAACCTTTTTCTTCTACTGTCTTGCCTTATCCAGCTTTGATATGAGGGTTTGTGCCTAGTCTAAATGTCACTTGTTATGCTGTATTCAGTTGATATCCCTAGGAGGCTTGCTCTTTTCTGAAAAGAAACAGAAGTGGATTGGGGTGAGGAGAGGTAAGGGGGACTGAAGAGAATGGAGGGATGGAAAACTGCAGTTGTGAAGTATTATATGAATAGAATAAAAACATTTTATTGAATTGTGATATTATATGTACCCTACATTATGTTTCATTGAATAGAAATAAAATTTCTTCCTTACTTGAAGTAAACTTTATGTAAAAACATGCCTAAATGGTTTTAGCATAAGCCAATGAGTCATGAAAAGTCAAAGTTTATAAGCAGTGTAATCAGTGGAGAGAGAGAGGGGGGGGCTTTTAATTTACTTTGAGGCTTTGAGGGAAGCATTTCCGGGAGAGAAATCAAGGCAAATATTTTGCCCCCATTCTGCAAATGATAATTGAGAATGATAAAATAATGGATTCATTTTTCAGTTTCTTATTTTGGTAGTGTAGAGTTGCAACCAATATACTCCACTTAATTCAGAAATCTTCAGAGGGTCTGTAAATTATAAAGAAACTTCTTTGATATTTTTCCTCTGCTTTGTCATGACAGCACCCTTGATTTCTTGTTCTTACATACTTAAAATGGAATTATTTGAAGTGTTTAACTTCAACCTTTCCTCCTTGAGTCTTATAACTGAAGTTATTTTACTCTTTAAAAACTCATCTATTATAAAAAGGAATTATAATTTAAGTGAAGACTATAATGTTGAGAAGGAGAAATGGATTGATTGAATTAGGACAGAAAAACTGATTGAAGCTTAAATTAAAGATGAAGTATAAATGACATGAAAGTAATGCATTTTCCAGAAGCTACACTTTTTATTTTAAGAGAGCTTTTAGTGTCTAGCTACTTTGGTAATTTTTAAATGGAATATATCCATTTGGAAGATTAAAAGGGTCAGCAATATTGGAATTTTCAAACTATGTTAATATCTCTATTATCACTCCTACTTGTTCAAGATGACTCAACTTCCAAAGCATTTATTATGCAATCTGTCTATTTTTTCCTATTACTATTATAAAATATTCTGACAAAAATCGACTTAAAGGAGAAAAAAATTCTTCCAACTCACTTTCAGTTCACAATTGTAGGCTTATCAGGCCTGTAGGATCTTGAAACAGCTGGCCATATTGCATCAACAGTCATAAAGCAGAGAGATATATGCATGCCATTGCTCAGATTGCTCTCTATAGAATATAGAATCCCATCCAGACAATGAGGTTACCTTCAGGTCATAAGGAATGCCACTATCAGGAAGCATGGTTTTTTTGGAACAGGTATGGTCTTGTTGTAGGAAGTGTGTCACTATGGAGGTGGGCTTCAAGGTCTCGTGTATGTTTAAGCCATTGCCAATGACTCAGACCACTTCCTGTTGCCTCTGAGTCAAGATAGAGGACTCTCAGCTACTCCTCTGCCATCATGTCACAACACTATGATGAAAATAGACTAAACCTCCAATTTTGTAAGCCACCCCAATTAAATATTTTTCTTTTATAAGAGCTGCTGTGGTTATGGTGTCTCTTCACAGCAATATAGAATTCCTAACACAACATTGGAATAATTATCTCTTCAATTTTCTTAAGTAAGATACTGTCACAAAGTAATAAGAAATAACTTACTATAGCAAATACAATAGGATTATACATCTACATGACTTTATTAGGACCAATAGAAATTGTTATTTATGCACAAATACCAGGGAAATTATGTTTTTTCTTATTTTTGCATTTATTTATTTATTTATTTATTTAATTCCTGACCACAGTTTCCTCTCCCTCTTCTCCTCCCAGTGCCCTTTTCCCTCCCTATCTGTTCATCCTCCCCTGTTTCTCTTCAGAAAAGGGCATGATATTTCATGGATATCAGCCACTCATGGCATAGTAAGTTGCAGTGAGACAAGGCGTCTCCTCTCCTGTTGAGGCTGGAAGAGGTCACCTGGTAGGAGCAAAGGGTTCCAAAGCCGGCAACAGAGTCATAAAAAGTCCCTGCTCCCTCCTTTTGGGTGTCCCAAAAGAAATCCAAGCTGTACAACCGTAGCACATATGTAGAGGGCAGAGCAAATGAATGGATCTATAAAAGGTCATCCTGAGTTAACCCAGACCCAGAAAGACAAACATTGTATGTACTCACTTAGAAGTGGGCATTAGCTGTATTTTACAATGCATAGAACCAGAGAATCTAACAAGGAGGTATCAAGGGGGGCATTAATCTCATAGAATAGATATAACTGGTGGATGTGGAGAGAGGACAGGATGTGGGGATAGGGATGGGAATAGGAGGGATCAGGTGGGGAGAAGATGGAGGGAGAAAGTACTGGGAAAGATAACTGGAATGGCAGGGGTGTATCTCTTGGACTAGCTAGAATCCTAGTGCAATGAGAACTCTCATAAATCTATGAGGGTGACCCTAGATAATACTCCTCGTAATGGAGGATACAGAGCCTGAACTGGCCACTTCTGTAACCAGGCAAGACTTCTGGTTGGAGGATTTAGACACCAAGCCAGCCACAAAATTGTTGACCTACAATTTGTCCTGCCTACAAGATGTGCTAGGGTCAGAAACAAAAAAAATATGCAGTTCTAGTGAGGACAAAGATTAGGAAGCATAACAAAAAGAGGACAGATCCAAGACACTAAACCACAGCTATACCTACTGTGGCAATAACATGTAGTGATAGGGCGATGGGCTGCATTCCTGACGCCAGGCTACCGGCTGCCTGGCTAGTTTATGCCCCGAAATAACAACACACCATTTGTATTCTTTTAAACACTGCCTGTCCCATTAGTTTCAGCCTCTTATTGTCTAATTCTCACATCTTGACTAACCCATTTCTAATAATCTGTGTAGCACCACGAAGTGGTGTCTTACTGGGAAAGATTCAGCATGTCTGACCTGGTGGCTGGCTTCATGGCTACTGTCCCAGAGAGGAGAGGCAGGGAAATTGCCCGAGGCATCTGCCTCATTCCCAGCATCCTGTTTTGTCTACTCCACCCACCTATGTTCTAACCTATCAGGCCAAGTGGTTTCTTTATTAATTAACCAATGAAACAGCAGATAGATAGAAACACTCCTACATCAGCAACAGGCAGTGACTATGCAAAGAATACTTAATGAACAGATAGGGTGTCTTCTCAAAGCACAGTAGCAGGATCAGCAGGTAAACCTCAGCCCTTTTCCTACTATGTGAGGAAGGCAAGCTTTCTGTTTCACCTGGAAACCATTGTATAAAGACTTTCTTATAAAGGCTCCATAGAGCCATAGATATCTAAGATGAGAAATAGTACCGAGAAAGTATTGTAATGGTTAATGTCATCAACTTGATAAGATTCAGGATGCCTGGGTGCATCTGTGAAGGCTTCTCTAGTTTTTATTAACCTCAGGAACTGTCTATGGGAGATTTTTTTGACACATTAACTGAAGTGTGAAGACTTATCCTAAATGTGAATAACACCCTTTGTTGTCCAAGATATAAGAGGTTCTTATGTTAAGTCATTTTGCTTTTTGCATATTTACCTTGGTGGCTTGTTCAAGGGTTTATTGACCCTGTTGCTACCACTTTCCACTGTCACTGTTACTTTTGCTGCCTTCCCCAGATATCAGAACCCAGCTTCTATGACTTTACAATACTGAAAACCATGGACTCTCCAAGAATTCTAGAGGACTTTGGTGCCCACCTGGGAGTGCTGATATATTCAGCTCGTAGACCAAGCAGCTACTGGGTTCTTAGCCTCTTCAGGGTGAAGACAGACATTGTTGGCCTACCCAGATCATATGGTATATGCCAGTTGAATATAGTCCCTTTTTTGTCTTTTTTAAATATTTTTTATTGATATTTATTGAGCTCTACATTTTTCTTTGCTCCCCTCCCTGTGTTTCTCCTTTCTCCTTTAATCCTTCCCCAAGGTCCCCATGCTCCAAATTTACTCAGGAGATCTTGTCTTTTTATACTTTCTACTTTCCATGTATATTACATCTATGTCTCTCTTAGTGTCCACATTGTTGTCTAAGTTCTCTGGGATTGCGGTTTGTAGGCTGGCTTTCTTTGTTTTATGTTTAAAAATGACCTATGAGTGAGTACATATGATAATTGTCTTTCTGTGTCTGGGTTACCTCACTCAAAATGTTTTCTAGCTTCATAAATTTTCCTGCTGAATGACATTTAAGGAAATGTTCAACATTCTTAGTCATCAGAGAAATGCAAATTACTCTAATTTAATCACTGTACATGTGTTCAGAAACACCATGCTCAAAAAATATCAAATGGTAAAAAAGAAAGCATATTTAACAAGTGGTACTGGCATGACTGGTTATCAACACGTAGAAGAATTAAAATAGACCCATATCTATCACCATGCAAAAAAACACAAGTCCAAATGGATCAAAGACCTCAACATAAAATCAGCCACACTGAACCTCATAGAAGAGAAAGTGGGAAGTATATTTGAACGCATTGGCACAGGGAACCACTTCCTAAATATAATCCTAGCAGCACAGACAATGAGAAAAAACAATTGATAAATGGGACCTCCTGAAACTGAAAAGGTTCTGTAAAGCAAAGGACACAGTCAACAAGACAAAACAACAGCCTACAGAATGGGAAAAGATCTAATCCCACATCAGACAGAGGTCTGATCTCCAAAATATACAAAGAACTCAAGAAATTGGACAGCAAAAACCACATAATCCAATAAAACAATGGAGTACAGAACTAAACAGAGAACTATCAAGAGAGGAATCTAAAATGGCTGAAAGACACTTAAGGAAATGTTCAACATCCTTAGTCATCAGAGAAATGCAAATCAAAACAACTCTGAGATTGTATCTTCTACCTGTAAGAATGACCAAGATAAAAAATACTGATGACAACTTATGCTGGAGAGGTTGTGGGGAAAAGGGAACACTTTGGCATTGCTGGTGGGAATGCAAGCTGGTACAACCCCTTTGGATGTCAGTGTGGTGATTTCTCAGAAAATTAGGAAACAACCTTCCTCAAGGCCCAGTAATACCACTTTTGGGTATATAACCAAAGGATGTTCAATCGTGCCACAAGGACACCTGCTCAACTATGTTCATAGCAGCTTTGTTTGTCATAGCCAGAACTTGGAAACAACCTAAATGCCCCTTGATCGAAGAATGTATATGAAAAATTTGGATACATTTACACAATGGTGTACTACACGGCAGAAAAAATAACGACAGCTTGAATATAGTCCCTGTTATATGTGTTCATTTGATCTGTATGTTCCTCTGGAGAACCCTGAGTGGTATTGGCATGAACTTTCAATCAAACTCACTGTTTATCCAAAATATTCTAACCCAATCGCTTAAAAGACTGATCTGACTGAGAATAAAATACCTTCTATGGGGAAAAAAGACTGCTGGGGTAAAGGTGGAACAGTAATTTTGTGAGTGGCCAACCAAGGACAGGCACAGTTTGAGAGGGAGTCCACCCCTGACACTGTCTAGATGGCCAGAACCCAGGGGCTGGATAGCCCAGGTTAAAAAAAATAATGAAATTGTTCCTAATGATATTCTACTATACTAAAAGATTGGTGTTCAGCACAACCAGAAAGTGATTTAAACAGAAGCAGAGATCCACAGGCAAACATTAGATGAAATTTGGGGAATCCTGTGGAAGATGGGGAAGAAGGAGTGTAAGAGCCAAAGGGGTTGAAGACATCACATGTAAACACAGAATCAATTAATCTGTGCTCATATGGACACACAGAAACTGAACTGACAACCAGAGACCTGTATAGGTAATTGTGTTTTGTTAAAATATCTAGAATTTTGCTAGGTTCCCTTAAAGAGATTGCATACTTTCCCCCTTTCTTCAATCTCAGACAAGTCAGAGGAAGTTTTATGTGTGCTTGCATCAACAGAAAGAAGTAGAAGTGATATTTTATGACTTCTGAAGCTGAACCTGTAAGGGTATATTGCTTCTGTCAAGTGTCTTTTCTTAGAACAAGCATCTTAGAAACTTAATGGACATTGTAGAAGTTATTGTTCTGGACAGACTTTGAAGAAAGATCACTATAGATAAAGAAAGAAGTCAATGGAACTGCATTGCATCAGGACTTAGTTGTTAGATTTTTCTATGTGT
The DNA here is from genome assembly GCF_903992535.2 of Arvicola amphibius. Classification (NCBI taxonomy): domain Eukaryota; kingdom Metazoa; phylum Chordata; class Mammalia; order Rodentia; family Cricetidae; genus Arvicola; species Arvicola amphibius. The sequence goes on from NC_052065.1 coordinate 49,226,738, forward strand.
CAATATCTGGTATGAAAAAGAATAACCATTTACATGACTCCAGTCTCCAATATTTGCAAAATACTTGCTTAAGCTGTCTGAAGTAGAAACAAGTTGTTTCTGCCGAGTCCTACATACACTGTTGATTTGTGAGAAAAATAAATGTTGTTGTTTTAAGCCACAAATGTTGCAGTAGTCAATTATACCATTTTTTTTTTGCTAGAAAAAGTAAGTTCCAGTTACTTCCATTTATTGCTTGAACTTCAAAGAAGTATATATGGGATTTCTTTGTAAAGCTAATAACTACCATGAGATTCTCGGGCCCTGAAAAAAGTACTTCCCAGCCTGCTATGTGAACACCTCCTATAGAAGTAAAGAGGAAAAAATTGAAATATATCTTTTAAACAAATCACTTTTTGTTATTTTATGCCCACATCATATTCCAAATATTTGTTATTCTCTGTGAGATGTTTTCTTCGTTCTCTCTATATAAACCATAGTAAAGGAGCCTTGGCAAATGAGAGTGTTGTTTTCTTAAAACACCACACACACACACACACACACACACACACACACACACACACACACACAAACACACATGCGCCATGAATTATAAAACTATGTTAATAATTACAATAAATATTAAAGTAGGGTACATATCAATAAGCAGAAATGCAGATTGGTAAGAGAATCAATGGTTCATTAAAGATCTATCAAGTAGAGAAGTAAGCCACTTTGAAGTGCACGTTTGAAAAGGGAAGCTATAGGATATAAGGACTTGAAAACTTGTTTATAAGACATAGGATCTGTAAAAATTATGATATAGAATTGTCAGATAAGCTATGTCATAAAAGCCAGAAGATGTGAACTACAAATAATGCTTTGATAGTCAGGTTATAGAAGTGACTCTTAGGCATTGTCAACATGACCTTTACGTGAGCAATCTCAGCAGAAAGATGGAACTCAAACCCAGAATGGAATTAATGACACAAAACTGTATTATGGACTATCTAACAACAACAAAAAAAAAAACTTAGTGTCTGGAATTATAGAAATAATCTTTGCTCATCATGATGCATCTCTTTCACCCAAAATTTTGGGCTTAATAAAGAATAGGGGCTGGCAAGATGGCCTAGTAGGTGCTTAACTTCAAGCTGGAAGAATTCAGTTTAATCGCTGGAATCCACATGATAGAAGAATAGAACTTATTCTTATAACTTCTCCTCAGAGTGCCACACATGCCCTGTAGGATACATGTATACACATTTATACACACAGAGACATATACAGACACAAATACACACACAGTGAATGTTTAAAACATTTTAAAAAGTACTTTTAAAATTAGAAATGGATAAAGAGGGATCTGGAGAGAAGACTCAATAGTTAGAAGTGTTTGGTTTATAATCATGACGATCAGAGTTCAGATCCTAACATCCATGTAATAAGCTGAGCATTCAGTAACCCAAGTACCAAATGGGTAATATCATTTAACTTTCTGGCCTCTACAACACCTGAGAAATCATAAGCATCATGTTTAAAGACCCTGACTCAAAGGAATAGGCAAATAGTGATATATGAAGATACCTGACAACCTCTTCTGGCCTTGACACTCATGCACAAACACACAACTGAACACATAAGCTCGCAGAAGCTTATATCACTTACTGCTTCGAAGGTTCACTCCCAATAAACCTTGGACCTAAATGCCAACATGACACAAATCGTAGTATACACATGCCCAGAAGACTTTTTCAGTTTTATGTCCTATCATTGCACATATTATGGTGCTCACAGTTTCTTATTTGGCCCTCAGTAGTAAGATGAAGCTTTATTCTTTCTAACATGTGTCACAACATCACTCTTATCACTATACTCCACTGAAATTAGTAAATCTAAAAATGTGTGGACTTTATAAAAAATATAAAAGGAGATTAGTATCTTTAAAAGGATATTTACATCTTCTACCTGAAAATTCACTCTACATATAGGCTGATAAAGTTTCATAGAGGCTAGTGTTTAAATTGCCCCATAATTTTAGACTATGAAAATTTTAATAGATTCATTAATTCTAGAAAACACTGTCCCCTGTACCAAAAAATAGAAATGAGTTATCTTACACACTAATATTTAGGCCAACTGTTACTTAAAGCAAACTTTTTCAACAAAAAAACTAATTTGTACACATGGTAAAACATATATGCACAAGCCATTTCAAAAAAGAAATTTTATCTTTAAATATAGTTATGTGTGTTATACCTGAATATGGGGTTATAACTCTGAGTGCAGTTTCCAGGAAGGGTAGAATAGCATATTGAATCCCCTGTAGCTGAGTTGCAGGTGGTTTTGAGATACCTAATATGTGTGCTGGGGACTAAATGTGAGTCCCCTGTGAGAGCAACAAGAAATATTACCTACTGTATCACAGCCCCACCATGAGATACATAAAAATTTTTCTACAACACGCAAATAGCCATATATGTTTTCAGTTAGTATTTACAGCAGGATATTGACTATAAATACAAAAATGTGCTATGTCTTAAATAACTTAAAGTGATGCACATGAGCCATGTATGGTGAACCATACCTTTAATCCCAGCATTTAGGAGGCAGAAGCAGGCAGATCTCTGTGAGTTTGTGGCCAGACAGAACTATAGAGTGAGTTCCAGGACAGCCAAAGCTACATAGAGAAATCCTGCCTCAAAAAAATGATGAATATGTTCTGCAGAAAACAAAGGAATGGGCCATAGGAAAGAGACCAAAGGAATGGGAGGATACTAATATGTTACTGGCCTTTGAAGAAATCTGATTAAATTATTCTATTAGCTTCAAACTTAAAAGATCCATATTATAGTATCTATATATAATATTTTCATATGCATGTAGCTTAACAAAATCAAGAATTTCAGTTGTTTATTTTGTTTCACATCTCTCCAGGGTTTTATATTTAAATTGGCTAAAATATTTTCATCCAAATATATGTGTGTATTTCTCATTGAATTAATAAAGGTGCTTTCTGCACATGTATAATGTACTTTAATATTCACTACTATTGTGGATTTCTCTCTAATTTTCATCAGGCAAAATAAACATTCATGAGATTTATAGGGCTCTTTTCTATCTATTCAAATTCTTTTATTTTATATGTACTTAGATCTCTCCAGTGTGCAACAAACATGATATCTCTCAGGAATAACAATGAAAGGCCATAACACTAATTTAATTATGAAATTAAAAACATTAATTTCCAGTAACTAATCAATTAAACAGTTAAACAATGATTACACTCTTCTTTTATTTAAGATCAACTTGAATGCATAAGTAATTTATTCAGTAAGTCAGTTTAGATACTAATGACTTTGAAATTCTTTTTTTTAAAAATATATTTCCCATGTTTATTTAAATGCAGCTTTGCCTGTTTGTGCTAGAACACTTCACAGCTGATCAGGCTCTACTGAGGAATATTTTTGTGCATATATACAAAGATATGCAATAACAATAATAAAAAAGAGGACATGAATTTGAAAGAGAGCTAATACGAAGCCTGAGCTAACGGGGCCAATCAGTTTATAACTTACGTAGAACTCTGTGTGATTTTTCTTTGGGATTTACCGGCTGTGGGAACTGGGCAGGACAGAAACCCCAAGTCCGGCCCACATGTTACAGGAGTGTAGCCCTACTAATCTATTTTATATTTCTTTTTCTTTTTCTTTTTCTTTTTCTTTTTTTGGGGGGGGGGGGAAGAGAGGAATTTATTTTAGCTTACAGGTCACAATCCATTAAGAGAAGTCAAGGCAGGACTCAAGGCAGGAACTGAAGCAGAGGCCGTAGAGGAATGCCACTTATTTGCTTGCTCCTCATGACTTGCTCAGACTGCTTTTTTTTTTTTTTTTTTTTCTTTCTTTCTTTTTTTTTTTTGGTTTTTCGAGACAGGGTTTCTCTGTAGCTTTGGAGCCTGTCCTGGAACTAGCTCTTGTAGACCAGGCTGGTCTCGAACTCACAGAGATCCGCCTGCCTCTGCCTCCCAAGTGCTGGGATTAAAGGCATGCGCCACCTCCGCCCGGCTCAGACTGCTTTCTTATACAACACAGGGCTACTGGCCTCAGCATGGCACTGCCCACAGTGGGCTGCACCCCCTTTAAAACAACCATCAATAAAAAAATGCCCAATAGGCTTGCCTACAGGCTAATCTGATGGAGACAATCCCCTCAATTGATGTCTCCTTTTTCTAGATGACTCCAGCTTGTGTGGAGTGGAGGAAAAGCTTCCCAGCATAAGAGTCTCATGTCTGTTTTTGTGAGTGAATGTGGCCTGTGCTCTTTGTAGTCTCCTTGTCCTTGCTTGGTTTGATTTCAGAATTATCTTAATATCATCAAACGAGTTTGGGAATGTTTCCTCCTTCTCTTCTGCTCTCTTAAGAAGCTTACCACAAATTGTATTGATAAAGTTTGTCAGATTTTTATCTATAAAACCATTTGGATATGGAGAATTAATTAATTAATATTTAAGACAGGGCCTCACTGTGGAGCCCAACCTGGCTACAAATCATGACCCTCTTTTCTCTACCTCTGAGTGCTGGGACCTTAGCTTGTACCACTTCATTCAGTAGCCAGGAGAATCATGTGTGTGTCAGTTTTAGGCCACTAATTTAAGTTATTAAAATGACTATAGAATTGTTCACTTTTTCTACTTAAATTAACATTTTTTTTCTCATTTTTTATTAAAAATTTCCATCTCCTCCCCTCCTCCTCCCCCTTCCCTCCCCTCCCTTCCACCCATACCCCCACTCCGCCCCTCTCCAAGCCAAAGAGCCATCAGGGTTCCTGTCACTATGTTAAGTCCAAGGTCCTCCCAGCTCCCCCTAAGTCCAGGAAGGTGAGCAACCAAACTGACAAGGCTCACAGTGAGCCCGTCCATGCTGTAGAGTTCATGCTCATCGCCATTGTTCTTGGTTTCTCAGTCCTCCTCCACTGTCAGCCACATTCAGAGAGTCCGGTTTGGTCCTCTGTTACATCAGTCCCATTCCAACTGGACTTGGTGGTCTCCCGTTAGATCTGTCCCACTGTCTCAATGGGTAAATGCACTCCTCACGGTCCTGACTTCCTTGCTCATGATCTCCCTCCTTTTGCTCCTCATCAGGACCTTGGGAGCTCAGTCCGGTGCTCCTATGTGGGGCTCTGTCATTTTCTCCATCCAATGCCAGGTGAAGGTTCTATGGTGATATGCAAGATATTCATGAGTATGGCAATAGGCTCTGGACATTTCTGGCACCCTCTCTTCAGCTGCCCAAGGAACTAGTTGGGGGCGTCTTCCTGGACACCTGGGAACCCCTCTAGAGTCAAGTCTCTGCCAACCCTAGAATGGCTCCCTTAATTAAGATATATAATTCCTTGTTCCCATATCCACCCTTCCTATATCCCAACCATCCTATTCCCCCAAGCACTTCCCATCCTCCACTTCACACTTTTTTCTCCCCATCCCCCCACCCCCCCATCCCACCCCACCCCCAAGTTCCCATTTTTTGTCCGGCAATTTTGTCTACTTTCAATATCCAGGAGGATAACTATATGTTTTTCTTTGGATTCACCTTCTTAAATAGCTTTTCTAGGATTTTTTATGAATTATAGGCTCGATGTCCTTTATTTATGGCTAGAAACCAATTATGAGTGAGTACATCCCATATTCATCTTTTTGGGCCTGGGTTACCTCACTCAGGATGGTGTTTTCTATTTCCATCCATTTGCATGCAAAATTCAAGATGTCATTGTTTTTTTTACAGCTGAGTAGTACTCTAATATGTATATATTCCACACTTCCTTCGTCCATTCTTCCACTGAAGAGCATCTAGGTTGTTTCCAGGATCTGGCTATTAGAAATAATGCTGCTATAAACATAGTTGAACAAATGCTTTTGTAATATGATTGGGCATCTCTTGGGTAAATTCCCAAGAGTGGGACTGCTGGGTCCTGGGGTAGGTTGATCCCAAATTTCCTGAGAAACCTCCACACTGCATTCCAAAGTGGTTGCACAAGTTTGCATTCCCACCAGCAATGGATGAGTGTACCCCTTCCTCCACATCCTCTCCAGCAAAGGCTATCATTGGTGTTTTTGATTTTAGCCAATCTGACAGGTGTAAGATGGTATCTCAATGTTGTTTGGATTTGCATTTTCCTGATTGCTAAGGAGGTTGAGCATGCCCTTAAGTGTCTTTTGGCCATTCGAACTTCTTCTGTTGAGAATTCTCTGTTCAGTTCAGTGCCCCCTTTTTTAATTGGGTTAATTAGCATTTTAAAGTCTAGTCTCTTGAGTTCCTTATATATTTTGGAGATCAGACCTTTGTCTGTTGCAGGGTTGGTGAAGATCTTTTCCCAGTCAGTAGGCTGCCTTTGTGTCTTAGTGACAGTGTCCTTTGCTTTACAGAAGCTGCTCAGCTTCAGGAGGTCCCAATTATTCGATGTTGCCCTTAATGTCTGTGCTGCTGGGGCTCTACGTAGGAAGCATCTCCTGTACCCAAATGTTGTAGAGTACTTCCCACTTTCTCCTCTAACAGTTTCAGTGTGTTCAGATTGATATTGAGGTCTTTAATCCATTTGGACTTGAGTTTTGTGCATGGTGATAGACACGGATCTACTTTCATTCTTCTACAGGTTGACATCCAGTTATGCCAGCACCATTAGTTGAAGATGCTTTCTTTCTTCCATTGTGTGCTTTTAGCTCCTTTATCAAAAATCAGGTGTTCATAGGTTTGTGGGTTAAGATCTGAGTCTTCTATTTGATTCCATTGGTTGACTTGTCTATTTTTATGCCAATACCAAGCTGTTTTCAATACTGTAGCTCTGTAATAGAGTTTGAAGTCAGAGATGGTTATGCCTCCAGAAGTACCTTTATTGTATAAGATTGTTTTGGCTATCCTGGGTTTCCTGTTCTTCCATATAAAGTTGATTATTGTCCTCTCAAGATCTGTGAAGAATTTTGATGGGATCTTTAAGGGGATTGCATTAAATCTATAGATTGCCTTTGGTAGTATTGCCATTTTTACTATGTTGATCCTCCCAATCCAAGAACAAGGGACATCCTTCTGTTTTCTGGTATCCTCTTCAATTTCTTTCTTCAAAGACTTAAAGTTCTTGTCAAATAGGTCTTTCACTTCCTTGATTAGAGTTACTCCAAGATATTTTATGGTATTTGTGGCTATCGTGAAAGGTGACGCTTCTCTGATTTCTTTCTCTGCTTCCTTATCCTTTGTATATAGGAGAGCAACTGATTTTTTGGAGTTGATCTTGTATCTTGCCATGACACTAAAGGTGTTTATCAGCTGTAGGAGTTCTTTTGTGGAGTTATTCGGGTCGCTTATGTACACTATCATATCACCTGCAAATAACGAAAGTTTAACTTCTTCCTTTCCAATTCAAATCCCCTTGATCCCCTTGTGTTGTCTTATTGCTATTGCTAGAACTTCAAGCACTATATTGAAGAGATAAGGAGAGAGTGGACAGCCTTGTCGCGTTCCTGAATTTAGTGGGATGGCCTTGAGTTTCTCTCCATTTAATTTGATGTTAGCTGTCGGCTTGCTGTAAATAGCCTTTATTATATTTAGGAATAACCCCTGTATCACTAATCTCTCCAAGACCTTTATCATAAAGGGGTGTTGAATTTTGTCAAATGCTTTTTCTGCATCTAATGAGACGATCATATGGTTTTCATCCTTCAGTTTATTTATATGATGGACTACATTGATAGATTTTCGTATGTTGAACCAGCCCTGCATCTCTGGGATGAAGCCTACTTGATCATAGTGGATAATTTTTTTAATGTGTTCTTGGATTCTATTTGCCAGTATTTTATTGAGAATTTTTGCATCGATGTTCATGAGTGAGATTGGCCTGTAATTCTCTTTCTTGGTTGAGTCTTTGTGTGGTTTAGGTATCACGGTAATTGTAGCTTCATAAAAGGAATTTGGCAATGACTGTTTTGTTTCTATATTATGAAATACCTTAAGGAGTATAGGTATTAGGTCTTCTTGGAAGTTCTGGTAGGATTCTGCATTGAAACCATCTGGTCCTGGGCTTTTTTTGGTAGGGAGGTTTCTGATAACAGCTTCTAATTCTTTGCTACTAAGGAGTCTGTTTAGATTCTTCACCTGATCTTGGTTCAACTTTGGTATATGGTACTTACCTAAAAAATGTCCATTTCTTTTATATTTTCCAATTTTGTGACATACAGGTTTTGTAGTAAGATCTAATGATTCTCTGAATTTCCTCTGTATCTGTGGTTATGTCCCCCTTTTCATTTCTGATCTTATTAATTTGTGTGTTATCTCTCTGCCGTTTGATTAGTTTGGCTAGGGGTTTGTCAATCTTGTTCATTTTCTCCAAGAACCACCTTTTTGTTTCATTGATTCTTTGGAATGTTTTCTGTGTTTCTATTTTGTTGATTTCTGCCCTCAGTTTGATAATTTCCAGTCTTCTACTCCTCCTAGGTGAGTCTGCTTCTTTCTTTTCTAGAGGTTTCAGGTGTGCTGTTAAGTCTCTAATGTGTGCTTTCTCCGTTTTTTAAAGTGGGCACTTAGTGCTATGAATTTTCCTCTTAGCACTGCTTTCATAGTGTCCCATAAGTTTGAGTGTGTTGTGTCTTTATTTTCATTAAATTCAAGGAAGACTTTAATTTCTTCCTTTATTTCTTCCTTGACCCAGGTGTGGTTCAGTAGTTTACTGTTCAGTTTCCATGAGTTTGTAGTCTTTCTGGGGGTAGCATTGTTGTTGAATTCTAATTTTAATCCATGGTGATCCGATAAGATGCAGGTGGTTACTAATATGTTTTTGTAATTGTGAAAATTTGCTTTGTTACCGAGTATGTGGTCAATTTTCGAAAAGGTTCCATGAGCCGCAGAGAAGAAGGTATATTCTTTCCTGTTTGGGTGGAATTTTCTATAGATGTCTGTTAAGTCCATTTGGTTCGTTACCTCTATTAAGTCTCTTAATTCTCTGTTAGGTTTCTGTCGAATTGACCTGTCCATTGGTGAAAGAGGAGTGTTGAAGTCTCCCACTATCAGTGTGTTTGGTTTGATGGCTGTCTTGAGTTCTAGCAATGTTTCTTTTATATAAGTGGGTGCTTTTGTATTAGGGGCATAGATATTCAGGATTGAGACTTCATTCTGATAGATTTTTCCTGTAATGAGTATAAAGTGTCCCTTTCCATCTCTTCTGATTGATTTTACTTTGAAGTCAACTTTGTTAGAAATTAGTCTGGCCACACCTGCTTGTTTCTTAGGTCCATTTGCTTGATAAACCTTTTCCTAACCCTTTACTCTGAGTAGATGTCTGTCTTTGTGGTTGAGGTGTGTTTCTTGTAAACAGCAGAATGTTGGATCCTGTTTTCGTATCCAATCTCTTAGGCTGTGCCTTTTTATAGGTGAATTGAGTCCATTGATATTAAGTGATATTAATGACCAGTGGATGTTAACTCCGGTTGTCATTTTTTATTTGGTAGTAGAGATTGTGTGTTTCCTTTCTTTGAGATGTGCTGGTGAAGAGTCGCTAGATGTCTGAGTTATTTTGGGCAATGCTGGACTCCTTTGTTTGTTAATTTCCTTCTATTACTTTCTGTAAGGCTGGATTTGTGGCTACGAATTGTTTAAATTTGGTTTTATCCTGGAATATTTTGTTTTCTCCATTTATAGTGAATGAAAGCTTGGCTGGGTATAGTAATCTGGGCTTGCATCCATGGTCTCTTAGTTTCTGCAAAACATCTATCCAGGACCTTCTGGCTTTCATGGTTTCCATAGAGAAGTCAGGTGTTAGTCTGATAGGTTTACCTTTATATATTACTTGACCTTTTTCCTTTGCAGCTCTTAATATTCTTTCTTTATTCTGTATGTTTTGTGTTTTGATTTTAATATAGCGAGGGAATGGTTTTTTTTGATCCAGTCTATTTGGTGTTCTGTAAGCTTCTTGTACCTTAATAGGAATATCTTTCTTTAGGTTTGGGAAGTTTTCTTCTATAATTTTATTAAATATATTTTCTGGGCCATTGAGCTGTAATTCTTCTCCTTCTTCTACGCCTATTATTCTTAGGTTTGGTCTTTTTATTGTGTCCCAGATTTCCTGAATGTCTTGTGATGAGAATTTGTTGGATTTGCTGTTTTCTTTGATCAGTGCGTTTATTTTCTCTATGGTATCTTCAGAATCTGAGATTCTTTCTTCTATCTCTTGTATTCTGTTGGTTATGCTTGTTTCTGTAGTCTCTGTTCGTTTACATAGATTTTCCATATCCAGCTGGCCCTCGGGTTGTGTTTTCTTCCTTGCCTCCATTTCAGTTTTCAAGTCTTGCACTGTTTCCATTATCTGTTTGATTGTTTTTTCTTTTTTCCTAGGATATCATTTACGGATTTACTCAATTCTTCAAACTTTTTGTTATTCTTTTCATCCATTTCCTTAAGGGAGTTTTTCACCTCCTGTTTAAGGGATTTTATTACTTTCATAAAGTCAATTTTTTCTACTTCTTCTTGATTAGTGTGTTCAAGTCCTCCTGTTATAAGTTCGCTGTGTTCTGGTGCTTTCATGTTGTTTTCAAATTGTTGGAGGAATTCTTGCATTGGCGCCTGCCCATTTCTTCCTCTGAATAATCCCCTTTGGGTCTTCTTTTAGAAGTTCAATTCACCCCAATGAATTCAATTCACTCACCCCAATGAATGATGGATCTTCTGGTAGACAGTCAGGTTTCCTTGCTGGCCAAGCAGCTGGCCGACAAAGGGCCTACCTTGCTGCAGGCAGTCTATTGGAGCAGGGGACCTCCCACTGACCTGGGTGCACTCAATTCCCGGTCCAGGCGCCCAAACAGGCTGGGCTGTGGGATTTTGTGGCCCCAAAGACTGGAGGATGAAGGGGGGAGGGTTCTGGGTGCAAGCTGGGAACGGGACAGGAAGAGAGAAGCAGTATCCGGGGAGAATAACCCCTGCAGGAAGAGCAGGAAGTTTGGGGGTGGGTTGGGGAATGTCGGTGGTCCCTCTCTGGGCAGCTGCCACGGTTCAGGCACTCACTCACCCCAATGAATGATGGATCCTCTGGTAGACAGTCAGGTCTCCTTGTAGGCCAAGCAGCTCGCTGACAAAGGGCCTACCTTGCTGCAGGCAGGCTAATGAAGCCTTTATTTTTATTACTTTATAAATAATACCAATCAAAATTTCCACTTCCTACCCTCCTCCCACTTCCCTCCTGCTTTTCCACTCCCCCTCCCCCTCCACTTCCAGTCCTAAGAGAGGGCAGGATACCCTGCTCTGTGGGAGGTTCAAGGCCTCCCCCTCCATCCAGGTATAGGAAGGTATACATGCAAATAGAACAGGACCCCAAAAAAGCCAGTATATGCAGTAGAGACAAATCCCAGTGCCATTATCATTGTCTTCTCTGTCTGCCCCAAATGTCAGCTACATTTAGAGGGTCCAGTTTGATCCCAGGCTCGTTCAGTCCCAGTCCAGCTTGATTTGTTAAGCTCCCATTAGCTCAGGCACACTGTGTCAGTGGGTGGACCAACCCCTTGTGGTCCTGATTCCTTGCTCATTAACTGCCTCCTTCCTTCAACTTCCTTAGCTATCAGGGAAATGCAAATTAAAACATCTTTGAGATACTGTCTTACACCTGTCACAATGGCTAAAATCAAAAACACCAATGATATGCTGGAGAGGATGTAGAGGAAGGGGAACACTCATCCATTGCTAGTGGGAATGCCAACTTGTGAAATCACTTTGGAAATAAGTGTGGCATTTTCTCAGAAAATTAGGAGTCATCCTACCTCAGAATCCAGCAATACCACTCTTGGTAATATACCCAAGAGATGCCCAATCATACTACAAAATCATTTCTTAACAACCTAGATGCCCGTCAATGGAAGAATGGATAAAGAAAGTGTGGCACATTTACACATTAGAGTACTACTCAGTGGTAAAAAATAATGACATCTTGAATTTTGCATGCAAATTGATGGGCATAGGAAACACTATCCTGAGTGAGATAATCCAGACCCCAAAATATGAATATGGTATGTATTCACTCATTAGTGGATTCTAGCCATAAACAAAGGACATTGAGCCTATAGTTTGTGATCCTAGAGAAGCTAAGTAATAAGGTGAACCCAAAGAACAAAAATATATAGATCCTCTTGGAAATTGGAAGCAGACAAGATCTCCAGGCAAAAGTTGGAAGCATGGAGGTGGGGATGGGTTGGGGAAAGGGAAGAGGGGGAGAGAGAAGGGAGAAGGGGAAGGTTTGGGGGGAGTTTAGGGGAGTGGGGTGGTTGAGATGGAGGAAGGACAGATATAGGAGCAGGGAGGGAGATATCTTATTTGAGGAGGCCATTTTGGAGTTGGCAAGAGGCTTGGTTCTAGAGGGATTCCCTGGAGTCCATGGGGATGACAGTAGCAAGGACCCTGGGCAGTGGAGGAAAGGGTACCTGAACTGGCCTTGTCCCATAGTCAGACTGAGGACTATCTTGAATATCACCATAGAACCTTTGTCCTGAGACAGATAGAGATAGAAACAGAGACCCACATCGGAGGACTAGACTGAGCTCCCAAGGTCCAGTTGAAGACTTTGAAATTCTTAAGATGAAAGGTAATGTAAACATACTTGTAGATGAAAATCATTTCTCCTACTAACTTGAAACAATACGTTTAATATTTCCCAGTTTTTGTGGAATAATCAGGAGGTCCTACCCTTATCGTTAAAGGTCTAAGTATGTAAAGTTTTTGAAATCATCTTTAATTTCTGTAAAAATGCTGTGAATTCAGTTTTCTTTGTGTACATAGAATATTCTTTCAGGTTCTCTGCAAGGTTCATGTTTTGTCACTGTTAAAATCTTTCAAATTTATTGTTCTATGTCATCAACTCAGTAAATTTCAGAATAATTAACTACTAAATAATAGCTGAGGTTTAAGAAACAGTAACTTTTTCACTCTGTCAATTTATATGTTAGAAAAGTTATGACTGAGATTTTTGTTTTTTTTTTTCTCATGGAGGAAGAGCTATTAGAAATGATGCTTAACCAACTATTTATATAATTTATGAGATTAATTCAGGCATTCAATTTAGTGACTATAAAGGGACAGAAAATCTTAAGAAAAGTATTTAAATAGTATCTGCATAGTCTGTACAAACCCACCAGGTAAAAATCATTATGAATATTTAAATGTTTATAATATATTCATTATAATAACTTGCTGTATTATTTAAAACTTTGATCATTTGAATTGAATACTTTTGTTGCATATAAATAAGAAATAAAAATTTGGAATATTAGGAAAAATAGACAAAATTTTGTGTAAATATTAATGTTAAGAAATAACTATTTTTATTTAAATGTTTAATTTTCTATGAGATACTATATATTGACTAAGTACATCATCTATGGATTTTAAAATTTAAATACACTTATAAGCTAATTCTTTTTTTCTTTCTTTTCTTTTTTTTTTTTAGTTTTACGAGACAGGGTTTCTCTGTAACTTTGGAGCCTATCCTGGAAATTGTTTTGTAGACCAGGCTGGCCTCAAACTCACAAAGATCTGTCTGCATTTGCTTCCCAAGTTGGGCTACCACTGCCCAACTTCAATATTAATTCTTATGATACTCTGATTGTTGCCTCAAATCTTTACATTTTTATTCAGCAATAAAATAATAGCATTGCTATGGTTGTCACATACTTTTCTTTTCAGTGGAGACTCGATCATTTGTTATAAAAGCAGATTTCCAGAAGTTTTGGCATATAAGTTGTTAACATTCATGCTGAAATGTTTTATTTTCCTGTGAGTAGGGGGTCTTTGTCTCTCACTCCTCTGAAATTATGTCATTTAATATTTACATAAGGTTTTCTTTTTATTTTCCTTCCCACATCAAATACCTTGCCTTGACACCTGCTCTGTTATCCATAACCAAAACAAAAGCCTAGAAGTGTTCAGTAGCATCGTGAAGAGAGAGAAAAAATGTGTTTCATAGTTACATGCTAATAACCCCTTAGTACTTCTTTCTCTGTTAATGTAAAATAGGTTGAAAATTATAGACATCTAACTGAAGGCCAGGTCTTTAACGTTCAATAGTACAGCAGCTCCCTCTATAGGAGATTTAGAGCCATGTGCCAGTCTGCTAATGCAGAGACCAAAGCCTTTCTCTATGGAGATTTTTCCTCAACCTCTCCAGTGCCTGGTAGTTTTATTCAGTCATCCACTGATTTGTTTTGTTTTGGCTTGGCAGCTTTTCAGAATTTATCATTAAAGCATTATTTCTTTTAAAGTGGAAGGAGGAGGAAGAGAAGGAATGAGATACAAAAGTTATTAGGAATTAAATTCCTTTCTAAAGGCAACTGAACTATAAATAGAAAGTCAGATCTGTGAAATATACTTTTATCCATTTATAATTCATGCAAGTGTATACTGACAATAGGTTAGCTATAAATTCACTTAAATAACTTTTCAGTCCAACAGAATAAAAATGTAATAATAGCCAATTATCACAGCAAATCTTATGAATGAATTTAGATTTCTGGGTACATTGGTAAATGTTAGTTCTGTATAAACAACATAAAAAATAAGATTGTGAAGAATAAAAAAGTTTAAATGAGCAAAATAAACCCAATATTTAGAAGCTCAATATCATATTTTTAACTTACACACATAAAATGAATGTCTTGAATATTAATGTTAAGAAATACTTTTACTAGCCAAAATTTATGGAATTAGCATGTGTTTGTGTTTTGACAGAATAGCAATAAGATATTAATAACTGTTCTTTCCTTATATAAGTCAATCATTCTGAAATCTTGTATAGTAATTCAACTATCTTCATTAGGAACACAGAAACACAGATTATTCACCATGGCATACTTCAAATTACCGTTAATTGTCAATGACTGAGGTTCTAATGAATGAGGATTATTTGCATAATGTTATTATGCTAGGGTACTCAAAGTAATTTTACTTTGCCAGGAAAACAAAGTAGTTTATAAAACAAAACTAGTAACTTGAATTATGTGTTAAGCCTCTAACCTAGCCTGAGTAACTTTTCAATACCATTTTAGAATTACTGCTTTCAGGCAACAATTACTCCCTTTCTCATTACCTTAATAAGCAAAGAAATGATGAGTTAGTCCTATTCCCATTTCAGGATGTGCTAATTTAAAAAGTATAAACTAAACATATAAAAATTGGTGATAGCTTTCTTGAGTCATGGCCACCTTCAGCTTTTCATTTGTAGAAACAGTGATAATACAGAAAGGAAGCATATTGTGTAACTGTTTTCTCAACTTCTCTTCATTGTAATGGTGTGTAGAAACATTGCCTTAAGTTAAACATTCTAGAGTTTAGAAGTCTTTGTGGATAAACTTTTCTAAGAAAAATACTGCAATATCTTTTCAGATTTTACTAAGAGATGCTGTTGAAGTCATGTGTTTTATCAGAAATATTTTGATTTGATTCAATAACGTATCTACATGTTTTAATTTGGAAGAATACAATTATCTAGAATTAGATTATTTTATTTTCTTCAATTAAATGGTTTGAAGTAGAATGATTTTTGATAGAATGTTTCTGATTCTTACCTTGGGTTTTGCATTAATTTGATATTCCCTGGGATATGTCTGCAGAGCTCCAATTTGAGACAAACACCTAAAACAATTATTTTATGATTTACATATTTTCCAGCAGAGGAACAGATATAGTAGATCAACATTTGTTTGACTTTTAGCGTGCATTTCTCACTTCCACCATATTCAAAATGGTAGATTCTAAAATCTATAAGAAAACCTCTGCTGCAAAAGAATGAGTCAATAACTACAATTTGCCTCCACAGATTCTTATTTTTTGATTCTATCAATTTTTTTATTTTTCTATTTTTTATTTTATTTTTAAAACAATCTTATTTTACATACCAATTCCAGTTCCCTCTCCCTCCTGTCCATCTGCTCTCTCTATCTTCTCCCCACCCCACTCCATCCACTCCTCAGAGAGGGTGAGGCCTCCCATGGGGAGTCAACAAAGTCTGTCCTGTCACCTGAGGCAAGACCAAGGACCACTCTCTTGTGTCTAGGCTGAGAAGTTATTCCTCCATAGGGAATGGGATCGAAAAAGCCAGTTCATAGACTAGGGATGAATACTGGTACCACTACTAGTGGACCCACAAACTGTCCAAGTCACATAACTGCAACAGATTCTTACCATAGACTATTTTCTGCAAAAGGATGATCCTATAGCATTTACAAAATCATACACTCCTTTAAAAGGGAGGGAGTTAAAGGGATAAATTGTTCTGTTGAGAATGCCTCTGTTGAAGAATAATGAGCAATAGTTCTTTTAATAGAATTCTTCAGAGAAACCTAATCAAAAGTAAAATTTTATATCAAAATAATGCAGTTGTTTAGCTAAATCTATTGTTATAAACCAACTACACATCTAATTCTTTGGGAATAATTAAAATTTATATGATTGTTTTTTAGTTTGAAGTAACATTCAAAAGCAATTTTTACACAAATACTGAAAAAGTGTTGATATTAGTGAAAACATCAAGACAATCCCCAGGACTAATTACAGCATTTCAGAGATCATGATCATGATGACAGTATTTTGGTAATACCTCACTACTAGACATGTAGCTTTTTATATGACATGTTTGATTTTTTTTCACTATCTAAGCTAAACTGCAAAAATAAATGAAATATAAGGTAAGGGTAGATAATATAGACTTAAAACTATTGAGTGCATAAACAAAACTAGGATGTGTTTTCTTCACACACAGAGAGACATAAATGATTATAATCTTAGAAATGCAAACTTAGAGTAAGATGAACAAGGAAACTTTTCAAATTTTCTCAAAGTCAGATTACATTAGTTATGGATTTAGTCAAGTAAACATGGGAAAGAAGTACCCAAAGCAAGCAATTAATGAGAGCACATGTAAATAAACCAGGCAGTACTTGGACTTAAAACTGAGGAAAAGTCAAGTATCCATTCCCCAAAGCATGCAGTCACACAGATGGGGATAATAGTAGGGAAGGGACTAAGTACAGAGTGAAGCAATTGGAACATATGGCATTCTTAAAGGTTCATCTGAATTGGAGAGCAGGGAGCATTTGCACTGTAAAAAAGACTAACAGATCACCAACGTAATTGGATGGCTAATGAGAGATCTTTGAACAAAGGAACTGTGAGCACCATACCTACTGAATATTATGCGCAATAAACAAATAATTCTACAATTCCCTAAGAAGTCTGTTTCTATTTTTTAGGAAAATGAACTAATTCTCTGGAAGCTCTTCTAATACAAGAAATTATCATTGAATACTGAGAACAATTGTTGTGGGAGAATTACCCTATGTTGACTGTAATCTACAAGAAACAAGATCGTAAAAGGAAAGATATTTATAGATTATATACAATGCCTTGTTGTAAGAAGGCTGCTTGTTAGTTCCCGGATGCTCAGCCCCGAAATAACCACACAGAAACTGTATTATTTAAATCTCTGTTTGACCTATTAGTTCTAAGTTCTTATCTGCTAACACTTACATCTTAATTTAACCCATTTCTAGTAATCTGTGTTTCAGCATGAGGTCATGGCCTACCAGCAAAGTTTCAGCATGTGTGTCTCTGGTTGAGGCTCCATGGCTTCTCCCTGACTCTGCATTTCTTCCTCCCAGCATTCAGCTTAGTTTTTCCTGCCTAGCTCTGTTCTACCCTATCAGACCAAGCCAGTTTTCTTTATTCATTAACCAATAAACATAGCACATAGATAGAAGGATCTCCTATACCAATGCCTACCTATTTACCACACATATTCAAATTTCACAACTACTTGCCAATATGGATAGGAATGAAACTAGTGTATGTTGGCTGTCTACCAAGCGCTACATTAGATGTGATAGTGTCATTAAAACTGAAAATATTTTTTAAATACTTTTGTTGAATTTTGCAGAGAAAATAGGTTTATAGAGACAGATTTATTTTTGAAGCTTTATTTAATACATGTGAAAATCTAGATTTACATTCTGCCAAGCTTCTCATCTTCCCGCTAGAGCTTTATCATTAACCATTAACATATAATACTTTCAGGCCACACATTTATCATTCATCATTCTCCTATCCATGGCCTTTACTTGATTATAACGGTTTCACAATCAAACAAAACAGGGCCTTATTTTCTCCTTCAAGTATGCCAAGCTGTCATCTGTACTGAAAATGGCATTACAGGAAATCAAATTTTCTAGTTAAGAAAAATAGTACTCTAGTTTTGAAAGTTGAGACCAGAAATACAAGGAAAGCAACAGAACCAGTCCTTTAAGAAGAATCTACCCAAGGCATGTGTTTTTCATATTGTAGTTCCTGAGAGCTTTTATAGCTGGATCATTTTTACTTTCTTTCTCATCCTGAATATTAATTTTTTGTTAAGCTGGAGATCAAGCCCAAGACCTTGAGCATGCTGGGAAAGCATTTTACTACTGAGCTATATCCCTGACCCTTCAGTATGGACTTGGTAGGACACTTTCTTCAACAAGTGCTGACAACCTTATACAATCTTTAAGGTCTTTAAAAACCCAAGAAACTCTTCTAAGAAGAGTAAGAAAGCAGTAATTGAAAAATTGCAGCAATTTATTTATTTTGAAAGCACAGTTTTCATGTTACTTTATTTTATTTATGTCTGCTTTAAAGGTTCAGTATCAATTGTAAGAAATTAAGGTCTGCTTTGGTAATTAAAATAATGAGGTGTGCTTTGCTTCTTTGTTATTAACTTTGATTGCTTGAGACAATATAAATGTTTACCTTTTTCCATAGATTGGATGATGAGAAACATCAAAATACTAATATATTATTTAAAATACTGAGAATATTTTATGAAACATATCACACCTAAATGTGCATACTGGTTGGAGATATAATTGTATACATTTTTTGTTGATTCTCTGTCTCCTTTATAAATATGTAAGCAGTTTGAAGAGAGTGTATTCTGTTGTCCTGATCACAAGAGTTTATCTCTACCACTTACCAAATGACCTGGCAAGTGGTAAATGTGAAATATTTCATGACCAACTGATTGACTGAATAAATCAATGGCATGTACTTTGAAAATATACTGATTGGTGGATATGACACTCAAGAAAGGATCCTATTGATCAAGCTGAGTCTCCCAGAACTATTCATACATTTACAAAATTATACTAATTTTTACTTAACATTCATCATTTCTATATGCCAAGCTTCAGCCAGATGTTATTTAAAGTATCTGAATTATAGACCCTTGAAAGCTGGGTTTGTAATGGAAATGCTGACAGCCACTTAACCAGATAATAGCACCAGTACACTTGCTGTGTATATATAGTGTCAGTGCTAATATGACTGTGCCATCTGTTCTGAGAGTTAAAAAAGATTTAAGTTTCAGACAACTTCTTAAAATAATGGCTTGATACATGTGACCCTAAAATAGGAAGTGATTAAATGACATTTGAATGGTTTAATTGTATTACTTTGGTGACTGCCTAAGTGGGAACACAGGGTCATGAAAAAATGATTGGAAAACAACATGTCACTTTGAAACTCAGCAGACATTTCTGTTTACAAATCTGCTCCTGCCCAGCAAGTCGGGAGAACATATTACATTTCTTATGATTTTTTAACAGCCTAATAGTGCAGGTGTATGGTCAGCAATCTATGATAAAAATATGTTTCTTAAATGCTAATGACTTTGCCTCTGTTAACTCTTAATTTTAGCAGAAGTGTCAGAAGAACCCCAGAAGGCCATTAGGAACTCTGAAGAAATGAATTTCTCTAATTACTGACACTTGCTAAGTTCTTTTATTTTGGGGTTTTTTGTTTGTTTTGTTTCCCAGAAAGTAGGTTTCATGGACACCAAACATTACCAGAATAAATTCTTGCCACCTGTGTTATCAGGGCCTGACAGTCTGAGAGTAACTCCTTTTTGCCTTTTTGGTTGTACATCTGGGAGAGACACTCATTTACTTCCCCAGCCTCCATTCTATTTGATAATAGAACAGCCCAAGAAAATAGCTACACTGAACATGTCAAAGGTTACAGGGGAAGAATCCATATTCTTTTATAAAAATTTTTACCAAAGGGCCATAGGCTTCTTCATCTTATCCATATGATCTGACCAATCTATATAGCCAGAGACAAATATGTGTGTTTCACATAAAATTTATAGTAGTTTCCTTACAATCTGGGTACTGGGTTTTACATCATCTTTTTCTAAAGGAAGCACAACCACTTTTAACCACCCTGGTGGGCACCAGTGACAAACCTAAGTATATTTTGACCCAAGTACAACTTCTGAAATCACTGAATTTATTTGGCCTATGTATAGAATAGGTGAGTGAGTAACTCCAAAACAGCCACATCACTGACAGGTCCCCACCCATGATGGATGGAAGCCTCATGGACTCTACGTGATAGAATCTGGCTTATAATTAACCTTCCCATTTATATATAGTATAACATATCCCAAGATCACTTGCATCTGGAGGAGGAATTTGAAGTAACAGTTTCCAAATCCTCTCTTACTTCACTCCATCTTTAGGTACAATAGCTGTCAATATCTACATTGACATCAACAGACATTTGGATAGCATTTTACTGTCCTTCTCTAGTTGTTATTGTTGCCAGGATCCAAGATGGCATCTGATTAAGTCTATAAGAAAAAAGCACCATACAACACCTGGACAGACTAAATTTCAACTTCATCAAAAACTTCTGGACCTCCTACTACAAGTTTCAATTCTCTATGCTTTAGCTGTCAGAACCATGGTAAATGTTATAACATCTTTTGTTAATCTCTCATATCCTAATCTTCATCCTAAAATTTTCAAAATAGAGGTCAGCAAAGGTTGTTAATAAGTCTGGGATAAAAGAGACAAATGAGAGGGTTTTTTTTATTTTTGCAGAGCAGGTGCCATTTAAAAAATATTTTCATGGCATCATGAGCCATCTTGAGTGGTTTAAGACCATGGTAATATAGCTTAGAAAAATAGGAAAAATTCTAAATGTTATGTAAATGTTAATTAAAATGCAAATAAGGAAATAATCCAAACTGGTTTTCTAGCATACATAAAGTTATCCAGTTATTAGTGACAAAGATACTCTAGAGAATAAGCAAATATCATTTATCTTTATAGGTACAATACCTTTTTGTATTGAATAGAAAATTAACAAATAAATAATTTCTATATCTATTTACATTATGGTTAAAGGTTGGTGTATGCCTCATAAATGTATTTTGTATTTGAAATAGTGTATGTATCTTGATCCTATCAACAAGAATTCTGTGAAAGCAACTGTGAAGACTGACTGATTGATTAGAACTGAAATGATGTGGAGAGTTTGGAATGCTACAGTAGAGTCTAATTAATTTATTCTAGGGTAGCTTTAGGGCCCTTGATATCCATTTCTTGCTCATCTCTGTGTTGTTGACTAGTATCCAGGGACTAATAGACAAAACCATTTTAGGCTCTATTGATTTAGTAGACCACTAGTTTCTACAAACTCAAAAGGTAAGACTGCATCAGAGAGCATCTGAGGCTCATAGAAAAAGTGTTCCTAATCTTGCTATAATCACCTCTCTGCTATATCTACCAATGTATTTTAAACTTTTCTTGAGTTATAAATTTCTCCATTCTGTAAAACTATAAAAGTTCATGTAATTGCTTCCATGATGAAACATTAAATTTGGTGGAACCTAAATCTGTGTTGCAAGGTCATGGTCACTCAAAAGTTGCTCCAGAACAAATTATGTCTTATTTCCATTAATGTGGAAGCTGCATTTTTGCATTAATAATCCATTAAATCTTATTTTCATTTCAGTACCAACTGAAATCCACATAACTCAGAGAAATGCACAAAACATAATGGTGAAGTATTTGTCCAGCAGAGTGGTGTGCTGTTAATAGAAATAGCACTATGCTTGGGTCATGTATGGCATAGAACAATTCTATATTCTGTCAATTATGTTTTAAATAAATGCTGATTGGCCATTAGCCAGGCAGGATATATAGGTGGGACAATCAGACAAGAAGTAGAGGTGGGGAAAGGAGAATAGGAAAATTCTGGGAAGCAGGAAGCTTCTTCGGCAGTCCTGCCCAGACCACAGAAGAAGCAGGATGTGACCTGCCCCACTGAAAAAGGTTCTGAGCCATGTGGCTAACATAGATAAGGATAATGGGTTAATATATGTTATAAGAGCTAATACGAAGCCTGAGCTAAGGGACCATTCAGTTTATAACTTATGGAGAACTTTTTGTGATTTTTCTTTGGGACTTGCCAGCTGTGGAAACTGGGCAGGACAGAAACCCCAACAAGCAAACCCTCACGTTACACATGTGCAATCATAATCAATGCTCGGTTTACTGTGAAGTATGTAACTTTGAGCAGTCTCTTACCTTCTCCAGTAATCAGATTTGTCACCTACAAAATTATGTTAATGTGATACTTTTTGTGCTTGTGCTTCAACCCAGAATACTAGGCAAGTACTATGCCACCTAATTACAAACCACTCCAAATTATGCTAAAAATGATACCTTCTGAGTATTAAAATGAATTGAAACAAAATAGGGAAAGGATATTCAGAAAATAATCTAAGAAGGAGGAAACACTCAGCAAAACTTCAAAACATTCATATGATTAATATTAGCAACCAATAAAATGGGAAATGTTTGATATTAAATAAGTGCTATTTTTAACTCTCATAGTAATGATAATATAGAGGAATAGTTTTAGGATTAAGATGATAGTCTTCAGTGACTATGATACAAAGATTGCAATGACCATGTTTATGGATTTTCTGTATTTGTTCATTTTCTGTTGTGACTAGAGTCATCCTCATCTCTTAGAATCAAAATGTGAATAATTCCAGCAGAAACTGCACAGGGAAAGTCTAGTTTATAGTGTAGTAGAACTGCAGTCTTTGCTTTCATTTTGAAATACTTGATAGCTGACATAATGGATTTTCATATTTGAAAATGCACCACTGTGGAGAAAGAGCTATTGTCCCTGAACTTTAGCGATTTGAAGTGTGACTTTTGATACCAGTAGAAACTTTTAAGAATTTACTTCACCTGACAACTACTGCCTTTATTACCAAAGGCAATTTGACCAGATAGGAGGATTTCTGTTTGATATCTTAAATCCTTGAATTTGTAGCCTTGTGAAAGAATATAGACGCTTCACTGTCCCACAAGTTCACTATTGACTGCAAACCTCTGATCTTTTCACTGCTTCATAGGTTTTATATTTATTTATTTATATTCTTAAAAATATCTTTTCTCATTTTGCATAGCAATCTCATTTCCCACTCCCTCCCCTCCTCCTGCTATCTTCATAGTTTTACAAAAATGTCTCATGCTCCAAGACATAGAGCATGCAGCTGTTTTATACTGACTTTGTTTCATTTAGCAGGAATGTTTATACTTCCTCTTTCCTTTTCACTGTTTAGTAGCTAATTTGTTTTAGCAATAAATGATAATTCATTATGTAGATGTATCTCATTTATTGATATAGTAGTAAAATGGCATCTTAGTTTCTTCCTAGTTTTACCACATAGCAAAAAAACAATCTATACATTGCTAAGAGCAAGGTTTTGGTGGACATTAAGCTTTTAATTCCTTTGGGTGGAAGATTCAGTTGCTGGAAAATATTGCATACAGTGCATTTCATTTCATGAAAACCAACAAACTGTCTTTTCAAATGATTATACCACTGTGCTTTAACATCAACAATGAATGGAAGCTTTCTTTTTCCTTGTCAGCATTCGACTTTGTCACTGTTCAAAATTTTAGCTATTCTAATAAGTATGTAATGGTATCTGATTATAATTTTTTTCCTCATTTTTTTATTAAAGATTTCCATCTCCTCCCCTCTTCCTCCCCCTTCCCTCCCCTCCCTTCCACCCATACCCCCACTCCACCCCTCTCCAAGACAAAGAGCCATCAGGGTTCCCTTCACTATGTTAAGTCCAAGGTCCTCCCAGCTCCCCCTAAGTCCAGGATTATAATTTTTATTTAAATTTTCAGAATGATACATTACTGTAGAATCTTCTAATATGCTTACTTTCCATTTTTATATCTTATTTGGTGAGTATCTATTAAAGTTATATGCCTATTTTTAAGATCATTTTTTGTATATCTCAAACAACAGTACAGTATCAGATGTCTCTTGAAAATGTTTTAGGACAGTAAATCTATACCTTCTCTTTTAATCATCGTTCTATTGTCTTTTGCAAAGCAGAAAATTTGAATTTCAGCTTAGTCCAGGCAATCAATTATTTTTACATGGTTTTGTTTTGGTATCATATGGGAAAAGTCATGACAAACTCCTCCCATAATATCTAACTTTTCTCTTATACAATCTTTATCAGTCTGCATTTAAAGTTTAGATTTATATTGAGACACTCTTTGTGAAACATATAAGTAGTTTATCAATGCTTTTGTTTTTAAGTCTCTCATTCTAAAATCACTTGTTTAAATGATCATTTTTCTCTATTTTATTTTATTTGCTTCTGTGTCAAAGATCAGTTGGTAATATTCATATCAGTTTGAGGGCCTTCTATTCTGTTGACTTTTAAATTGTCTATATTTTTATGTTTTCTTGATTAATATAACTTTATATCAATTATCAAATCAAAATCTGATAATTTATGTAATATAACTATTTTCTTTTTTATACTTAGTTGTGTCTTTTGTTTCTCGACATAAACTTAAGAATTGGGAAGGATGGAGGGAAAGAGTACTGGGAGAGACAACTGAAATTGGAAGGCAAAGGGAGTACATGAGTGATATAGAAACCTAGTCAAGTAGAAACTGTCAGTATTCTACAAGAATATCCTTAGGATGAACACTTAGTAATGGAGGATTTGGAGCCTGAGCCAACTATCCTTTGTAACCAGGCAATGCTTCCAGAGGTGAGAATGGGATACCAAACCTAGCCCATGAAATGGTGTTGCTCACAGGGTGTCTTTCCACATCAAATAAGTTAATGTTGAAACTCACTTGCAGACATCGTCAGAGCTTTATATTTTATGTTATTCTCGATTCAGGCAATATTAACTATCACAACAGGAAAACTAGTCAAGGGCACCTCAACACAAATTTAAAATTATTAATTTTATTGTGTTTTCTTATCATTAACTGGCTTTGTAATCATTGTTTCACTCAGCATTTGAGACTTTTGTTTTGTTTTCTCAGTACATTCAATTTAAAAGGGTTGAATAATATTACATATGGGACTTATTTTATTTAATTATTGTTTTTGCTTTCTTCCTAGTGGTTTGTCCATTTTGGGTTGGGTTGGGTTGGTTAGTACTGAGGACTGAATGTAGGGCCTCATGTGATAAACATTCTACCACTGAGATACCTTCATAGCCACAGGTTTAAAATTTGATGAAGCTAAATTCTCTAATATTCAGACCTCAGTCACTTATGTTTGAGTTATTCCAGTCACAGAAATATCCACTCTTTGGTAGTCTTAAATTAAATGCCTTTTTTATGCAGACTTTTTATGCTGAAATTTCTTATCTATGCTTTTCTGTTTCTTCACTGAGTCTTTTAACTTTTTCAAAATTGGTAAGTGCCTTTGAATATCCTCACTGGTTTCTCATTTTCTCATTTCATTAATATTCATTTTCTTGCATTTCTTGTGGTTTTGAATCATCAATATGTGTTTTAATCAGTGTTCTATTGCTGTGAGAAGACACCACAGCTATAGGAACTCTTTTAAAGGACAGCATAAATGGGCCTGGCTTACATTTTCAAAGTCCACTATCATTATGGCAGGAAGCATGGTGGTACACAGGCAGACATGGTACTAAAGAAAGAGCCAAGAGAGTTCTGCATCTAGATCCCCAGGAAGAAAGATTAGAGAATACCCTTGGCCTGAATTGAGCCATTGAAACCTCAGAGCCCACTCCCAGTGACATACTTCCTCCAACAAGATCATATCCTAACAAGAACCCTAAAACCACATGTCCATACTAATCCTTTCAAATGGTGTGAATTCTTATGATCCTATGGGACCATTTTCATCCAAACTTCGTCCAATGATCTTTGTATAAAAAAATTAAAGGATTACACTTAAGACCATTTCCATGACAATTTAAAATGTCAATTTAGCAGACTACAAAACAATTAAAGCTATGGGTTTTAAATTTTGTGGCATTTTTAAGTATAGAGGCTTCAAATGAGAATGTTAATTTTGTATTTTAAATGATCAAAGATATATAAAAATCATACGCAGAGAAAGCTTTCTTTAGGGATTGACCTAGAGATAAATTCTATAAAAATACCCAATTAAATACTTACATTTGGATGGTGACAGGATGAAAACTTTAGGATATGAATGTTTGTATGTATGTGTGTAAGTAAACATAAGTTTACTGATTGTTTGTTGACACTTAAAAAACAACTTCTTGTTTTATAACTGGAGTCTAAGCACTCGGGAAGTGGAGAACAGAGGATCACAGAGATAGAGATCAACAAATCAAGCAAACAAAACTTAACTTTTATATTTATGAAGTAAAAGACACAACGTCATCCTTTTCTTCAATTTCTTATATAATTAGTCCAGTGCTTGTTTGCACTTTTAAAGTCTCTTGTATAACCCAAATAAATGAAAATTACACACAATAGTGTAGTTGAAACTTTGATTTCTAATACATCATTAACCGTATTATTTCAAGCATTGTCAATAGTTTGAATTTCAAATTAAAACAAATCTTTCATTGAAGGCCATATCTAGCCTCCTGTCAGATGTTTTTTTCCTACAACCTTATAATCTATTTCATGAGTTCCAATTGGTCTTAATAAAGAGCCAGCAAAGTCGGGTGGTGGCAGCACACGCCTTTAATCCCAGCACTCAGGAGGCAGAGGCAGGTGGATCTCTGTGAGTTCGATGCCAACCTGGTCTACAAGAGCTAGATCCAGGACATGCTCCAAAGCTACAGTGAAACCCTGACTCAAAAAACCAAAAAATAGCAAAAAACAAAAAAAAAACAAAAACCAAAAACAAACAAACAAAAAAAACCCAGCCAGATCAGAGAGAGAAGCGAGAAGGGAGCAAGCCACAGCCAATTCTTACCTTGATTAACTCCTCAGCCAAAAAGGGGCCAACTACCTAATGTTTCCTCCCACATTATACTCCTCTTTCTGCCCATTCATTTCACTTTTTGTCTATTTGTAGAGACCTCCAGACCTCTATGGTAAACTAGTGGATAGCTCCACCCTCTGATCTTCAGCTAAGCTATATTTGTTACAGTACGAACAAGATATCACCACATTTTCCTTTGTCTAAAATAATAAAAAAGGTTATAAGAAAAAAATATACAATAAGTACAATAACTATATACAATATATAGATGCAATAAATGCATCAAAAATGTCTAGTCCATTAGCAATTAACAAATGCAGAGAAAATATTCCATATCTTTCCTATCTTGATGAATCCAATAGGTTGTACCTAATTCACTTTCTATTCTAACTTTCATTATTATAAACATAAATGACATTTAAAAGGTAAATGCCAATTATGTTACAATTTTATTGGTAAAACATTATAGTTTCTAAAAACATCATTCTAGCTTTTACTTAATCACTACCAAATAATATCAAATATCAAAAAATTTTCTTAGACCTTAGTGAAAATTTGTTTTCCTACCTGAGATTGTAGATTCTTTTGAATTCTATTCACAGAGAACAAATGCTTCCTTGAACCAAATGTAATTAAAAATTTAAAGGAAAATTATGTTTCATATACTGATAATTCAATAGAAGCAAAATTAATGTTGTTTAACTAACAGCTAATTATTAGATTTTTATTGTAATGCTTTAACATCTGAACACTGTTGCCTTTTTTCTCCTTATCCAGCCTAGTAATTATATTTCAGCCGATGTTTGAGAGTCATCTGAATAGACAAGATTCTTAAACTGTCTGTCAGATTCTTATTGTTTTATTAACTCTGCACACTCTCTCTCCCCAAGGACTCCCATAGGAAAGGAAGAGGAGAGGAAGTTTCTGCAAGTGTAGACTTGTGTACCATATGTTTGAACAAATATGCCATATGTTCAATATAAAATCTGTGGTCCTAAACTGGCTATGAGTGTTTATTTTCTCCAAGAACAATTCTTTTTGTTGACTTTGGTTTATAAAGCCCTTATAATAACTGTTTACAGTGTTTTTACTTTGTTTCTTTGTTTTGTCTTCCTATAATCTTCCCCTTGGAGTGTGGAGTCACCAATGGCACAAATGTAAACTTTTCAAATTTCAATTAAAAAAAAATAGCAACTCTGATTTTATTCTTGATGTGTTTCAGGATATTTTACTCTTTTATTTTATTTTATTTTTTTCCCTCATTTTTTTATTAAAGATTTCCATCTCCTTCCCTTCTCCCCCCCCTTCCCTCCCCTCCCTTCCACCCATACCCCCACTCCACCCCTCTCCAAGACAAAGAGCCATCAGGGTTCCCTTCACTATGTTAAGTCCAAGGTCCTCCCAGCTCCCCCTAAGTCCAGGAAGGTGAGCAACCAAACTGACAAGGCTCACAGTGAGCCCGTCCGTGCTGTAGAGTTCAAGCTCATCGCCATTTTCCTTGGTTTCTCAGTCATTCTCCACCATACGCCACATTCAGAGAGTCCGGTTTGCTGCCCTGTTCCATCAGTCCCATTCCAACTGGAGTTGGTGATCTCCCGTTAGTTCTGTCCCACCGTCTCAATGGGTGAACGCATCCCTCACGGTCCTGACTTATTCTTTCAATTGTACTCTCTCTCTGTGTGTGTGTGTGTGTGTGTGTGTGTGTGTGTGTGTGTGTGTGTACATATGGCCCAAGTTTCAAGCATAGTGATTTGGTGATGAAATAACAGTCAAAGATAAGCAGGTTTATGTCTGTGAGAAGAGGATACCCCCTTTTCATAAAAATCTCTCCATGTGGTTAGTGTTTATTGCTTATATGAAGTTAAATAGCTTTAAACACATTAAATGTAATACTTAAAATGGTTTTACTATGTATATCAATACACTGAAAAGGTAAGGATGCCAAATGGGTTTCATACATTTGATAAGCTAATAAAACAATGCTATCCTGATTTCAAATGGAATTCTAACTAAAAATCAGTAAATATGAAAAAAATATTTGTTTATGAGATATGTTTTGGTTTTCTTAATAACAGGTAATGATCACTGGTATGAAAATGTTAATTCTTTTTGCTTGTTATGATTCTTTCAGTTAGTTTTAATATTAGCATCTCTCTCATTTATCTTCAACTGAAGCCTTGTTCATTTTAAAGTGAGAGGATTTGAATTTTCATTCAGGGCCAAAACCTGCATATATTTCCAAAATCACACTGTATTTGAACATAGATTGTGACATTAATCAGCTGTGAGCTTAGGAATGTTGTTTAAACTATTTGTGCTTTCCCTAGTTTCTTTGTCTGTATATGGAAAATAATTGAATCTAGTACAAAGTTTTGTGAGAGTGATTTTTGAAAATTCATAGACATTTGTGAATTCCTGTATTAATGATTAGTGGTACTTACAGTTCTAAAATTATTTGGGCTAAAGAGATGGTATCAATTTCTAGCACCCACATAACAGCTCACAGCCACCTTAACATGAGTTCTAGGGGATTCATTGCTCATTTATGACCTTCACAGGTACTGCAGTATAGTGCAGTCATACATGTAGACAAAACACCCATACACATAAAATAAATCATTTTTATAAAGTTGTTAAATGATAAAATCCATTGGAAGACCCTAGGGAAAGCCCTTCCTTGCTTTACACAATTGCTGATGGATTTTTACTGTTCTTGGGCTTCTGAAACAATTGTGATTGCTGCCTCCATTATATTACCACTTCTTTGTGTTCCTGAAGTTTTGTCAAACATACTTTGTCTGAAACCCACTTTCCTTGCTCTTATAAACATAAGTCCTTGAATTTTAGACTTGCCTAAATTCAGGATGTTTTAATATTGTGATACCTGCTTAAGCACATCTGCATGCAATTTACTGACCAGCAATTCATTACTGGAGATTGTGATGGAAACCAATTTGGGTCTGGGCAATACTATTCAATGCAGTACACTCAATTTCCTGAGTATAAAATGTGCTGAAGATATTAACTTGTTGCTACATTATTTACATGAGAAGTATTTCCTATGAATTCTAACCTAAGAGACAAGATGAAATAAGTAACTACCTAGTGGAAAGGATAATAAGAAGTCCTAATTTTTCAGAACAAACTATAGGAAGTTGAATTACCTAGTGATTTTTTAATGTTAAGTATGATGATATTGCTTAGATATCAAATTAGGATATATAAATCAAAACAAAGTCAATATTATCTAAGATCTACCATGAAAATTAAGATAATATGCTAACTATAAAATTGTAATGACAAATACATTTATATATATTTGAAAATAATAGTTTAATATTAAATGAACTCAGTGCAATTCATTTAGAATGACTTTGAATATATAATGATATCACTAATTTTAGTAACAAACGTAAAAACATTAATAATAAAAGGTCACAACTATGGTGGGGATTGTCTGACACAACATATATTAAAGGACACAAAAACAATTCAATGAAACATTGAAACTTTATTTTTTGATTAGCTATTATGGTTGTTTGAATAAGAATGCCCCCCAAGACTCATCTATTGCTGGTGGGAATGCAAACTTGTGCAACCACTTTGGAAATCAGTGTGACAGTTTCTCAGAAAACTGGGAATCAGCCTACTTCAGGATCCAGCAATTCCACTCTTGGGAATATATCCAAAGGATGCTCAATCATACTACAAAAGCATTTTTTCAACTATGTTCATAGCAGCATTATTTGTAATAGCCAGAATCTAGAAACAACCTAGATGCCCCTCAACTGAAGAATAGATAATGTGTGGCATATCTACACATTAAAGTACTACTCAGCAGTAAAAAATATTGACATCTTGAATTTTACATTCAAATGGATGGAATTAGAAAACATTATCCCGAGTGAGGTAACCCCGACCTAAAGAAACAAATATGGCATGTACTCACTCATAAGTGGATACTAGTCATAAACAAAGGGCAACTAGCCTATAGCTTAGGATCCTAAAGAAACTAAGTAATAAGGTGAACCAAGAGAAAATCTATATAGACCCACCTGGAAATTGGAATCAAACAAAAAATTGGGAGCAGGGGAGCAGGGGGAGAAGGAAGCAGAGAAGGGGGTGAGGAAAACTTGAGGGAATGGGATAGTCGAGATGGAGAAAGGCCAGATATGAGAGAAAGAAAAGAGATATCGTGATTGAGGGAGCCATTATGGAGTACGCAAGAAACCTGGCTCTAGAAAAATGCTCAAGAACCCACAGAGGGATGACCCCAGCTAAGACCCTAAGCAATAGAGGAGAGGGTGTCTGAACTGACCTTACCCTGTAGACAGACTGATGATTATCTTAAATATCACCATAGAACGTTCAACCAACAACAGGTGGGAGCAGAGGCAATGACCCACATCAGAGCACTGGACTGAGCTCCTAAGATCCAGTTGAAGAGTGAAAGGAGTGAGAGTATGAGCACGGAATTCAAGACCATGAGGGGGTCATCTACTGAGACAGTTCGCTTAAGCTAATGGGAGTTCACCAACTCCAACTGGACTGGGAGTGAATGAGCATGGGAACAACCAAGCCCCTCTGAAGGGGGTTAACATGGGCGAGACTGAAGGGCCACTGATAGTGACACCAGGATGTGTCTCTACTTGCACATACCAGCTTCATTGGATCCTATTCTCTTTGTATGTAAACCTTGCTCAACCTAGATGTAGTAGGGAGGACCTTGGACTTTCCACAGGGTGGGGTGCATGGCACTCCCTTAGGTTTGGAGGGGTGGGGGAAGGGTCTATGGAGGAAGAGGGAGGGGACTGGCAGGAGGGGAAGGAGTGGGAATTTGGATTGGTTTTTTTTAAGTAATAAAAAAGAATGTTTCCCATAGGCTTGAATGTTGCTTGATCTTCTGTTAGTGGGTGATGTGGGAGATGATATATGCTGTGAATATGGTTTATTCCCATTGGTTAATAAAGAAGCTGCTTTCAGCCAATGGCTTAACAGAGTAAAGCCAGGCTGAAAGAGATATATATAGAGAGAGTATGCAAGTCAGGGAGAAGCCATGTAGCTACCACCAGGGACAGACACCTACTCTGGAGCCCTCCCAAATTTTGACAGTAAGTCATGATCTCATGGTGATGCACAGATTAATGGAGATGGGTTAATTTTGGATATAAGAGCAAGCTAGAAATATGCTTAAAAGCTATTGGCTAAACAGTATTGCAAATAATAGGGTTTCTGTGTGATTATTTTAAGTCTGGGTGACCAGAAACAAACTAGCCACCTCTGGCTGCAGAACTGTTTTGAAAGGATTGGGAGTTGTGGCCTTGTTGTATGAGGTTATTTCATAAGCCCTCATTATTCCCAGTTATCTCTCTCTGATTTATGGCTGTTAACATAACATGTATACTCTCAGGTGTTGCTTAGCACTATGTCTGATTACCTGCTGCCATACTCACCATCATGATGGTGGTCTTGGACTAACCCTCTGGAATCATGATCCCAAATTAGATGTTTTATTTATAAGTTGCTTAAACCATGGTGTTTTGTCACAACAATAGAAAAGAAACTAAGATGGTTACCATGGTTGCTTTAAAATATTTAAATTAGTCAAATATTTCAAAGCATTATTAACAGAAATAAATTTTTCTTAAATGATATCAACTTCTATATAGTTTAATTTTAATAAATCTTACTTATATCTTAATGTTAAAAAGGGTATTATAAAGTGTTTGCATAAAGGGCTAGATGGAACAATTGGTATGTTCCATGCTTTATAGAACTAATGACGAATAGTAAAGCTAATCTTTGAATTTTCTATTCAAAATTTTAATTTGTTAATATAAATATCATATTATCTTTACAAACATTGAACAGAAAATTTGCATATGCATTCAGAATAATAAATAAGGAAATAAATACATGGTCAATGTAATTATAGCACAAAAAGTTTATTTTTTATTCTATTTTTATTTTTATTGTCATTTTTTAATTTTCAAAGCAGGGTTTCCTTAGAAATGCCTGAACTGATTTTGTAGATTGGGTTGGCGTTGAACTCACAGAGATCCCCCTGCCTCTGCTTCCTAGGATTAAATATGTGCCACCACACTCAGATAAAGCTCAATTTTCAAATGCCTTTGTTTTGTATGGATTTTATATGTGACATGTAGTATAAGAATACCGATTCACTTTATTAAATATTTCTATCTGGAGCTAGGACTTTGACTTCAGCATATTCATGTGTGTTGTGGATGGTATTAAAGATTAAACATAGGACTTGCACCTGCTATTAAAGTTCTTTTACAGCTCTAGTTTTCTTTTTACTTTTCATTTTAAGACAGAAACTCAATAATTTTCCCACAATAACCTTTAAATTTTTACTAGTTTTAGTTTTTAAAGAATTTTGACTTTTTTATATGTTGGGTGTTTTGCTTTCAAATATGTACTTTTGTGCATTTTGTGCCTGTATCAGCCAGAAGAGGGTATCATATCCCCTGGTGCTAGAGTTACAGACAGTTATTAGTTGCTATATGGGTCCTGAAAAACAGAACACAGTTCCTCTACAAGAACAGCATATGATCTTAATTAGTGAGTTATCTATCACTTTAGCCCCTTATCTTATTTTGTAAACATTTTCCATTGTATTTGATATAGAGAATGTGTCTGTTGATGTCTTCACTATTTTAATGGTTATTTTGAAACATCTAAGCCTTTATAAATACTGACGAGTATAGTTTTTTTTTTCCTTTCTTTACTGTTTGGGGGCCAGTTACCCAGATCCCAAATAAATACTTGGAGACTTATTCTTACTTATGAATGCCAGGTCTTAGCTTGGCTTATTTCTAGACAGTTTTTTTTTTTACTTAAATTATCCCATTTGCCTTTTTTTCTGTTGGCTTTTACTGTTTTCTCTTCTATACATCTTTGTTTACTTATTACTCCATTGCTGATAGTGTGACTGGGTGACTGGCCCCCATGATGTCCCCCTTCCTTCTCATTCTGTTTTGCTTCTCTTTTTCCCTCCTCCTCTTTATTCTCTTTGCCTTCCAGCTCCAACTATTTCTTTCTCCTGTCTAGCTTTTTCAGACCAATCAATTGTTTTAGGTAGGCAAAAAAACACAGTTTCATGGAGTTAAACAAATGTAGTATAAAATAATGCAACACAACTTTCCATCATTAAACAAATATTCCACAGCATAGAAGAATGTAACCTATCTTTAACTAATATGCCTGAATAGCAGAAGAGCTGGAAGGAATCAGGAGAGGAGAATAAACATGATAAAAATATTTTGTTTAAAAATGTAAATAAAAAAGGGAAAAATTAATTCTTGTCTGTTGAGGCCCGTGTGGGCTCCAACATAGATAACTATTTTCCCTAACAGACTGGAACAGAGTCACGAGGAATAATCGGACACAACTTACATGGTCATCGTTGAAGGGCAAAATCTGTCGTTTATTCTCCAAGCAGTTTATATATTATCCCATCAATTGAGCAGGGGGGAATACATTAGGCTGTTTCCTAGGTAACCAGGTGAATGGTCTTTTGTCACTTCCGCATCTACCTGTTTGCAGTATCCTAGCTGTCACTGTAGGCCATGAATTAGCATCTCTATAAGACATCCTCCAAATTACAAAAGAAAGGAGCACCAAACATCCTGATCAGCTTCAGCCAACACCTCTCCTCAGGCGATCTACATTAATAACAAAAGAAAATAGGAGCAGCACATCCAGGCTGTTGTTAGGCTGAGACAGCTTGTCTGCAAAGCTAAGTGACCACCGGGCCTATGGCTCTTTTGCCATACTGAAATATGGGCCTACACTTGTCTTTTCATTTTTAAATTGTTCTGTTTTACTTTTTAACTGTTCATGAAACTTGGATAGATAAAACCAATTATAAATATATTTTTGGTATATAGCATTAAATAAATATTTGCTATTATCCAAATACATAGTACTTTGAGCATATCCCTATTATTTCCTGCTATTCTCCCATTTCTTGCCCTCTATGTTATTACTTCTTTTAGTTCTCCTGGTCAATTTTTCTTTTACTTTCAAGTCATATGTACATAAATTATTTTATATATCTATATAAAGTATAATACCCACAAGTGAAACAAAATGTGATGTTTATTCTTGTGAGATTGATTTAATAACAATTGCATATACTTACATAATATGATTCTTCCTTATGGCTAAAATTTATATAGATGTATATATATATATGTATATACGTATATATATATATACATATATATAAAACAATTATATTAATTTTTTTCATCCATTTTTATACTGATAGGTATTCTTTTTAAGGCTTCCCTATCCTGAATAATGTTGCAATATACCTAGATGTGCTAGTACCTCTATGATGCATTAACATGAAGTCATTAAAACAAACTAGTCAGCAAATGACTCAATGAAATGAGAAGCTATTTCTTAAAACATAAAGTATGGTGCTCGCTTCAGCATCACATATACTAAAATCAGAATGATGTAAAGAAGGCTAGTATGGTCTCTGAACAAAGATGACACATAAATTTTTGAAGTGTTCTATAGTTTTTCCAAGAATAGTCCCAGTGAAGTCCCAGCATCAATAGTGTAGCAGAAACCAGAGGCCTCAAACCAGACCAATGACTCTTTGCAACTAACGCTTGCACACAAAGACATATGGGTAAAAGAGGATAATGCATGATTCACTATGTCACACTACAGCTTTCATGATGAGTCTTTCCTTTTTTTCTTTTTTTCTCTTAAATTTTATTTTATTTTATTTTGTGTGTGGAAGTTTACAATGGCAATGAGGGAATATGAAGGGACAAGAAATAATTGGAATTGGGATGCATGATGTAAAACAAAAAGGATAAGTAAAAAGAAAGTTAAAAAAGCACCAAGTTTGTACAAATGGGCAATTAATATGTGAAAAATGTCCAACATCAATAATTATCAAAGAAATCCAAATTAAAATGATATTGCAATTCTATCTCATTCTATACATAATGACAGTCATTAAGAAACCAATTAAGTAATAGTGAGGATTTGAACAAAAGGAAACCTTATGCACAGCTGGTAGGATGTAAACTAGTACATTCATTATGGAAATCAGTAGGGACACTCTTCATAAGACTAAAACAGTATCACATGAATATATCACATGATCCAGCAACATTAATCCTGGCATTTTCCCAGTAATCATTTTTTCTTTTTTTCAGGTTCAATTTTTTATAGGATATAATATAGAATTGTAGCTCATTGGTTCAAAACAAATAATTCAAGGTTTGAAAATTAAGTCAATAAAGTGCTGTTCAAACTATTTCCTGTACTGACTCCTATTGCTAAGAAAACCATTATTCAGTTTTTGAACATTGATTTCAAGTACCCTTTCCTTTATTTTCTTAACTTAATAATCCAAAAATCATTTCTTAATTGGCTTACAAAGAAAGTTCTTTCTCTTCCCTTCCATTGCTAGAATGGTAGTAAAAATATTTCCCACTTAAGACAAGGAAAATTCAAAACATTAATTTCTGCGATATCTCAGGTTTGAAGAGTTATTTTTTACTGGTGAATTGAGTTGGATCCATGAAACTCATGGAAAGGTAGAAGGGGAGAACCCACTCCACAGAAGTTGGTCTATGATTTTCTCAAGCTAATATATACACAAAATCCATCTCTCTTTCTCTTTCTGTGGTGCAGAGAATTGTCTGTATTCTGTCAATCATGTTTTAAATAAACGCTGAATGGCCAGTAGCGAGGCAGGAAGTATAGGCAGGACAACCAGACAGGAAGTAGAGGTGGGGCAATGATTACAGGAGTATTCTAAAAAGAAGGAAGCTCTTCCCACAGTACTGTACAGACACCGAAGGAGCAGGATGCGACCTGCCCTAAAGAAAAAGGTACTGAGCCATGTGGCTAACATAGATAAGAATAATGGGCTAATATAAATTATAAGAGTTAATAAAAAGCCTGAGCTAATGGACCAATAAGTTTATAACTGATGTAGACCTCTCCATGTGATTTTCCTTGGGACTTAACAAATGTGGGAACTGGGCAGGACAGAAACCCCAACAATCAGGCCCTCATGTTACATTTCTGTGTGTTTTTTCACACACAATAATAATAATAAATAATATTTTGAAAGAACGAAGCATAATGATACATATATGAAAAGTATAATATATCTATATGAAAATTGTTATATGTAATAGAAAAATAATACTTTGTATTCTGGTAAAAATTAATTTAACATATAGTAAGTTTTTTTATGTGGAAAGTATTTTTATTATATTAAAATATGTCCTGAGCAGCAATTATTTACATGGAGAGTTTAAAAAAACTGACTTGTGATTATTTGCCTTGTCCTCAATTAGAGGCATGATTACACACATTCCTAGTAGTTTCTGAAGCAGATCTGTCAATCTGTTCTCATCCCATCACAGAAAAAAGTACAGGATGGACAGAGTTCTCTTCTGAACTTACATCTTTAGAATGGTTCGAATGCTTTTCCCAAAGTACATCAGGTGAAAGCCTCTGTTAATTTGGTCGAATGATAGAATGTCAGTTACACATTCGTCAACTTTTATCTCTTTTGACATCTATTCAGATACCAACTTTGGGACACTCTTTACACTCTTCCATCCTCCAAAGGAGTGCCTTTCCACATGCATCCTGTCACCAGCTGGAACTGGTGAGTGGCGATTTCTTCACCTGAAGCAGCTATGCCAACCACCACACTGACTCCCCAGCCTTTGTGCGCCACCTTGAGGGCTGCTCTCATGACCTTCACGTTGCTGATACACTCGAAAGAGTAATCTACTCCCCCATCTGTCATCTAAGTGAATACTTCCTGGATGGGTTTACTGAAATCCTGGGGGTTAGTACATTCAGAGGCTACAAATTCTTTGGCCTTTGCGAATTTATCTTTATTGATGTCAGTCCCAATGATCCGGGATGCACCAGCTATTTTACAGCCCATGATCACTGCCAATCCAACTCATCCCAGGCCAAAGATGCACAGGTAGAACCAGGCACTTGGCAGTGTTCACAGCAGCACCATAGCCAGTTGAAGTGCCACACCAGAGAAGGCAGACTTTATCCAAAGGTGCTGAAGGATCAATTTTAGTAACGGAGAGGTCAGCCACAACTGTGTATTCAGAAAATGTGCTGGTTCCCATGAAATGAAAAATAGACTTTCCTTTGCAGGTAAATCTGCTAGTGCCATCTGGCATTAATCCTTTCCTCTGAGTGACTCATATCTTCTGGCAAAGGTTTGTTTTAGGATTCAGACAAAATTTGCATTCTCCACACTGTGGGATGTAAAGTGGGATGACAGTGTCACCTGCCTTCACCTTAGTGACCCCTTCACCCATGCTTTCCATAATCCCAGCGCCTTCATGTCCCAAGATCACTGGGAAACACCCCTCAGGATCAGCTCCACTCAGGGCAAATGGCGGTGGCGATGATCTTAATTCAAACTTCACGAGCCTTGGGAGGGGCTACTTCGATTTCTTCTATGGAGAGAGTCTTGCCAGCCTCCCAGGCGACTGCAGCCTCGCATCTGATCACCTGATTCACCATGTCCACAAGTCGGGGTTCCTGAGCTGAATGTCAAGCAGCAAGTCTAGATGATCCCGGGTATGGGCTGGTTGTGGGTGAGGGACGGGGCTGAGTGCGGGGACAGAGCTATGATGCAGAGGCGGTGTGCGTAGGGGGAAGGGATCTGTGTGTGTGTGTGTGTGTGTGTGTGTGTGTGTGTGTGTTTTGCTGTTGTTGTTTGCTTGTTTTTTTTTTAAGTGTATAGCCCAGGCTGGCCTCGAACTTGTGATCCTCCTTCCTCTGCCTTCTTCAGCAAATCCTACCGCCATGTGCCACCAAAACTGGTACTAAAATATTTTTTTAAAAAAACCAAAAAGCAAAAGTTATTGAATTAATCCTGTTTCTAACATATTTATAGAACTTAAAATAGTATAAATCTAAGTAGTTTTCATAAATTCAAGAAGCATTAGAAAACCTCTCTTTGAAATAGTATCTTCCTATATAGCCATTCGGGCCTTGAACTCAAGACATGGTCTCCTCTCCTAAGTACCTGGTCAAATGTTACTATCTTTAGTTGTACATTGATGCACACTTCATGCATATCTTCTGTGCAATTTAATTGTGTTCACAGCAGCAACTTTGTTTTGCATGTGAAAAAGCTGGAATAACATACCTTCAACATGATGGTTGTAAGAAACCAAATCTGAATGAGGATCAGATAATCATATGAAAAAATGCTTATTTTAATTTTTTCTCTGTTTATGATACTTCATATCTTTTACCTAAAAACCATGAGTAATTTCAGATGAATACTGAGTGTGTCATATCATCATTAGTCTCATGAGAGCATGCTTTCTTTGACCTTGCAAGTGAGAGGTGAGTATGATTTTTGTAGAAAAAAGTTAAGAATTTACTGAAGTTAAGCTTGATATATCAATTGGCAAAAGATAAAACTTCACTTGTTCTTCAAAGAGATGGAAAGTGAACTAAAATAGAATGTCTACAGAGGTAACTTTTTTTTACTTTTTCCATTGGTTTTGGGCTTAAGCGCTCCACCTGGAATACAGCTGCTAGCAGGACACTCTGATGAATGGGAAGATGAGTGTTAGGTGGTTCAGAGTAAATAATTAGGAAAGCAAAATTATTTTCATAGTCTTTGTTTGGTGTATGGTAATAATGAGATTTCTGTTCTCTATCATTTGAAAAGATTATTAGATTTCTTGGAGCAACTTTCATGTGCATTTATTTTTCTTTGTCTTAGCCTTTCCAAAAAGGTAAAATCCTATAATTCTCAGAAGCAGTTTGCATTTATTTTATTGTGTATTTCCTTTTTTCTTATGAAAACAAGTTTTATCTGTAAAATTATTTAATTGAGGCTGGAGATATAGCTTAGTGGGTAAGACAGCTTGTTGCTCCTCCAAAGGACATAAGTTTGATTCTCAGTTCCCATGTGGGGGCTAACAACTGTCTCTAACTCCATTTCCAGAGTACTGGACACCCTTTTCTGGCCTCTGGGGAGTACCAGTCAT
The DNA here is from genome assembly GCF_903992535.2 of Arvicola amphibius. Taxonomy (NCBI): domain Eukaryota; kingdom Metazoa; phylum Chordata; class Mammalia; order Rodentia; family Cricetidae; genus Arvicola; species Arvicola amphibius. Next base: position 49,266,878 of record NC_052065.1, read on the forward strand.
GCACATAATGCACAAACATACATGCAGACAAAACACAAATGTATACAAAGTAAAATTAAATAAACTTTTAAACTCAATATTAGATTATTTAATTGGAGCAGGATAGATTATTCAGTGCTTAACAGTACTGGTTCTCTTGCAGAGGATCTGGATTCTGCTCACAGTACCTACAGGCTGCTTACAATCTCTGTTACTCCAATTTCGAGTTATTCGATGCTCTCTTCTGGTCTCTTCAGGCAATGCACATATGTGGTATATACAAATTCATGCAGGCAAAACAGCCATACACTTAAATAAGTCTTAAAAATTATTTAATCATTTCTTCCTTGGACTAGATATGATTCCCTAGATGCAAAAGTCTTGTAAGGATTCCAGAGGAGAGAGAGATGAACCCAAGAAGCCCAAACAAAGAAATAGGAAAAATGAAATGAGAAAATGAGAAATCCAGTAATATACTAAAAGAGGATTGCTGTTATGAGCCTTTGAAAATACATTCAACAAGAGTATCTCTAAGGATTGTGCAGACTAAAGCTCAGAAAAGCCCCAGTGAAGACAAGGAAAGCAGGCACATTCATTTTCATCATTTCCATTCATCACTGGCTATGGGATATCCTGGATTAATCCTTAGAATTTCTTAAGTTCTCTGATTGTGGAACTAACAAGAGGTCCCTGTACTATAGAAAGTCCATATAAAAGCAAAAAAGTAAACTCTACAGGTGAAGATTGGACACTGTGCAGACACCATCTCAAATAGCACAAGTAAGAACAAGCCCTAGAAGAGATGTTTTAGCAGATCAGTGGTATGTGCTGAATTATTTATGCATATACTAAAGAATTATTTTCTTGTAACCTTTCATGAGCTAAGCATTAGTAAACTAACATGGTTTTAAGTTAAAAAGTCAGAAATCTGGTCTCCATTATGTATGTTTTCTATTTAAGTTATCACACAAAATGATCTTCAATATTCTATGTCTTTCTCTGGAATAATTTTAGGCTTTATCTGCTGTCTCTATCCTAGTTTAAACTGTCACCACAATTTTACATAAATTGTGATTACTGAAACAATCACTCTACTGGCTTTTCTTGGACCTTCACACTTCTTAAAACCATTTAATGATTCTCCAGGGATTTTAGAATAAATTTCAAAATCATGATCATCTTCCCAAAATCATGGTAACTCCTATTTCCAGAATCCCATTTCTCCTTTCTTCTCACAGGAACATGTGGTTTATCAATGCATGTCAACAAGCTTTGTTTCTCCATCTAACTAGGTTACATACAGCCTCCTGCAGTACACATACTCATCATTTAAAATAAGTTTCCTTAGTATTCATTCCTGTTTGTCTGTAGTCAATTGGAGGCCTGCTCTTTTTTGCAAAGGAAATAGAGGTAGAGTGTATCTGGAGGAGAGGGGAGGTATGTGGGAGCTAGAAAGAATGGAAGGAATGCAAACTGTGGTTATCATGATATTGTATGATAGAAGAATATTTTTGGTAAAATATTTCCATTTCTGAGCAGAAATTTCTGCAAATGTACTTTATTTTCTAACTCCTGCTGTCTGATTTTATATTTCTCAATATCAATTGCCCCCATATAAATCTCTCTATCATCCATGTTTGTTTCTTGAAATTAGCTTTTCATATCCTTAAGATAATATATTATGACATAATATTGTGGTTATTCTATTGTCTATCTATAAAACTAATCCATGAACTCACTGAAGACAAACCTTAGTGTATTTCAAACCATTTTCCATGCCCGTGAATCTGAAATTATGTAATTTTCAATAATGCTGAAGGAATGGGCATTAACAAAAGAAGACAATGTCTATTGACTTCAGTGATCCCACAGACTAAGTAAGGGTGTGTTTCCCTAAGGATCCTGCAGTCTGATGGCCTTATACTTTTGAAAATTTAATTACATGCCAGATCAGTATATGCAATAACCATAAGTGTCTCCCTGTTGAGTTTATGTGACCTTAGAAAGCAAGATTGAGTCTGAAATATTCATGATAAAACAAATTTCCTTGGTCGCAGCTGTAGGCTTCATTCTGGGTAATTATGGCCCTAATTTCTTCCAATAATTCCTGCTGAGTCTCTCTAAAACCTTCCATGTCTTCAGGCTCCAAGTCTTTGAATCTGATAAAAGTCTTGGATTTAGCTTGCAGAAGTCCTAGTGGTTTAGTATTCTATGATCTTCTCCAATTCATTCTGTAGAAACTTATAATGCAGGCTTAAAAAGGCAATGAGACAGCTGGAAAAAGGTTCCTTTCACTCTGCCTTTATTTAGCAGTTCCTTCATAACGTAAGAAAATAGCATCATTTTCATGATTCATCATCTTGTTGCCTCCATAATAGTATCAAAAGGAAGTGAGATGTCAGTGAATTTATAGCAATAAAGTTTGTTATCAGGAGCGATGCAAGTTCTTTTATTTGATTTGTGAGTAAAAGATGTTTTAAATGAGAAGACTACTCCAATTTTTCAAATCTGTCAAGGCTAACTCAAGAATTAATGAAAGAGTTTACCACACTGACAGATTATTTTCCCTTGATCAAACTTTAGACAGGCTGCTCTGAGCCCTCTGTTCAACTAGGCCTTACTGTTCTTGTTTCCTGTCTTTGGTTTTTCTAGTTCAGTTGTAACAAGAGTTGTTGTTCTAACACTTGCATTAAAATCCCCTTACTTTTGATGCCTCCTGTACAATATTTGTAAAACAGGCCCTCATCCCTGCGGCTTCTTAACTATACATTTCTGGTTTCCCTGTGTTTACACAAAGTCCAATGTCTCTCCCACCTGTTGCAGTTTAAAACTTACTGAAATAGTGACAAATAAAATTACTTTTCCCCACCATTTTAGCATATTTTGTATTTTTAGTATTAAATTTCTGGCCATTTTACCTACAAATTTTAAAATATCTACTTTTATAAAAAATTAAATCTAAATCATTAAACTAAGCTTTTATTTTTCCCACCAAAGTATCCATCCAAACAGTGTATTAAAGTCATATGCAGCATAATTTACTCAGTTTGCCACAGTGGTATTGCTAATAACTAACTCTTTCATGGTATCTCTTATTCTCTAGGTCTTTCTTGATGTTACTCCTCCTTCCTAAAACATTCTTTCACCTCTTGTTACAAGGCCAACACTACCTCTGTGGCTGCAACTTAGCCTTCCTTTGTCAGCAATGTCAACCAATAGTATTTTCTTTCTTCTCTAACCTCTGATCATTATAAATGTATTTAACTGTAAATAATTAGCAGATGTACAATTATATCTTCATTTAGTAGTTTCTTAACTTTTTGCATTTTCAATAGGGCAGCCCTGTACTTACTTGTACTGAAATGGAAATGGAAATTTATGTTAGTGAATGTTTTTGCAATAAGTTTCTTATGGAATTATTATGTGGGCAAAAGTTAGTAAAAAATAGACATAATAATAATATATGGTGTAAATTATGTATTATATGTAGTTAAAATAAACCAAAAGTGGCATACCTCTATGCTCACTAACCACAATAGAATGTAGACTTTCATAAAGTTTGCAAAGCTTGCAGATGAACATTTCATATCACTAGTATTTGAGAAACTTAAATTTAATAGCACACCTTTTAAATTCAATACATACATATACTGCTTGTCCAGGTCAGTAGGCATTTTCCCTCCTCCATCTCATGTGCAGTCTATTATACTACCAGTCTATGGAAGCATCTCTCTGAGAAAAACAGGGTGATTACTTTCTGAATAACTGGAAGCACCTTTTCTTCTTTTCATCTTGATGCTATTCACATGTTCCAGACTCAATTTTTCTGAAAGAGGAATGACATGCAGATCATAAACAGCTCTCTTTTCTGGAATATTTACTTTTAGGTTCCCTAGGGGAGATTACACATCTAAATGACTTGATGAGTCATTCTCACTAATAAAGGTAGGTTTGTAAAAAGCTAACCAAGTTTAGAAATTCACAAATATGCACAGTTTAAAAATTAAAAAGAACATCATTTCATTTTTGTCCTTTCACTGTAAATATGTTCTTCCAGCAAAATTAAACACAGACTAGTCTAGACTAGCATGTAAGACTGTCATATACTTCCAAAGAAAATGCATACAGTATTTTGTGATGTAAAAGACTGAAACATTTATAAAATTTCATGGTTTTTTCATCATCTCTCCAATTACAAGGTTGGAGCTGTAACTCAGAATTACTTGTATGAAAGTGTCCACATAACTGTGCATGTGTTGTGTTTTATATTCTGAGCTTATTCAAATATTTCTTCAATAAAATAGTAAAATGCCTTAGAATACATTTTTCCTTATACAAAGGAACTCGCCCATGATGTGAGTTTACATCTATCTGACTTCTAAAATAAAGAACTTAGAAAGAAAAATGAAATGAAAAATGTTTCACTTTCTGCCACAGCTAATATATTCATCAAGTAAGTAAAATTTCTACCACTAAAGAGATGGACAGCAAAGACAGGCAATGGTGGTACATACCTTTAATCCCAGCACATAGTAGGGAGAGGCAGGGAGATCTCTGTGAGTTTGAGCCCAGCCTGGTCTACAAGAACTAGTTTCAGGACAGGTTCAAAAGCTACAAAGAAACCCTGTCTTGAAAAAATAAAGAGCTGGGCAGCCTTGTCCTAATGAAACATTAACCCCAATGCATGAGAAATACTATACTCTGTCCTCAACAGCACAATATAGCTCAAGATGGATACATGAAGTCACAAGTAGTAAAAAGCTTGTATATTAGACTCTTCAGACTCTTGTATACCTTTGATAATAATTTACTTATACATTAGTCTCAGAAAAATAATAAAAACAATGGTTACTAATAAAAATACTAGCTATAATATATTGAAACTATAGCAATATGTTAACAAAAGTTTATTAAGCAGCTAATGATATCACATGGACATGTAAGATGAAATGCTGATTCACATCTTTGGCAGAATAGGGCAGAAAGGCACAAGATATCTTCTCAACACTGTATCAAAATTATGATATTTTTACTTCTGGATTTTTCTATTTAATAATTTTAGGAAGTGACTTGCTACGGGAAAGCAGAAAGATATAAAGAGGACTATGGTATTTTACAGTTAAGTAATAACCTAACTGTTCCTAGATTTATAAAAATCTCACTAGTATATATTTTTATTCAAGTATTCACCCAAAAAACTTGCAAAATAAACCATTGTAGTAGCACCAATAAACAACCTTTAAAAATTAAAAATGTTTTAAAAAATGCATCATTACCAATGTTATTTTATATATTGTACATGTTATTTTTTATAAAATATTTTATAATTTATATATTGTACATTTAATACTACATTTTATTGAAACATTTCTTTGAGACATGAACTAAGGATATGGTATTGTAGATTTTATTTTACATATTATTGATGTCATTGTTGCTCTTGCATGGCAAAAGTAATTTTCACATAAAAATGATTTGGGATAATGCTCTTGTATACTGCAAAGATTTTTTCACTTGTACTGGTTTAATAAAACACTGATTGGAGTTATGGAGGGTTGTGTGCCGCCATGTTTGTGGTGGGAATTGAATCCTCGTCCTCTGTAAGAAAAGAAAGTACTGTTAGCTGCTAACCTCTCTTCCAGCTCACCAGTTCTTAACTGTTAAATTATATCTTCAGTTTCAACAATATACGTCTTAATGTGAGATAGAATTCATGGAATCTAGAATAATCCCCCTCTCATATTCATATATATACATATATATATATATATATATATATATATATATATACACACATACATATATATACACACACACATACAGTCTTTGGATTCTAACAAATTATCATTGGCTAAGATTATAGACAAAGTTAAATCATATTTCAATTTTATTTCTTCACTCTATAACTCTATAATAAATCAGTGGTTGGAAGCTCATTAGTTCACTATATTTGATTTTCCTTGTAGAACTTGGCTATTTTGATGTTGACAGAGGTGTTTATGGAGCTTCACAACTAATTCTTAGCAGGCAATTTATAACCTAGAAAAGAGAATGCTAGCCAGACTTTGAATGTTGTTTATTTTATTGCATATAGCTGATTTAAAATATTTAATTTCCTCTAATATAAGTGACATGAAGAAGTGCCATGACTGTTATAAAAAATGGGCAATTATACTAATGTTTTTAAAAGTTTATTAGAAAAAAGTTTGAGAAGATAAAAGGGTGCTTCCTACATACAAAATGAAATCATGCTTCAGACATGATATTTAAATATTCATAAATCTCTTATTTAATGCCTCCAAGCTACTTAAAGTTTTAACTCATTCATTAACATGTTCTTTCTCAGAAATATGCAAATTAAAATCATGAATGAATTAAATGGCTTTTCAAATAGTTAAACAAAATTATCCTGGTTTACAGTAGATATATTTAAAGTTTACTTAGCTAAGAAAATAAAAGAGAGAGGATTGGAGCAGAACGTTTCTGTCATAACGTAATTCAAGTAGGAGCTTTGAAAAACATTGAAAATTAGCATACATGTTTTTTTTAATTACAGTAGTAATCAAAATCCAGTTAGAAATTAAAATAGACAAATATCTTCATCAAATTTCATTTGTTATTATTTTAAATATCTTGTTATGTATGTTTATTTGCTTAATTTTGTCTGCCAAATGTACCTACAGATTAATTTACTGTTAAATTATAAAATATGTGAGTTGTAAACTATTCTTACCCAGAATACTTTTAATGCAAATCAATATATAGTTGCTGAATACTTGAATACACATATACAATAAATCTGTATATATATGTACACATTTCTGACTTGAAATTGCATATATACATGATTCACTTAAAATTGCACATATATAATACATAAATATATAGTTACATATATGTGTGTGTGTGTGTGTGTTTGTGTGTGTATGTAATTTCAAGTTTGACCTATGTATATTCAAACTAGTTCTACCACTTAGTAGTGAATCATTCAAAAAATTGGTTTTGGAATCTAAACAGAATTATCAAAAGATGAAAAAAATGGGTAATAAATACCTCAGAAAATGTTACTCATTCCTAATAATAAGAGAAATGCAAATCAAAACAACTTTGAGATGAAACTTACAGGGAATGGTAAAAGCAGTGGAACATATGACAACAAATGCTCTGTTGTGAGTGTGAGGAAATGAAAATCCTCATCATTGTTGGTGGAATCACAGCTTGTGTAACCACCCTAGAAATCAGTGCCAATAATTCTCAAAAAGCTAAAACTAAATCTACCATAAGACCCAGCTCTACTACTCCTTGGCATATTCCCAAAAGACTTGATATCCAGTTCCACAGACACTTGCTCAGCCATTTTCATTGCTACTCTATTCATAATAGCTAGGAAGTGGAAGCAACCTAAATGTCCTTCAACTCCTTAATGGATATTGAAAATGTGCCACATAAATACTATTGAACCCTATTCAGCTGTAAAGAAAAATAAAGTCATGAACTTTGCAGATAAATGAATAGAAGTAAAATTGATGATATTGAGTGAGATAATCCAGACCCAGAAAGTCAAAGATTAAATGTTCTTTCTAATCTGAGTCTCCTAGCTCCAAAACTTAAGCTATGGGTATATATTGGGGAATAACTGCACAAACAAGGATTATGAAAAGTTCTGGTTTGCTGGAAGCAACAGAGAGAAAAATAGCAGGATACAAGGGATCTGGTAGAGAAAATGTGGAAAGTGGATGGGCGGATGGGCTATAATTAGGGAGGGCAGAGGAAGATAAATAAAAAAGGAGGAAATAGGATAAAATAAAGTAAGGATGTCTAAACGATGTCATAAGGAGTCATACTATTACTATCTATCCAAAAATTCCTTTAGTACACTAAATTTAGTGTATAAATATACACATACACATTCAAATACACACACACACACACACACACACACAAAGTTTGAGCAAAATTTTCTCACCTGGCCTGACAATACTTCCCCTAAAGGCAAAAGACCATCTAAGGAAAACCCCAACAACAGGCATGAGAACCCCTCTTTTGAGGTGTTGTTTATGGTTATCTACTAAACTCCTCAAATCATTAAAAGATATTGCTACTGCCTTTATTGCTCCTCCAAAATGGAAGGTAAGTCCTATTACTAAAGACAGAATGTACTTCGGAAATATAGCCCAGAGGCTCCTGAGATAAAACTGACCCAAAAAAATCCTCCTTGTAGACTATCTTTCATGTTATCAGGCGGTAACACAGAAGTCTTCAAAGGAGAGAATCAACCAACAGTCCTACGGAACAAGTATATTTTTAAAAGAAATAATACACGTTCTTATATTAATGAAAGGAATTTAATGTAAACTGGATTCAACAACAAGTAACAGTTTTATGCTGACTGTGTTATGCAAACTAAGTAGACAATGATTTCTAGAAAAATAGGATATAAATTCAAACTATTACAATATCTTCAAAACCTTCAACTAAAGATGAATTTTTTTCAATGTAAATATGTGTCCTCATTATATTTGTTGTTAACTTGACAAGCTATACTCATCTGGGAAGAGGTAACCTCAATTGAGAAAATTCCTCAGTGAGACTGGCTTGTAGGCGAGACTTTGGGACATTTTCTTGATTGATAATTGTTGTAGAAGAGCTCAGTCTACTGTGACTGGTGCCACCACTGGGTAGGTGGTACTGTGTGGTACAAGAAAGCAAACTGAACAAACCCAGAAGAGCAAGAATTAAGCAATATTCATTAATGGTCTGTGCTCTGGTTCCTGCCCCCAGGTTCCTTCCTTGAGTTCTGCCTTGATTTTCCTTCATGATGAACTCTAAACTGTAATATGTGTAAAATGCTTCCTCCTCAATTTGTTTTTGGTCACAGTCTTCATCACAACAACATAAAATAAATGAGAATAATCTCAAAGTACACAACTGACTAAGGATAACTTGTCGTAACCAAGTAACTTTTGTATATGTACCTAAAAATACATGAATTATCTCACTTAGAAATCAGATTCTGTATGTACAAAGAACTCCATAGTGGTATATATAATAGAAATGGATGTATGTTTTGAATTGCATTCTCTAGATAACTCAGTTCAAATAACGTCAAAAAGAAATGCTACAGACTGCGTACAAAATTATTTCAGTTTCTTTGAGAAATACCTTGAATCAAATAAAGCTCAAAAGACTTGCTTCACACCACAGTGTACAGTGAAAAGAAACAAATGTAGGTGTTCCTGTTGGGATCAATACTACAAAAAATTCTTATCATTTGGAAAGTTTTAGATAGTTTACACCTAGCTTATTCAACCTTGCTGCCTCTTCCAACTCTACACTCAAGGTTCTGAGAAAGCCACCTAGAGTTATACACAAAAGATAGTGATGAAAGTGTCATTGTACAATGCCCTGAGGCTTGTTCAGTTTGCTAGGAGCATAGAATATACTCTTGTATACAACCTATCATGTTTTCTCACTGTTGTGGTTTTCAAGATGATATCCAAAGGACTTAACTTGGCCACTTGTTTGTTCTTAATAAATAGGACCATATTTACCATTGTTTATTCCTGCCAGAAGGTAGGACTTACTTTCTGGCAACAACATTTAAACTATTGACTGTTGTCTGATTTTTTTTCACGAGATCATACTGATCAATTACAGTTTTCACTACCTTCTAATTATCAGCTTCAAACAGGCATGGCTATAGGTAGAATTTTCAAAGCTTTTTTTTTTCTTATGGCTTAGTTTATAACAGTAAAATTGGCGATACTTCAATCACCATGACATTCTATTACTCTACTTGATGCCAAAGTTCCATCTATCCTTTTGAACTGCATTCCCTAAAAGTCTATCATAACACTGTAGCACGATTGATAAAACCCAGAGACAGATATTGGGGTTCAACCTGAAGGTCAGAAAAGCAAAGCAGCCAGCCACTGTCTCTTACCTCGACCTCAGTGTGAAATGGTGATACTGCCTCCAGAAATCTCAGAATAAGACTGTCTCAGAGCTGTGTCCTTCCTGCTTATATTCCTCTCTAGGTTTGGGATTAAAGGTGTGTACCACCACCAGCTGGTTTCTATGCAAACTATTGTGGCTACTAGGATTAAAGGTGTTTGTCACCACTTTCTGGTCTGTAAGGCTGACCAGGGCAGCTATTTTACTCTTTGATCTTGAGGCAAGCTTTATTTATTAAAATACAAATGAAATATCGGTATATAACACCATTCTCACCAACATTTATTTTGATCTTTCAGAGTAAAATTATTCAATCAACTGTTCTTGGTACAGAATTAGCTGAAAATTGAGCTTTTGAAAATATTTCAAATTAACATAGATATTCAAAGATAAGAGCGAGAACAAGATAATTTTGCTGATTTACTGTAAATAATGAATTAACATGGTTGTGTATCCTATTTGGCGATATAAAAGGGGACCTTCTATACACATTTCTATATTTGTATGTGCATTTATATTTACATGTCATACAAAGTTTTCAACTACTAAAAAGTATAATTCACTTTTTAAATAGTTGTGTGCTTAATCTATATTTAGAGACAAATGTTTGTTTATAAAAATAGGCTGAAGTTCTCAGTAATTAGAAGTTCATCAAATAGTTTTTTCTAAAACCAATTTGTCTGGAAATCATTATTTTTGCATTTCTTGTCAACATCATAAAACAAGCATGTTTTGCCAACACTTCCAAAGAATTTTGGCTATTGTTACATTCCAAATGTGAATGGCCTAACTATTGAAGATTAACATTTTTTTTTCAAAAATGGGAAATTTTACTTGGCAATATTTAGGAAGCATATATACAATAAATGACTGGACAAAAGTAACACTGCTGCACAGAAAAGGCAAAAAGAAAAACACCTTCCTGTAAAATAACAGCTTGAAACATCTTCTTATTTTCCTCCTTCTTTCCCCTCTAACAAAGTGCAGGATGTCTGGGTACACTGACAGTATTTAATCTTTGGCATCGCTACTGTTCATATTTGTGTTGATCACTTCAATTCACTTAAGCAGCTTAGTAGCTTATTTGTCTCCAAACATTAAAATATCTTTCCCTTATGAATAATTCAAAACTTTGCTGGTTATAAAATTACCTCTTTGGCTCTTTCCACAGCCAACTGCTTCTTTCAAGCAGAAGATCCCAACACTTTAGTTTTATCACGGGTTTAACATCTGCCTGAAAAAAAAAAAAAACCCAAGATTTGTTTTAAACAAACTTTTACTTTCTTTTCACAGGTGCCAGGATTTGCTTTGTCATGTTCACCAGAAAGCAACATATATAATACCATCTATAGAGGTTGTGGAATTCCTTTTATGTGCTAAAATTTAAAGAGGAACAAAGCAGGGTTAGGGAGATGTAAATAAATGACTTAGTATGAAGAACATCTGTGAATTTTGGATGATCTTATATCAGCATTTTTGTCCCATATAGAAAAAGAACTGCTAATTTTTCACAAATTATACTGTTATTATATTCAAAATATATTGAGAAAACTGATTTTGCATAGATAAACATTTTTACTCTAAGGAAATATTTATTATTTTTTTACATACCAGCCAGTTTCCCCTCCCTCCTTTCCTCCCATTTCCTCCCCTTACCTCCTCAAAAAGTGTTAGGACTCCCATAGAAGTTAAAAACCATGACATATCATGTTGCGGATTAACCAAGCTCCTCTTCCCTGCATCAAGGTTGAGCAAGGTATCCCATCATAGGGAATGGGTTCCAGAAAGCCTGCTCATGCACCACAGATAGATTCCCATCCCCCTGCTAAGCACCCCACAAATAGACCAAGCTACACAACTGTCACCCATGTCCAGTGGGCCTAGGTCGGTTTCATGTAGCCTCCCTAGCTGTCAGTGTAGAGTTCATGGGCTCCCAGGAGCTCTGGTCTCTGTGGGTTTCCCTATCATGATATTTACCCCTTGCTCATATAGTCCCTCTTCCCTCTCTTCAATTGGAGTTCCAGAGCTCAGTTCAGGGCTTGGCTATTGATCTCTGTATCTGCTTCCATCAGTTACTACATGAAAGTTCTATGGTGACAATTTGTGTGGTCACCAATCTGAATACAGGAGAAGGCCAGTTCAGATACACTCTCCACTATTGCTAGGAGACTGGGAGTTCCCTGGCACCATGTTTCTCCCTAACCATATTATGTCTCATTCTATCATAAATGTATTATTCATTTGAATGTGAAAGCACTGGTAAATTTGTCAAAATTCATATTTTATCATCAAATTACTTGATTATTTTAATTACAATATCTATATGCAATTGATACCTGAAATTCTGGTGTAAGTAGATGGTTTAGTATTTATTTTTCATAGAGTAAGTACATGAAATCCTTTTTTCATTAACAAAATATATTTAAACTTTCACAGTCTTCTGATGTTGCCCCATTATCTAATCTAGTAACAAGTTTCTTAAAATAGATTTTGAATTTTGTTATTTCCATTTTAATATATTCTATTATATCCTTTCAAAGCACATCTGTCAGAGACCAAGATTAATCTCATGTTATCATCATGAAAGAGATTGGTAATGACTCATTCTTCAAAGGAAATATTGGACTGCATGTCACATAATGGTACTGTCACAATTGTACTAGTGTGTTGGGAGGCCCTGCTGGTCAGAGGTTGCAGTCTACCATAGCCTGGCAGCTTTCTATAAGCTCAAAAACATGGAGGACTTCCTCCCTCACCCAGTGAGACTTCCTGCTCTCTACTTGCTTTTATATAGATTATGTCTCAGGGCCCAGAGGAAGACTGACTTTATCTGAAAGCTGTCTCTAATACTGGATGCCCGATTTATCTTTGGCGTCACCCTTAGTACAATTTCCTTCTAGAAGTCTTACCCCTGCTGCATATATGATAACTAACACTCTTACCAGGAGCTTTGGTATAAGACCCAGCTGTCAATTATGAAGCCTTGAGATAGGAGTGTGCATTTTAATGAAAATTAGATTTTGTCTTCAGGCTTCCTAATCCTACATATTCCCTATACTTTGGAATAAAGCTGAGCTGATTCATCTAAGAAGTCATTTCTCAGAGGGCTGTTTCCATTGTTCCCAAGCCATGCAAGCCCTGTCCTTTGTTTCTGTTCCATCCACCCTAGTAGACTAGAGCACCAATGATTCAGAAGAAGAAGTAGAGCCCGTACTAATGAAGTGTCAGTACATATAAAAAGTCTTAATTATTTTAATTTTGTTTTTTAGCTGTTTCTCCCATTACTATATTTGTGTTCCACTGAAAATAGGATACAGTTAGTGATGAGATCTAGCCATATTACATTTTATGTTAGAATCAATTGATTCTGACTTATTGCAATATGTATCTTGTTCATTTCTATCTTTAAAATATATATTCCATTTGTAAGCTATGCAAGGATAGTAAAAGCAGATTTCTTTGCTGTAAGGCAATTAAGACCAAGAAGTCCTTGCATAGGCATTGTTTTCATTCCTGTTTTAGAAAAGAAGGTTATCATGGTGTAATTTTTTATCACTTTGGTGAATGTTCCATTTGATTCCATTTTGTGTTACATGTAGAAGAGAAAAGAATTAATTCCTCTGGGCAGAAATAAAAATCTCTTTCTAGCATGTGTTTTTTTGATAAAAACAAAGCTTTGGGGACATGGGTGTGGAATGGTGTCGAGAACATTATTCATGACATTAAGAGGTAATAGTATATATATAGGAAGTCTTCTTTTGAGACACTCTAAATTTCCAATGAGATTGTATTTTAAATTCCCTTTTATGTTCTACATTGTGACAAAATAATAGGTAGTGGCTTCCAAAATATTACTATTTATTTGTGTTCTTATGGTTAATTTCAGTTATCAACTTGATTGATTAGAATATACCAATAGGCATATCAGTATATGTATATGTGAGGGTCCTTCCAAATAGGAATAACTGAATATGAGAATCACCATCCTATGGGCTGGAGTCTTGGACTGAATAAAAAGTGAGAAAGGAAAAAGCTACCTGAGTACCAGCACTCATCCTCCTGTTTCCTAGTCTGCCAAAATATGAGTAGGCAGCTTCCCTTTCCTCCAACATAGTCTTGAGTCACTCCTACTGTCATGTGGTCCCAGCACACGGAGTGCAAGCTCAATCTATGAATCAACAATTCCATCCTCACATAAGTTGCTTCTTGATTACAACAATAAGAAATGTATGTAACATGAATACATATAGATGTGCTCTGGTGTCCCATGGTTCAAGATCTACTTCTGTCTTTTAAAATAAAACTAAATTTTTTTAAATAAAGCCAACACAAATAAGTAATATGCATATTTTTTGTTGTAGGAGCACATTCAGGTTAAAGAAAATTGTGTGGTATTAACTTGCACAGTATACTGACTTAAATTTCTGTTACTTGGGGAAATGATCACATTTTCGAAGACTAACTCAGCCAGTTGAGTCAACGTTTGGAATAATAATAACAAAGAGTTACAGTTACATGGGGATGAGTTGAAAAAAGCAATGAAGAAAGTACGACACTTCATTGCACTTAAATTTTAACAAGGTAAAAGTAATAATTATTATTTTATTTGAAATAAATAGGTAGTATGGCGCTTGGTCTTCTATCCCCTGCCCTCTCTGAGCATATTTCCCAAATTTACTAGTGTCCACAGTGATGGGATCAATAGTGAAAACAATGAAGTCTGGAGGTAAATTGCTTTAGGTTATATTGAAGTAGCTGTTGTTTAGCACTGGTCAAGTTTTAGATATCTAGTGTTTCAGGCTCTACTACCATTAGTTATATAAGACACAATAGCGTTCTTCTTATATTTTGTTTCCTATCTTGAACTGAGTTAATAAATGTAACTAACATACACCAAACAATATAGGTCCAAAGTCTACATGCAATAACTTTTCACCATAAATATTGACATATCTTTAAATTTCAAATGTTATAGAACCTAAATGACTTTTATCCACTTGTACTTATGTGACATGAACTATTTATTGCTATCAGCAAGAATAGTGATGTCTTTAAGAAATCTCTACTTCCCTACTATCAGCATCAATAATATTAGATTTAGTAAATGACAGGATAACTTGTATTATTTATTCCTTGTGAGCATTAAGATATTGTTGAAACCCTCAGTAAATTTTGCTTTTGGATTTGGACTATTAATTAAAGTAGTAGTTAATTTTGGAAGATAAGTTTAAGCATGTATAATGATCAAATTAAGAAACACTTTTCCTGTTTAGCTGTTGTCTTCGCCCCCCTCCTTCTACTTTTCTTCCTTCTTCCTTGTGGGGTCTTTTGTGTCTTGATTGACATTGCCAGGGGAAACTTCTTAATCCACGTGTTGCAAATAATTAGGTGATCGTAAACAAGATGATTAGTATTTGTCTTATTTTTCATATAGAATTGGAAGCAGTATTATAAAATAGAACGATATTTGCAGTTTATATATTCCACATGTTGTTATATTTGCAAATCAAGACATGCGTCAATAACTTTTAAAAACAGTTACAAAGAAAATATAAACTGAACAAATACAAATACAATATAAACTGATACAAATGAATTTAAATGGTTGCATAATTCAAATTTAATCTGCTGCTTGATAAAGATATATTAACTCTATTCTAATCCTAGAAGCCTAATCAAGTTATACTTGTCCATTGCCTTTTACATACAATTTTGTTTAAGCATAAAATTTATTTAAAGCTTTCTACTCATTTTCTTTCCAATAATATAATAATGAGTAATGTAATTTCCTACCAAAAATAAGACCTTTGGGTATTGTTAGACCTATATGGGAAGAACAGTGTCATTCTGTTAGTATATTTATTATTTATTTTGTGTAATTCTGTACATGAATGAGTGTACATGCAACTTGTAGGAACCAATACTCCCCTTCCATCATGTTTTTCCTAGGTCAGAAAGCATGGCATCATGTATCTTTACTCACTGAGCCCTCTTGATAGCCCTAAGAAAAGCATTTCATGTCTTTTACTAATTGAAAGAAAGTATTTGTCTTTATTGAGGTTAATTGTGTGTGTGTGTGTGTGTGTGTGTGTGTAAAAATCACTTCAGGATAAGAACCATTTCTATCTTTGCAAACATTGATTTTGTGTGTTGGGTATTTCATGTCATTTTCTCAGCCATTTAAAAATGTATTGTGGACTGATGTAACCTCTAGTTATACTATTATGTTAAAGAAGAGTCAAGACTGTATAGCCCAGAGACCTAGGGTAGAACCAAACATACTGAAAAAAATGATAAGATTCCTAATGATAGTTTGTGATACTCAGTACACATAGATTGGTGCCTTGTCCAGTCATCATCAGCAGATGGGAACTGGCGAAGAGAATCACAGCAAGACATTATGAAGAAAGGAAGTCTAAATTGGAGGTCTCCAGTGGGTCTTCCTATTGGAGACTGGGGAACTCCACAGAAGAGGGGGAGGAAAGGCTGTAGGAGTCAGAGGGGATGGGGTACACCAGAAGAACATGGGCCACAGAATCAGCTAGTCAGGGCTCACACAAGATCACAGAGACAGAAGTGGCAAGCACAGGGCCTGCATGGGCCTGCATTTATGCAATTGCTCTTAGTTTAGTGTTCTTGTGGGACACCTAATGGTGTGAGCAGGTGTAGTGAGGAGCTGTGGGCAAGCCTGCTTTTCGTCCTGCCCCGCTCCAGGCTGCCGGCTAGCTTATGTCCCAAAATAATTACACAGAAACTGTATTCTTTTAAATACTGCCTGGCCCATATTAGTTTCAGCCTCTTACTCACATCTTGATTAACCCATATCTAATAATCTGTGTAGCACCACGAAGTGGTGCCTTACCGGGAAGTTTCTAGCATACGTCTGATGGAGGAGAGTTATCTGTCTATGTTTCTTTCATTGGTTAATTAATAAAGAAAACTGCCTTGGCCCTTTAAGAGACAGAAAATTAGGTAGGTGGAGTAGACAGAACAGAATTGTGGGAACAAGGAAGTAGAGTGGGGGAGATGCTTCAGGCAGTCGCCATAGGAGTCTCCATGCTGCTCCTCTCCGAGATGGACGCAGGTTAAGATCTCTCCTGGTAAGCCACACCTCGTGGTGCTACCCAGATTACTAAATATGGGTTAAAGGAAGATGTGAGAATTAAACAATAAGAGGCTGAAACAATGGGCCAGGCAGTGATTTAAAAGAATACAGTTTCCGTGTAATTATTTTGGGTAAAGCTAGCCAGCGGCGGGTGGCGGGACGCAGCCCCGCCGCTTCACACTACAGATTGGCGCTCCATCGTGGTGACTAAATCCACTTAAAAACCTTGCCCGCTTGGGATCGGAAAGAAAGTTCTCTGAGACCATGCCAATGGCTCACTGCTCCCTTCCTGCACCTGGGCAGATGGCGGAATCAGGCTTAGGTGAGCGGGACAGCATTTGCGGATTCCTGCCGCCATAGAGAGAGAGGTGTTTTCAGACTGCGTGGTGCTCTGCGCGTCAGATTCGGCTGTGACTTGGATTAAAAGAGTTTCTGTGCTGCATGCTCAGTATCAAAATTAAACTGCTGAGTGCAGCTCCAATATGGACTGCTGTGTACCTGTAACTGTGTGCAGCTCAGGGACACCAAATGACTGAGGCAGTAGCAGCTCTGGCTCTGCTCCGCCATGCTGAATTGTGCTGAGCTCAGACAGGTCTATCGCAATTACCATAATAACAGCGCAGTTAAGGTTTAGACTTGGCTGTAAACAGGCAGTACCGTATTACCTCTACCTGGCGCAACTTAAGATTTTAAGAAGTGGTTAACCTTTTAAGAAATGCTCCTGGATAGTAAAAAATTACAGATTCACAATAGAAAAGATTCAGACATAGAAGGCCTTTAAATGGCTCACGTAAGCTTAAAAGAGAGAAAAAGAAAATATAGAGAATAAAGTTAATGCCTTAAAAAAAAGGTTAAAGTCTTTAAAGAGACAGAGTACAGATAGTTATAGATTAAAAGAAGTAAAGTGATAGAGTAAAAATAAGCCACGTAAAAATGGAAAATTCACAGAGAGTCTGGATTATGTATTTTGTTGTGTTTTCTTTGATTTTTTTGACTGTAAAGGAGCTAAGTACAGAGAGACATTTCATTATATGGGCTGCCAGGCTAGACCAGAATGGACATCTTAACGGTATGACTTCAGGATTTGGATCTAAGAACATGATGCTTTGGAAAAGAGTTTCTTCTTTTGTTTTCACAGAGGACGAGACTCTGTGGATTGCTTCTATCCCAATATGGTATGATAGACCACGCCCTCCTGAAAGGTTGCTGTGAACATCTTCAAAAAATTACTTCACTCAACTGCCAACTGAGAGGAACCTAGCACACAGGTTACACCATGAAAGACCTAAATAACAGCGCCCCCATTCAGCAGGAAGCAGTTTGGAGACAAAAAACTGCGCCCATTTTCCCAAATATTGCTTATAAATGTTCTTTTACATTTAAAGGGGGAGATGATATAGATATGAATTTGCATTGGTATAGATTTTAAGGTCAATTTTGTTATATGTATATGTATTTCTGATCTTGATTAAGCTATTGTGATTGTAGTTCATTTTAAAAACTGTAATGTATAATTAGGAAATATAGGTTGTTAATGGATAATCATTGATAATAGTTAAGCTTGTAGTCATGTTATTAGATTTTCTAGATATGTAGAGATATATTTCAGTTAGATAGACATTCTTCATATCTTTCAAAGACTGCAGAATATGGCATTTAATGTTTTAATAACTTAGGGTTTTTCATGACAATGAGACACGTCTGCTCCTGGCAGCACCAATCTACTTCAAGAGGAAGATGGGCATCGAAGAGGCTACTTATGGAGTTTGTTAGCCATTTGGGCAAGAAACTGCTCTTGCCTGGACTGTTGCATAAACTGGACACAAGGAACCCACAGAAAGAGGACTGCTAAACTTGCCTAAAGGTGAGATGGTCTCTCAGGGTTCCTGATTTGTGAAAGAGTCTGCGAGACGTTCTGCAGGACACAGCAGAAAGTGACTGAACTGTCTTTGGAATTTTTCTGCTTCATGGAAATGTCTGCTGGATACTGTGGGCCTGAAGGCCGAAGATGGATGCCCCAACGGTACAGAGGAACTTTGGGTGACTGTCCAGGCAGCGAGTTGTCTCTGTCATTTCTAGAGTTTTATAAGTTACTTATTTCTTGTTTACTTAGGTAGCATTATATCCTTCTGGAGTCTTTGATGGAGTTGAAGAATAAATAGATAGTTATAGCTTTCCTTAGTTATGATAAAAGATAAAATAGATCTAAATATAGTAACTGTAATTCTTGCTTGATAACTGTTTTGTTACATGTAATTTTACTATGTTAAAGCCTTTCTTTTTTGTTTAAACAGAAAAAGGGGAAATGATGGAGGAGAGTTATCTGTCTATGTTTCTTTCATTGGTTAATTAATAAAGAAAACTGCCTTGGCCCTTTAAGAGACAGAAAATTAGGTAGGTGGAGTAGACAGAACAGAATTGTGGGAACAAGGAAGTAGAGTTGGGGAGATGCTTCAGGCAGTCGCCATAGGAGTCTCCATGCTGCTCCTCTCCGAGATGGACGCAGGTTAAGATCTCTCCTGGTAAGCCACACCTCGTGGTGCTACCCAGATTACTAAATATGGGTTAAAGGAAGATGTGAGAATTAAACAATAAGAGGCTGAAACAATGGGCCAGGCAGTGATTTAAAAGAATACAGTTTCCGTGTAATTATTTTGGGTAAAGCTAGCCAGCGGCGGGTGGCGGGACGCAGCCCCGCCGCTTCACACTACATACATCCATCTTGGGCTGGAGCTTCATCGCCTCTCTCTTGAATGAGAGGCACGGCAGTCTGACTGAGCCATCTACCTCACTTCCTTCTTCCTGTTCTGTCTACTCCACCCACCTAAGGGCAGGCATATTAAATGGGCCAGGCAGTTTGTTTATTAGCCAATGAGAATCCTCCATCAAGCAGGTTTATCTCTGACTCTTTGGCCTGCTTTTGGAACTTATTTTTCCTCGTATTGGGTTGTCCCATCCAGTCTCCATAGAAGGTCTTTTGCTTTGTCTTATTATATCTGGTTTTGTCCCATTTTAATTGTTGTCTCTTGAAGGCCTGATCTTTCCTGGAGAGGAAATCAAGGGGGAATGGATCAGGGGGAGAGGAGAGGGGGAGAGTAGCTGGAAGAAGTGAAGGAGGGGAAACTGTGGTCGGAATGTTTGGTATGAAAGAAGAAACTGTTTTCAATAAAAGAGACAAATGAACAGGATAGTTAGTGTATAGGTAATATGTGGAAATACAGTATTTTATATATGGGACTTGTACATGTGTTGTGTTTGTGGGGGTTCCTGAAGCCAGCTTCTCATTAATGCCAAGGTATAACTATACATACTAACAGGAAAAATTTTCATAAAATGTACAACACAACAAAGGCATATTATTACATACAATATACATACAATATAAAGTTGTATTTAAAATACGTTCTAAAGTGCTTAGCTGTAGATGAAGCTTTTGTTTAACCTCCTCCCATCCGAAGCTCAGAGAATTTTGCTAAAGAATGAGCAGAAAAACGTAAGACCTGGAGGATAAGGAGGAATGCTGTGAAATGTTAATTCCTGGAGAAGACATGGTTGTTGCACAAATAAACTCACAGCAACCTTCATTAACCACACAAGACCAAGCAATTCAACATTCCACCATTAATGGTGGAGGGGGTCCCCAGTCCCCACTCTTGGTAGTGGATGGTTGCTGAGGGAGAGAGAGTCACTCTTCTTTTAGGGCATGGCTACTAGTAGGTTGCCTAAGTCAGAGTCAATGACCATATACCAAGTACATACAGGCTATAGTAGCTGGATTTATGGAGTTATCAATATCAAGTTAGTAGAAAATAATAACTTGAGAGGTAAATGGATAGGGAGCACTATTAGGGGGATTTGGAGGGAGGTAATCAAGGATGGGTATGACCAAAATACATTGTACAACTTTGTGAAATTTCTAAGACTGAAAAATATTAAATATGTATGTTCTGTTTTTATATTTCTAGAGAAATGACAAAAAATAAGTCAGAAGTAATTCTTCCATTTTGTACATTGAATTATACTCTTTCTTACTGTACTTCTTTTCCACACTCCCACTGAATCAAGTTTATAGAAAGCACTTAGGAAAGAAATTTTGTAATCAACCTTGTTACATGATAAAAATATTGCCAGCAATCGATCTAACACACTTCATTTGCTCAAAATCTAAGTGCTATTTAAGAGAGAGAGATTTCTTTAAGGTATAAAGGTACAAATATTGAATGCTAGTACTACTATTATTACTACTACTAATAATAACAACAATAATAATGGTGAGTAATATAAAGGAGGAAGTTCCCATCAAAGAAAGGGCTTGGAATTTAGGAATTAAGTATTCATTGAATTAAGTGTTCTATACCATGACAGAGACATGGGTATGTTGTAGTTATACATCAGAAAAGAAGATGAATTCATTTAGAAAGTTAGATGAGTTCATACTTTGTCCTAAGAGAAATGTAATGGGAAAAATACAACCAGTTAAAACAATAATATGATGCCAAAGTGTGTGCCCTATTGAAACTCTAGCTGATTGAAAGCTAGATTGCTAGGGGATTATAATGGCAAAATGACAGATTTGGGAAACAGTCTTTTCCCCATGCAATTAAAACCTATATTAATTTTATTCCAACATACAGTAAATTAGTGACCATTATATGTAAGGCACTGGGTCATTCTGTAGAGAACATGTAGCAAGTGATTGTATAGCTATAGGTGCAGCCTCCATGTTCCTTATACCAACTACACTTATATATTAGTATTGTATTCTATAGTGAAGGAAAGCTGCAAGAAGTCAATTCTGTCTATAATTCTGTACTGATGAAAACATTGACTCTAAATATCCTTGTATTTTCATAACATTATCATATCTATTATAGTTTTCTAATATATCTGATGAACATATAGTAGGTCTTATTAGATTTTAGAGTTATATGGATAATTTGAAATTACTTAACTCTTCTTATACCAAAGGTCAAAAGGAACTGTGTCCAATTTGAGCAGTGGATTGTCGTCATTCTCAAGGAGCCATTTTTAACACTTTACAGTTTATTTAAAACCAGTTATTCTCCTTCCCTCAGAGCTAAATACACTAGTCTTCAATGCAGACCTATACTTTGTCTTCATGAGGTTTACTATCCAGTCAGAAAGAACAATATAATTTGAAGATTAAAATGGTGTTATGTAGTTTTTCTTTTTGCCTGTTTTTTTTAACACACTGCATTCCATTTTACACTCTAATTTGGGGAGAGTATAAAACAACTATTAAGAGAAAACATTTCTATAGATGCTGTCCTTTGAAATTTGCTGACAGCCATTGACACTAAAGGTCTCCTCTCTCTCTCTCTCTCTCTCTCTCTCTCTCTCTCTCTCTCTCTCTCTCTCTCTAATTCTCATGTGTGTTGTCATCATTTTATAGAACCCATTTGAATTTTGTAGCAAAAGAACTGATTGCAAGTTGTTCTCTGTGCTCTGATATACATAGTAAACTAAATGAAATAAAATGCGTTTAAAATGAATATATATATTTTATTTCTGTGTCATTTCTATTCTTTCCAACCACCCAAAATACCTACTTTTAATTTCAACTGTCATGAAAAAATACTTGGTACTAGCTGTTATTTAGTGATATGAAGTGTTCCTTGACAAAGTTTGCTTTTCAAAACAAAAAATTAATAAGAACAAATATTAACTTAAATTGTCCTCAAATTCTAGTGTCATTATACTTAGACTTTGGATTGAGAAACAATGTTATAAAATTAAACCTTTTAGCCATATTGCATTTTATATAGTTTATTGTATTTTAGTAGCAAACTTACAGGAACAGCACAGAAAACAAATATCATTAAAAACGTGTACTTGCATGCAGAATAACTCAGAAAAAAAATAATGGATAGAATGCACTGTATTATAAAAATGTTATAAACACTTTTTAGTTGGCATCAATAAGAAATTTTCTTAGTTTTTAAAAATCCAAATGCTGGCATTGTCCATAAAATTTAAAAGGTCTATTCATAATTGTTATAAAGTTTAACTTTTGGAATGTGCTCACTGAAACATTTGGCTTGCATTAATATTTTATATCTTTCATTTATATAAAAAATTCCACAAAACTAAAATGGAAAAAAAGTGCCAATACTTATTTTTGTCCTCTGTGTTTCCACTCTCCATCATATATCAAGGTACCTTTTGATATATATGGGAGAAAAGAGCTCTAACATTCAGAACTACTGATAACAGGAAGAAGAGAAAAATATTTTTGAGAATGCAATGTTTACCCTCATAGTTAGACTCTTACGGATGTTCTCCATGCCTGTGGCATGTTTGCTGGGTATTTTGGCATAATTGTAACACATTTGGTGTGGATAACCCACAGGAGGGTATCTTCAAAAAGGCCAACCAGATAGGTCTCACTTGCCTCCTGCAAAGCTCCAATAGCTGCACTCTGGAGCACAGATTTGTCTTGAAGTCTCACACTAGACATTGGAAGGGGGAGCTTGTGAATGAGAAATTCAGTGGACTTCTGATTATGTCTGCTGTCATAACACCAGACCTGTAACAATGAGATTGCTTCATTCCTCCAGTAGAGGGCACGCTCTTGCAGGCTGCTTTTTCTACCCAGTGGTGTCCTGGATGTTTTTTTATTTCTTTTTTTTCCCCATGGGTGGATTTGCAGGCAGTCAGCCTTGTACAAGCCATGGTATGGGTACCTCATTACTTACCCCCTTTTCCTTGCAGCTTACAGGGAGTGCGGTGCTGGGGAACAGCAATGCCTTCTTGGTGGCTGCAAATACTGTATTGTATTTTAATTAAATAAATAAAAGTTTGCTAAATTATTTATTGAAACTAAGTGAAAAATGTTCCCACTAAAACTGGCTAAATATATGTAAGAAGGCAAGTCTTTGGCAGAGGATAGATAGAAGGAATTAATACTTTTCTACATTTTTGTATAAACACACACACACACACACACACACACACACACACACACACACACACACACACATATATATGTCCTGAAGAGAAAAAGTAAAGACTTCCAGATTTTAGGCAGTCATTTCTGCATTCAAGTGTCTAAGCTGCTAAAGGTTAGAAAGATTACCAACTACATGTAGACTAGTACTATGGTTCCGGCATAACCTGTGCTGAGAGTTACAGGTGACTGTAGAAAGGATGACAGAGCAAAAAAAATATTACAGCCGGGCGGTGGTGGCGCACGCCTTTAATCCCAGCACTCGGGAGGCAGAGGCAGGCGGATCTCTGTGAGTTCGAGACCAGCCTGGTCTACAAGAGCTAGTTCCAGGACAGGCTTTAAAAAAAAAAAGCTACAGAGAAACCCTGTCTCGAAAAACCAAAAAAAAAAAAAAAGAAAAAAATATTACAATACAATTAAGAATGCCTATCTGACAATGCTAAATGCCATCTAGAAGCCTCAAGGCAAATACTTAGTGTCAAGATATCATACAAATTACTGCTACTGGGAATCTGTGCTGTGAAAAGAGAAAGAAAAAGTCAAAAGTGTCAAACCTGCTGTGGCAAAACTAAATATACTGGAAATATCCAAATCTTTGAGACAATTGAAATTAGATGCAATATTTTCTGTTTGCCACAAAAGAATACAGTCAGAGGCAATATTTCTTCTGACTGAGCAATGGGTAAGTTACCAAGTAGACAAATGGTATAGAATATTCAACATTTCCAATTTGAATATTATTCTTGTGTGTTAACCTATGGTCTGGGAGTTTGTTCCACTTGAAGTGGAAAAAAATCTGGGAGAGTTTTACATTTGGTTACATTGTATTCACTGTTTTTTATTGATTTTAATTGAGCTCTACATTTTTCTCTGCTCCTCTCCCTGCCTCTCTCCTCTCCCCTTCAACCCTCCCCCAAGGTCCCCATGCTCCCAATTTACTCAGGAGATCTTGTCTTTTTTTTACTTCCCATGTAAATTAGATCTGTGTAAGTCTCTCTTAGTGTCCTCATTGTTGTCTAAACTCTCTGGGATTGTGGTTTGTAGGCTGGTTTTCTTTGCTTTGTGTTTGAAAACCACCTATGAGTGAATACATGTGACAATTGTCTTTCTGTGTCTGGGTTGCCTCACTCAAAATAATGTTTTCTAGCTTCATCCATTTTCCTGTAAGATCAAGATCTCGTTATTTTTTTCTTCTGTGTAGTACTCCATTGTGTAAATGTACCATATTTTTCTTATCTATTCTTTGGTGGAGGGGCATTTAGGTTGTTTCCAGGTTCTGATTATGACAAACAAAGCTGCTATGAACATAGTTGAGCACATGTCCTTGTGGCACGATTGGGCGCATTGGCACAGGAGACCACTTCCTAAATATAACCCCAGCAGCACAGATACTGAGAAAAACAATTAATAAATGGGACCTTTTGAAACTGAAAACCTTCTGTAAAGCAAAGGACACAGTCAACAAGACAAAACAACAGCCTACAGAATGGAAAAAGATCTTCACTAATCCCACATCAGACAGAGGTCTAATCTACAAAATATACAAAGAACTCAAGAAATTGTTCACCAAAAGAACACATAATCCAATAGAAAATTGAGTACAGACCTAAACAGACAACTCTCAACAGAGAAATCTAAAATGGCTGAATGACAGTTAAGAAAATGTTCAACATCCTTAGTCATCAGAGAAATGCAAATCAAAAAAACTCAGATTCCATCTTACACCTGTAAGAATGGCCAAGATCAAAAACATTGATGACAACTTATGCTGGAGAGGTTGTGGGGAAAAGGGAACACTCCTGCATTGCTGGTGGGAATGCAAGCTGGTACAGCCCCCTTGGATGTCAGTGTGGTGATAAGCACCCTTCCTCAAAACCCAGTAATACGTAACTTTTGGGTATATATCCAAAGGATGTATTCATTCTTTTAATACTGCAAAGTGCACACTTAGCGCAGATTGGACCCTGATATATGTATAGTGGCCACATATAAATAAGAATGAGTTTTTAGGATATTTAAAACACAAATATTTTTTACAACACAACCACAGTTTCCCCTTGCTACAATCCTCATAGCGCTTCCCACCTCTTGTCTCCTCCAGTCCACTCACCTTACATTTCCTTTTCAGAACAGAGCAGGTCTCCAGGAGAAGACAGCCAGACTTGACAAAACAACGAACAATGAGACAAGGTGAAAGACCACATACTGTGGCTAGACAATGCAACCCATTAGGAGGAAGAGTCCCAAAAGCAATCAAAAGAATCAGAGACATACCTACTCTCACTGTATTGAGTCACATAAGAAAACCAAGCTAATAGCCATAACATATATTCAGAGGACCTCATGCAGACCAATGCAAGCCCCCATGCATGTTGCTTCAGTCTGTGAGTCCCTGTGAGCCATACTCATATTTTTTTCAAATATGATACTATCAGAACAGATCGTTAAATTTTTCTAAGTGAAGTTTTCTCATGATTCTCTTGCTTCACGAGTATGCTGTAATCAGATGTCTCTCTCCTGCCTGCCAGTTCCCGAATAACCCCTCAGAGGCTTAATATTACTTTATAAATGTTTGACTGATGTCTCAGGCTTATAATTAGCTAACTCTTACATTAAATTAACCCATATTTTTTTATCTTTGCTTTGCTATGTGTTTGTGGCTTGCTACCTCATTTTTTTTTATATGTCTTGTTTCCTCAGTGGCTGGCTGCCCTTCTTCTGTATCTCTGCTTGGATGTCCCACCTTGCTCTACCTCCTTTGGCATAGGCTAAAGAGGCTTTGATTATCAACCAATGAAAGCAACACATATTCATAGCATATAGAAAGACCATCCCACAGCAGCATGCTTTGAAGCAAATACCAATGCAATTAAAAAACTCTGAAGTCCAAGACATACCACAGGCCAATCTAATTGAAAGTTTGAATAAGACCCTCAGCTTCATTACATTTTAGAGGACCCTGGGGAATTCTGATATTGCATTGAGATCCATAATGTAGTACCACAAAATTTGTCTTTGTCCTTGATTGAAACATATCCTTTTACTTGTATCACATGACATTTACTCTTAAGTCTTCCCTTTCCTATAAAAATCTCATTGAACCGTTATTATAGTAGTTTCTACTCAAATAGACTGAGATTTCTTGAAGGCAAGATACCATTTCATTAATCTATGTGCCTACAGCATTTACTATGTATAAAGATCTGTTCATGGATATAAGTAATGATTTAAATTAAAATATGAGTGAGTACTAACAGGCTTCTTCACCTAGGCATGGTAGAAAAACTAACACTAGAATAAATAACTATAAACTGAAACAAAAATACTTGAAAGTATTGTTTTGTAAATTTATTCATTCATTCATGTAATTAATGTGTGCCAGTTTGCAAGTGTGGAAGTAGAGGACAACTTGAAGGAGTTAGTTCTTACCTCGGCCATGAACATCCTAAGTATCAAACTCCGGTCACTGGGTTAGGTAAATGCCTTTATCCAAGAAACCCTCTCTTTAATCTCTAGAAAGTGCTGTTTATAGACATTGTATAGACCAAAGAGGGCTATACAACGTGGTCTACATAATGAGTTCCAGGAGAGCCATGACTACACAGAAAAAAAAAAACCCTGTCTCAAAATATAAAAAAGTTGAGTGAAAAGCTAATATACGAATATTGAATTAATATCTAACAATATCCTGAAAATGATGGCATGGTAATGCTAATAGTCCGTGGTTAAACGCTGGACATTGTATGTATAAATTATCATTCTGTACACCGAATTATCATCCTGTACACTGCTGTATTTGTAATTTTAAAAGTAAAATAACTTGAATGAAAAAAGTGGAGATTTCAGTCTGAGATGATAAAATAGAAGACTGTTGTTCAGGGTTACTGAAGCAGGATTTTAAAAAGCAAGATTTCATAAAGGGAAGAACTCCGCAAATCTACATAGAGGTGTGATGAAATCTGTGGCTAAATATTAGCTTTACATATTTGCACACAGTATATTGTAGGCCAGGAAAAGAAGCAGAAAATTGTGACCTGCAATCAGGCAAGTTAATTCTTATATATAGATGTGGAAGCAGAATTAGCAAGATAGCACAAGGAAATGTTTAAAATTGCGTTAAAAGTTTTCCTAAGTTAAAGAAATGTCAAGAACATACTCTCATGGAAAAGCAAAATATATGGGGAAACATATACTAATCCTCTAACAGAAAGGTACATTATCTGAAATGAAAAATTAATGGAACAGACATAGCAGATAAGAAAATTTTAGCACACATGAAAAGATATCTTAAGTAAAGATAGAGATTAGAAATTATCCAACCTGAAACAGAGAAAGAAAAATGAAAAGACAGGCAAATAATTATCACGTACAAAGATAAGAACACATGAAAACATCTACAAATTCTGATTCAGAATAGCCAAGAACAGCACCAATATAAGGTGAAGTATACAGATACCATGTATTGCATAATATATGAATTTAAATAATTTTTTTTATATTATGATACATTAAAGTTGCATATTACAAACAATATATAAAAAATAAAAATTCCAAAAGTGATTCTAATATTAATTACATAGAAATTGAAATAAAATACAAAAAGTCATCCAAGGGGCTGGAGAGATTGACTCTGGTTAAGAGCATTACCTGCTCTTCCAAAGGTCCTGAGTTCAATTCCCGGCAACCACATAGTGGCTCACAACCATCTGTAATGAGGTCTGGTGCCCTCTTCTGGCCTGCAGACATACACAAAGACAGAATGTTGTATACATAATAAATAAATAAATAAGTCATCAAAAACCTGTGAGAAAAGAAATAGGAACAAAACAAAATAAACACCAGTATTGTGAACTGAAACATAATTTTATTTACTATTAAGTTAAATATATAAAAACTAAAAATTTCCAATAAAAGAGAGAAATTACAAAACTATGTTACCTAATTATGGAACTAAAGTATAAAATGAAAATCACAAAACTAAAAGGAGAAGTAAAAAATATTCTCTCATTATAACTGCAGTTTTGACACTTCTCTTTTGTTTTTAGAGAACAGTTGAATATAAAATTTGTAAAGATGTAAAATATTATATTTCTAAATAAATTATCCAACATTGCCAAATTAATATTCTATAGAATAGTATCCTCAACAGCTACAACACACTCATTCTTCTCGAGTACACATGTTATATCCACCTAGATGTATTATACCCTGAGCCATAAAACAAGCATTAAGAAATTTTAAAAAGCTATGAGATATAATCGATGGCCAAACAGAAACCAATAATAAAATAGAACAAGAAAAACAAAGAAGTTATTTAAAATTAAGCAGCAAATATCTAAGACATAAATAAAAGTGGTTATCATGAATGAAATTTTAAAAAATAAATATCATTATGATAAAATAAACACTAAGGAATGTAACAAAGCAGTGATTAAAATAAAATTTAGAGCTTTAGATATTTATGTTAGAAGCTTCAAAATAAAAGTATATACTAAATATTTAAAAGTTAATACTAATTTGACATAAATTATTTCAGGAAAAATATTTTTAAATTGTTCCTGTTCCCCCAACAAAATGAGTAAATAATGAGCAAGGTAAAGTAAAAGAATTTTTATCAGGTTAAAGATTATATTGCAGCCGGGCGGTGGTGGTGCACTCTTTTAATCCCAGCACTCGGGAGGCAGAGGCAGGCGGATCTCTGAGTTCGAGGCCAGCCTGGTCTACAAGAGCTAATTCCAGGACAGGCTCTAGAAACTACAGGGAAACCCTGTCTCGAAAAACAAAACAAAACAAAAAAAAGATTATATTGTAATTGTTCTTATACTGCTGACATATTATTATTTATGTTTTATCAAATACCTTACTGAAACTAAAAATAAACATAATTTTGGATATATTTATATACTATGGAAAGTACATTTTTAAAATTTTTAATAATATGTAAAACTTAATTCTATGGCAAAGGTTACTTTAATATTTGTATTAAGCTCCATATTTCAAAATGATTGATGCTAATATTTTGTATAACAATTTATGCTTACTCATAAGGTAAATTTATTTATACTTAATTCAAGATTAATAAAGCATTATGCTATCTATTTCTGGGGTTATTTTTCATCCCTTTCTGTTTGTTTAATATATCCTTTATAGTTCAATTTTATCTTTCTATAACAGCCTGACCAATAGGATTATTTGGCTATACCTGTAATATACTTTATATTATAATAAGCAAAAAATTGTTTCTTTTTCTTAGACACATATTCTGGACCATCATTTGTCTTTATTTGTGCATGTATACTCATGATATCCAGAACTTCTAGTAAATGTGTAATTGCTGAATCAGACTTTTCTAAGCTCAAAAAGTTAAACATTAAAAACCTGAGTAAGTGTTAATGGTGTGGTGTACATACTTTAATTTTCAAAAATATGCAAAGTGGAACACATCCATCTGCCAAATTTCACTCCTTTGAGTACTCTTTGGGTTCTCCCTGCAGGTAGCAGTGTTTGGTTATAGAAAGAACTAGCAGGACCTCTCTTTATAATCCCCTTAGTTTGTTGCCATGTAATAGAAAACTCTTTCTTTAAACCTTTGCTTGTGCTAGAGGACCTGGCAGACCCATATTGGATCAGATGTGTGTTATGTATATGGGACAAAGCCTATTCCTGATTATATCTTGAAACTGAACGAATAATGAATTAAATTCTGTACAATCTGGTAATCTGGTTTAAATTCAGTGGTTTCCATATGCAAAACAACTCTTTCTACATATTGTGAATCAGTAGCTATATTGAGAGGTTCATTAAAAATCCCTTAAAACCATGAAAATAGCATATAATTCTGACTTTGAAGAGAATTATAATGGCTTTGTTTCACTTTAATTAAATCTTCTAATTTTTAACCTGTCTTTCCTGGTTTCCTGATTAATTTGTATCAGTATAGGATATAAGGGATCCAGTTATTGGTGTGTCATGTACAATGTGGGGAAGTATCCAAGTAGTTCTCTTTATAAAGTTAATTCTATCGCTTTTGGGATGATTGCTATTAATCTTTCCTAAAAAAACTAGCACAAGCTCTTTTCTAGAGTTCATTGTCTTCCAATATTTTTTTTAAATTTCTTCAGTGGTAAAAGGTAGTATAATATGTCTATTCCTGCTAATTGACAAAGTCCCAATTTTTTTATAATAATTCAGAGACATTTTCCACATATGTTTTTAATTTTTTACTTGATTTATGTGGTTAAATATCCATTCTAAGATTATATCTTCCCCCTTCATTAAAATTCCTGTAGGAGAAATTTTGGAGGGCCTAGAATGCAGTTAAGATTTGTATCCACCCAATCTATATATGCCTTCTGTAATTTCTGTTCAAAGTTAAGTCTTTCTCAGGTTCAGCTATTAGTTCCCTGGGTCTATTTAGGTCATTGTTACCATCTAAGGTTTTGTTTAAATGAATGATTAGATTAGGTGTTATCCCAAAAGTGGGTCATATTCTGGAAATGTCTCCTAACAATCCTTGAAAGTCATTAAGAGTTTGCAATCTGTCTTTCCTAATTTGAACTTTTTGTCTTCTAATTTTCTGTACACCTATTTTATAACCTAGGTAATTGATGGAATCTCCTCTTTGTATTTTTTCAGGAGCAATTTGTAATCCCCATTTAGGCAAAACTTTCCTTACTTCTTCAAACATTCTTTGTAAAGCATCTACATTTGAATCAGATAGCAAAATGCAATCCATGTAATGGTAAATTAAAAATTCAGGAAATTGTTACATATTATTTCCACTGGCTGGCTTACAAAATATTGGCACAGGATGGGGCTATTGAGAATTCTCTATGGGAAGATAGTCCATTGATATCTCCTAGTAAGCTGAGACTTACTATAAGTAGGCAGTGTGAAAGCAAATTTTCTCTGTCCTTTTCTTGTAAAGGTATAGCTAGGAAACAATTTTTCAAATCAAAAACTATAAGAGGCAAATACTATAAGGGGAAATAACCCTAACCCTGAGTAAATTCAAAGGGAATAGAAATAATTAACTAGTGAAACAGTAAGCTGATTAAAAGACATTAAAGAGGAAATTAATAAAAAGGAAATATTGCAAAAATTTAAATACAAAGTTTTGACATTAAAAATTTAGCCAAATCAAAAGTCAATAGAAATCCCCAACAGCAAAATGGATCAAGAAGAAGACAAAAGAAACAAAAGTAAAATATTAAGAAGGTAGATATAGAACATGCAATACATATGTGGGACAAGATCAAAAGCCCAAATTTTAGAGATTATAAACTCCACCTCTTACTGGAGATGTCATAGACCATTGAAGAAAACCTACCACTGCCATTTTCTTAACAATTATTTATAGTCCCACAGATAAGTGTAGTTCTTAACCCTCATCAAAAAAGCTTGTTTTTGCAGCAGATGTAAGCTACTACAGAAATCCAGACCTGGTCAAATGCAGAAAACAACTGATTTGGGGGCATCCATTCCCAACTGATAGACTTACAACACTCCTCCCACATCTAAGGTCCAGGGGCTATTTTTAAAGCAAAGGAAGAAACATTGTAAACATTTGAAAGCCAAGGCATCTTTTATGAGGTAGTACCTCCTATCTATGACTGGGACCTGATAACTGACAACACTGACTGGCAAGATAATGTAGATTAGGGAAATCTCTTAGGATCCCACTGAACCCTGGCATTAGATGAGCAACTACTGGAAGTGAATGACAGCTGAGAGAGTAAGAATCAGCCTTTCCAGAGACAAGGTCACCAATATTTTGTCCAATCCCAAGCAATCAGCTCTAAACTCATGAGTTACCCTAAATGAAGTTAGCAGGTTGTATTTATAAATTTCTATGTATATATGTATATGTAACAGTAATAAAGAATAAGATGTCATGTATTTAAGAAGGAATAATGGGGTGGTGATGTAGGTCTACCAGGCAAGGACAGACTGGTCTACAGAGTTACTCCAGGACAAAGATATACAAAGAACCTGTCTCAAAAGTAAAATTAAAAATAAAAGAAATAGAGGTTAAAACAAAGCTGTACAAAGACGGAAAATACACAGAGAATCTTGATATTGTATGCTATTATGCTCTCTTTGAATTGTTTGAATGCTGAAAAAGGAGCAACAGCTGCTAAAAGATATTTGTGTATAAATGCTGCTAAACTATTCCAGAATAGATATTTTGAAAATACCTTGACTTCAGAATTTGGATCTAAGGATATGATACTTTGGAAAAGATATTTCTCTTTTGTTTATACAGAAAATGAGACCGTGTGGATTGCTTCTATCCCAATATGGTATGATAGACCACGCCCTCCTGAAAGGTTGCTGTGAACACCCTCAAAAAACTACTTCACCCAATTGATGACTGAGATGAACGTGGCACACAGGTTACACGTTGAAAGATCTTATTAACAGCATCCCAATTCAGCAGGAAGTAGTTTGGAGAGAAATAACTACGTCCATATTCACAAATATTGTTTATAAATGTTCTTTTACATTTAAAGGGGGATATGATATAGTTATGAATAATTTGCATTGGTATGGATTTTAAGGTCAGTTTTGTCATATGTATATGTATTTCTGATCTTGATTAAGGTATTGTGATTGTGTAGTTCATTTTAAAAATTTAATGTATAATTAGGAAATATAGGCTGTTAATGAATAATCATCGATAATAGTCAAGCTTGTAGTCATGTTAGTTAGATTTTCTAGATATATAGAGATATATTTCAGTTAGATAGGCATTCCTAATATCTTTCAAAGAATATGACATTTAATGTTTTAATAACTTAGGACTTTTCATGACAATGAAACACATCTACTCCTGGCAGCACCAATCTACTTCAAGAGAAAGATGGACATCGAAGAGGCTCCTTATGGAGTTTGGTAGCCATTTGGGCAAGAAACTGCTCTTGCCTGGACTGTTGGCATAAGCTAGACACAAAGAACCCGCAGAAAGAGGACCGCTGTACTTGCTTAAAGGTGAGATGATCTTTCTGGGTTCCAGATTCATGAAAGAGTCTGCGAGACATTCTGCAGGACACAGCAGATAGTGACTGAACTGTCTTTGAAATTTCCTGCTTCATGGAAAAGTCTGCTCGATAGTATGGGCCTGAAGGCTGAAGATGGATGCCCCAATGGTGCAGAGGAACTTTGGGTGACTGGCCAGACAGCGAGATGTCTCTGTCATTTCTAGTTTGAAAGTTGCTTATTTCTTGTTTGCTTAGGTAATATTATATCCTTCTAGAGTCTTTGATGGAGCTGAAGAATGGTTAGCTATAGTTATAGCTTTCCTTAGTTATGATAAAAGTTACAATAGATATAAATATTGTAACTGTAATTCTTACTTGATTACTGTTTTGTTATATGTAATTTTACTATGTTAAAGTGAAAGCCTTTCTTTTTTGTTTAAACAGAAAAAGGGGAAATGATGTAAGTGGGTCTTCTGTTTTGTGTTGATTTCACTGGTTAATAAACTGCCTTAGCTTTTTGATAGCGCAGGATTTAGATAGGTGGAGTAGATAGAACAGAATGCTGGGAAGAAGGGAAGTTAGGCAGATGCTATGCCTCTGCTCTCTGAGGCAGATGCCTCAGACAGTCGCCATGAAGCTAGCCACCAGGTCAGACATGCTGAATCTTTCCGGGTAAGACACCACTCGTGGTGTTCCACAGATTATTAGATATGGGTTAGTCAAGATGTGAGTAAGAGGCTGAAACTAATGGGCCAGGCAGTGTTTAAATGAATACAGTTTGTGTGTTGTTATTTTGGGGTATAAGCTAGACAGGCGGCTGAGAGCCGGGTGGGATGAAAAGCAGGCCTGCTCAGCTCATCACTATAGGGTGGAATGAGACAAGATGGAGGGATAAAAAAAGAGAAGAATTATATAAAAATACAGTAGTTATAATAAATTTTTCGGGGATAAAATTTATTTTTTTATTTTTTTATTTTTTTTTTTTTATATTTAAAAATTTCCATCTCCTTCCCTCGTCCTCCCCCCTCCCTCCCCTCGTCCTCCCCCTTCCCTCCCCTCCTTCTCCCCCTTCCCTCCCCTCCCCTCCACCCATACCTCCCCTCCCTCCCTCTCAAGGCCAAGGAGCCATCAGGGTTCCCCACTCTATGCTAAGACCAAGGTCCTCCCAACTCCCCCCAGGTCCAGAAAGGTGATCGACCAAGCTGAGAAGGCTCCCACAGAGCCCGTCCATGAAGAACAATCAGAGCCCAGAGCTATTGTCCTTTGCTTCTCAGTCAGCCCCCGCTGTTGAGCCACACATTGGAGCACCGGACTGAGCTCCCAAGGTCCTGATGAGGAGCAGAAGGAGAGAGAACATGAGAAAGAAAGTCAGGACCGTGAGGGAACCTCCAGCTGGCGACAGATGGGGAAGGTGACTGAGCCCCACATTGGAGCACTGGACTGAGCTCCCAAGGTCCTGATGAGGAGCAGAAGGAGCGAGAACATGAGGGAGAAAGTCAGGAACGAGAGGGGTGCGTTCACTCATGGAAACGGTGGGACAGAACTAATGGGAGATCACCAACTCCAGTTGGAATGGGACTGATGGATCATGCGACCAAACCCGTCTCTCTGAGCGGGGATAAAATTTAAATGTTAAAAAAGATATCATACACAGCAGCTCACCATAAACTGCACAAGGCTTATCTCTATTATATCCATACTGTTTTCTTTAGATAAAACTTTTTTTAGATAAAAAGTTTAAAAAGTGAAATCAAGATATTTGCATGCACAATTAACTGTAAGTAACAGTTAAGAAAGTATTTTTACTTGAGCATGAAGCATACATATTTGTACATACAATATACAGTGTTGTATTTTTGTTGATCTTAATATTACACAATCAAGTCAATATGTTCTTCATTTAGAATAAAATTTAACTTACTGAAAAAATACTTATAGACTATTTTCTGTAACTACTAAGACTAAATGTTTTTGTTTGCTTGCTTGTTTTGAGGGGAAGTTTTTTATTTTTGTTTATTAAGCTACTTGAAACAATCCATTGGTTGCCATGTCTTTCTTTTTGGCCTCATCTTACCAATGTCCACCAGATCTGTCAAGAAAGAAAAAGTTAATAACCAGTTTCAAAGCCAAAATGAGATTAGATTCACATTCAAGGAATGAAACACAAGTTCTAAAACTTGAAAAGGAGCCCTTCAAGGGTCATGTAATTACTAGGGTGTTATCAAAAAATTATTACTGCCACACATTCCTCATTTGGAAGGCAGGTGCTGCCTTGCCACAGGGAAGTGCAAAGTTATAAATGGTGACATGCAAATGAGTCAGAAGAGCACATACATCCGTGTTCTGCTGCCCCATTTGTTAATGGAAAATGCACCACCAGACAGCATGCCTTTCATGGAGAATGACATATCTAGGACATTGGCTGGGATTTATAGTCAACCATCTTTCTGCTGCCTCATTGGCTTTTACAATTCATTTCAATTTCCGCTTATAGAAAAGAAATCATGGTGCATAGATTAGCATATATCCCTGCCATGCTTCTTATGGCTGCTTCTCTTACGTGTGATTAATTTTTTAAAAAATTTAGCTAATTTATTTATGCGATGGTTCCCAAGATCATGACTTGCAAACTAATCTTGCCTTCCTCCAAACATCTCCACTACAATACTCTTGTTAGCAATTGATCTGTGCTTTAAATTCTGCCTTGAATTTAATACCCTCTCTCATTTTTTAATTAAAGAGTCCAATTGCAGGCTTTTTATTCATTACCTAGAGGAAGGTTCAAAAAGAATAAATAAAAAATGATGTGCTTCAGGGTTAATATCTAAAAGATCTGATTGAAAATCACTTTAGTGTTTCCTATATTAGAGCATTAATTCTTAGGGAAAAGAAATTATTCAGATTTAATCAGCATCTTAGAGATGTCATCTGAATCTTTTGAATGTTACAGTCTATTCTGACCCAGTTTTCAAATTTCATCTATGTTAATTAACTATTACTTTTTGCCTGTAAATAGAAAATCAAAACCAGTTTGGATAGGCTATCTGTTAGTATTATTAGCCTAGTAGATTCAAGCATTTTATTTTAGTTTTACCAGTAGTAATAATGCTGTCACAAATTAGATGCCCTGAATCCTAATAACTAAAATATGAAGATAAATTTTATTTACAGAGGTTGGCTTTTTTGCAAGGCTCTAAGACAATGAACAATGTGAATATAAATTAAATTTGAGTTTTTAATTGTTAGATTTCTGAACATGGTATCACAGTAAACATTTAATAATTACTTTGCATAAAATACAAGACCAAATTCCATTAATCATTAAACAGCACCAAAACCAAGTAATTGGAAGCCCTTTTGCCCACTCCTGAAAGAGTAACATTTTGGGAAACAGTGGTTAGGAAGGAATCAGGTTGACTCAGGAGCAGTTAATAATGAGAAGATAGAAGATCTGTCATGTCAAATCTCTATTCAGGAACTTGCTGAAAAGGCTTTTATGGGGGAGGAAAAGAAGGTACAGAAGACAATAGACCCAGGGTTCCATGCTGAGCAAGCTGTTTCTCATCCAGGAGTTAGTCTCCTTTTCTCCAGCCCACAGTGAGCAAGGAGCCTTGACCTCCTGTGGCTAATTTCTTTTCTTTCAGACATATACATTACTTTTCTGCAAGTTCATCCATGTGTTAGTCATTGCTTGAAACTGAAGATGACAAAGGACTACAACAATGGTCACTAGATGTTTTGGGTCTCTAGATCATTTAACTCTAGGTAGGGTCTGTCTAGAATTTAGAATTCCAAAGAAAAATAGGGAAACATAAAAGGGTTAGAGAACACAAGCAGGTAGAGTTTTGCCCAAGATAACTTTAAAAAGAAAGCTACCATGTACAAACCACAGACAAAATATATTTGCTATTAAATATCTAGTTTCAATATATATAGTACTAACATCCTGCCTATTTTTTACTCTGAGAAGCATTTTATTATTTTCACTTTTTAAAACCTATAAACAATTGTATCTATCACTTTCTCAAAATTCTACAAAATCGTGCATTGTAGTAATCAAATATTTCTTTTAGGACCTAACATAAAACAGAAGAACATTTGTCTATGCCAGAGATGAGAGGTGTTTGAGTAGCTATATTTTATCACTCTATACAAGAATCCATCTGTTCTCATTGCCAGATACTGCTAGGTTTTTAAACCAAAACAGCATGTTCTTTTAAAGGAGAGAATTTGTTCAAGCACACTTTTGTCCTCCCTGCTAAACAGTTTGAATCAGAAAGTCTGGCTGGCATCCTAAGAATTTGCATCAGTAACAAGATATTATTGGTGCTGTTGCTGGACCACATGTTTTGAAATTGATACATTGACGAAAATAAAATAAGAGACTAAAATATGAAGGTACGGATTTTTAAAGACGAATTTTATTTTTATGTTTTTGTATGTATGTATGAGTGTCTGTATGTATATATACAATGTGTGTGTGGTGGGTGTTCACAGAAACCTGAAGAGTGTATCAGATCCCCTGCAGCTACAGTTATGAATCATTGTAAGTCACCCAAAGTGAGTGATGTAAACCACACTTGGGTTCTCTGAAAGAGCAGCAATTGTTCTTAACTACTGAACAATCTCTCCAGCTTCAAGGCACAAATTTTTAATTAATAGTGAAAATAGATTTCAAAAGGTTTAGAGATATTTTCACTATCTTGATATTTCTAACTTAAGCAAAATTTTATATGAGACAGAATGCTGATTGTATTCCTATTAAAGATGAGGAAATAATGGAATGAAAACCTTGAAATACAATCTGTCTCTCCCTGCACTCCTTCCCTCATCTGACAGAGCAACAACTGGATATCTCTTGTCACAAAATGAAGTCTCCAGTTTTGGGAGTGAGTTACATCCAATTGAGTTATTGACCAAAGGTATGCCATGGGGGGCCCCAAGAGACTGTTGCCAAGACTATAATAGATTACTCTCCTCAAATTGAAGGCCAGATCCTATTGCTGAAAACAACACCTACACAAATCATTTAATATGAAAGTGTTGAGCTGGTTCCTAAACAGAGCTTTCATTCCTATGTTCTAGCATCTTTGTACAGGAAGCTACTTTGCACACTACCAAAACTGAAATACCAATCCAGACACAAGCACTTTGATCTACAATGGTCTCTTGCCTGTAATATATGCTAGTATAATAATGGCGCAAAGTTTGTATAAGTAACCAATCAATATCTGATTTAACTTAAGGCCCACTCCATAAGATAGAACCCATACCTGACACTGCTTGAGTGACCAAGAACCTGAGACTAGATAGCTCAGGAACCTAAGAGAAAACTAAATAATATTAGTTTACTGAAAGAATGTGGCAATAAAATGACACCAATGACATTCTGCTATACTTATAGATCAGTGCCTTGCTCAGACATCATTGGAGAAGCTTCCTCCTGTAGCAGATAGGAACACACACAAAGACACACAGCCAGACATTATGCAGCGTTATATGGCATGTCTCCATCAAATTCCTTCCCTCAGGTCTCAGGGAACTCTAGGCAACAAAAGGTGGGTAGAGTGTAAGAGCCAGAGGGGATGGAGGACACAAATAAATCCAGGTGCTCTAAATCAACATAATCAATGCACATATGAACTCACAGAGACTGGCAGAATACAGAGGGCCTGCATGTGTGTGCACCAGACGGTATAAAAGAATGGAAGAGCAGACACATGCACACATCCATAAACTGGAAGCTCTCTCCAATTGATAAGCACTTGTGAATGAAAATTTAGTTTTCTCCATGGGAGCTTCACTAGGGAAGCATATTACTTTCAAAGGGTAGGCTGCTGGTGAAGGGGTAGATGACCAACAGAAAATGAACTTAGTGACATCTTTGGAGGAGGTTCTTTTTCTCATAATGCCATATCAGGGCTTTTTAAAAAACTAAACTTTATCTTATTCATTTTATTTTTGCAATATATAGGCTATCCTTTCTTTTTACCCTACAGGTCCTTTTAAAATTTGCAGTTTAGTGTTTTTCAGGGATCCTGAGCATGTGAATAAGTGAATATCTGTGTATCTGTGTCTATATCTGTTTCTTGTGCTTTTTTCCTTCTGTTTTTTTTTTTTGTTTGTTTTTTTGTTTTTTTTTGTTTTTTACTATTTGATGTGTTTGTTTTTTTCTTATGTTTTTATAATTATCCCTTAGATGCCTGTTTGTCTTCTAATTAGTGAAAAAAGGGGGTGGATCTGGATAGAGGGATAGGTGAGGAAATAAGAGGGGTAGAATGAGGGAAAACCATATCAGGACATAATATGTGAGTAAAAATCACTTTCAATAAAAGGGATAAAACCAAAAGCAGGCAAAAAAAAAAACAAATATAGGAAACTAAGCTATTCAGAATATTTATTATTTCTGTATTAGTCAGGGTTCTCTAGAGTAACAGAACTTACAGAATGAATCTCTCTAGATATTTA
Source organism: Arvicola amphibius (assembly GCF_903992535.2). Classification (NCBI taxonomy): domain Eukaryota; kingdom Metazoa; phylum Chordata; class Mammalia; order Rodentia; family Cricetidae; genus Arvicola; species Arvicola amphibius. The sequence goes on from NC_052065.1 coordinate 49,307,331, forward strand.
AAGGGGATTTATTAGAACGATTTGAAGGTTGTGGTCCAGCTAATCGAACAATGACTGATATAAATAGAAAGTCCAATTAATTCAGTAGTTTATCATTATACAAGACTGGATATCACAGCTAGTCTTCAGTAGACTCTAGACTCCCAAAGAAGTAGGCTCTAATGCCAGTGAAATAGTGGACTTAATAGCAAGGCAAGAGCAAACAGGCAAAGAGAGAGAGCTTCCTACTTCCACATCCTTATAGACTTCAAACAGAAGGTGTGACTCAGATTAGAGGTAGGTTTTCAAAGTTCAAATGATCTGGATTAAAGGCATATGTCTTCCCTCATCAAGACTCAGATTAGAAGTAGACATTCTTCATATTTCAAATTAATCAAAAGTCCCTCACAGGCATGCCCTCTATTTTGGGGTTTAGCTAATTCCAGAAGTCGATAACTAACAAAAGCCATCAGAATTTCCAAGGACAAACCCTAAAGTAACTATCCTGGTTTTAATGTTATATAAATTCAATCAGCTAGAATTTTTTTCATTTTATCTTATTGTTTTTCTCTCAAACAACAACAAAGTTGTCTTAATCTTCTTTCTGAGTGTATTTCTGCATTATTTTATCAACATGTCTGATAACCCAAAAGAGAGAACTCCATTTTCCTCAGGTGTTAAGGAATTTTTCCAGGAAGAACACAAATCATTTGTCCAGTTTAACCTTAGATATATCCTGACCTTATCCTGCACCTGGTGAGATTTTTGTTTTGTGGTTTTCCAAAAATAATACAGGGGGCAAACATATTTCATACAGTTCTGAGGAAAGGAGAGAAAAAAATTATGTTCAAGTGGTGTCATGGATTAAGAGCAAGAAAAGCTGTCATCTCTTATTCCCATGAGAGTCCCATTGCTATTTCACCTTCATTTTTTATCAGTCTTCTTACTCTATTAAATTTTGGGTCAAATACTTGCCTACCTCTACATTCAAAGATGTTAACTATGTAAGGTATGTTCATCTAGAGCTGGTGATTCTCCGCTTTCAGGACAGAAGCCTTTAAGTTAAAAATCGATAATATATGTTCAATATTTTCAATTGCAGCATCTATCAACAGATTATGGGCCAGCTTTTGCAGTGTCATTTACCATTGAAAACAATAAGTTTTTAGAGTCTGGGTGAAACTGGCCCATCTTGACTATCCATCTTATCTTTTTGATGACAACTGGAGATAAAAAATTGTCAGACAGTATCGGGACAGGAATGCTGAAAGTGGACATTCTTAATTCTTGTCCTTGATTAGAAGCTGGAAATACTCTTGGTTCTGTCTTGGCTGGAAGAGAGTTCTTGTTCCTGATCTGTTTTTTTATACCTTTTGTTTCCTTCTATATCTGTGGCTCTTCAAAACTTCACTTCTTCTTTGAATCTTTGTCTCTTAAAGGCACACTGCAGTCTAGGGGGAAAAAAGTTCATCAATACACATCTTGTAACAAGAATGAAACAAATTCCCCAAACAACAGAAATTTCTTGTGGTTGATAGAACTCCTTTGATGTATTTTGCAATAATTATCAATCAGGATAATTTGGCAAGGCTGTCTAACTATGCATACATTTTCTGTGCCCCATTCCTTATTCTTTTAGTTTCCTGGGCTAAGAGGCTGGATCTTGTCTACCGTACCTGTCTCTCATCATGAAATCAGGCTCCCCGACTACCGCCCTGGTTATTCTGCTATTTAAACATATTTTAACCCATACTTTCCTAGTTTAAGGTAAAGCAGGGACTTTTGCCATAAAACACTGGCTTAAAAAAATAATGCCCTGGTGTAGAGTCATCCTGTATAGCTCAGGATGGCTTTGGGTTTACCGTCTAGAATTTATTTCCAGAGCACAGTAATTAGAAGTTGCTTTAATTAGCAACTTAAAAATCTTTGCTTCCATAAGAATTAAAATTTAGCCAGGCAGCAGTAGCCAATACCTTTAATCCCAGCACTTGGAAGGCAGAGGCAGGCAGATCTCTGTGAGTTCAAGTCCAGCATGGTCTACAGATTCAGAATAGCCAGGGCTACACAACATAGGGAAACCATATCTCAAAACCAACAATAAAAGAATTAAAATTTAAAGCAAAAATAACTTCTCTGTGTGTGAACATTTAATCTTCAATTATATAAATCAACTGCAAGAATAATATAATAGTAAACATGAAGGTGTACTATGTTATTCCTGAATAATAGTTTCTACTTGTTATTATTTTAATGTTGTAACAATGATGTAAGTTTAATTCCTTTCCAATTTATTTATTTAATTGATGCTCAGTTTGCAAGTATTGTCAAGATTCACAAATAATAAGTATCAAAGGAGAAGACAAAGACATTTTCATGTCTTTCTGATTTCAAGAGTAGGCATTAGACTAATTTATTGTGTGCATTGTTTCCTTGGACAAAAAACTTGGCTTGATTCAACATTAAAATGACTGACAGCTGTATCATAACAGCTCTGTGGTAGAATTTTTGTATTGCTAAATCAGGTTGTTACAATAGAACAAAAATAGTTTGCTAATCTTATGACTATCTAATAGTAAATCCAATTCATGTGTATATTAGTATAATCCTGGAACATTTAGGAAAAGAAGTAGTTCATTAAAATTCAAGGTCTACCAAAGCTGAAGGAATTGCATAGGATTTTATGCTTGTGACTAAGAAAAACATTAATGAGCCATCATTTTAAACTGTCAAGTTGTTGTAAAAAATACCTGACACTAATTTTAAGGCTTTTAAAGTGATTGTACCATCATTAGTGCTATTTCTTTATTGTAGTGTTGAGAGAAGTGGGCAGGCCACGTCCCGCCACCCAGCTCCACATGGCTAGCTTTATACCCAAAATAACAACACACAAATTGTATTCTTTTAACACTGCCTGGCCCATTAGTTTCAGCCTCTTATTGGCTAATTCCCACATCTTGCTTTAACCCATATTTAGTAATCTCTGCAGCTCGACGAGGGGTGGCTTACCAGGAAAATTCTTAACCTGCATTCATCTTGGAGAGGAGAGCTATGGCGACTGCCTGAGGCATCTGCCTGACTCTGCCTTCTTTCTCCCACAATTCTGTTCTGTCTACTCCGCCTACCTAATTTTCTGTCCTATTAAAGGGCCAAGGCAGTTTCTTTATTAACCAATGAAAGTAACACATAGACAGATGACTCTCCTCCATCATTTCCCCTTTTTCTGTTTAAACAAAAAAGAAAGGCCTTCACTTTAACATAGTAAAATTACATATAACAAAAACAGTTATCAAGCAAGAATTATAGTTACTATATATATATATATATATATATATATATATATATATTATCTTTTATCATAACAATGCAAAACTATAACTAGCCATTCTTCAACTCCATCAAAGACTCCAGAAGGATATAATACTACCTGAGTATTCCCCTGCCGCATCCTCCTGTCTTTGGGGCCACAAAATCCCACAGCTCACCCTGTTTGGGCTCTGGGGAACTGGAATTGAGTGCACCCAGGCCCGTGGGAGGTCCCCTCCTTCAATTGACTGCCCGGGGCAAGGTAGGCCTTTGTCTGAGAGCTGCTTGGCCTGCAAGGGGACCTGACAGTCTGCCAGAGGATCCATCATTCTTTGGGGTGAGTGAGGAGTGAGTGCCTGAACCGCGGCAGCTGCCTGGAGAGGGACCACCGACATTCCACAACTCCCCCTGCCACCAGCACACTTCCTGCTCTTCCTGCAGGGGTTATTCTCCCCGGATACTGCCTCTCTCTTCCTGTCCATTCCCAGCTTGCACCCAGAATCCTCCCCCCATCCCCCTGCCTCATCCTCCTGTCTTTGGGGCCACAAAATCCCACAGCTCACCCTGTTTGGGCTCTGGGGACCTGGAATTGAGTGCACCCAGGCCCGTGGGAGGTCCCCTCCTACATTGGCCTGCCTGGGGCAAGGTAGGCCTTTGTCTGAGAGCTGCTTGGCCTGCAAGGGGACCTGACAGTCTGCCAGAGGATCCATCATTCTTTGGGACACTGCAGTCCTAATGACGACTTCTGGAGATGCACTTTCATACCTCGCTGACCTCTAAACACAGTAGCACCAGTGATATTTTCTTAGTTGTTCTCAGGTGTCCTGCTCCAGTTCTAAGGCCATCCACCCAAAGGGGTCAGACTCTGGCCTCCAGGCAGCCCTGAGGATTCCTGCGGAGGGGTGCGGGCTCCTTCAGATTGTGCTGCCAGGTTCGCTGTGTTGTATTCCACCAGTTCAGTTCCACCTGAACTGGTGTCCTGCTCCTGTTCTAAGGCCATCCACCCAGAGGAATCAGACTCTGGCCTCCAGGCAGGTCTGGGGATTCCTGCAAGGGAGTGCGAGCTTCTTCAGATTGTGACTCAAGGAATAGGTCCTCCTCTGACACTGGGGAGATCCAACCAGTTTCAGTCACAGCAAAGATTGGTCTAGGACACCAAACGCCTCCGGGCTCCTTTTGAAGGAAGAGATGGGCAGGCGCTAATGCAGGAGCTCCTCCAACAACATGAAAGGCAACATAACATCACCACAATCCAGACATCCCGAAACAACAAGAATTGAACACCCTACCCCAGAAGATATAGAAGAATCCGACCTTAAACAGTACTTTATGAAAATAATACAGGACCTTAAACAGGAGGTAAAAAACTGCCATAAAGAAATGGAGTTGACAAACAAAAAGGTAGACGAAATAAATAAATCTCTCAAAGATACCCAAGAAAAACAAGAAAAACAAGAAAAAGCAATCAAACAGGTAAGGGAAACAGTACAAGACCTGATAAATGAAATGGAGGTATTGAAGAAAACACAATCTGAGGGACGACTGGAAATGGAAACTCTGAGTAAACGAACAGAAACTTCAGAGACAAGTATTTCCAACCGAATACAAGATATGGAAGAAAGAATCTCGGACTCTGAAGATACTATAGAGGAAATAAACTCACAGATTAAAGAACTAAACAAATCTAACAAATTCTTAACACAAAACATTCAGGAAATCTGGGACACCATGAAAAGACCAAACCTAAGAATAATTGGGGTAGAAGAAGGAGAAGATTTACAACTCAGAGGCCCAGAAAACATATTCAACAAAATTATAGAAGAAAACTTCCCCAACCTAAAGAAGGATGTTCCTATGAAGGTACAAGAAGACTACAGAACAACAAATAGACTGGATCAAAAGAAAGCATCCCCTCGCCATATAATAATCAAAACACAAAACATACAGAATAAAGAACAGATATTAAGAGCTGCAAAGGAAAAATGTCAAATAACATATAAAGGGAAACCTATCAGAATTACACCTGATTTTTCAAAGGAAACCATGAAAGCCAGAAGAGCTTGGATAGATATGCTACAGACACTAAGGAAACATGGATGCAAGCCTAGACTATTATACCCAGCAAAGCTTGCATTCACCATTGATGGAGAAAACAAGATATTCCAGGACAAAAACAGATTTCAACAATACGCAGCCACAAATCCAGCCTTGCAGAAAGTAATAGAAGGAAAATCACAAACCAAGGAGTCCAACAACGCCCACAATAACTCAGGCATCTAGCGACCCTTCACCAGCACAACTAGAAGAAGGGAAACACACAAACTCTACTACTAAAAATGACTGAAGTTAACAACCACTGGTCATTAATATCGCTTAATATCAATGGACTCAATTCACCTATAAAAAGGCACAGGCTAAGAGACTGGATACGAAAACAGAATCCAACATTTTGCTGTTTACAAGAAACACACCTCAACCACAAAGACAGACACCTACTCAGAGTAAAGGGTTGGGAAAAGGTTTATCAAGCAAATGGCGCTAAGAAACAAGCGGGTGTGGCCATACTAATTTCCAACAATGTTGACTTCAAACTAAAATCAATCAGAAGAGATGGAAAGGGACACTTTATACTCATAACAGGAAAAATCCATCAGAATGAAGTCTCAATCCTGAATATCTATGCCCCTAATATAAAAGCTCCCCCTTACGTACAAGAAACACTTCTAGAACTCAAGGCATCCATCAAACCACAAACACTAATAGTTGGAGACTTCAACACTCCTCTCTCACCAATGGACAGGTCAATCAGACAGAAACCTAACAGAGAATTGAAAGACTTAATGGAGGTAATGAACCAAATGGACTTAACAGACCTCTAGAGAACATTCCACACAAATAGGAAAGAATATACCTTCTTCTCTGCGGCTCATGGAACCTTTTCAAAAATTGACCATATACTTGGTAACAAAGCAAACTTCCACAGTTACAAAAAAATATTAGTAACCACCTGTGTCTTATCAGATCACCATGGATTAAAATTAGAATTCAACAACAATGCTACCCCCAGAAAGCCTACAAACTCATGGAAACTGAACAGTCAACTACTGACCCACACCTGGGTCAAGGAAGAAATAAAGAAAGAAATTAAAGTCTTTCTTGAATTGAATGAAAACAAAGACACAACATACTCAAACCTATGGGACACAATGAAAGCAGTGCTAAGAGGAAAGTTCATAGCACTAAGTGCCCACTTAAAGAAAACGGAGAAAGCACTCATTGGTGACTTAACAGCACACCTGAAAGCTCTGGAAAAAAAAGAAGCAGACTCACCTAGGAGAAGTAGAAGACTGGAAATAATCAAACTGAGGGCAGAAATCAACAAAATAGAAACACAGAAAACAATCCAAAGAATCAATGAAACAAGAAGCTGGTTCTTGGAGAAAATCAACAAGATTGACAAACCCTTAGCCAAACTAATCAAACGGCAGAGGGAGAACATGCAAATTAATAAGATCAGAAATGAAAAGGGGGACATAACCACAGACACAGAGGAAATTCAGAGAATCATTAGATCTTACTACAAAAGCCTGTATGCCACAAAATTGGAAAATGTAAAAGAAATGGACAGTTTTTTAGATAAATACCATATACCAAAGTTAAACCAGGACCAGGTAAATGCTCTAAATCGTCCTGTCAGTCGCGAAGAATTAGAAACTGTTATCAGAAGCCTCCCTACCAAAAAGAGCCCAGGACCAGATGGTTTCAATGCGGAATTCTACCAGAACTTCCAAGAAGACCTAATACCTATACTCCTTAAGGTATTTCATAATATAGAAACACAAGAGTCACTGCCAAATTCCTTCTATGAAGCTACAGTTACCCTGATACCTAAACCACACAAAGACTCAACCAAGAAAGAGAATTACAGGCCAATCTCACTCATGAACATTGACGCAAAAATTCTCAATAAAATACTGGCAAACCGAATCCAAGAACACATTAGAAAAATTTTCCATTACGATCAAGTAGGCTTCATCCCAGAGATGCAGGGCTGGTTCAACATACGAAAATCTATCAATGTAATCCATCATATAAATAAACTGAAGGAAAAAAACCATATGGTCATCTCATTAGATGCTGAAAAAGCATTTGACAAAATTCAGCACCCTTTTATGATAAAAGTTTTGGAGAGATTAGGGATACAAGGGTCATTCCTAAATATAATAAAAGCTATTTACAGCAAGCCGACAGCTAACATCAAATTAAATGGAGAGAACCTCAAGGCTATCCCACTAAATTCAGGAACACGACAAGGCTGTCCACTCTCTCCTTATCTCTTCAACATAGTGCTTGAAGTTCTAGCAATAGCAATAAGACAACATAAGGTGATGTAGGTGTGTCTTCTATCTATCTGATGATTTCATTGGATAATTAATAAAGAAACTGCCTGGCCCATTTGATTGGCCAGCCCTTAGGTGGGCGGAGTAGACAGAACAGGAAGAAGGAAGTGAGGTAGATGGCTCAGTCAGATGCTATGCCTCTCCTAAGTTAGACAGACCGCCGCCGTGCCTCTCCTCAGAGAGATGCCAGACGAGATGAAGCTCCAGCCCAAGATGGACGTACGCTAGAATCTACCTGGTAAGGCACCACTTTGTGGTGCTACACAGATTATTAGATATGGGTTAGTCAAGATGTGAGTAAGAGGCTGAAAATAATGGGCCAGGCAGTCTTTAAAAGAATACAATTTCTGTGTAATTATTTTGGGGCACAAGCTAGCCCGGCGATCAGGAGCAGGGCTGCAGGAAAGCAGCCCACAGCCCCGCACTACAATAAGGGAATCAAGGGGATTCAATTTGGAAAGGAAGAAGTTAAACTTTCATTATTTGCAGATGATATGATAGTATACATAAGCGACCCCAAAAACTCCACCAAAGAACTCCTACAGCTGATAAACTCCTTCAGTAATGTGGCAGGTTACAAGATCAACTCCAAAAAATCAGTCGCCCTCCTATACACAAAGGATAAGGAAGCAGAGAGGGAAATCAGAGAAGTATCACCTTTCACAATAGCCACAAATAGCATAAGATATCTGGGAGTATCTCTAACCAAGGAAGTGAAGGATTTATTTGACAAAAACTTTAAGTCATTGAAGAAAGAAATTGAAGAGGATACCAGAAAATGGAAGGATCTCCCCTGCTAGTGGATTGGGAGGATCAACATAGTAAAAATGGCAATTCTACCAAAAGCAATCTATAGATTCAATGCAATCCCAATCAAGGTCCCATGAAAATTCTTCACAGAGATTGAGAGGACAATAATCAACTTAATATGGAAAAACAAGAAACCCAGGATAGCCAAAACAATCTTATACAATAAGGGTACTTCTGGAGGCATTAACATCCCTGACTTCAAACTCTATTACAAAGCTACAGTATTGAAAACAGCTTGGTATTGGCATAAAAACAGAGAAGTTGACCAAAGGAATCGTATAGAAGACCCGGATCTTAAACCACAAACCTACGAACACCTGATTTTTGATAAAGGAGCCAAAAGTACACAATGGAAGAAAGAGGGCATCTTCAACAAATGGTGCTGGCATAACTGGATGTCAACCTGTAGAAGAATGAAAGTAGATCCATATCTATCACCATGCACAAAACTCAAGTCCAAATGGATTAAAGACCTCAATATTAATCTGAACACATTGAGCTTGATAGAGGAGAAAGTGGGAAGTACTCTACAACAAATGGGCACAGGGAACTGTTTCCTGCGCATAACCCCAGCTGCACAGACATTAAGGGCAACATTGAATAAATGGGACCTCCTGAAATTGAGCAGCTTCTGTAAAGCAAAGGACATTGTCACTAAGACACAAAGGCAGCCTACTGACTGGGAAAAGATCTTCACCAACCCTGCAACTGACAAAGGTCTGATCTCTAAAATATATAAGGAACTCAAGAGACTAGACGGTAAAATGCCAATTAACCCAATTAAAAAATGGGGCGCTGAACTGAACAGAGAATTCTCAACAGAAGAAGTTCGAATGGCCAAAAGACACTTAAGGTCATGCTCATCCTCCCTAGCTATCAGGGAAATGCAAATCAAAACAACTTTGAGATATCATCTTACACCTGTCAGATTGGCTAAAATCCAAAACACCAATAATAACCTTTGCTGGAGAGGTTGTGGGGTAAGGGGTACACTCATCCATTGCTGGTGGGAATGCACACTTGTGCAACCACTTTGGAAAGCAGTGTGGCGGTTTCTCAGGAAATTCGGGATCAACCTACCCCAGGACCCAGCAATTCCACTATTGGGAATCTACCCAAGAGATGCCCAATCATACAACAAAAGCATATGCTCATCTATGTTCATAGCAGCATTATTTGTAATAGCCAGATCCTGGAAACAACCTAGATGCCCTTCAGTGGAAGAATGGATGAAGAAACTGTGGAATATATACATGCTAGAATACTACTCAGCGGTAAAAAACAATGACATCTTGAATTTTGCATGCAAATGGATGGAAATAGAAAACACTATTCTGAGTGAGGTAACCTAGACCCAAAAAGATGAACATGGGATGTACTCACTCATAATCGGTTTCTAGCCATAATTAAAGGACATCGAGCCTATAAATTTGGGATCCTTGAGAAGATAATAAGAAGGTGAACTTCCAAAAAAAGATATAGTAATCCTCCTGGATATTGGAAGTAGACACGATCGCCAGGCAAAATTGGGAACTTGAGGGTTGGGCGAGACTGGGCCAAGGGAAGATGGGGAGAGAAAAGTGTGAAGGGGATAATGGGGGGAGCTCGGAGGAATGGGGTGCTTGGGATATAGGAAGGGTGGATATGGGAGCAGGGAAGCATATATCTTAATTTAAGGAGCTACCTGAGGGTTGTCAAGAGACTTGACCCTAGAGGGGTTCCCAGGTTTCCAGGGAGACGCCCCCAGTTAGTTCCTTGGGCAGCTGAGGAGAGGGAGCCTGAAAAGGCCAGTTCCTATAGCCATACTGATGAATTTCTTGCATATCACCATAGAACCTCCACCTGACGATAGATGAAGAAAATGACAGAGCCCCACATTGGAGCACCGGACTGAGCTCCCAAGGTCCTGATGAGGAGCAGAAGGAGGGAGAACATGAGAAAGAAAGTCAGGACCGTGAGGGAACCTCCAGCTGGTGACAGATGGGGAAGGTGACTGAGCCCCACATTGGAGCACTGGACTGAGCTCCCAAGGTCCTGATGAGGAGCAGAAGGAGCAAGAACATGAGGGAGAAAGTCAGGAACGTGAGGGGTGCGTTCACTCATGGAGACGGTGGGACAGAACTAAAGGGAGATCACCAACTCCAGTTGGAATGGGACTGATGGTTCATGCGACCAAACCCGTCTCTCTGAATGTGGCCAACAGCGGGGGCTGACTGAGAAGCAAAGGACAATGGCGCTGGGCTCTGGTTCTTCTGCATGGACGGGCTCTGTGGGAGCCTTCTCATCTTCGTCGATCACCATCCTGGACCTGGGGGGAGTTGGGAGGACCTTGGACTTAGCATAGAGTGGGGAACCCTGATGGCTCCTTGGCCTTGAGAGGGAGGGAGGGGAGGTATGGGTGGAGGGAAGGGGAGGGAAGGGGGAGAAGGAAGGGAGGGAAGGGGGAGAAGGAGCGGAGGGAGGGGGGAGGAGGAGGGAAGGAGATGGAAATTTTTAAATATAAGAAAATAAATAAACCATGAGAAAAAAATATACTACCTGAGTAAACTAGAAATAAGCAACTTCCAAACTCTAGAAATGACAGAGACATCTTGCTGCCTGGACAGTCACTCAAAGTTCCTCTGTACCGTTGCGGCATCCATCTTCAGCCTACAGGCCCATAGTTTCCAGTAGACATTTCCATGAAGCAGGAAAATTCAAAGACAGTTCCGTCACTTTTTTCTGTGTCCTGCAGAATGTCTCACAAACTCTTTCATGAATCAGGAACCCCAAAAGACCATCTCACCTTTAGGCAAGTTCAGCAGTCCTCTCTCTATGGGTTCTCTGTGTCCAGTTTATGCAACAGTCCAGGCAAGAGCAGTTTCTGTCCCAAATGGCTATCAAATTCCATAAGGAGCCTCTTCGATGCCCATTTTCATCTTGAAGTAGATTGGTGCTGTGAGGAGCAGATGTGTCTCATTGTCATGAAAAGCCCTAAGTTATTAAAACATTAAATGCCATATTCTGTAGTCTTTGAAAGATATGAAGAATGTCTATGTAACTGAAATATATCTCTATATATCTAGAAAATCTAACATGACTACAAGCTTGATTATTATTGATGATTATCCAATAACAACCTATATTTCCTAATCATACATTACATTTTTAAATAAACTACACAATCTTTAAATGAACTATACAATCACAATACCTTAATCAAGAGCAGCAATTCATATACATATAACAAAATTTACCTTAAAATCCATACCAATGCAAATTATTCTTATCTATATCATATCCCCCTTTAAATGTAAAAGAACATTTATAAACAATATTTGGGAATATGGGCACAGTTATTTCTCTCCAAACTGCTTCCTGCTGAATGGTGTCACTGTTAATTAGGTCTTTCATGGTATAACCTGTGTGTGGTAGGTACATCTCAGTCACCAGTTGAGTGAAGTAATTTTTGAGGGCATTCACAGCAACCTTTCATGAGGGCGTGGTCTGTCATACCATATTAGGATAGAAGCAATCCACAGGGTCTCATCCTCTGTGAAAACAAAAGAAGAAACTCTTTTCCAAAGCATGATATACTTAGATCCAAATTCTGAAGTCAAGATACCTTTGTTTCCAAAACAAAGACATTTTCCCATAGCTACATCTATAACTTATTTTTGAGCTGATATCACCATATATGATTTTCCATCAAATAGTTCAATGATGGGCCACCTTAAAGCACTTTAAATATGTTCTAAAATCTAAATCTAGAAGACATTCAACTCTTAATATAATTCTGTTATCATTTATTACATTTTAAAATCATTAAGATTATTGTTGTATTTTAGGTAGAGAGAGGAAAAGCATTTTGACAGACATGTGTTTAGTTGAATTGTCTTTGATATTGTGAAAAAAGAGATTCAGCCTTGCAAGGAAAATCAACCTAGACACTTTTAAAGGTTCGTGAAAGAGAAGGAGGTTTTCTACTCTGAGAAAGCATGTCAGTTAGCATATGACTTATACTAGATGACAGAGGTAGGGATTGAGTCATGTATGACTTAAACTATATGATAGAAGTCACCCTTTCTCAGGGTAAGGGATGATGGCATGTTTAATGTATGACCTGTATAAACATGACAGTGGTTCTACCTTGGTGGGAAGGAGAAAGATGTTAATATGTTTTTGTCCTGCTTGCATCCCTTTCTGCTCAGGGCCTGAAAGAAGCATGGTGTAAGTAAGTACTTTGAATGTCAGATGAAAGTCCTTTTCTTATTTTAGTAATAAATGATTTCTTTAATTGTATATTTATAGCTATAAAATCTAATAATCAATGTGCACATTCATTTTTTATTACTTATTGATCACTTATCACTTTTCTTTTGTTTCATCCTTATTTAATTCCTTCCTTTCATCATCACCTTCCTTATTTTCTAAATTAAAATTTTGCTTTCAGGGTAGCATACAAAGTAATAACTTTCATTATGTCATCTTCATACAGACAAAGCAGATATAGAATGTGTAGAAAAATAATATGGACATAATATCTATATCTATCTGTGCTAATAATATTAAGAACTGAGCTTTCTTAACCTAGGAATACATCTCAGTTATTAATTCATAGTTGAATGATATTTATTAATGGCCTAGCATATAGGATAGCTTTATATCTCAAATGTATATAAGAGTCTAGAGGTGTATACTTACCTTGCATCTGTAATCTCTGCTGTAAACCTAGTGTTTTTCCTCCTTAAATACCTATTTATTTTGTAACACTCTTTGTGATACCAATTTCATCATCATAGGAACTGCCAAAGAAGGAAAATAAAACAAAAATCTAAAGCATGACTATAATGAAAGGACACTGTACAAGTTTTGGTTCTTGTGAATGTGACTTTACTAAAAAATGCAGTCTTTGGAGATCCTAAAAGATTAAGGCTTGTTTAGTCAGGAAACTACAATCCTCTTTTCTGTAATGCCATTTGCCTGCCCTGACAACCTAGGTGGGATCACACATTCTTAGTTGATCAGTTAAAAAGATAAGTAGTAGTGAAAAGCAGAAATTTGCTCTTTGTAGCCATATATCAATAGAATTTTGGCAGAAGAAAAAGGCACCCATGTATGTCTCTTTAGAATATCTTCATTCCTTTCAGGATGGCTACATAGTCAGAAAGCTAACAAAGCTTACAAGGTTCAGGAAGGTTAGAAAGTCACAAAATTCACAAGTCTAATCCCAATAGTTGTAAGAACAGTAAGAAGTGTTAGGGAAAGTAGACTCCAATCAAATAAGCTCCCTGCCACTTCCATAAGAAGCAAAACAGATTAAATTTTCATGAGTTGTCACCCATGCTAGGGTAGGATTTTTGGTTTTGAAGTAGTCTTTAAGTTGCCCATAATCCTTCACTCATGTTTCTGTAAGTAACTCCCATATATTCATTGGTTCACTGAGGTATAACTGGGTGAAATCCTGTCAGTCACTGGTGCCCTATGTAGTGTGAATAAATGTCATTCACAACTCCCTAGGAAAAGTTTCACAACAGGATTATATTAAAATAAATAATGTGCAGTGAAGAAGACAATGAACAAAATGGATTGCTGGTATATGAAAATGGTTTCAGCATCCCTGAAATACTGGTTGTGCAAATGCAAACCACAATGGCATATCAATTTATATATGTGAGAATGTCTACTATCAAAAGGATGGAAGACAGAACGAGAGAGAGAGAGAGAGAGAGAGAGAGAGAGAGAGAGAGAGAGAGAGAGAGAGAGAGAGAGAGAGAGAGAGAGAGAGAGAGTTAAGGGATTAATAATACATGCTACTCTAGGAGGAGTATTTGGTTATGTTCTAAATTTTCATGTCAAGAGGTTGTAGGGGAATCTGACACCTGTATCCTCCACAGGCACCTGTACCATTCATGTATACATACTGAAATACTCACTCACTTACACACACACACACACACACACACACACACACACACACACACACACACATTGAAATAATAAAAAAATCTTTAAAAAGAATACAGGATAGGGGTTGGGGAAGATATTAACTACAAGTACACTGTTGATTACCATGCAAATTTGCACTGCCGTTGTGGAAAACAGTGGAAAGTTTCTTCACAAAAAACAAGCAAACAAAACAGAATTATCATCTTTTATAGCAGTACTGCTTTTCTATGTGTTGGAGATCAGAGACATTTGCCCTATTCTGTTTGCTGAAGCAACTAAGGCATGGAAACAATAATAGAAGAACACTAATAATAATAGAGCAACAATTAAATAAAATCTGCATGTTTATACAATGGCATATTATTTAGCTTTTAAAAAGACAGAAATCTTTTCATTTCATAAGTGGAAATGGAAGAAAACATGCTAAGTGAAATGACCGAGACACAGGAAGAGAAATATTAGCTGGCCTTACCTATATTTGTGATCTGAAAGAGGCGGGCCTGTAGAAATAGCGGCAAAAACAAGAGTTGCAAAGGCAAGGGAGACAGAGGAAGGGTAAATGATGACAAAAGAGCCCAAGTTTCAGTTTTGCAAGATATATAAGATCTTGGGACTTGCCCTATAGCCTAGCCTCCATAGCAAAAAATGACTCATTGTGTACTTAAAATTTCCTAGGAAGGTACATGTTATATGAAAATAATAATGAGAACAAAAGAAGGACTATTGATAGACTATAAATATGTTATGGCTTCATAAACATATGTTTATTCTCCAAGTAATACAGACATATACAGTAACTATGTACAGCTTTTGAGATAACAGTCACAGTTCTAAAATTGCTTTTAAAAAACAATGAATCTTGTTCACACTAAAGCAGTATATTTATGTATTCAGAATTCATTCCCAAATCAGTAGTAGACTCATCCTCTCACTTTACCTTTAGCAAGTGAATTTAAAATTATGCAGACTCTAATTTATTAAAATTTACTACTGAAGTGGGAATGACAGGGATCTCTTTCTACTTCTCGGTATGGGACTGCAGTTTTATTAGAATGGTTGCCCTGTGAGCTCAGCAAGGAGCACGTTATAATTAGATGAGTATTACAATGGAGACTCTGTTAATGGGATTTTTGAGAAACAGTATAAAGGAAAACCTACAAGAGTACCTCTATTAGACTCTGTGTAAGTAAGGGAAACCTGTCTTAGGGGACCACTAAAGAAACCAGTATAAATTAGTTAACTGAAGGTCAAATAAAATGACATGATATGCTTTGGTGAGCACTATGAATGTAACCATTGCAGACAAGGGACTGATGGTCAGACCTGATTCTGCATAGTTCTAATAAGAAAGTGAAGACGGTTATTAGAATAGCAGAGATTCTCTCTTTCTTTTGGTAGAAACTTGCAAGCCACTTATCAACAAACACTATCAAAACATATTTATTCTATACATTCAAAGTATGAAATAATACAGCATCCCATAAAGAAAATATTTATCTACCGTGTATTTGATGCCATTTTTTTGAAATTAAATAAAATGCATATTTTAAGCATTTATTTTTTTCTGGATATATGCAAAATATGCTAATTCTCTAAAAGTCAGAATATAAAGAAAATATAAGAAGACAAATCATGTTCAATAGTACAATTGAGGAAATTTTTCTGTTTCTTTTTAATTTATTTACGTTTGTATTCTTATGAATGATATTAATATACTTATTATGTGTGCCTATTTTTCTATCCATCAATTTCATTGACTATTTTAATTTAGTTGGTCATTTTATGTCTGTGATTTTTTTTTTTCATTATCTTGGAAAAATCACATAAAGAAACCTTAGAAATGATTACAGAAACTTTCATCTAATCAGTATGAATTTCCTCCAAGAGAATTTAAAGAAAGCCAAGTTGTTGGGATTTTTCCTTCCTTTAAGCACAAGTCTGCTCTGCCCTTGTTAGGATACAAAAGATAATCCTATTCCCCCAAAAAGAATAAGAACAGTTAACATGAGAGGTGTCATGCTAGTTGATGCTTCATTTTCAGTGCCTAGTTTCTGAATTGGGATTGTTCTACATGTCCTTCAGGGATATGAAAGCAGGAGGGTAAGAACGAAGGATAGAGTAGGGACTTTAACCTTGCAGATTTTATTTCCATATGAGAAAATTAACTTACTATAGTCAGACATTCAGCTTATACATGGTAGTGTATGATAGACTTTTCTTGGGAAGTCACAACACACCTGTCTATTCACCCCAGGGAATTTATGACAGGCCAAAGTGATGATTGCAAGAAAATTCAGTTTTGTGAACCAATGAACTTGTATTGGGCTTACTGACAGGTTTATAAATGAGGGGCTATTTAAAATGAGCAGGGATGACTTGAAATCAGGTACATCATCAGAAAGCCCACATTAACACAGATGATGACTCACAAATGTGCCACCCCGGAGCTCTCTCTGCACAGCTTGCAAACAGCTCAACAGTCAATCTGAATACATTTTTCTCTCTGCAGTTAGGCTGATAACAGTTCTCCAACCCTCAGCAATTGTTTGCTCCTTTTACATTGCTGGAGAGGGGCCTTATAATTTTTTTTATCTTAGACTTATGACCTGTGGTTTACCACCTGAGACTTGTGAACTTCTTCCTCCCCCCCTGGAGGGAATGTTTTACTTTAGAAGAACAACACACAGTGAACTTCAAAGTCTTAACACCCACCCTAAGACAAAATTTGTTGACTCCTTACTGTTTACATTTGAGCAATCATAGTCAGGGTAGTCAAGATTATGACTTACTTATTTTCTGTTCAATGTTTGTTGTTATTTACAGAAATGGGAAAGATGAATGGTACTGCTGCAACACAAACAGCATTTTTTTTTCTATTTCCTTGAGAAGAAAGCTGATAACTAAGCTAGAGAAAAAGGCAGGTAGCACCTGTGAAATTGAAGAAATGTGGAAATGCTGTATGTGTTTGTTCCCTAAACAGGAAGATGAAAGGATGCTAATTATTTTAGCTTACTGTCTGTGAACAACAGCACTTCTTCCCCTACTGCATTTGACTGCATGTCAACTAAGGAGTTGATTGCATAGGAGTTATGTGGAAACACTAAGAGAAAACGACTTATTATTGTTATTGTCTCTTTTTTGAGACAAGGTCTCACTTGACTGGTCTGGAGCTTGTTACGTAGATCAGGCTGACCTCAAACTCTAGAGATGTGCCTCCATTTGCTTCATCAGCACTAGAATTAAAGGCATGTACCACCATTCCCAGCCCATATTTTTTATTATTTTTAATGTTGAAATTAAAAGTGCATTACAGGATGCTTAGATATGTTCAGGTTTGTTGCCTCACCCTTATGTGAATACATGAAAGTGGTCTTAATTTTTAAAGATGAAATACTTAGTATGACCCTACCACATTTTGCTCCTCAATTTAAAGCAAAGGTATAAGCAATGGATTTGGACCTGTTGATCAAATTTTATAAAATCATAGGGTGTATTAGCTATTTTACTGTTGCTGTGACAAAGATACCTGACAATGGCAGTTTAATGAATGATGGGGTTATTTTAGTTCACAATTTAATAAGGCATATTCCATCATGACACGGAAGGTATTAGAAAATTCATGGTGGCATGGATGTTGTTACGAATGCATACACATAGAGGCTGTGAAGTGGAGATCAGGGAACCTTGACACTCAGCTTACTTACGTTTTTGTTGTTCTTCCTATTTATTCATTCTGTGATCCAACCCATGGGATAATGCAATCCACATTCAGGTTGTATTTTCTATTAAGACACTCAGGAATTACCCTCACAAATATGTCAAAGATGAGGGTCCTAAGTGATTCCAAATCCAATCAATTTCACACACACACACACACACACACACACACATACATATGTTATGTAATACATATAATATATATATATATATATATAATCACACAGAAACCATATTAATTAAATCACTGCTTGGCCTATTAGTTCTAGCTTTTTATTGGCTAGCTCTTACATCTTACATTAACCAGTTTCTATTAATCTGTGTCACCACGGGGCTCTGGTTTACTGGCAAGGTTCTGGTACTTCTGTCTCCTACGGCAGCTACATAGCTTCTCCCTGACTCTGCCTTCTTCTTCCCAACATCCAGTTTGGTTTTCACTACCTAGCTCTATTCTGCCCTGTCACAGGCCAAAGCATCTTTTTTATTTATTAACAAATAAAAGCAACACATGTACAGAAGGACTTCCCACATCATGGCCCAGCAGTTAAGACCACTTGTTGTTTTTTCAGAGGAACAGGGTTCACTTCCCAGCACACACCTTGGTCTGCTGACAACCATCTGTAACTCCAGCTTCAAAAAATTCAATTCCTGCCCTTTTGTCAGGGCAGCATCCATGGGCTGCCTGGAATCCCTGATCCTGTGCAGTGGAGTTCCATCTGGACTGGTGAGTGAGTGTAACCCTGGGGCAACCTGCCCTGGAAGAGAGCACAGACCCCCTCCCCCAGCTCCCTCTGCAGGCTTGTCTTTGTTTCTCACGTCCCTGCCTCTCCCAAGCCTTCCCTAGTGTATTCAAGTGTCCTGCTCCTGCATGAAGGCCATCCACCCAAAGGGGTCAGACTCTGGCCTCCAGGCAGGTCTGAGGATTCCTGCAAGGAAGTTCGGGCTCCTTCAGATTGTGCTGCAAGGTTCGCAGTGTGATATTCCATCCTGCTCTGCCCCCACCTTGGCCCTTTTGTCCGGGCAGCGTCCCTGGGCTGCCTGGAATCCCTGATCCTGTGCAGTGGAGTTCCATCTGGACTGGTGAGTGAGTGCAACCCTGGGGCAACCTGCCCTGGAAGAGAGCACAGACCCACTCCCCCAGCTCCTGCTGCAGGCTTGTCTTTGTTTCTCACGTCCCTGCCTCTCCCAAGCCTTCACTAGTGTATTCAGGTGTCCTGCTCCTGTACTAAGGCCATCCACCCAAAGGGGTCAGACTCTGGCCTCCAGGCAGGTCTGAGGATTCCTGCAAGGGAGTGGGGGCTTCTTCAGATTGTGCCACAAGGAATAGCTCCTGCTTTGGCACTGAGGAGAACCAACCAGAATCAGTCACAGCAAAGATTGGTCTAAGACACCAAGCACCTCCCAGCTCCATTTGAAGGAAGAGATGGGCAGGCGCGAATGCAAGAACTCCTCCAACAACATGAAAGGCAACATGACATCACCAGAATCCAGACATCCCGAAACAACAAGAATTGAACACCCTACTCCAGAAGAAATAGAAGAAACCGACCTTAAACAGTAAATATGAAAATAATAGAGGACCTTAAACAAGAGGTAAAAAACTGCCATAAAGAAATGGAGATGACAAACAAAAAGGTAGACGAAATAAATAAATCTCTCAAAGATACCCAAGAAAAACAAGAAAAACAAGAAAAAGCAATCAAACAGGTAAGGGAAACAGGACAAGACCTGATAAATGAAATGGAGGTAATGAAGAAAACACAATGCGAGGGAAGACTGGAAATGGAAACTCTGAGTAAACGAACAGAAACTTCAGAGACACGTATTTCTAACCAAATACAAGAGATGGAAGAAAGAAATTTGGACTCTGAAGATACTATAGAGGAAATAAATTCACAGATTAAAGAACAAAACAAATCTAACAAATTCTTAACACAAAAAATCCAGGAAATCTGGAACACCATGAAAAGACCAAACCTAAGAATAATTGGGGTAGAAGAAGGAGAATTACAACTCAAAGGCCCAGAAAACATATTCAACAAAATTATAGAAGATAAACTTCCTAAACCTAAAGAAGGATGTTCCTATGAAGGTACAGGAAGCCTACAGTGTTGGGGTAGCTGGCCCAATCCCTGCGTTCAGGGGCGTGGCTGCTCCAGCGGGGTAGCCATGCCCCTTAAATAGGATTGGGGAGCCGGAAGGCCCCGTTCGTTTGCCCCGCGGTCACTCCGCTGGACCCTTGGTTCTGTAAGTTCCCTTATCTCCCTTTGTATTAAACTTGAATAATTATAAAAGGACTATTTTTGGTTATTTCCAATCTTCGCCGCATCATCTGGCGCTCCAACGTGGTGCTAAATCCACTTAAAAACCTCGTGGGTCAAACCGCGACTCGCTTTGGCCCCGCGGCCCGGCCGGAGCCCGCGCTCCCCCCTCCCTCCCAGACGAAACCGCGCCTGAAACCAGGCCTGCAGCCCGGGAGCTGTTTGCCCGGTCTCACGGGCTGCTCCGCGCGCTGCGGGCGGGTGGAGCTGGCTCAACTTTAAGCTGATTGAGCCGGAGAACGCATTTTTTTTTTAATTATTATTATTCCCACGCCTCCATTCGGAGCAACGCAGTATCCTTTGCTGTACCGGGCCGGCTGCTTTGCTCGGTCCAGAAGCTGTTTGCCCGTCCTCGCTGGTCGCTCCGCTCCGCGCAGCGGGGACCAGAGTCCGCAGCTCCCTCCTGCGCTTGCCGTGCGTCCCAGTAGCCAGGTACAGACACCCGCCATTGAAAGCCGTCCGCGGGCGCCCGCGCGCGCGATCCGCCCCCTGGGCTTCCCTCGGCTCTGCGCCCCGCGCCGCGCCGCTCTCGCGCCCCGCTGCACTCCCCCTCCCCACACCTCAGGGCCAAGTCGCCCGCCAAATCGTTTGTGAAGTTCTTGCAGGGAACCGAAGCCCCGCCCCGCCACTTCGCCGCTGCTTCCACAGCTACGGTGCTCTGCGCGGAACGCCATCTTTGGTTTCCTACAACACGTGAAACTCGGGGCCCTACGCCATCTAGTGGCAGACAACGGTAATTACAGGTAATTTTTCATTTGATTAAAAACCGTTCGGATTAACAATGTCCGACAATATCACTATTAACGGATTTTATAATTTGTTCAACTACACGATGACTGAATTTTTGAGCGATACAGATGTGGTTTCCCTTGGCTGGATATTTACAGGGTTTGGTATCTTCTTTATTTTTGTTTGTTTCATTACAACGTGGTTGGAAAATAAAAAGGAGATAGAGTCCTTACAGGCAGGAGCTAAAAAACTAAACAAGGACATAAATGGTTTGGAAAACACTAATAAACAGCTTGAAAAGATGGTTGCAGCTCTCGAGGAAAGGGATAAGAGACTTTCCTCTGAGATGGCTTTGTTACTTGAGAAATTTGGAACTTTCGAGGAGAAGTTTGAATTTCATGAGGAAAGAAATAACAGATCTCTCTCTGAGATGGCTTTATCACTCGAGAGAAAAATGCAAGGTATGGAGTCAGGAACAACGGATCTGAATCATAAGTTACAATCTCTGTCGGTAGGAGCTGAAACATTATCTGAGGAGATTCGAACCGTTAAATGTATTAACAAGACTTTATCAAAGAGCTATGAAAGATTGCTGGACAGAATTTCAATACAAGATGGCACCATTCATGCCATGAAAATTCTGTCCAAGGATGAGACGTTATCGGTATTGGACAAACTTCATACCCTTGAATCCTCTATGAAAGCCTTGGAACATAATACTGGGCAAGAGATTGAGGCATTGCAGAAGGCAATGGTAAATAGATTTGAAAAGATCGAGGAACTTATGGACTCTCATGAACAGGAGCGAATAGTACAAAAGAAAGTCCCAACCCCATCGAATAGAACTCTCCGGGATAGCTTCAATAGAACTCTACCTATTTTCCCAGTAATAACTACAGAAAAGGTGACTGGTTCTAAAAACCCTAAGATCACCAAGGAATATACATGGGAACCTATCCGTATGAATGATCTGAAAGAAATTAAACAAGCTGTTATGAATTTTGGGATGCATAGCTCCTTTGTTAAGGAGATGCTAAAGTCTTGGTCCCTTACAATTAACCCAACCCCTAGGGACTGGTTGGACCTAGTCTCAGCTGTGTTAGAGAACGGTCATCAGTTGAGCTGGAAGTGCATGTTTAGACAAGAGGCCAGGCTTTTAGAACAGCAGGAAAGATCAAAGGGAGTTGACATCACCCTAGATCAAATTATGGGTGAAGGACTTTATTCTGATCCTCTAGAACAAGCTAATTATGATGAACACACTCTATCCATATGTACTACCGCAGCCTTGAAGGCTTGGGACAGGGTTCAAGACCCAAGACAGAGAACGGAATCATATATCAGAGTTAAACAAGATCCGAGAGAACCATTTGTGGACTTTTTACATAGACTAACTAAAGCTGTACACATAGGGATATCTGACCCAGAGGCAAGGCAGGTAATAATTGAGTCCTTGGCTTATGAGAATGCCAATGTAGAGTGCAAAAGGGTATTGACGCCCCTAAAGATCAGATCAGCACCCCTGGAGGAATGGGTCTTACATACAATGAATATTGAATCGAATGAGCTTCACGCCCATCACGCCCATCACGCCCATCACGCCGATAAGTGGGTAGAAGATGCCATTGCCAACGGTACAAGAAGATATCAGAATACCAAATGTTTTAATTGTGGCAGAATAGGACATATGAAACGGAATTGCAGACAAAGGACTTACAGAAATAATAATAATAATAATGCCTTTGCCAGGAATAACAGGAATAGAAGGCCTCAGCCTTCAGGGTTATGTAGGAGATGTGGGAAAGGCAGACATTGGGACAGCGAATGCAAATCATCAAGAGATAGGCAAGGAAATCCGTTGCAGGCGGGAAACGCCATGGGGGGCCTCTCGCAGGCCCCCATGGCGAATGTGGTCCAGTCATTTCCCGTTACAACGGAGAACATGCCTTGTCAGGACAATTAGAAATCCCCATGTCTGCTGTTGGAAGCGAAAATAGCCCAAGAGATGAATTACGTGTATTTTGGCAAACTTCTATAAGTGATCAAAGACCAAAGTTAAGAGTGTGTGTAAATGGCATTTTCATTACTGGCCTGCTGGACACAGGAGCGGATGTTAGTATCATTACTCCAGAATCTTGGCATCCGTATTGGCCACTACAGGATGTAAATGTTCGACTTTTGGGAATTGGGACCCTATCTCGAGTAAGGCAAAGCACTAGATGGGTCGAATGCATCGGTCCTGAGGGACAGATAGGAAAATTAAGGCCATATGTAGCTAATATTGCAGTAAATTTATGGGGTCGTGACCTATTGCAGCAATGGAATACTCAAATTAACATTCCTGCTGCCTCTAGAGCATATATTTCTGAGGAAAACATCAAAAGGTATTACAGATGGCGAAAACCAGCCATTCGGGCTGTACAAGAACACAAACCAATGGATGCCCCTCCAGAACCACCAACGGCCCTACCTCTAAAATGGTTGACTGAGAAACCGATATGGACAAAACAATGGCCTTTATCTGAGGAAAAGTTGCAAGCTTTAGAACAGCTAGTACAAGAGCAATTGGATGCTCGACATATAGAAGAATCTACCAGCCCTTGGAATTCTCCTGTATTTGTGGTTAAGAAAAAATCTGGTAAATGGAGAATGGTGACGGATCTCAGAGCTATAAACAGGATTATTCAACCTATGGGCTCTCTGCAATCTGGACTTCCTTTGCCTTCTCTATTACCAAAAGGATGGCCTCTCATAGTTATTGATTTGAAGGACTGTTTCTTCACAATACCTTTACAAGAAAAGGATAGAGAAAAGTTTGCCTTCACTGTACCTACTTATAATAACTCTCAACCTACCAAGAGATACCAGTGGACCGTCCTCCCACAGGGCATGTTGAACTCTCCTACCCTGTGCCAATACTTTGTGAATCAACCATTACAAATAATACGCAAGATGTTTCCCAAATCCGTTGTTTATCATTATGTCGACGACATATTATTGTCTGACTCAGACATGGATACCTTAGAGAAACTGTTTGAAGTGGTAAAAACAGTTCTACCTAAATGGGGATTACAGATTGCTCCCGAGAAAATTCAGAGAGGAGATTCTGTTGATTATCTAGGTTATAGAATAGGTTTGCAAAAAATTAAGACACAAAAGGCACAAATTAGGAGAGATCAGCTGCATACTCTTAATGACTTTCAAAGGTTGTTGGGAGACATTTCCAGCCTTCGACCGGCTGTTGGGATAACACCTGATATGATAGTTCACTTAAACAAAACCTTAGATGGAGAAAGAGACCTAAACAGTCCCAGAGAATTAACAGCTGAAGCAGAAAAAGAACTGACAATGATTGAAGAAAGATTGCAAGAAGCACATGTGGATAGGGTGAATCCAGAACTCAGTAGTATTCTCGTTATATTGCCATCAAAAATTTCTCCTACAGGAATTCTAATGCAAAGAGATGATATTATTTTAGAGTGGCTCTTTCTACCTCATAAGCCAAGTAAGAAATTAAAAACCTATGTGGAAAAGGTTTCTGAACTAATCATAAAAGGTAAATTGAGACTTCGCCAACTAGCAGGCATAGACCCAGCAGAAATCATAGTGCCTTTCACCGCTGATGAGATACGAAAATTGTGGGAAGATAATGAACCATGGCAAAGAGCTTGTGCTAATTTTTTAGGAGAAATTAATAACAACTATCCAAAAAGCAAAAGGCTTAACTTTATAAAGAGAACTTCTTGGATTCTTCCTCGAATTGTCCGTGATGCTCCGATAACTGGAGCCCGCACGTTTTATACTGATGCTAATAAATCAGGGAAGGCAGGCTACAAATCAGAAGACTTGAGTAAGGTGGAACAAAGTCCTTATGATTCTGTCCAAAAGGCAGAGTTATTTGCCATTCTTATGGTGCTAAGGGATTTTAAGGAACCTCTTAACATTGTTACTGACTCACAATATGCAGAAAGAGTTATTTTACA
Organism: Arvicola amphibius; assembly: GCF_903992535.2. Classification (NCBI taxonomy): domain Eukaryota; kingdom Metazoa; phylum Chordata; class Mammalia; order Rodentia; family Cricetidae; genus Arvicola; species Arvicola amphibius. Next base: position 49,332,501 of record NC_052065.1, read on the forward strand.
TATTGAAACTGCCGAATTCATACCTGATGATACTGAGCTAACCTCATTGTTTATCCAGGTACAAGAAATGATCAGGAACAGACTTTGCCCTATGTATATAACACACATCCGATCCCATACGGGTCTGCCAGGTCCTTTAGCACGTGGCAATGAAGATATTGATCAGCTATTGATTGGTAGTGTGCTGCAGGCTTCCGAATTTCATGAAAAGCATCATGTCAATAGCAAAGGCTTGAAAAAAGAGTTTTCTATTACATGGCAACAAGCTAAGGAGATTGTAAAGAAATGCCCTACTTGCTCTTTCTATAACCAAGCACCACTGCCTGCAGGGACTAATCCAAAGGGCACCAAAAGGAATGAAATTTGGCAGATGGATGTGTTCCATTTTGCAGAATTTGGAAAATTAAAATATGTACATCATACCATTGACACTTATTCAGGATTCCAATGGGCAACTGCTTTAAGCTCAGAAAAGGCCGATTCAGTAATCACTCACTTATTAGAAGTCATGGCCATCATGGGTATACCTGCGCAAATAAAGACGGATAATGGTCCAGCTTATGTCTCTAGAAAAATGAAACGGTTTTTTGCCTATTACAATATTAAGCATGTTACAGGCATACCCTACAATCCTACAGGTCAAGCAGTCATTGAAAGATCAAATAGGACGATAAAGGAAATGTTAAACAAGCAAAAGGGGGTGGAGAATACCCCCAGAAATAGATTACATAATGCTTTACTAACTTTGAATTTTCTCAACGCTAATGAAAAGGGGACAACGGCTGCAGAGAGACATTGGATAATGGAAAAGTCTGTTGAATTAAATCAACCAGTTTATTTCAAGGATGTGCTAACCTCACAATGGAAGCCAGGGGATGTGCTGCGTTGGGGAAGGGGTTTTGCTCTTGTCTCCACAGGAGAAGAAAAATCGTGGATACCATCAAAATTAATAAAGGTTCGGTTTGAAGAGGAGAACCCCCTTGGAAAAGAAAAATAACAATTCATGCACAAGGATGGTGACCATACTGATGGTAAGAAACATATAGTACGGGGGCAGGGTTTTTTTCTTATCCCCACAGGAAGACACTCACCTTCAAAGGACCTGAGGGACCCTGCATACCTTGAATATTGATGAATTGGAGCCAATTGCAACCCAACAAGGATCAGCATTAACATTGGGTAAGCTCGGTGAGTATAGAAAACAATTTTTGTATGTGTGTCAATATGCATTTCTTCATAGATATTCAGAGCTGGTTTCTTGGAGTTGGACTCTGGCCCAGTCCCTCTCCAATTCCAACCTTGTTTATAAGAGATTTCTCAGAGTTTCTGTCTCAGGTTAGGAGTAATATTATGAGACAGAATATTAATAACAATAATGTTGATAATGGTACCAATATATTTGCCTTCTTTGCCTTCATTCATATCTATGGTTGTTTTTAATGCACCTTTCATTGAAGATATGCACGTATACGTCTGTATGTGTCCTTGTAGATAATGCTTATCTCTCTCACAACAAACGACAAAAATTTTTTTTCTTCAGTAATCTTTGCAGTTTCCAGGATGAAGACGGGGCCCCGCAACATCAACTCCAACTAGTTATTATGACGTCATGTTTTAGTAGCGCTAATATTTGGCCTGTTTTTTGGTACCAATTGCACAGAACACTTTTGAATGGTGCACATTTTTGACAACGTTCTGGCCTCATTTTTCAAAAAAAAAAAAAAAATTCAGAGGCTGGACACATTTTTCCTAGACGAAATGTTACCCTGGGTATTCTACCATCATTTGCTTTCACAGGAACCCCTGGGAAGAAAAGTCGCCCCTATGTCAGCTGGAAGCAATCTTGGATGACGACGCCCCCCCCCCCCCAATAAAGTTTACCCTCGGATTTAGGGACACTAATTGGTGGCTGGTATAGGGTGGTCGGGTTGTGGAAGGCTTTATATGGACTCAGGGGTATAATTTATCTGTATATCTATATGTATTAAAAAAAAAGGGGGGGGGGGAGGGAGGGATTAACTGGTGATCTGAAGGAATAATTGATTTTTGTGAGTTATTGTTTTTCTTTTTTTTAAAAAAAAAAAAACTATATGAGTGTTGATTCTTGTATATTGATATATTGAACATTATATGAGAGTATGATACCACCTCTGTTTGAAACAATTGTTATATTGACATTGTTTACTATATTGCAATGTACATCTCTACCTCTGATATTATTTATGTAATGACATTGTTTACCATATTGCACTGTACATTTCTACCTCAGATATTATTTATGTAAGGACCCTGTTTACATTTGGAAATCATTGTCTTCATTTTTTGCACAGTCGTCTATTCTATTAGTCATACAGTTACATAAGTGTTGAGAATTATATGTTGGTCATATTTATATTTAGGACAATCAGGTTTTTTAGACACATAGAGGTTGTATTTAGTATAGATAGCATAATCTTCAACCTCTTTGAAGAACTGTAGAACATGGCCTTTAATCTAACCTACAGTTTTGTATTTTTGAGACACAATCACTCCTGGCAACAATGCTCTACTCCCGAGAGAACGTTGAGCACCAAAGACACTCCACTGGGAGTTTGTCTTCTACTTGGCAGAACTGGCCTTGGGGCAAAGAAAAGCCCATACCTCCATTACTGACTAAAGTACAAAATATCCATAAGTGGATAAAACAGAATTGTCTTATCTTGCCAAGACAGGATAGGATAGTTCTACTAAAGGTTCCTTGCCATTGTATAATGGTATGTCAGGTTTTTTCAGGCCTCAGCCAAAGTTGGTTGCCTCAACATTGCTATCAAGACTTCGTGTGGTTGCCCAGGTAGTCAATTGTCTCTGTCTTCTGTTGCACATTTTGGAAGTTTCTCGTTTGTGCTTCCTGGTTGCTTTGGTAATTTTACTCTCCTTCTCAGATCTTTGATGGGGTTGAAGATTAGATAATGGTAGCTACCTTCTAGATTATTTAGACTTCTCAAAGTAGAGTGATTAGAAAAATTCTTCGTTATATACTTCTCGCCTGATATTGTTTACTTTTTGTAATTTTATATGATCAGTTCCCATTGTATATAGTTGTATTTGGTTTCTGAATCTGTCTTATTTAGACAAAAAAGGGGAGATGTTGGGGCAGCTGGCCCAATCCCTGCGTTCAGGGGCGTGGCTGCTCCAGCGGGGTAGCCATGCCCCTTAAATAGGATTGGGGAGCCGGAAGGCCCCGTTCGTTTGCCCCGCGGTCACTCCGCTGGACCCTTGGTTCTGTAAGTTCCCTTATCTCCCTTTGTATTAAACTTGAATAATTATAAAAGGACTATTTTTGGTTATTTCCAATCTTCGCCGCATCACTACAGAACACCAAGTAGACTAGATCAAAAGAAAGCATCCCCACACCATAAAATAATCAAAACACAAAACATACAGAATAAAGAACAGATATTAAGAGCTGTAAAGGAAAATGATCAAGTAACATATAAAGGGAAACCTATCAGAATTACACCTGATTTCTCAATGGAAACCATGAAAGCCAGAATAGCTTGGATAGATGTGCTACAGACACTAAGGGAACATGGATGAAAGCCTAGACTATTATACCCAGCAAAGCTTGCATTCACCATCGATGGAGAAAACAAGATATTCCAGGACAAAAACAGATTTAAACAATACAATCCAGCCTTGCAGAAAGTAATAGAATGAAAATGACAAACCAAGGAGTCCAACAACGCCCACAATAACTCAGGCATCTAGTGACCCTTCACCAGCACAACTAGAAGAAGGGAAACACACAAACTCTACTACAAAAAAAAATGACTGGAGTTAACAACAACTGGTCGTTAATATCACTTAATATCAATAGACTCAATTCACCTATAAAAAGGCACAGGCTAGGAGATTGGACATGAAAACAGGATCCAAAATTCTGCTGTTTACAAGAAACACACCTCAACCACAAAGACAGACACCTACTCAGAGTAAAGGGTTGGGAAAAGGTTTATCAAGAAAATGGACCTAAGAAACAAGCTGGTGTGGCCATACTAATTTCTAACAAAGTTGACTTCAAACTAAAATCAATCAGAAGAGATGGAAAGGGACACTTTATACTCATAACAGGAAAAATCCTTCAAAATGAAGTCTCAATCCTGAATATCTATGCCCCTAATATAAAAGCTCCCCCTTACGTAAAAGAAACACTTCTAGAACTCAAGGCAGCCATCAAACCACACACACTAATAGTTGGAGACTTCAACACTCCTCTCTCACCAATGGACAGGTCAATCAGACAGAAACCTAACAGAGAATTGAAAGACTTAATGGAGGTAATGAACCAAATAGACTTAACAGACATCTATAGAACATTCCACCCAAATAGGAAAGAATATACCTTCTTCTCTGCAGCTCATGGAACCTTCATGAAAATTGCCCATATACTTGGTAACAAAGCAAACTTCCACAGTTACAAAAAAATATTAGTAACCACCTGTGTCTTATCAGATCACCATGGATTAAAATTAGAATTCAACAACAATGCTACCCCCAGAAAGCCCACAAACTCATGGAAACTGAACAGTCAACTACTGACCCACACCTGGGTCAAGGAAGAAATAAAGAAAGAAATTAAAGTCTTTCTTGAATTTAATGAAAACAAAGACACAACATACTCAAACCTATGGGACACAATGAAAGCAGTGCTAAGAGGAAAGTTCATAGCACTAAGTGCCCACTTAAAGAAAACGGAGAAAGCACTCATTGGCCACTTAACAGCACACCTGAAAGCTCTGGAAAAATAAAGAAGCAGACTCACCTAGGAGGAGTAGAAGACTGGAAGTAATCAAACTGAGGGCAGAAATCAACAAAATAGAAACACAGAAAACAATCCAAAGAATCAATGAAACAAAAAGCTGGTTCTTGGAGAAAATCAACAAGATTGACAAACCCTTAGCCAAACTAATCAAACGGCAGAGGGAGAACACGCAAATTAATAAGATCAGAAATGAAAAGGGGGACATAACCACAGACACAGAGCAAATTCAGAGAATCATTAGATCTTACTACAAAAGCCTGTATGCCACAAAATTGGAAAATGTAAAAGAAATGGACACTTTTTTAGATAAATAACATATATCAAAGTTAAACCAGAACCAGGTAAATGCTCTAAATAGTCCTGTTAGTCGAGAAGAATTAGAATGTGTTATCAGAAACCTCCCTACAAAAAAGAGCCCAGGACCAGATAGTTTCAATTCGCAATTCTACCAGAACTTCCAAGAAGACCTAATACCTATACTCCTTAAGGTATTTCATAATATAGAAACACAAGAGTCACTGCCAAATTCCTTCTATGAAGCTACAGTTACCCTGATACCTAAACACACAAAGACTCAACCAAGAAAGAGAATTAAAGGCCAATCTCACTCATGAACATTGACGCAAAAATTCTCAATAAAATACTGGCAAACAGAATCCAAGAACACATTAGAAAAATTATCCACTATGATAAAAAAGGCTTCATCCCAGAGATGCAGGGCTGATTCAACATACGAAAATCTATCAATGTAATCCATCATATAAATAAACTTAAGGAAAAAAAAAACATATGGTCATCTCATTAGATGCTGAAAAAGCATTTGACAAAATTCAGCACCCCTTTATGATAAAGGGCTTGGAGAGATTAGGGATACAAGGGTCATTCCTAAATATAATAAAGGCTATTTACAGCAAGCCGACAGCTAACATCAAATTAAACGAAGAGAAACTCAAGGCTATCCCATTAATTCAGGAACACGACAAGGCTGTCCACTCTCTACTTATCTCTTCAATATAGTGCTTGAAGTTCTAGCAATAGCAATAAGACAACAAAAGGGAATCAAGTGGATTTGATTTGGAAAGGAAGAAGTTAAACTTTCGTTATTTGCAGATGATATGATAGTGTACATAAGCGACTCCAAAAACTCCACCAAAGAACTCCTACAACTGATAAACTCCTTCAGTAACGTGGCAGGATACAAGATCAACTCTAAAAAATCAGTCGCCCTCTTATACACAAAGGATAAGGAAGCAGAGAGTGAAATCAGAGAAGTATCACCTTTCACAATAGCCACAGATAGCATAAGATATCTGGGAGTAACTCTAACCAAGGAAGTGAAGGATTTATTTGACAAGAACTTTAAGTCTTTGAAGAAAGAAATTGAAGAGGATACCAGAAAATGGAAGGATCTCCCTTGCTCTTGGATTGGGAGGATAAATATAGTAAAAATGGCAATTCTACCAAAAGCAATCTATAGATTCAATGCAATCCCAATCAAGGTCCCATGAAAATTCTTCACAGATCTTGAGAGGACAATAATCAACTTAATATGGAAAAATAAGAAACCCAGGATAGCCAAAACAATCTTATACAATAAGGGTACTTCTGGAGGCATTACCATCCCTGACTTCAAACTCTATTACAGAGCTACAGTATTGAAAACAGCTTGGTATTGGCATAAAAACAGAGAAGTCGACCAATGGAATCATATAGAAGACCTGGATCTTAACCCACAAATCTATGAACACCTGATTTTTGATAAAGGAGCCAAAATACACAATGGAAGAAAGAGGGCATCTTCAACAAATGGTACTGGCATAACTGGATGTCAACCTGTAGAAGAATGAAAGTAAATACATATCTATCTCCATGCACACAGCTCAAGTCCAAATGGATTAAACACCTCAATATTAATCTGAACACACTGAGCTTGATAGAGGAGAAAGTGGGAAGTACTCTACAACAAATGTGCACAGGAGACTGTTTCCTACGTATAACCCCAGTTGCACAGACTTTAAGGGCAACATTGAATAAATGGGACCTCCTGAAGTTGAGCAGCTTCTGTAAAGCAAAGGACATTGTCACTAAGACACAAAGGCAGCCTACTGACTGCGAAAAGATCTTCACCAACCCTGAAACTGACAAAGGTCTGATCTCTAAAATATATAAGGAACTCAAGATACTAGACTTTAAAATGCTAATTAAACCAATTAAAAAATGGGGTGCTGAACTGAACAGAGAATTCTCAACAGAAGAAGTTTGAATGGCCAAAAGACATTTAAGGTCATGCTCAACCTCCTTAGCTATCAGGGAAATGCAAATCAAAACAACTTTGAGATACCATCTTACACCTGTCAGATTGGCTAAAATAAAAAACACCAATGATAACCTTTGCTGGAGAGGTTGTGGGGTAAGGGGTACACTCATCCATTGCTGGTGGGAATGCACACTTGTGCAACCACTTTGGAAAGCAGTGTGGTGGTTTCTCAGGAAATTCGGGATCAACCTACCCCAGGACCCAGCAATTCCACTCTTGGAAATCTACCCAAGAGATGCCCAATCATACGACAAGAGCATTTGCTCAACTATGTTCATAGCAGCATTATTTGTAATAGCCAGAACCTGGAAACAACCTAGATACCCTTCAGTGGAAGAATGGATGAAGAAACTGTGGAATATATACATGTTAGAATACTACTTAGTGGTAAAAAACAATGACATCTTGAATTTTGCATGCAAATGGATGGAAATAAAAAACACTATTCTGAGTGAGGTAACCCAGACCCAAAAAGATGACCCAAGATAAGATTCTAAGCAACAGTGGAGAGGGCTCCTAAACTGGCCTTCCCCTGTAATCAGATTGATTACATTAACTGTTGACACAGGTTTCTGTCCCTCCTGGTCCTGCAGCCATTTTTTTTTTTTTTTATCAGCAAAGCATTCTCATCCTGTGCTCTCTGTGTCTGGGTCACGACTGCAGACTTCACCTTTCCTCTTGCCAGAATTCTCCTGTTCTCATTGACCTTCCTATACTTCCTGTCTGTCTACCCAGAATTTTATTAAAATAATACAAGTGACAGTATACAAAACCATTCTCTCACAACACTTCCTCCTTTTTTTTCAAAACAAGAACTCTGAATCTAATTTCCTTTGTTTAGCTTTTTCCCAACCATTATTCATAACCAACACTCTAAACAAAGACAAACATCCATAATTTGTTGCCTGAGATTTCTGTCTTGCCCATTCCCACAGCCATTCATTCCCAAAGAAACACACAGAGGTCTACATTAATTATAAACTGGTTGGCTTATTAGCTCGGGTTTCTTATTAACTCTTATAACTTACATTAGCCCATAATTCTTGTCTGTGTTAGCTACATGGCTTGGTACTTTTTTTTTTTAATCAGTGAAGCAGTCTCATCTTCCTTCCTTTGTGTCTGGATGACGACTGCAGACTGCACCTTTCCTCTTTCCATAATTCTCCTGTTCTTTTCTCCTGCATCTACTTCCTGCCTGTTGGCCCCACCTATATTTCCTGCCTGGCTACTAGCCAATCAGCATTTTAATAAAACAATATAAGTGACAAGATACAAGATCATTGTCCCACAGCACTTGTCACCATAAAATCATCCTTCAGCAACTGAGGGAAGCATATGCAGAGATCCACAGTTAGCACTGTGTCGAGTTCCTGGAGTCCAATCGTAGAGAGGGAGGAGCAATAATATGCGCAAATGGGTCAAGACCATGATGGGGATACCTACAAAAACTACTGGCCTGAGCTAGTGAGAGCTCACTGACTCTGGACTGAATGCTGAGGAACCTGTGTACGACAAAATAGACCTTCTGAATATAGGTGACAGTTGTGTGACTTGGATAGTTTGTGAGGCCACTAGCAGTAGAACCAGTCTTTAACCACAGTGCTTGAACTGGCTCTTGGAGGTCATTCTCTTTGTAGAGATACCTTGCTCAGCCTAGATATAGGGGGATGCCCTTGGTCCTACCTTGAAGTGACGTGTCAGACTTTGTTGACTCCCCATGGGAAGCCTTACTCTTTCTGAGGATTGGATGTGGTGGGGGGGGGCATGTGGAGTGAAGGGAAGGATAGGACAGGAGGAAGGGAGGAGTGAGAAAAGGGATAGCTATGTAAAAGGAGAAAAAATGTATTAAAAATTCTTATATCAAAAAATAAACAGAAAAAGAACCAATACATACAAGAAAATTATTTTAGCAAAACCATGCCTTTACTTCACAAATAACAGTTTATAGGGGTTCCCAGGTTTCCAGGGAGACGCCCCCAGTTAGTTCCTTGGGCAGCTGAGGAGAGGGAGCCTGAAAAGGCCAGTTCCTATAGCCATACTGATGAATTTCTTGCATATCACCATAGAACCTCCACCTGACGATAGATGAAGAAAATGACAGAGCCCCACATTGGAGCACCGGACTGAGCTCCCAAGGTCCTGATGAGGAGCAGAAGGAGAGAGAACATGAGAAAGAAAGTCAGGACCGTGAGGGAACCTCCAGCTGGCGACAGATGGGGAAGGTGACTGAGCCCCACATTGGAGCACTGGACTGAGCTCCCAAGGTCCCAATGAGGAGCAGAAGGAGCGAGAACATGAGGGAGAAAGTCAGGAACGAGAGGGGTGCGTTCACTCATGGAAATGGTGGGACAGAACTAATGGGAGATCACCAACTCCAGTTGGAATGGGACTGATGGATCATGCGACCAAACCCGTCTCTCTGAGTGTGGCCAACAGTGGGGGCTGACTGAGAAGCAAAGGACAATGGCTCTGGGCTCTGATTGTTCTTCATGGACGGGCTCTGTGGGAGCCTTCTCATCTTGGTCGATCACCTTCCTGGACCTGGGGGGAGTTGGGAGGACCTTGGTCTTAGCATAGAGTGGGGAACCCTGATGGCTCCTTGGCCTTGAGAGGGAGGGAGGGGAGGTATGGGTAGAGGGGAGGGGAGGGAAGGGGGAGAAGGAGGGGAGGGAAGGGGGAGGAGGAGGGGAGGGAGGGGGGAGGAGGAGGGAAGGAGATGGAAATTTTTAAATAAAAAAAAATAAACCATAAAAAAAAACAAATAACAGTTTATAATATTATTTTATGCTTAGAAGATTGAAGGTTTTATAAAAATAATTTCAAAAATCTTTAAAATGAATAATTTTCATAGTCTTTTCCACATAAAAAGTAGAAATATAAAGTCTTGAATATACCACATGCTATTAAAATTAATATTCACTATTTGAATTTATTGCAGACAATGCCCTCAACAACATAATTATTTTAGCACAAATTGGTACATATACAATTTTAAAAGATCAGGTACTCCTATCAAATGAATTCCTTTAGAAAATTACATTTGATTCCATTAAGAAAAAAAGGCTAAACTTTCCCATATTTTCAGGGAACTTTAGTTAACACTTGGTATAATACAAATGGAAATTTGTATTTTTGTGTGTTTTATATGATGTAATTTGCTTTATTATTAATTTTGTGTTGTTTGTCAGCACATGTATTTTTAGTAGCTGTGTATTATACTAATGCTTGTATAATTCTATAGTTTTTCTGTACCCTCGTTTGGCACAAAGAGATGGAAAAAACTGCAATTGATTCAAGTTGATTCATAATTTTATGGTAATACATTGGTAAATAAGGATATACAAATAAATATTTTTTCAGTTTTGGCTTGTTAAATGACAGATCGATATGAGGAGCTTTTAGTAATTACTTAATGAAAGTTAATGTGTCCTGGCTACTATTTCTGTCTACTGAACCTCTTCAGAATCTTAAAAATAAGTTGACAATTTTATTGTGTGCCTAGATTGTGTGAATTAGAAATTTAGGTAGCAGAGCAGACATGGTCTAACATTGTTCTTTGACCTCTGGGAACTAAATTGTGAAACCCAAGGCATCCCTTAAACATCCGTATTACTTTAAATTTCCCCATAGTTACATTCTATTTCAGATGCTATTCCAGAAAGAATACAGAAGAAAGTGAAGGAAATGATGAAAACTGACAGCATGTTAATTGGCAGATTATCATTATGGGCAGTTGGGAACAATCTGCTGGGCCCCATCTCTCTATAGAGAACTAAGAAAACAGAGCTTTTAACCAAGTACAATTTCTATCATTTGAGGACTGATACCAAGTTCATTTGCAGCTAGCATTTGCTCCCACTGGCAAGGAAACCTTCAAATAGAGGAGAGAGACTTTCCAAGCCCTTGAGGTGAGGAACTGTCAAATTATGTGGGAATCATCTACCATAGCAGCCAATGGAGTCCTGGTGGACATGGGGAATATAGCATAGGATGTCAACAACATCTGTTCCATCTATTTTATTGTTTGATAATTATTTTGATAAATATAATGTTTGCACACATTTTATAATAAGCATATGAGCTAAAAGATTTACAAAAACAAATGATGTTTTTTTATTCCACACATCTTGAGCCTTAAACTGCATACTTCCAGAGGTAATTATTTCCACCTCTTAGTATTTACTTCCACATTTCTAAGAAATATAAACATTTTGTTATCTCAGTTTTGTAATTCATGTGTTGTTCTGCTATTGCAGCAGTTAAGGATGGTGAATTGTTTTGAGAATAATTTGTTTCCAAGAAGAGGAAATAGCATTTGATCATCCGAGATAATTGCAAATTTGAATAATTATAACATTCTGCCTCAAATATAATCTTTTCATAATTTTGAAGATAGTCTTTAACTGTCTTCTGGTTTCCAGATGCTAGCATTGGAAGTTACTGTCATTATAAACACCACATCTTTGCAGTGTCTATGATCAGCTGTTTTTTTGTTGTTGTTGCTGTTAATTTTTTTTGTTTATTTTAACATTCTTTGCTAGAGAGTTTATGGTGTTCCCCTTAATGCTCAAATATTAGTATTTTCTGATTTTGATGGTTGGTGTGGTGTCCAGTATTCTCTAATCTGGCCCATCATACCTATTAATCTTGATGTTTGTGCCTAAGATTTCTGGAAATTTAATTTCTACTTTTTATGTATATACCATCTATTTGCATGCAAAGTTCAAGATGTCATTGTTTTTTACCGCTGAATAGTACTCTAATGTGTATATATTCCACACTTTCTTTATCCATTCTTCCATTGAAGGGTATCTAGGTTGTTTATAGGTTCTGGCTATTACAAATAATGCTGCTATGAACATAGTTGAACAAATACTTTTGTAGTATGCTAGGGCATCTCTTGAGTATATTCCCAAGAGTGGTATTGCTGGATCCTGGGGTAGGTTGATTCTGAAATTCCTAAGAAACAACCACACTACTTTCCAAAGTGGTTGCACAAGTTTGCATTCCCAACAGGAGTGGATGAGTATACCCCTTACTCCACATCCTCTACAGCAAAGGCTAACATTAGTGTTTTTTTATTTTAGCCAATCTGACAGGTGAAAGATGGTATATCAATGTTGTTTTGATTTGCATTTCCCTGATCTCTAAGGAGGTTGAGCATGACCTTAAGTGTCTTTTAGCCATTTGAACTTCTTCTGTTGAAAATTCTCTGTTCAGTTCATTTTTTAATTGGGTTAATTAGCATTTTAAAGTCTAATTTCTTGAGTTCTTTATATATTTTGGAGTGTAGGCCTTTGTCTGTTGCGGGGTTGGTGAAGATCTTCTCCCCGTCAGTAGGTAGCCCTTTTGTCTTAATGACAGTTTCCTTTGCTTTACAGAACCTTCTCAGTTTCAGGAGGTCCCATTTATTCAATGTTGCCCTTAATGCCTATGCTGCTGGGGTTGTACATTGGAAGTGGTCTCCTGTGCCCATGTGTTGTAGACTACTTCCCACTTTCTCTTCTATCAGGTTCAGTGTGTTCAGATTGATTTTGAGGTCTTTAATCCATTTGGACTCAAGTTTTGTTCATGGTGACAGATATGGATCTATTTTCATTCTTCTACAGGTTGACATCCAGTTATGCCAGCACCATTTGTTGAAGATGCTTTCTTTCTTCCATTGTATACTTTTAGTTCCTTTGTCAAAAATCAGGTGTTCATAGGTTTGTGGTTTAAGATCCAGGTCTTCTATACGATTCCATTCGTCACCTTCTCTGTTTTTATGCCAGTACCAAGCTGTTTTCAATACTGTAGCTCTGTAACAGAGTTTGAAGTCAGGGATGGTAATGCCTCCAGAAGTTCCTTTATTGTATAAGATTGTTTTGGCTATTCTGGCCTTTTTGTTTTTCCATATAAAGTTAATTATTGTTCTCTCAAGGTCTGTGAAGAATTTTGATGGGATTTTAATGGGGATTGCATTGAATCTATAAATTGTTTTTGGTAGAATTACCATTTTTACTATGTTGATCCTCCCAATCCAAGAGCAAGGGAGATCCTTCCATTTTCTGGTATCCTCTTCAATTTCTTTCTTCAAAGACTTAAAGTTCTTGTCAAATAGTTCTTTCACTTCCTTGGTTAGAGTTGCCCCAAGATAATTTATGCTATTTGTGGCTATCATGAAAGGTGATGCTTCTCTGATTTCCCTCTCTGCTTCTTTATCCTTTGTGTATAGGACAGCAACTGATTTTTTAGAATTGATCTTGTATCCTGCCACATTACTAAAGGTGTTTATCAGCTGTAGGAGTTCTTTGGTAGAGTTTTTGGAGTCGCTTATGTACACTATCATATCATCTGCAAATAACGAAAGTGTAACTTCTTCCTTTCCAAATCGAATCCTCTTGATTCCCTTATGTTGTCTTATTGCTATTGCTAGATCTTCAAGCACTATATTGAAGAGATAAGGAGAAAGTGGACAGCCTTGTCGTGTTCCTGAATTTAGTGGGATAGCCTTGAGTTTCTCTCTGTTTAATTTGATGTTAGCTGTCGGCTTGCTGTAAATAGCCTTTATTATATTTAGGAATGATCCTTGTATCCCTAACCTCTCCAAGACCTTTATCATAAAAGGGTGTTGAATTTTGTCAAATGCTTTTTCAGCATCTAATGAAATAATCTTATGTTTTTTTTCCTTCAGTTTATTTATATGATGGATTACATTGATGGATTTTCATGTTGAACCAGCCCTGCATTTCTGGGATGAAGCCCACTTGATCATAATGGTTAATTTTCTAATGTGTTCTTGGATTAAGTTTGCCAGTATTTTATTGAGAATTTTTGCATCGATGTTCATGAATGAGACTAGCCTGTCATTCGCTTTCTTCATTGAGTCTTGTGTGGTTTTGGTATCACAGTTACTATGGCTTCCTAAAAGGAGTTTGGCAATGACTCTTCTTCTTCTATATTGTGAAATAACTTAAGGAGTATAGGTATTAGGTCTTCTTGGAAGTTCTGGTAGATTTCTGCATTGAAACCATCTCGTCCTGGGCTTTTATTTGGTAGGGAGTTTTCTGATAACAGCTTCTAATTCTTTGCTACTAAGGGGTCTGTTTAGATTCTTCACCTGATCTTGGTTCAACTTTGGTATATGGTACTTATCTAAAAAATGTCCATTTCTTTTATATTTTCCAATTTTGTGACATACAGGTTTTGTAGTAAGATCTAATGATTCTCTGAATTTCCTCTGTATCTGTGGTTATGTCCCCCTTTTCATTTCTGATCTTATTAATTTGCATGTTCTCTCTCTGCCGTTTGATTAGTTTGGATAGGGGTTTGTCAATCATGTTGATTTTCTCCAAGAACCAGCTTTTTGTTTCATTTATTCTTTGGATTATTTTCTGTGTTTCTATTTTGTTGATTTCAGTCCTCAGTTTGATTATTTCCAACCTTCTACTCCTCCTGGATGAGACTGCTTCTTTTTTTCTAGAGCTTTCAGGTGTATTGTTAAGTCTCTAATGTGTGCTTTCTCCATTTTCTTTCAGTGGGCACTTAGTGCTATGAACTTTCCTCTTAGCACTGCTTTCATAGTGTCCCGTAGGTTTGAGTATGTTGTATCTTTATTTTCATTAAATTCAAGGAAGACTTTAATTTCTTTCTTTATTTCTTCCTTGACCCAGGAGTGATTCAGTAGTTGACTGTTTAGTTTCCATGAGTTTGTGGGCTTTCTGGGGGTAGCATTGTTGTTGAATTCTAGCTTTAATCCATGGTGATCCGATAAGACACAGGTGGTTACTAATTTTTTTTTTTTTTGTAACTGGGGAAGTTTGCTTTGTTACCGAGTATATGGTCAATTTTCGAGAAGGTTCCATGAGCTGCAGAGAAGAAGGTATATTCTTTCCTATTTGGATGGAATGTTCTATAGATGTCTGTTAAGTCCATTTGGTTCATTACGTCCATTAATTCTCTTATTTCTTTGTTAGGTTTCTGTCTGATTGACCTTTCCATTGGTGAGAGAGAGGTGTGTTGAAGTCTCCTACTATTAGTGTGTGTGGTTTGATGACTGTCTTGAGTTCTAGAAGTGCTTCTTTTACATAAGTAGGTGCTTTTATATTAGGGGCATAGATATTCAGGATTGAGACTTCATCCTGATGAATTATTCCTGTTATGAGTATAAAATGTCCATCTCCATCTCTTCTGATTGATTTTAGTTTGAAGTCAACTTTGTTAGAAATTAGTATGGCCACACCAGCTTGTTTCTTAGGTCTATTTGCTTGATAAACCTTTTCCCAACCCTTTACTCTGAGTAGATGTCTGTCTTTGTGGTTGAGGTGTGTTTCTTGCAAGCAGCAGAATGTTGGATCCTGTTTTCGTATCCAATCTCTTAGGCCGTGCCTTTTTATAGGTGAATTGAGTCCATTGATATTCAGTGACATTAATGACCAGTGGTTGTTAACTCCGGTCATTTTTTTTTTTTGGTAGTAGAGTTTGTATGTTACCTTTCTTTGAGTTGTGCTGGTGAAGGGTTGCTAGATGACTGAGTTATTGTAGGCAGTGTTGGCATTGTTGGGTACCTTGGCTTGTGATTTTCCTTCTATTATTTTCTGTAAGGCTGGATTTGTGGCTACATATTGTTTAAATTTGTTTTTATCCTGAAATATTTTGTTTTCTCCATTGATAGTGAATGATAGCTTGGCTGGGTATAGTAGTCTGGGCTTGCATCCATGTTCTCTTAGTTCCTGCAGTACCTCTATCCAGGACCTTCTGGCTTTCATGGTTCCTATAGAGAAGTCGGTGTAAGTCTGATAGTTTTACCTTTATAAGTTACTTGACCTTTTTCCTTTGCAGCTCTTAATATTCTTTCTTTAATCTGTATGTTTTGTGTTTTGATTATTGTGTGGCAAGGGGAAGTTTTTTTTTTATCTAGTCTATTTGGTGTTCTGTATGCTTCTTGAACCTTCATAGGACTATCTTTCTTTAGGTTGGGAAAGTTTGCTTCTCTAATTTTGTTGAATATATTTTCTGGGCCTTCGATCTGTAATTTTTCTTCTTCATCTACCCCTATTATTCTTAGGTTCGTCTTTTTATTGTGTCCCAGATTTCCTGAATGTTTTGTGATGAGAATTTGTTGGATTTGCTGTTTTCTTTGATCAATGCGTTTATTTTCTCTATGGTATCTTCAGAATCTGAGATTCTTTCTTCTATCTCTTGTATTCTATTGGTTATGATTGTTTCTGTAGTCTCTGTTCCTTTACCTAGATTTTCCATATCCAGCCAGCCTTCAGTTCATGTTTTCTTCATTGCCTCCATTTCAGTTTTCAATTCTTGAACTGTTTCCATTACCTGTTTGATTGTTTTTTCTTGTTTTTCCAGGGTATCATTTACCGATTTACTCATTTCTTCGAACTTTTTGTTATACTTCTCATCCATTTCTTTAAGGGAGTTTTTCATATCCAGTTTAAGGGTCTCTATCATTTTTATAATGTCAGTTTTTCCCACTTCTTCTAGATTAGGGCGTCCAAGTCTTTCTGTTGTAAGATCGCTATGTTCTGGTGTTTTTATGTTGTTTTTCAGATTGTTGGAGGGATTCTTGCCTTGGCGCCTGCCCATCTCTTCCTTTAAATGCTCTCCAATAGTTCTTCTGGTACAGGATTATGGCCCCTTGTTGGCCAGGGACCCCTCTGATGGATCTTCTGTTACAGGATAGGGGCTCCTTGTTGGGCAGGTACACCTCTGATGGGTCTTCTGTTACTGGATTTTGGCTCCCTGCTGGGCAGGTATTTCACAGGCAAAAGGCCCAGCTTGCCAGGCAAGCTGAGTGAAACACAGGATCTCCTGCCACTCACCACTGGGTCCCAGCCCCAATACAGGCCAAGCAGGGGGGTCTTGTGGCCCTGAAGGAGGGGAGGGGTGCCTTAGGGAAGCTGGAATGGGATAGGAAGAGATGGGCAGTAGCTGCAGGGAGAAACCCCTGCAGAATGACCAGAAACATTAGGGGGTCAAGGAATGTCTGTGCTTCGTGACCTGGGCTTCTGCAGCCTGCTGGTCAGAAACACACTCACCCCTTTGCTTGGTCTTCTGTTACAGGATATTGACTCCTTGCTGGGCAGGTATCTCAGACAAAAGGCCCATCTAGCCACGGGCAAGCTGAGTGAAAAAAAGGATCTTCCGCCACTCACCACCGGGCCCCAGCCCCAATATGGGCCAAGCCGAGTGGTTTTGTGGCCCCAAAGGAGGGGAGGGGTGCCTTAGGGACGCTGGGATGGGATAGGAAGAGAAGGGCAGTAGCAACGGGGAGAAACCCCTGCAGAATGACCTTAACTGATTCTTAAAAGATAGTCTCATCCAAAAATTAATGGGTCTGGAGACATGGCTCAGTAAGTAGAAACACTTGTTTCTCTTGCAAAAAAGACCCAGGTTTGATTTCCAGCACCCATATTAGGTGGCTCATAACTACCTATAACTACTTCAGGGAGACTGACATTTTCTTTTGACCTCTGTTAGCACCTTCAGGCAGAAGGTACACTCAGGCCCATACATATACACATAGAATCATAAAATGAATGTTTTTGAGTATTTGTGAATTACATAATGATAGATACATATCAACTGTTTCAGTAATCCATTCATACAGTATGCACCAGAAAGAATCATCAGGGATTAGTTCGAATAATGGGATGGAAAATTGGTTTCGCATTCTTTAAAATTAGTTATAAAATGATAGGTTAGACACTATGTATTTTTGAACCAAAACTAAAAGAAATATAAGAGAAGAGAATCAAAACAAACAAAAAACACCGATTTTTGAAGATATTAGACATGCAACAAAAAGTATGATGATTCTTGAGAAATGAAGAACTTCTGCTTTTATTTCAATCTCCAAGGCAAAGTGAAGGTGAGAAGATCAAAGCACATCTTCCAAGACTCCCTAACATTAGACATGAAGGAGAGAATATAGGAAAAATGTGGTATCTTTTTTTTAGGAGAGAGTAATAAAGGGGTAGTTTCAAAGAAAGAAATAGGTATCCAAACACAAGAGGCATAAAGAACTTCAAATAAACATGATCAGAGAAGAAACTCTCCAGGACACATTAGAATCAGGATATCAAAACCACAAAGTAAGCAAATAACTCTAAAAATATTGGAAGAAGAAACCTCTTATGAACACAGTTGGAAATATCAGAATTACTTCAGAGTTAAAGAACTATGAGCTAATAAGGAATGGAGAGAGCAGGAGAAATAGTCTTCTAAGTGAAAGATACAATAGGTTATCCAATTTCAAATAGCCAGCCCTGAAAATATACATACAAGTACATTATACAGACTGAACAGGTTATATTTAGGAATATATATGTTATATTATATATCCTAATATATTATGCATTACATATTATATATTGTTATATGTGTGGAATAAAATTAATGCAAAAAGAGATCACAAATTTGAAAGAGAGCAAGGAGAAGAATGAGAATTGGAAACTTGGGGGTGGGGGTGAGGTGGGGGTAAGGGAAGATGGGGAGAAAAAAGTGAGAAGGGGAGGATGGGGAGAGCTTGGGGGAATGGGACTGTTGGGATGGAGGAAGGGTGTATATGGGAGCAGGGAAGTATATATCTTAATTAAAGGAGCCACTTTAGGGTTGGTGAGAGTCTTGACTCTAGAGGTGTTCCCAGGTGTCCATGGAGATGTTCCCAGCTAGATCTTTGGGCAGCTGAGGAGAGGGAGCCTGAAATGGCCCTATCCTATAGCCATACTGATGAATATCTTGCATATCACCATAGAACCTTCATCCGGTGATGGATGAAGCTAGAGACAGAGACTCACACTGGAGCACTGGACTGAGCTCCTAAGGTCCAAAGGAGGAGCAAAAGGAGGGAGAACATGAGCAAGGAAGTCAGGAATGCGAGGGGTGCACCCACCCACTGAGATGGTGGGGCTGATCTAATGGGAGCTCACCAAAGCCACCTGGACTTGGACTGATGGAGCATGTGATCAAACTGGACTCTTTGAACATGGCTGACTGAGAAGCCAAGGACAATGGCACTGTGTTTTGATCCCACTGCAGGTACTGGCTTTGTGGGAGCCTAGTCTGTTTGGATGCTCACCTTCCTAGACCTGGATGGAGAGGGGAGGACCTTGGACTTCCCTTATGGCAGGGAACCCTGACTGCTCTTTGGACTGGAGAGGGAGAGGAAAGGGGATGGGAGAGGAGAAGGGAAATGGGAGGGGAGGAGGAGGTGGAATTTTTAATTAAAAATAAATAAATTAAAAAAATAAATTAATTAATTTAAAAAAGAGAAGGGAGAGAAAAATGGTAATTATATTATAATTCCAATTTTTAAATGAAAATAAAAAGGTACAGCACATCTTAATGAAAGTGACAAGTCATCACAAATATAAAACAATTGTAAACCTTTATACACCAAATATTGGAGTCTATAATTGGATAAAAAAGAAACCTAAAAGACATTAACCGCCATGTAAGTCTAAACAAAAGAACAGTAAGAACTTTGTTTTCCTTTTTTAACTTAAAAAATTAACTGTAACAGAATCATAGTATAAATGCCTCAGTGTTTTAACTTGAAATCAGGACACTGGTGTTTTACAAAACACTATTCTTGGTGTTAGAACATGCCACATCCTCTACCTCCTTCCATTCCACACATTGCTTCCATTCCAGGAAGCTTCTATTCTGAAGTATTTTCTGTCACTACAGTGTCCACTGTACTTATCAGTTAGGCTGCCCCAGCAGCATCCAGTAATGCAGTTCTTGCAAACATTGTGCGATCAGTGATTTCCCTTTCCACCATGTTCACAAAATTCCTGAGCATAGCATCATGATGGTGTAAATCACAAACAATCCCACACCAGTTTGGAATTATGATTAATAGAATGGTTATTTATTTAAAGGGGAAAAACTTACAGATCACCGTCCCAGACAACAGCCCTCTGCGCAATCAGGAAGGGAGCCTAGTCGTCAGAAGCGGAGCCGGAAGCCAGAGAGCGAGCGGAGGGAAGTGGTCGCATTTTTAAAAAGAGAGACCACGCCCCAATGGGCTGGTTTCTCAGCGGCTATTGGCTGAAGGAGCAGAAGGAGCTCCCGCAACAGCATCATAACCAACTTCTGAGAAACTCTGAAGAATTTTCTCATCTATAAAAGATCTTTCAATACCTGCATTCTTGGCAATAGTCACTGTAAATATATGACTGCTCTTTGAATAATTTCTATACCTACTTTCTGATCTTCATTACTAGGTTTTAATGAATCCAGACCTAGGCTTCAACAAAGCAGGCAATCCCCTCCTGAAACAATGCCTTCTTTAACCATTGCACTCATAAAATTGAGGGCATTTGTAACTCTGTCTTCTCCTTCACTTCAACATACTTGTCTCTCCAATCTTAAGCACACCTACTACATCTGAACACTTATCCAGTTGCTCATTCAGTTTTTACTTTTCAAAATCAGTAGTAGTGATGTGTATCGGCCCAGGTATTTCTTGAATACAATTTTTACTTTGAGCTTTGTCTTCTTTTCCTTTGAAAAGCATGACATCATCTTTGATGACAATGACCTCTCCTACTTTTCTTAATTCATGAGCTTGAACATCTTAAGGATTTAGATTCAACTCCTCTTCCTTAAAAACTGAACCACCAGTAACTATAGTCATTATCTTTAAGCTGGTTCTTTCTGTTGTTCCTAAACCCCTGGAGCTTTGATTAAAATAAGATGAAGATGAACTTTTAGTCTGGTCAAAACCAGTGTGCTTGGAGCTTCTGCATCAACAGCATGGGCTTAGGACCATGGGCTTTCAGTGAGCACTGACAATTTCAAAGGCATGTGCAATGGACTAAACACAGAATTTTTCTTTTTACTCAAAGGAACACTGTTAGGCATCTTGTAATTCACATTTTTGACCTTTAGATGTGTTCATAAAATATGGGAAAATATAGCCTCTATTAAACTTTATTCCTTCAATAATATATAATGAATCATTCAGGGTTTTTTTCACACTTCGCTGTGATGACACTCTTTCTTCAACCATTTTCATTGCATTGGAAATATTCCCAATATCCTTGTCTCCATTGGCAGAAACTGACTCAGTCAGAGCAGTTTCTTCAGGGGGAGTCACAAGTAGAGACTAAATATTTGGCTTTTTTGTTTATTTTATTTAATTTTGGCAATTACAGCATCAACAACCAACATCATACCTCTTCTAATTTCCACTTGATTGGTACCTTTGATGATCTTCTCAAAACGTCCCTTGGCAATGGAACATACCAGAATAATAGCAGTGATGGTGGTATTGAAAGCCTCTTTATTTCTGTTACTGACAGCACCTTTAACAACTTTAGTTCCATTATTTTTATATTTATTCTCTAAATCAATTGATTTTGAAACAGTGACCCCATCTTTTGTAACTTTGGGAGCCCTCCCCATTTCTATTCAATAATTTCTATTCTCATTTCAGAGGCAGAGGCAGGCAGATTTCAGTGAGTTCCAGGCCAGTGTGGTCTACAAAGGGATTTTCAGGACAGCCATGACTGTTGCACAGGGAAAACTTGTCTCAGAAAAAAAATTCAGAAATACAAAATATTATGGATGAACTATATCACAAACAGATAGAGATATAGACATAGACATAGGCATTAACACAGAAACAGACACAGATATAGACATAGATATAAATGGTACAGCCATAGATGATATATATGATCTAGACATAGGATTTTTCACATAACAGATGCACATTTTATCTCATCTTGACTCAAGCTAGAGTTATGTGAAAGGAGGGAACCTCAATTGAGAATATTCCTTCATAAGATCTGGCTGTAGGCAAACCTGCAGGAAATTTTCTTAATTAGGTATTGATGTGGATAGGCTAAAACTATTGTGGGTAATACTATCTCTGGACTGGTGGTCCTGGGTTCTGGAAAGTAGGATAAGTAAGGTACAGGAAACAAGCTAGTAAGCAGCATTGACCTATGGCTTATTCATCAATTACTGCCTTCAGGTTCTGCTGTGCTTGAGTTCCTGCTCCCATTACTTTAATGATGAGCCCTTAAATGGAACTGTGAATAAAATAAACCCTTTCCTTCTCAAGCTGATTTTTGTCATGGTGTTTCATAATACTTGTAGTAATCCTAACTAAAACAACACTGAACCTTCTCCAAAACTGAAAACAGCATAGGCTATAATATGGGTCAAGGCTTAGCAATACAAAATATTGAAATGATTTCCTGTCTGTATTTAGATTGTAATGAAGTAAAACTAGAAATCAACAACAAAAGAAACTACAGAAACGAAAAAATACTTGGAACTAAACAGCACATTTTGAGTGAACACTGGGTTATTTAAGAAATCGTAGAAGAAACTAAAAATTCCCAAAGACAAATAAATATCAAAAAATGCACATCCTATCAGAACCTCTGGGATTCAGCCAAAGTCATGCCTAAAAAGAAAGTTCATGGCAATAGATACTCATATTAAAAAATCTGAGTTAATAAATCACCTAATGATACATCTTGAAGCTCTTGAAAAACAATAAGCAGCTAATCACAAACACAATAGATGACAAGAAATAATAAAGATTACATAAGAAATTAATAAAATTGAGATTGCAAGAATAATACAAAAAATTAACTAGGGTTGGTTCATTGAAAAAGTTAATAAGATAGACAGTTATTTAATATGACAAAAAAAGAAAAGATGAAAATTAATAAAATTAGAGATCAAAAGTATGTCCTTAAAACTGAGTACAGTGAAATTCATAACATCACTAGAAATTACAATAGGAAATTTAAATAAAGGTCTCATACTAGTTCTTCTTGCTTCACAAAATAGAATGTGAAGGAATACTGTTAAATTTATTCTATGAAGTCAATTTCATCTCAATACCAAACCTAGGTAAAGACATTGCAAAAAAAGTAAGCTAGAGTACAGGCCAGTGTTTTTTGTTTTTGTTTGTTTGTTTTTAAATGAATATAGTTGCAAAAATTCTCAACGAAATACTTACAAAGTGAATTTAGGGATATATTAGCAAGATTATACATTATGATCAAGTGACCTCTTCATCCAAGAAATGCAAGATTTGTTCAGCACATTCAAATCAGTAAATCATATATACAAAGTCAAGGATAAGATCTACATAATTATTTCAATAAATGCTGAAAAACTGTGACAAAATACAACATGTTCTCTTGATAAAAGTTCTGGAGATTTTAGGACTAACTAGATAGAATATACCTCAAAATAATAAGGCCTGTACATAATAATCTTATATCAAACATTATTATTAATTGGAGAAAAAAATGAGAGCATGTCTTTTAAAATTAGAAATGAAATAAGAATGTCCACTCCCTCTCTTATTTGATATAGTTCTCAAAGTCTTACCTAAAGCATTTAGACAAGAAAGACAATGAAGGGTATAATGATTGGAAGAAAAAAACTCAAACTATCCCTATTTGAATATGATATTATTATTTATTAAAGACCTAATGTGTCTACTAAAAACTTGGACCTAATACATACTTAGAGTAGAGCTGCACTACAAAACAATTAGTATTAAAATAGCCTTAATTTATGCTAATGGTCTATTTCCCATGAGAAAAAATAAGAAAAATATTCCATTCAAAATAATTCCCCCCAAATAAAGTATTTAGGAATATTTCTAACTAATGAAAGGTTTCTACAAAGAAAACTGCAAGATATTGAAAAAGGAAATCACATAAGAGAAGAGATGATGGAAAAATATTCAATTTTTCTGTATAGGCAATATTAATATTGTGGGAATGTCTATCATACCAAAATGAATATAAAGAACCAATACAATATCTATCAAAATCCCTGTCATGTTTTACAAGTTTAAAATACTAATACAAGAACATATGAAACCACAAAAGATCATGCACAGCCAAAGCAATATAAAGATTAAAAACAGTGTTGGAGGTAATACAGTAACCAACCTCAAATTATGTTGTAGTGATAAGCCTGGTAATGGTATAAAAACAAACAGGTAGACAAAAAGAAGAATATAGGCGACCTGAAAATAAAACAGCAATTTTTAACAAAGGTTGGAAAAAAACATACTTCAGATAATTATAGCCTATTCAACAAATCATGCTGACAAAAACTGGATTTCTACCTGAAGAATAAGAATATTAAGTTTATATATTTCACATTGTATAAAAATGAAATCAAAATGGATCAAAGACCTTAATTTTAAACCTAAAACTCTGAATGCTTTTAGGAACCTTAAAGGATGCCTTTCAAGATACTGAGGAAGGCAGGGGCTTTTAAAATAGATCAACAGAAGAGAAGTTAACCTCAGGTGTCAACAGATGGGTCCACAGGAAAATACAGGTCTCTATACAGCAAAGGAAACTATCTTTACCAGCCACACTTCAGACAAGGGCCTAATACCCAAAATTTACAAAGAATCACAGAAATTAAATCTCAAGGGAATAAAACAAATGTCAATCAACAAATGGTCAAAAAGAGATACAAGTGGTCAAAATGTGTTTTAAAATGTGTTCAATATCCCTCTCAGGAAAATGCAAATTAAAACTACATTGAGACACCACATAGTTGTAGACTGTGAAGAAATTTATCTCTTATTTTCTGTTTGGTGGGGGTGCAAATAATACAGCCATTTTAGAAATAATCAACCAAGTTGTTCATTTATAGGTGAATAGCTAACAACAATTTGATATATATCTAACTGTATATATCTATATCATCTCTGTCTCTGTTTCTATATCTATAAATATAACTTACCATTAATGAAGAAGGAAGTTTAACATTTTTCAGGAAAATGGGTGGAATTGAAATGTATAATACTAGGTGAAGTTAAACCATGTCAGGAAAAAATAAACCACAAGTTTTCTTTTATATTCATAATATAGGATATATGAATCTGTTTAAATAAGGTATCTAGTGTTTTTATTTATGTACAAGGCTTTTTTTCCCAATGAAGTTTATAAAATTAAGAAAAAAATAGTGGGGTTTCTCACAAGAGAGAAATAAATCCAGAAGATCTGAAGATGGAGCCCTTCAATGCTCCCTAGAATACTAATTCTTAGAGTACTTATAGTACAAGAAATATCCAAGGATATGAAAAGAACCCACTCAAAGGATGCAGTTTCATAATTAGGACCTGTCCACACTAACAAGGCCAAAAAAGTCCAACTGATATGTCAAAAGTGTATTTTCAAGCCGGGCAGTGGTGGCGCACGCCTTTAATCCCAGCACTGGGGAGGCAAAGGCAGGTGGATCTCTGAGTTCGAGGCCAGCCTGGTCTACAAGAGCTAGTTCCAGGACAGGCTCTAGAAACTACAGGGAAACCCTGTCTCACAAAACCAAAAAAAGTGTATTTTCAGAAATATTACCTTATCAGTGAAGAAACTTAGTGCCAAACTAAATGTTGTTCTACTCTTTCCTAGCAACATGCACCTTTGAGTAGGAGAGGTATTTGCTGATTAGAAGAAATTACAAATGAACTTCTGATGTGTTAAAAAACATTCCATTTATTGACATTTTACATATCATGTAATTACAAGGATTGTTGCATTAGCAAGTTGATCAGATCAGATATGTGAGTCAATCAAGGCATTTTAAAAATAGTTTTTTTAAAATTATAATTACATGTAACATCTAAACATTTTACTTGGAAGTAAAGAGTCTTTGAGATCACCAAAGAGGACAGGTAATAGAAAACTCAGATGACTACGAAGGATATCTGCTTAATGTAGCCACTATATATCCAATCCTTTGTATGTGAGTATGTGTAATCTGTGCCTAGTGAGTTGATCTGAGCAAGGCAAATGTGACAGGCTATTACATCTAAGATAAGGTTAAAAAGGACTCTTCCTTCTGTTTTATCTGTGCTCTCTAAATTTCTTGTTTTCTTTAACCATATGTCATTTTGTGAACTACCTAAGAATGAACCCCAAAGAACAGGGAACTAATTGAAGGAGACTGATGGCCAACAGGCAGTGAGAAACTGATCCCTCACAGCATCAGTGTGAGACTGAAAACATCTTGTCCTATTCAAGTCTGAGGGGTGTGGGGTTCCTCAGCTGTAGCTGACTGCAGATTTGTAAGAGTCCTTACATGAGACTTAGCTAAGATTCACCCGTGTTCCCATTCATCAGGAACTGTGAGATAATAAATGTTGTTTGAAGGCACTGGGGATAAATTTTTAAGTAAGTATGGGTAATTTGAAAAGAGCAGCCTGGTATTTCCTGAATGAGTCACTTTTGAATAGAACAGGGTAAGAAATTGATAAAATGAAGAGAGGACAAACAAGGACACCCTTAAATTTGTGCTTCAGGGAATTATGATGTTACTCATTCTGCCAAGGGTTTGCATCTGCCACAAACTATCAACTAATATCTTGTATGTGCAACAATGCTCTTCTCTAAACCAATTTTCTGAACTATTGTTATATAACCTCACAGTGGAAATGAATAACCAAAGCAATAGGTAACATACTGATACAGCACGCAGCTAATTCTGACTGCAAGGGCACAAACTTCAAATTTACTTAAACTGAGAAAAAAATAATCATGCACAAACCTGTGTAGCATACAGAGTACTTTGCAAGTAGCCCTAGGAATGGTATAACTGGGTCATATGGTAGATCTATTTCTAGCTTTTTGAGGAGCCTCCACATTAATATCCTTTGTGACCACACAAGCTTGCACTCCCATCAGTGTTCAGTAAGTGTTCTTCTGTCCCCATATTCATTTCAATCATTTTTTAAAAAACTTAGTCATTAGAAACAGGTACATTGGACCCTCAGTCACTTTAATTTGCATTTCCCTAATGGCTAAAATAGTTGCACATTGAAAGTAATATTTCTCAATTATTTTTATTTCTTCATTTGAGAACTCTCTGGTTAATTACATGCTCCAATTTTAATTAGGTTGTTTGTTTTATGTTATTTGTTTATTAGATATTTCTTTTAGGATTTTGCATATTTTGTATATTTACCTTCTGTCAGATTTTGTCATAGTTTATTTTTCTGTTGCTATGATAAAGACCATGACTAAAAGTAACTTGGGAAGGAAAGGACTTATTTCATCATACACTGAAGGGAGCCAAGAAAGGAACCTGAAGATAAGGATGGAAGCAGAGATCATTTTTGAACACTGCTAACTGGCTTGTTCCCCTTTAGCTCAGCCTGTTTTCTTATACAGTCCAAGACCACTTGCAAGCATTGGGCTCTCCCACATCAAACACTAGTCAAGAAAATGACCCTGCAGATTTGCCTACAAGTCAATCTGATAGAGGCATTTTCTTCACTGAAGTGTCACAACAGAAAAAAGACTAGTATAGTTTTATATTCAGTACTTACAAACTTTACGGTCCTATATTGTTTGTAATGGACTTAAAACATCTTAACTCCTTAGATATACTCTGCAATTTAGGCAGATAGTAGACAAAGAATGTGTTAAGATTAGAAGGTGACTTCAGTTAGTGTAACTATCCAAAGGAAAACAGCTTTTTTTTTTCTACAGCATGACTGGGTTTATTTTATTTTGAATGTCTTTAGCTATGCTCCCTTGAGCTATTTCTTCCAAAAATTTACTGGAGAAGTAAATTAATGGCACTATCATAAATTTAACATAATGTATTCTTATTTCATTTAAATTAATTCTTTGATATAATAGGTTAGTCTAACTTGTCTCTTCCTTTTGGTTGTTATTAGGGTTGGTTTAAATAAAAATGCATACATTTAACCATAAGAAACAACTTCGCTGAATGTCAGGTTCTAATAAACTTAAGAACACCTAAAAGGATCTATTTATGCTGCAAAGAACAGAATATCCATTGTAGAAGTTAGCTCATTTCGAGAAATAACTAGGCTAGCTAAAAGATAAACAATTATATTTTCATTTATTATAAGGGGAAAAACTCACGAAACAGGAACAAGATGTCCAAGCTCAGCTGTGCCACGAAGGAACCATAGAGAGAGAGCGCCTGGGCTGTGGGCCCATTTTTCTCCAGGTCCCAGAAAACCACACACTAACTTCGTCCCACATCTTAAAAGTAATTGATTAACAAAGCTTCCCCATCAATCCATTACTATGTTTTTGGTAGTTTTATGTAAATAAAATATGCTACAATAAACCACAAGCAATAATGTTTATATTTTTGCATAGTTTCGTAAACATTTTCATCTCAGGGAGCATTCTTTGTAGCTTGTTTTATGTTTTACTTTGCTTTGTTTTATCTACCATTGAACTACTTAATAGGTAATTTTAAAGCAAATTTTATCATGTAATTTCATTTATTATTTCTAAAAATAATATGCTTAAAACATAAAAGCCTGGTTTTTGTAATTCCTACTTGTAATCCATGCATTTGGGAAATGCAGTCAGAATAATCAGGAATTCAAAGTCATCTCTGGCTACATAACATCTTTGAAGACAGCCTGGGATATTATACACAAAAGAGAAAAGGAGTGGAAAAACCATAAGATAGACAATAAAAATCATGACAAAATTTTATGATTCAGATATATTTTAAAATCACACTTAGACTTTAGTGTCATAACTATACTTGGGTAGTTTGTCATTTATACTTTTGTAATCAATCTTCCAAATTTAGTATTTAGTTTGTCACTTATATTTCTGCAACAAATCTCCACAAATTTAGTATTTAGTAGCCTAAGCAACAAATATTTCTTGTATCACATTTTCTGAAATTAGTTAATTAGAGGTAGGTCTGGCTCAGAGTATCTTATGATGTTAGCTGTAGCTTCAGTTACCAACATCTTGACTCCAACTAGAGAATCTGCATAAAATTAATCTATCTGCCTCTAATCAACAATCTTCCATTTCTCTAAATGTGAGCTCTTTTGTAGGATCTTTCAGAATGCTGCAATCAAACTAACAAGCAAATCCAGAAAAGGGAGGAGAGAATATAAGAAAGGAGGTAAAGTTAGTGACAATATTAGAGGCCAGTATGTACAAATAATGTGCAATAAATTTATTTGGACAAGAAGTGTCAATGAGTAATATAAAATAAGTAGAATAAGCAATCTAAACTAAGAATCTTTTTGTTGGTGGTATGATTTCTGCAAGGGTTTATAAAGTTTATAAGGGTTTATAAAGATTATAAGATCAACTGGAGCTGTCCCTTCCCAGCTTGCACCCAGAACCCCCTACCCCGCCTCATCCTCCCGTCTTTGGGGTACAAAATCCCACAGCTCAGCCTGTTTGGGCTCTGGGGTCCTGGAATTGAGTGCACCCAGGCCGGTGGGAGGTCCCCTCCTTCATTAGCCTGCCTACAGCAAGGCAGGCCCTTTGTTAGCTAGCTGCTTGGCCTGCAAGGAGACCTGACAGTCTGCCAGAGGATCCATCATTCACTGGGGTGAGTGAGGAGTGAGTGCCTGAACAGGGCAGCTGCCCGGAGAGGGACCACCGACTTTCCCCAATTCTCCCCCCCACCCGCACACTCCCTGCTCTTCCTGCAGGGGTTATTCTCCCCGAATACTGCCTCTCTCTTCTTGTCCCTTCCCAGCTTGCACCCTGAACCCCCACCCCGCCTCATCCTCACGTCTTTGGGGCCACAAAATCCCACAGCTCAGCCTGTTTGGGCTCCCGGGACCTGGAATTGAGTGCACCCAGGCCGGTGGGAGGTCCCCTCCTTCATTAGCCTGCCTCCAGCAAGGCAGGCCCTTTGTTAGCTAGCTGCTTGGCCTGCAAGGAGACCTGACAGTCTGCCAGAGGATCCATCATTCATTGGGGTGAGTTAATTGAATTCATTGGGGGGAATTGAACTTCTAAAAGAAGACCCAAAGGGGATTATTCAGAGGAAGAAATGGGCAGGCGCCAATGCAAGAATTCCTCCAACAATTTGAAAAACAACATGAAAGCACCAGAACCCAACGAAGTTATAACAGGAGGACTTGAACACACTAATCAAGAAGAAGTAGAAAAAATTGACTTTATGAAAGTAATAGAGTCCCTTAAACAGGAGGTGAAAAACTCCCTTAAGGAAATGGACGAGAAGAATAACAAAAAGTTTGAAGAGTTGAGTAAATCCGTAAATGATATCCTAGGAAACCATGAAAAAACAATCAAACAGATAATGGAAACAGTGCAAGACTTGAAAACTGAAATGGAGGCAAGGAAGAAAACAACCAGAGGGCCAGCCGGATATGGAAAATCTATGTAAACGAACAGAGACTACAGAAACAAGCATAACCAACAGAATACAAGAGATAGAAGAAAGAATCTCAGATTCTGAAGATACCATAGAGAAAATAAACGCACTGATCAAAGAAAACAGCAAATCCAACAAATTCTTATCACAAAACATTCAGGAAATCTGGGACACAATAAAAAGACCAAACCTAAGAATAATAGGCATAGAAGAAGAAGAAATACAGTTCAATGGTCCAGAAAATATATTTAATAAAATTATAGAAGAAAACTTCCCCAACCTAAAGAAAGATATTCCTATTAAGGTTCAAGAAGCTTACAGAACACCAAATAGACTGGATCAAAAAAAAAATCCCCTCGCCATATTATAATCAAAACACAAAACATACAGAATAAAGAGGGAATATTAAGAGCTGCAAAGGAATAAGGTCAAGTAACATATAAAGGTAAACCTATCAGACTAACACCTGGCTTCTCTATGGAAACCATGAAAGCCAGAAGGTCCTGGATAGATGTTTTGCAGAAACTAAGAGACCATGGATGCAAGCCCAGATTGCTATACCCAGCCAAGCTTTCATTCACTACAAATGGAGAAAACAAAATATTCCAGGATAAAAACAAATTTAAACAATACGTAGCCACAAATCCAGCCTTACAGAAAGTAATAGAAGGAAATTCACAAACAAAGGAGTCCAGCATTGCCCAAAATAACTCAGACATCTAGCGACCCTTCACCAGCACATCGCAAAGAAAGGAAACACACAATCTCTACTACCAAATAAAAAATGACAACCGGAATTAACACCCACTGGTCATTAATATCGCTTAATATCAATGGACTCAATTCACCTATAAAAAGGCACAGGCTAAGAGATTGGATACGAAAACAGGATCCAACATTCTGCTGTTTACAAGAAACACACCTCAACTACAAAGACAGACATCTACTCAGAGTAAAGGGTTGGGAAAAGGTTTATCAAGCAAATGGACCTAAGAAACAAGCCGGTGTGGCCATACTAATTTCTAACAAAGTTGACTTCAAACTAAAATCAATCAGAAGAGATGGAAAGGGACACTTTATACTCATTACAGGAAAAATCTATCAGAATGAAGTCTCAATCCTGAATATCTATGCCCCTAATACAAAAGCACCCACTTATATAAAAGAAACATTACTAGAACTCAAGGCAGCCATCAAACCAAATACACTGATAGTGGGAGACTTCAACACTCCTCTTTCACCAATGGACAGGTCAATTCGACAGAAACCTAACAGAGAATTAAGAGACTTAATAGAGGTAATGAACCAAATGGACTTAACAGACATCTATAAAACATTCCACCCAAATAGGAAAGAATATACCTTCTTCTCTGCGGCTCATGGAACCTTTTCGAAAATTGACCACATACTTGGTAACAAAGCAAACTTCCACAGTTACAAAAACGTATTAGTAACCACCTGCATCTTATCGGATCACCATGGATTAAAATTAGAATTCAACAACAATGCTACCCCCAGAAAGCCTACAAACTCATGGAAACTGAACAGTCAACTACTGAACCACACCTGGGTCAAGGAAGAAATAAAGAAAGAAATTAAAGTCTTTCTTGAATTTAATGAAAATAAAGACACAACATACTCAAACTTATGGGACACTATGAAAGCAGTGCTAAGAGGAAAATTCATAGCACTAGGTGCCCACTTTAAAAAACGGAGAAAGCACACATTGGAGACTTAACAGCACACCTGAAAACTTTAGAAAAGAAAGAAGCAGACTCACCTAGGAGGAGTAGAAGACTGGAAATTATCAAACTGAGGGCAGAAATCAACAAAATAGAAACACAGAAAACAATCCAAAGAATCAATGAAACAAAAAGCTGGTTCTTGGAGAAAATCAACAAGATTGACAAACCCCTAGCCAAACTAATCAAACAGCAGACAGAGAACACACAAATTAATAAGATCAGAAATGAAAAAGGGGACATAACCACAGACACAGAGGAAATTCAGAGAATCATTAGATCTTACTACAAAAGCCTGTATGCCACAAAATTGAAAAATGTAAAAGAAATGGACACTTTTTTAGACAAGTACCATATACCAAAGTTAAACCAGGACCAGGTAAATGCTCTAAATAGACCTGTTAGTCGCAAAGAATTAGAAACTGTTATCAGAAACCTCCCTACCAAAAAGAGCCCAGGACCTGATGGGTTCAATGCAGAAATCTACCAGAACTTCCAAGAAGACCTAATACCTATACTCCTTAAGGTATTTCATAATATAGAAACAGAACAGTCATTGCCAAATTCCTTTTATGAAGCTACAATTACCCTGATACCTAAACCACACAAAGACTCAACCAAGAAGGAGAACTACAGGCCAATCTCACTTATGAACATCGATGCAAAAATTCTCAATGAAATACTGGCAAACAGAATCCAAGAACACATTAGAAAAATTATCCACTATGATCAAGTAGGCTTCATCCCAGAGATGCAGGGCTGGTTCAACATATGAAAATCTATCAATGTAATCCATCATATAAATAAACTGAAGGAAAAAAAAACATATAATCATCTCATTAGATGCAGAAAAAGCATTTGACAAAATTCAGCACCCCTTTATGATAAAGGTCTTGGAGAGATTAGAGATACAGGGGTCATTCCTAAATATAATAAAGGCTATTTACAGCAAGCCTACAGCTAACATCAAATTAAATGGAGAGAAACTCAAGGCCATCCCATTAATTCAGGAACGTGACAAGGCTGTCCACTCTCTCCTTATCTCTTCAATTTAGTACTTGAAGTTCTAGCAATAGCAATAAGACAAAACAAGGGGATCAAGGGGATTCGAATTGGAAAGGAAGAAGTTAAACCTTCATTATTTGTTGATGATATGATAGTGTACATAAGCGACCCGAAAAACTCCACCAAAGAACTCCTACAGCTGATAAACTCCTTTAGTAGCGTGGCAGGATACAAGATCAACTCCAAAAAATCAGTCGCCCTCCTATATACAAAGGATAAGGAAGCAGAGAAAGAAATCAGAGAAGCATCACCATTCACGATAGCCACAAATAGCATAAAATATCTTGGAGTAACTCTAACCAAGGAAGTGAAAGACCTATTTGACAAGAACTTTAAGTCTTTGAAGAAAGAAATTGAAGAGGACACCAGAAAATGGAAGGATCTCCCTTGCTCTTGGATTGGGAGGATCAACATAGTAAAAATGGCAATACTACCAAAGGCAATCTATAGATTTAATGCAATCCCCTTAAAGATCCCATGAAAATTCTTCACAGATCTTGAGAGGACAATAATCACCTTTATATGGAGGAACAAGAAACCCAGGATAGCCAAAACAATCTTATACAATAAAGGAACTTCTGGAGGCATTACCATCCCTGACTTCAAACTCTATTACAGAGCTACAGTATTGAAAACAGCTTGGTATTGGCATAAAAATAGAGAAGTCGACCAATGGCATCGAATAGAAGACCCAGATCTTAACCCACAAATCTATGAACACCTGATTTTTGATAAAGGAGCTAAAAGCACACAATGGAAGAAAGAAAGCATCTTCAACAAATGGTGCTGGCATAACTGGATGTCAACCTGTAGAAGAATGAAAGTAGATCCGTGTCTATCACCATGCACAAAACTCAAGTCCAAATGGATTAAAGACCTCAATATCAATCTGAACACACTGAAACTGTTAGAGGAGAAAGTGGGAAGTACTCTACAACATTTGGGCACAGGAGACTGCTTCCTACGTATAGCCCCAGCAGCACAGACATTAAGGGCAACATTGAATAAATGGGACCTCCTGAAGCTGAGCAGCTTCTGTAAAGCAAAGGACACTGTCACTAAGACAAAAAGGCAGCCTACTGACTGGGAAAAGATCTTCACCAACCCCGCAACAGACAAAGGCCTGATCTCCAAAATATATAAGGAACTTAAGAGACTAGACTTTAAAATGCTAATTAACCCAATTAAAAAAATGGGGCACTGAACTGAACAGAGAATTCTCAACAGAAGAAGTCTGAATGGCCAAAAGACACTTAAGGGCATGCTCAACCTCCTTAGCAATCAGGGAAATGCAAATCAAAACAATGCTGAGATACCATCTTACACCTGTCAGAATGGCTAAAATCAAAAACACCAATGATAGCCTTTGCTGGAGAGGATGTGGAGTAAGGGGTACACTCATCCATTGCTGGTGGGAATGCAAACTTGTGCAACCACTTTGGAAAGCAGTGTGGAGGTTTCTCAGGAAATTTGGGATCAACCTACCCCAGGACCCAGCAATCCCACTATTGGGAATTTACCCAAGAGATGCCCAATCATACTACAAAAGCATTTGTTCAACTATGTTTATAGCAGCATTATTTGCAATAGCCAGAACCTGGAAACAACCTAGATGCCCTTCAGTGGAAGAATGGATGAAGAAAGTGTGGAATATATACATGCTAGAATACTACTCGGCGGTAAAAAACAATGACATCTTGAATTTTGCATGCAAATGGATGGAAATAGAAAACAGCATCCTGAGCGAGGTAACCCAGGCCCAAAAAGAGGAACATGGGATGTACTCACTCATAATTGGTTTCTAGCCATAAATAAAGGACATCGAGCCTATAATTCGTAAAAAATCCTAGAGAAGCTATATAAGAAGGTGAACCCAAAGAAAAACATATAGTTATCCTCCTGGTTATTGGAAGTAGACAAGATTGCCGGACAAAAAATGGGAACATGGGGGTGGGGTGGGATGGGGGGATGGGGAGAGAAAAGGGTGAAGTGGAGGATGGGAAGAGCTTGGGGGAATAGGATGGTTGGGGTATAGGAAGGGTGGATATGGGAATAAGGAACTATATATCTTAGTTAAGGGAGCCATTCTAGGGCTGGCAGAGACTTGACTCTAGAGGGGTTCCCAGGTGTCCAGGAAGACGACCCCAGCTAGTTCCTAGGGCAGCTGAGGAGAGGGTGCCAGAAATGTCCAGAACCTATTGTCATACTCATGAATATCTTGCATATCACCATAGAACCTTCACCTGGCATTGGATGGAGAAAATGACAGAGCCCCACATAGGAGCACCAGACTGAGCTCTCAAGGTCCTGATGAGGAGCAAAAGGAGGGAGATCATGAACAAGGAAGCCAGGACCGCGAGGAGTGCTTTTACCCATTGAGACGGTGGAACAGATCTAACGGGAGACCACCAAGTCCAGTTGGAATGGGACTGATGGAACAGGGGACCAAACCGGACTCTCTGAATGTGGCTGACGGTGGAGGAGGACTGAGAAACCAAGGACAATGGCAATGAACATGAACCCTACAGCATGGACGGGCTCACTGTGAGCCTTGTCAGTTTGGTTGCTCACCTTCCTGGACTTAGGGGGAGCTGGGAGGACCTTGGACTTAACATAGTGAAGGGAACCCTGATGGCTCTTTGTCTTTGGAGAGGGGTGGATTGGGGGTATGGGTGGAAGGGAGGGGAGGGAAGGGGGAGGAGATGGAAATCTTGAATAAAAAAATGAGAAAAAAAAAACAGATCAACTGGAATCCTTCACTGTGGAGATGTTCATGACCTGGCCCAACATTCAGGGACATAAATGAAATCTCTCGCAGAATTATTTGCCAGATATATCTGTTATGGTATGTTTCAAAAGGAAAAGCCTTTATTCAAGTGCTTAATGCATTATTCAGTTTTCTTGAATTTGTAGGCTTTCTGTAATTTGTGTTGTTTTTGAATTCCAGCTTTAAGCCATGGTGATACAATAAAATCAGGGTTTTATTCCATTTTTTTGTATCTTTTGAGATTTGCTTTGTGACCAATTATGTAGTCAATTTTAGAGAAGGTTCCATGAGGTGCTGAGAATAAGGTATATTCTCTTGTGTTTGGGTGAAATGTTCTACAGATATCTGTTAGGTTCATTTGGGTCGTAATATCTGATAGTTCCCTTATTTACCTGCTTAGTTTTTGTCTGGAAGACTTGTCCATTAGGAATAATGGGGTGTTGAAAACTCCCACTGTTAGTATGTGGGATTCAATGTGTGATTTAGGCTTTAGTTTCTTTTACAAATAAGGATGTCCTTGTATTTGAGGCACAGATATTCAGAATTGAGACCTCATCTTGATGGATTTTTTGATGAATATGAAATGTCCTTCTCCATCTCTTCTGATTAATTTTAATTTGAAGTCTTTTTGGTTAGATATTAGGATAGCTATACCAGCTCGCTTCTTAGGTCCATTAAAAGATATTAGTGACCAGTGATAGTTAATTCCTGTTATTTTTTGCTGGTGGTAGTGGTGGCAAAAGTGTGTGTGTGTATGTTTGTGTATGTGTGTATATGTGTATGTGTGTGTATGTATGTGAGTGAAAGTGTGTGTGTGTGTGTGTGTGTGTGTGTGTGTGTTTGTGTGTGTATGTGTGTGTGTGTAGTGTTTATGTGCTTTCCTACTTTGGGTTTTGTATGTGTGAGATTATCTCTTGTGCATGTTTTGTGGCTGCAGGTAATTTGCTTGATTTGCTTGGATTGGAGTTTTCCTTCAAGTACCTTCTCTAGGACTGGATTTGTGGAAAGACACTAAATTTAAATTTGGCTTTGTCAAGAAATATCTTGATTTCCCTATACATGTTGATTGAAAGTTTTGCTAGTTATAATAATTTGTACTGGCATCCTTGGTCTCTTAGTATCAGCAAAACTTCTGTCCAGACCCTTCTGATTTTTAGGGTTTAAATTGAGAAGTTGGGTGTAATTACGATAGGTCTATTTTTGTATGTTATTTGCCCGTTTTCCTTCTCAACTCAATATTCTATCTTTATTATGTATATTTAGTGTTTTGATTATCATGTGGTGAGTGGAGTTTTAGTGTTCTTTTATGGTTTCTTGTTTTGGTTTTGGTCTAGTCTATTTGTTGTTCTGTAAGCTTCTTGTGCCTTTATAGGCACATCTTTCTTTAGGCTGGGAAACATTTCTTCTACAATTTTGTTTATATATTTGTAATATATTTTCTGTGCCTTTGAGTTAGGATTTTTCCTTCTTCTATTCCTATTATTCTTAAGTTTAGTATATGGTTTCCCTGATTTCCTGGATGATTTGTGTTAGGAATCTTTTAGATTTAACATTTTTTGACTGATGAATTTATTTTCTTTATTGTATCTTCAAGGCCTGAGATTCTGTCTTCCATCTGTTGGTTATACTTTCATCTGTAGCTCCTTTTCACTTATCCAGATTTTCTAGTTTCATAATTCCCTGTTTATGTTCTTTTCACTGCTTCTATTTAAATTTTCAGGTTTTGACCAGTTTGCTTCACCGGATGCATATTGTTTTCGTAGCTTTCTTGGCATCCTTCAAGGGATTTATTTATTTCCTATAATTTTTGTTTATCTTTTCTTCCATTTCTTTAAGGTAATTTCTCATTTACCCTTAAAGGGTCTCTATTAACTTTGTAAGGTGATTTTTAAGATAATTTTATTGTACTTCAGTTGCAGTGGAATTTTCTTGTCTTACTATTATAGAATTTCTGTATTCTGGAGATGCTATATTGCCTTTTCTGTTATTGAATTTGTTCTTACACTGGCATTTAGAAATCCAGATTTGGGATGATTATAATTCTGGATATTGTTTCTCATGATGGTTCTTGTTGATGGGTGTTTTGTTCCTTGTTTTGTTTCCTTTATTGTTTTCTGGCCTAAGTGGCCAAGGTTCCTGGTGACTGGCAGATCTTCAAGACCAATAGGGTGGTGTCTCAGCTGAGGTTAGTAGGGATTTGAGTGCCTAGTCCAGTTTGGCCTCATGGGCCTATGGAGTCTGCTGGAGTTATGGTAGTTGTTGGGCCACAGGAAAGATGATGGGGTTTGGTGGTTGAGTGAGTCTTGGGGAAACAGAAACAAGTGGGTAGTGGCAGTCCTGCTTGTCAGCTGGTCTCATCTGCTTGATAAATGGTAGGGACTGTAACACTGCCAACTTGCAACAAAATTTTATTTCATTTTAATTTTGAAACAAGGTTTAACATTGCAGTTCAACCTATCTGGGAATCTGACACATCAATCTAGTTGCCCTTGAATTCATAGATACCCCACCTCAGCTTCCTTCCTGAGGGCTGGGAATACAATGTGACTCACCATGCTCTGCCTAATTTGACCATTTTTTTTTTTGTTGTGAATGCCAAGCAAGGTATTTCCTAGGTTTATTTTTGGGTGCTTGATATTTGTCAGTGCTTGACAAATATAGACTAAGACAAGTGTCTTAGTGAACTTGTTATCTTCTAACTGTTTATTAGCAGAATGTATCCTTGATGAATATTAGATTCTTGAGGGTTCTCCAACAAGCATTTCTTCTGAGATTAGTGCAATGTTTGTCTTTCCAGTCATGTTTCCTTCCCCTCCCCTTGCATCACTAGTCAAAATGCCCAGTGTATGAGACTATAAGTGGGGAAGGAAGAAACCTGACTAGTTCCTGATTTAAGAAATAATGTTTTTTATTGGAATTTTTGTTCTTTTGATGCCCAATTTCTTGATTTCTTTGTAAATTTTGGAGATCAGACCTCTGATG
This sequence comes from Arvicola amphibius, assembly GCF_903992535.2. Taxonomy (NCBI): domain Eukaryota; kingdom Metazoa; phylum Chordata; class Mammalia; order Rodentia; family Cricetidae; genus Arvicola; species Arvicola amphibius. The sequence goes on from NC_052065.1 coordinate 49,371,317, forward strand.
TGGGGTTAGTGAAGATCTTTTCCCATTCTGTAGGCCGTCGTTTTGTCTTGTTGACCCTGTCCTTTGCTTTACAGAAGCTTTTCAGTTTCAGGAGGTCCCAATTATTAATTGTTTCTCTCAGTGTCTGTGCTGCTGGGGTTATATTAAGGAAGTGGTCTCCTGTACCAATGTGTTCAAGTGTAATTCTCATTTTCTCTTCTATAAGGTTCACTGTGGCTGGCTTTATGTTGAGGTCTTTGACACATTTGGACTTGAGTTTTGTGCATTGTGATAGATATGGTTCTATTTTCATTCTTCTTCATGTTGATATCCAGTTATTCCAGTACCATTTGTTAAATATGCTTCCTTTTTTCTATTTGATATTTTTTGCTTCTTTGTCAAAAATCAGGTGTTCGAAGGAATGTGGATTAATATCCAGCTCTTCTATTTTGTTCCATTGGTCAACCTGTTTGTTCTTATGCCAATACCAGGCTGTTTTCAGTACTGTAGCTCTGTAGTGGAGTTTGAAGTCAGGGATTGTGATGCCTCCAGAAGTTCTTTTATTATATAGGATTGTTTTGGATATCCTGAGTTTTTTGCTTTTCCATATGAAGTTGAGTACCATTCTTTTGAGGTCTGTGAAGTATTTTGCTGGAATTATGATGGGCATTGCATTGAATTTGTATATTGCTTTTGGTAAGATTGCCATTTTTACTATGTTATTTCTGCCTACCCAAAAGCATGGGAAATCTTTCCACTTTCTGGTGTATTCTTCAATTTCTTTCTTTAAAGATTTAAAGTTGTCATACAAATCTTTCACTTGATTGGTTAGAGTTACTCTGAGATATTTATGCTATTTGTGGAAATTGTGAATGGTAGAGAACTCTCAACAGAGGAATCTAAAATGGCTAAAAGACACTTAAGGAAAAAAATAAATAAAAAAAGACACTTAAGGAAATGTTCAACTTCCTTAGTCATCAGAGAAATACAAATCAAAACAATTCTGAGATTCCATCTTACATGTGTAAGAATGGCCAAGATCAAAAACACTGATGACAACTTATGCTGGAGAGGTTCTGGGGAAAAGGGAACACTTCTGCATTGCTGGTGGGAATGCAAGCTGGTATAGCCCTTTTGTGGTGTAGGAGGTCCTTCTGTATTTGTGTTGCTTTCATTGGTTAATCAATAAAGAAACTGCTTAGCCTGATAGGTCAGAACTTAGGTAGGTGGAGAAGCCAGAACTAAATTCTGAGAGGAAAAAAGCAGAGTCAGAGAGACACCATGGTGCCGTCAGAGACAGACTCTTTTCTGGTAGGCCACTGCCATGTGGTGATAGAGATTAATATAAATGGGTTAAATCAAGATGTGAGAATTTTCCAATAAGAGGCTAATGATAATGAGCCAAGCAGTAAATTAATGAATACAATTGCTGTGTGATTATTTCGGGTGTAAGCTAGCCAGGCGGCCAGAACAAGGGGCCCCACTCCTTGTAACACCTTTGGATGTCAGTGTGGTGATTTCTCAGAAATTAGGAAACAACCTTCCTCAAGACCCAGTAATACCACTTTTGGATAGATATCCAAAGGATGGTCAATTGTATCACAAGAACATTTGCTCAACTATGCTCATAGCAGCATTGTTTGCTATAGCCAGAACCTGGAAACAACCTAAATGCCCCTCGACTGAAGAATGAATAAGGAAAATGTGGTACATTTGCACAATGGAATACTACACAGCAGAAAAAAATAATGAAATCTTGAATTTTGCAGGAAAATGGATGGAGCTAGGAAACGTTATTTTGACTGAGGTAACCCAAATACAGAAAGACAATTATCACTTGTACTAACTCATAGGTGGTTTTTAATCATAAAGCAAAGAAAACCAGCCTACAAATCACAATCCCTGAGAACCTAGACAACAATGAAGAACCTAAGAAAGACATACATGGATCTAATCTACATGGGAAGTAGAAAAAGACAAGATCTCCTGAGTAAATTGGGAGCATGGAGACCTTAGGAGAGGGTCAAAGGGGAAGGGAGAAGCAGGGAGGGGAGCGGAGAAAAATGTAGAGCTCGGTAAAAATCAATAAAATAAGAAGAAAAGAAAGAATGTTTTTGAGTTTTCCCATACTTTACTTGTTGCAGATTTTTCTAAAATTGATGACTCTAGTTTTGTGTTTGCTGCTGGTTTGATAGAGGGTCTCTCAATATCTACCTGGTTGTCCTGAAACTAATTATGCAGACCAGAATGACCTTGAATTTTCAGAGGTTCACCAACTTCTGCCTCCCAAGTACTGAGATTAAAAATGTATATCACTATGCCTAACTTGAAATTAACAACATTGAAATGATAGTTTGTGACCAAGTCAAAAAATTAAAATAGAAAAAAATTAAAATAAAAGAATGTACATGTTCAGCAGCTCATTAGAGATGGTTGAGTTGACTCATAACTAGAAATGTATTTGTAATGCAGTTAGTAGCAGAATAAGATAGAAGAAAAGAAGGGGTGTGGAAGAGGGTAAAAACATTCAATATATATCTAATGAGAATGTTAGGAGGTAAGAAAGGAAATGGGTATGGAAGCAATAAGGGTAATATTAATAGTATTTTAATTTATTAGACTTGCTTCTTTAATGAAACTTCCTTTTATGTATCTAAAGAATTATAAGTATTCTTACAGTATTGAATAACAGTATTGAAAACAGCTTGGTATTGGCATAAAAACAGAGAAGTCGACCAATGGAATCGAATATAAGACCCGGATCTTAAACCACAAGCCTATGAACAACTGATTTTTGATAAAGGAGCCAAAAGTACACAATGGAAGAAAAAGGACATCTTCAACAAATGGTGTTGGCATAACTGGATGTCAACCTGTAGAAGAATGAAAGTAGATCTATATCTATCTCCATGCACACAACTCAAGTCCAAATGGATTAAAGACCTCAATATTAATCTGAACACACTGAGCTTGATAGAGGAGAAAGTGGGAAGTACTCTAAAACAAATGGGCACAGGAGACCGTTTCCTACGTATAACCCAAGCAGCACAGACATTAAGGGCAACATTGAATAAATGGGACCTCCTGAAGCTGAGCAGCTTCTGTAAAGCAAAGGACACTGTCACTAAGACACAAAGGCAGCCTACTGACTGGGAAAAGATCTTCACCAACCCTGCAACTGACAAAGGTCTGATCTCTAAAATATATAAGGAATTCAAGAGACTAGACTTTAAAATGCTAATTAACCCAATTAAAAAATGGGGCGCTGAACTGAACAGAGAATTCTCAACAGAAGAAGTTCAAATGTCCAAAAGACACTTAAGGTCATGCTCAACCTCCTTAGCTATCAGGGAAATGCAAATCAAAACAACTTTGAGATACCATCTTACACCTGTCAGATTGGCTAAAATCAAAAACACCAATGATAACCTTTTCTAGAGAGGTTGTGGGGTAAGGGGTACACTCATCCATTGCTGGTGGGAATACACACTTGTGCAACCAGTTTGGAAAGCACTGTGGCGGTTTCTCAGGAAATTCGGGATCAACCTACCCCAGGACCCAGCAATTCCACTCTTGGGAATCTACCCAAGAGATGCCCAATCATACTACAAAAGCATTTGCTCAGCTATGTTTATAGCAGCATTATTTGTAATAGCCAGAACCTGGAAACAACCTAGATGCCCTTCAGTGGAAGAATGGATGAAGAAACTGTGGAATATATACATGTTAGAATACTACTCAGCGGTAAAAAACAATGACATCTTGAATTTTGCATGCAAATGGATGGAAATAGAAAACACTATTCTGAGTGAGGTAACCCAGACCCAAAAAGATGAACATGGGATGTACTCACTCATAATTGGTTTCTAGCCATAATTAAAGGACATCGAGCCTATAATTCGGGATCCTTGAGAAGATAATAAGAAGGTGAACCCCCCCCCCCAATAAAAGACATAGTAATCCTCCTGGATATTGGAAGTAGACACGATCGCCACAGAAAAATTGGGAACTTGAGGGTTGGGCGAGACTGGGCCAAGGGAAGATGGGGAGAGAAAAGCGTGAAGGGGAGAATAGGGGGAGCTCGGAGGAATGGGATGCTTGGGATACAGGAGGGGTGGATATGGGAGCAGGGAAGCATATATCTTAATTAAGGGAGCCATCTGAGGGTTGTCAAGAGACTTGACTCTAGAGGGGTTCCCAGGTTTCCAGGGAGACGCCCCTAGCTAGTTCCTTGGGCAGCTGAGGAGAGGGAGCCTGAAAAGGCCAGTTCCTATAGCCATACTGATGAATTTCTTGCATATCACCATAGAACCTCCACCTGGCGATGGATGAAGAAAAGGACTGAGCCCCAAATTGGAGCACTGGACTGAGCTCCCAAGGTCCTGATGAGGAGCAGAAGGAGAGAGAACATGAGAAAGAAAGTCACGACCGTGAGGGGTGCGTTCACCCATCGAGACAGTGGGACAGAACTAACGGGAGATCACCAACTCCAGTTGGATTGGGACTAATGGAACATGAGACAAAACCAGACTCTCTGAATGTGGCCTAAGGTGGAGGCTGACTGAGAAGCCAAGGACAAAGGCGCTGAGCTTTGACTCTTCTGCATGGACAGGCTATGTGGGAGCCTTCTCAGCTTGGTTGATCACCTTCCTGGACCTGGGGGGAGTTGGGAGGACCTTGGTCTTAACATAGAGTAGGGAACACCAATGGCTCCTTGGCCTGAAGAGGGAGGGGCGGTATGGGTGGAGGGGGGAGGGGAGGGAAGGGGGAAGAAGAGGGGAGGACAGAGCCCCACATAGGAGCACCGAAATGAGCTCCCAAGGTCCTGATGAGGAGCAAAAGGAGGAAGATCAAGGAAATCAGGACCGTGAGGAGTGCGTTTACCCATTGAGATGGTGGGACAGATCTAACGGAAGACCACCAAGTCCAGTTGGAATGGGACTGATGGAACAGGGGACCAAACCGGACTCTCTGAATGTGGCTGACGGTGGAGGAGGACTGAGAAACCAAGGACAACGGCGATGAGCATGAACTCTACAGCATGGATGGCTCACTGTGAGCCTTGTCAGTTTGGTTGCTCACCTTCCTGGACTTAGGGGGAGCTGGGAAGACCTTGGACTTAATATAGTGAAGGGAACCCTGATGGCTCTTTGTCTTGGAGAGGGGAGGAGTGGGGGTATGGGTGGAAGGGAGGGGAGGGAAGGGGGAGGAGGAGGGGAGGAGGTGGAAATTTTTAATAAAAAAATGAGAAAAAAAGAAATAAAATAGAAGATAAAACAACAAAAAAATAAACCAAAAAAAAGAATTATAACCAAGCCAAAGGTCATCAATATTTCCTTTTATGCTATACTGTAAATATTATACAACTTATATTTATCATTCAGATATATGATTCTCACTGATTTATCTATGATCCTCTGTTAAAAACTAATTCACTGTGCTTTATTGGTCTATTATTAGAATTCTACTAAAGTATTTGTGTAATCTTTCACTAGTACTTTACTATATGAATTATTTTAGATTTATAGTAAACCTTGAAGCCATGCAACAGTGGTGCATTGACTTTGTTCTTTTTCAAGATTATGCTAGTTATACTGAGTCTTTTGACTCTATACATATACTTTTAGGATTGCTTTCTTGATTTCTAAAAATAATTTGCTGTGATTTTGAAGGGAATTAAATACAATCAGTAGATTGAGTTGGGAAGAATGGAGATCCTAACAAAAGTCTTCCTGTTTATACACATGGAATTTCTATTGTTTTAGATCTTGAATTTTTCTGCCACAGTTTAGTAATTTTTCCTATAGATTTTGTATGTTTTAATAGAGTCATAGATGAGTACTTAATTTTTGACATTTTTGTATTTTTAAATTTCAACTTTTTATTGCTGACAGATACAAAGAAATTAGATGTTATATTGATTTTGTAAGTTGTAAACATACTATAACAAGTTTTTAAAATAACGTCATTTTCAATATTTTCATGTAAATATTATATGTGCAAATGATAACAATTTTATGAATTCCATTGAATCTATCTTTACTGATTTAATTTCATTATATTATTACATTAGGTAGAGCCTATAACAAGTTCAGATTCTTATTTAATCCAATAATGCATGTGCTTAAAAATATTTTAATACTCTGGTAAGGATGAAATTCTATTAAGTAATCCTATGTACCTATGGAGATTCTACTTCTTTATTTCACTGTGTAATGCCCTTCTGTAACAATGTTTATTACTTAGAAGTGTGTTTTATCTAAAATTGATACAACTATGTTAGCTTTATTTTATGTTCTCTAACATTCATCAGACTAGAATCTAGGATCTAGTAACCACTGAATTCTGTGCTTCATTGATTTCAATGTTTTGTTTTGTTTTGTTTTGTTTTGTTTTGTTTTTGAGACAGGGTTTTTCTGTGTAGCCTTGGCTATCCTGGAACTTACTCTGTAGACCAGGCTGGCCTCAAACTCACGGAGATCTACCTTCATCTGCCTCCCTACTGCTGGGATTAAAGGACACCACCACCCAGATTATTTCAGGGTTTTTTTTGGAGGAGTTGTTTTAGCTTCCATGTATAAGTATGAATTGTATAATATTTGTCTTTTTGTGTCTGACTTAATTCACTTAGTAATACTTTTAACTTCCCTCTATCTTGCTCCAAATGCCAGGATTTGATTCTTTTTTAGTGAGTAATATAACATCCCATTGTGGATACACACCACATTGTGGATACCTGGTGGACAGCAAATGTTGGTTATTATGAATAGCGCTGTAAAAAACAAGCAAGTGAAGATGCCTTTTCACAGAACGTTTTCAATTCCCTTTTTTCTTTTTGCTTAGTTGATTTTGAGCCTCTGTATTGTTTTGCTTTAATGATTTTACACAATGTAAAGGAGTTTCTCTATGTCTACAAAGATTATATAAAATAGAATTACATTTAATTCTAATTTATTTAATAGTATATGTGTCTGTGACGGTCTGTGTACCTGAGTGCAGGTGCCCACAGAGGTCAGAGAAGTACTTCGATTACCTAGACATGGAGATACAGGTGATTGTGAGTTTTCAGAATGGCGCTGGAAGCCACTCGGGTCCTCTGGAAGAGCAGTAAGCACACAGAATAACCTAGCTTTTCTTTAGCTCCTCATTATTGTTTTGATTTGCATTTCCTTGATGATTAATTGAACTGAAATTTCTTTCATAAATTTGCACATTCTCTATTGTATATTCTTTTCTGAGAAAAGTCTACTCAGGTCATCCATCCATTAGACTATCTATGTATTTACTTGATGTTTTATGTACTTATTTAAGTTATTGCATATTTGGGTATTAATCCCTTGACAGAAGAATCATCTGATGTGGCCAGAGAGATGGTTCAGAGGTTAAGAACACTGGATGCTATTCCAGAGGTCCACAGTTCAATTCCCAGCAACCACATACTAACTCACAGTCATCTATAATGGGATCTGATGCCCTCTTCTGGCATAAAGCATCATATATGTATGTATGTATGTATATATATATATATATATATATATATATACCTTAGAAGAATATTTTTTACTTACTATTTGATTTTATTTCTCTCTTTTACTTCCCTACTCTCCTTCCAGTCCCTACTCCTACCTCCCCTCTGTGACACAGCACCTTCTGCCATTCACTCCTCCCCATTTCTATTAAGAAAAAGACAGGCTTCCTATGGATATCAACAAAACACGGCAACTCAATTTGTAGTAAATCTAAGCATCTGGCCCTAACTGCAGTCTGTCCTGCCTATGAAATGTGCTGCTGTAAGGTTAAAACAGAGATTTGGGGAATGGCCAAAATCATAAGACCATGCAATGAGAGCGAGACCACCTCTGACACTGACACTGCTTAATGTGCTAGGACCCAGAGGCTGGATGGTTCAGAGACCTAGGAGAGAACAAAACAAGACTAGAGAAAAGAATGTCCATGTAATATCTAACAACACTCTGCTATTCCAATAGATTGATACTTTGCCTAATAGTCATCAGAGACATTTCATGCAGCAACTGGTCTAAACAGATGCAGCAACCCATAGCCAAACATTAGACCAATCTGGGGAATCGTACTGGAGAGAGGAAGGAGGGACTGTAGGATCCAGATGGGTCAATTACATCACAAGAAAATCTACAGAAACAGCTACCTGGGGCTCATAGGAGCTCACAGAGACAAAACAGAAAATCGGGGAGCCTGCATAGGACTAATCTAGGCATTCTGCATATATGTGACAGTTGTATAGCTTAGTCTACTTGTGGAACACCTAGCAATGGGAGCAGAAACTGTCACTGACTCTTCTTTTGGTTTTGGAAAGCTTATTTCTCATGTCTTTTCTTTAAAATTTCTTTTAAGACAAATGTCACTTTAATGACTTCTTCAACTTTTATGTACCTAAAAAAGTCTCCTTTATTGCCCTTTCCTTTACAATGTTAGTAAATCACCCCCAAACACGCTGTTTGTGTTCATAGAGCTATTTCCTCATAAATGATAATCTGTTGTCAAAAGCCAGAGGTCTTATGTGCTAGAGGTATGAATTGAAGTCAAATCTATGCTTCATATGGTTAGAACTCTGGGTTTAACCTACAGTACTTTTCCTACCAAATAAGAAATACATGACAGGCCGGGCGGTGGTGGAGCACACCTTTAATCCCAGCACTCGGGAGGCAGAGGCAGGCTGATCTCTGAGTTCGAGGCCAGCCTGGTCTACAAGAGCTAGCTCCAGGACAGGCTCTAGAAACTACAGGGAAACCCTGTCTCGAAAAACAAAAACAAAAACAACAACAACAAAAAAAGAAATACATGACAATAAACACCTTGATTATAATATCTCTCAGTGTGGGTTTCTTTTTTTCTTCATACATTTAAAATACCCAGGGTTTCATTAAACTGAATTTTCCTTACTTTCCCAAGTTTTGGCAAACTTTGGCCATTATTTGGTTTTTTTTCTTTCCCATGGTTTATTATTTTTTTATATATTTAAAAATTTCCATCTCCTTCCCTCCTCCTCCCCCTCCCTCCGCTCCTCCTCCCCCTTCCCGCCCCTCCTTCTCCCCCTTCCCTCCCCTTCCCTCCACCCTTACCTCCCCTCCCTCCCTCCAAGGCCAAGGAGCCATCAGGGTTCCCCACTCTATGCTAAGTCCAAGGTCCTCCCAACTCCCCCCAGGTCCAGGAAGGTGATCGACCAAGCTGAGAAGGCTCCCACAGAGCCCGTCCATGCAGAAGAATCAGAGCCCAGCGCCAATGTCCTTTGCTTCTCAGTCAGCCCCCGCTGTTGGCCACATTCAGAGAGACGGGTTTGGTCGCATGATCCATCAGTCCCATTCCAATTGGAGTTGGTGATCTCCCTTTAGTTCTGTATCACGGTCTCCATGAGTGAACGCACCCCTCACAGTCCTGACTTTCTCCCTCATGTTCTTGCTCCTTCTGCTCCTCATCAGGACCTTGGGAGCTCAGTCCAGTGCTCCAATGTGGGGCTCAGTCACCTTCCCCATCTGTCGCCAGCTGGAGGTTACCTCACGGTCCTGACTTTCTTTCTCATGTTCTCTCTCCTTCTGCTCCTCATCAAGACCTTGGGAGCTCAGTCCGGTACTCCAATGTGGGGCTCCGTCATTTTCTTCATCTATAGTCAGGTGGAGGTTCTATGGTGATATGCAAGAAATTCATCAGTATGGCTATAGGAACTGGCCTTTTCAGGCTCCCTCTCCTCAGCTGCCCAAGGAACTAACTGGGGGCGTCTCCCTGGAAACCTGGGAACCCCTCTAGGGTCAAGTCTCTTGACAACCCTCAGGTAGCTCCTTAAATTAAGATATATGCTTCCCTGCTCCCATATCCACCCTTCCTATATCCCAAGCACCCCATTCCTCCGAGCTCCCCACATTATCACCTTCACACTTTTCTCTCCCCATCTTCCCTTGGCCCAGTCTTGCCCAACCCTCAAGTTCCCAATTTTGCCTGGCGATCGTGTCTACTTCCAATATCCAGGAGGATTACTATATCTTTTTTTGGGAGTTCACCTTCTTATTATCTTCTCAAGGATCCCAAATTTATAGGCTCGATATCCTTTAATTATGGCTAGAAGCCGATTATGAGTGAGTACATCCCATGTTCATCTTTTTGGGTCTGGGTTACCTCACTCAGATTAGTGTTTTCTATTTCCATCCATTTGCCTGCAAAACTCAAGATGTCATTGTTTTTTACCGCTGAGTAGTATTCTAGCATGTATATATTCCACAGTTTCTTCATCCATTCTTCCACTGAAGGGCATCTAGGTTGTTTCCAGGATCTGGCTATTACAAATAATGCTGCTATGAACATAGATGAGCATATGCTTTTGTTGTATGATTGGGCATCTCTTGGGTAGATTCCCAATAGTGGAATTGCTGGGTCCTGGGGTAGGTTGATCCCGAATTTCCTGAGAAACCGCCACAGTGCTTTCCAAAGTGGTTGCACAAGTGTGCATTCCCACTAGCAATGGATGAGTGTACCCCTTACCCCACAACCTCTCCAGCAAAGGTTATCATTGGTGTTTTGGATTTTAGCCAATCTGACAGGTGTAAGATGATATCTCAAAGTTGTTTTGATTTGCATTTCCCTGATAGCTAGGGAGGTTGAGCATGACCTTAAGTGTCTTTTGGCCATTCGACCTTCTTCTGTTGAGAATTCTCTGTTCAGTTCAGCGCCCCAATTTTTAATTGGGTTAATTGGCATTTTGCCGTCTAGTCTCTTGAGTTCCTTATATATTTTAGAGATCAGACCTTTGTCAGTTGCAGGGTTGGTGAAGATCTTTTCCCAGTCAGTAGGCTGCCTTTGTGTCTTTGTGACAATGTCCTTTGCTTTACAGAAGCTGCTCAACTTCAGGAGGTCCCATTTATTCAATGTTGCCCTTAAAGTCTGTGCAGCTGGGGTTATGCATAGGAAACGGTTCCCTGTGCCCATTTGTTGTAGAGTACTTCCCACTTTCTCCTCTATCAAGCTCAATGTGTTCAGATTAATATTGAGGTCTTTAATCCATTTGGACTTGAGTTTTGTGCATGGTGATAGACACGGATCTACTTTCATTCTTCTACAGGTTGACATCCAGTTATGCCAGCACCATTTGTTGAAGATGCTTTCTTTCTTCCATTGTGTGCTTTTAGCTCCTTTATCAAAAATCAGGTGTTCGTAGGTTTGTGGTTTAACATCCGGGCCTTCTATACGATTCCATTGGTCAACTTCTCTGTTTTTATGCCAATACCAAGCTGTTTTCAATACTGTAGCTTTGTAATAGAGTTTGAAGTCAGGGATGGTAATGCCTCCAGAAGTACCTTTATTGTATAAGATTTTTTTGGCTATCCTGGGTTTCTTGTTTTTCCATATAAAGTTGATTATTGTCCTCTCAATCTCTGTGAAGAATTTTAATGGGACCTTGATTGGGATTGCATTAAATCTATAGATTGCCTTTGCTAGTATTGCCATTTTTACTATGTTGATCCTCCCAATCCACGAGCAGGGGAGATCCTTCCATTTTCTGGTATCCTCTTCAATTTCTTTCTTCAAAGACTTAAAGTTCTTGTCAAATAAATCCTTCACTTCCTTGGTTAGAGATACTCCCAGATATCTTATGCTATTTGTGGCTATTGTGAAAGGTGATACTTCTCTGATTTCCCTCTCTGCTTCCTTATCCTTTGTGTATAGGAGGGCAACTGAATTTTTGGAGTTGATCTTGTAACCTGCCACGTTACTGAAGGAGTTTATCATCTGTAGGAGTTCTTTGGTGGAGTTTTTGGGGTCGCTTATGTATACTATCATATCATCTGCAAATAATGAAAGTTTAACTTCTTCCTTTCCAAATTGAATCCCCTTGATTCCCTTATGTTGTCTTATTGCTATTGCTAGAACTTCAAGCACTATATTGAAGAGATAAGGAGAGAGTGGACAGCCTTGTCATGTTCCTGAATTTAGTGGGATAGCCTTGAGTTTCTCTCCATTTAATTTGATGTTAGCTGTCGGCTTGCTGTAAATAGCTTTTATTATATTTAGGAATGACCCTTGTATCCCTAATCTCTCCAAAACTTTTATCATAAAAGGGTGCTGAATTTTGTCAAATGCTTTTTCAGCATCTAATGAGATGACCATATGGTTTTTTTCCTTCAGTTTATTTATATGATGGATTACATTGATAGATTTTCGTATGTTGAACCAGCCCTGCATCTCTGGGATGAAGCCTACTTGATCGTAATGGATAATATTTCTAATGTGTTCTTGGATTCAGTTTGCCAGTATTTTATTGAGAATTTTTGCGTCAATGTTCATGAGTGAGATTGGCCTGTAATTCTCTTTCTTGGTTGAGTCTTTGTGTGGTTTAGGTATCAGGGTAACTGTAGCTTCATAGAAGGAATTTGGCAGTGACTCTTGTGTTTCTATATTATGAAATACCTTAAGGAGTATAGGTATTAGGTCTTCTTGGAAGTTCTGGTAGAATTCCGCATTGAAACCATCTGGTCCTCGGCTCTTTTTGGTAGGGAGGCTTCTGATAACAGTTTCTAATTCTTCGCGACTGACAGGACGATTTAGAGCATTTACCTGGTCCTGGTTTAACTTTGGTATATGGTATTTATCTAAAAAACTGTCCATTTCTTTTACATTTTCCAATTTTGTGGCATACAGGCTTTTGTAGTAAGATCTAATGATTCTCTGAATTTCCTCTGTGTCTGTGGTTATGTCCCCCTTTTCATTTCTGATCTTATTAATTTGTGTGTTCTCCCTTTGCCGTTTGATTAGTTTGGCTAAGGGTTTGTCAATCTTGTTGATTTTCTCCAAGAACCAGCTTCTTGTTTCATTGATTCTTTGGATTGTTTTCTGTGTTTCTATTTTGTTGATTTCTGCCCTCAGTTTGATTATTTCCAGTCTTCTACTCCTCCTAGGTGACTCTGCTTCTTTTTTTCCCAGAGCTTTCAGGTCTGCTGTTAAGTCACCAATGAGTGCTTTCTCCGTTTTCTTTAAGTGGGCACTTAGTGCTATGAACTTTCCTCTTAGCACTGCTTTCATTGTGTCCCATAGGTTTGAGTATGTTGTGTCTTTATTTTCATTAAATTCAAGAAAGACTTTAATTTCTTTCTTTATTTCTTCCTTGACTCAGGTGTGGTTCAGTAGTTGACTGTTCTGTTTCCATGAGTTTGTGGGCTTTCTGGGGGTAGCATTGTTGTTGAATTCTAATTTTAATCCATGGTGATCCGATAAGACACAGGTGGTTACTAATATTTTTTTGTAACTGTGGAAGTTTGCTTTGTTACCAAGTATATGGTCAATTTTCGAAAAGGTTCCATGAGCCGCAGAGAAGAAGGTATATTCTTTCCTATTTGGGTGGAATGTTCTATAGATGTCTGTTAAGTCCATTTGGTTCATTACCTCTATTAAGTCTTTCAATTGTCTGTTAGGTTTCTGTCTGATTGACCTGTCCATTGGTGAGAGATGAGTGTTGAAGTCTCCAACTATTAGTGTGTGTGGTTTGATGGCTGCCTTGAGTTCTAGAAGTGTTTCTTTTACATAAGTGGGAGCTTTTATATTAGGGGCATAGATATTCAGGATTGAGACTTCATCCTGATGGATTTTTCCTGTTATGAGTATAAAGTGTCCCTTTCCATCTCTTCTGATTGATTTTAGTTTGAAGTCAACTTTGTTGGAAATTAGTATGGCCACACCCGCTTGTTTCTTAGGTCCATTTGCTTGATAAACCTTTTCCCAACCCTTTACTCTGAGTAGGTGTCTGTCTTTGTGGTTGAGGTGTGTTTCTTGTAAACAGCAAAATGTTGGATTCTGTTTTTGTATCCAGTCTCTTAGCCTGTGCCTTTTTATAGGTGAATTGAGTCCATTGATGTTACGTGATATTAATGACCAGTGGTTGTTAACTTCAGTCATTTTTAGTAGTAGAGTTTGTGTGTTTCCCTTCTTCTAGTTGTGCTGGTGAAGGGTCGCTAGATGCCTGAGTTATTGTCGGCGTTGTTGGACTCCTTGGTTTGTGATTTTCCTTCTATTACTTTCTGTAAGGCTGGATTTGTGGCTGCGTATTGTTTAAATCTGTTTTTGTCCTGGAATATCTTGTTTTCTCCATCAATGGTGAATGCAAGCTTTGCTGGGTATAGTAGTCTAGGCTTGCATCCATGTTCCCTTAGTGTCTTTAGCACATCTATCCAAGCTCTTCTGGCTTTCATGGTTTCCATTGAGAAATCAGGTGTAATTCTGATAGGTTTCCCTTTATATGTTATTTGACCTTTTTCCTTTGCAGCTCTTAATATCTGTTCTTTATTCTGTATGTTTTGTGTTTTGATTATTATATGGCGTGGGGATGCTTTCTTTTGATCCAGTCTATTTGGTGTTCTGTAGGCTTCTTGTACCTTCATAGGAACATCCTTCTTTAGGTTGGGGAAGTTTTCTTCTATAATTTTGTTGAATATGTTTTCTGGGCCTTTGAGTTGTAATTCTTCTCCTTCTTCTACCCCAATTATTCTTAGGTTTGGTCTTTTCATGGTGTCCCAGATTTCCTGAATGTTTTGTGTTAAGAATTTGTTAGATTTGTTTAGATCTTTAATCTGTGAGTTTATTTCCTCTATAGTATCTTCAGAGTCCGAGATTCTTTCTTCCATCTCTTGTATTCGGTTGGAAATACTTGTCTCTGAAGTTTCTGTTCGTTTACTCAGAGTTTCCATTTCCAGTCGTCCCTCAGATTGTGTTTTCTTCAATACCTCCATTTCATTTTTCAGGTCTTGTACTGATTCCCTTACCTGTTTGATTGCTTTTTCTTGTTTTTCTTGGGTATCTTTGAGAGATTTATTTATTTCGTCTACCTTTTTGTTTTTCAACTCCATTTCTTTATGGCAGTTTTTTACCTCCTGTTTAAGGTCCTCTATTATTTTCATAAAGTACTGTTTAAGGTCGGATTCTTCTATATCTTCTGGGGTAGGGTGTTCAATTCTTGTTGTTTCGGGATGTCTGGATTGTGGTGATGTCATGTTGCCTTTCATGTTGTTGGAGGAGCTCCTGCATTGGCGCCTGCCCATCTCTTCCTTCAAAAGGAGCCCGGAGGCGTTTGGTGTCCTAGACCAATCTTTGCTGTGACTAAAACTGGTTGGATCTCCCCTGTGTCAGAGGAGGACCTATTCCTTGCGTCACAATCTGAAGAAGCCCGCACTCCCTTGCAGGAATCCCCAGACCTGCCTGGAGGCCAGAGTCTGATTCCTCTGGGTGGATGGCCTTAGAACAGGAGCAGGACACCAGTTCAGGTGGAACTGAACTGGTGGAATACCACACAGCGAACCTGGCAGCACAATCTGAAGGAGCCCGCACCCCTCCGCAGGAATCCTCAGGGCTGCCTGGAGGCCAGAGTCTGACCCCTTTGGGTGGATGGCCTTAGAACTGGAGCAGGACACCTGAGAATACTAGGGAAAGCTTGGGAGACACAGGGATGGGAGAAACAGACACAAGCCTGCAGAGGGACGTGGGGGTAGGGGGTCTGTGCTCTCTTCCAGGGCAGGTTGCCCCAGGGTCCGCATTCACTTGCCAGTTCAGATGGAATGTCAGTGCACAGGATCAGGGATTCCAGGCAGCCAAGGGACGCAGCCCAGACAAAAGGGCCAAGGTGGGGGCAGGGAGGGATGGAATACCACACAGCGAACCTGGCAACACAATCTGAAGGAGCCCGCACCCCTCCGCAGGAATCCTCAGACCTGCCTGGAGGCCAGAGTCTGACCCCTTTGGGTGGATGGCCTTAGAACTAGAGCAGGACACCTGAGAACAACTAAGAAAATATCACTGGTGCTACTGTGTTGAGAGGTCAGCGAGGTATGAAAGTGCATCTCCAGAAGTCGTCATCAGGACTGCAGTGTCCCAAAGAATGATGGATCCTTTGGCAGACTGTCAGGTCCCCTTGCAGGCCAAGCAGCTCTCAGACAAAGGCCTACCTTGCCCCGGGCAGTCAAATGAAGGAGGGGATCTCCCACCGGCCTGGGTGCACTCAATTCCAGGTCCCCAGAGCCCAAACAGGCTGAGCTGTGGGCTTTTGTGGCCCCAAAGACGGGAGGATGAGGCAGGGGGAGGGGGGAGGATTCTGGGTGCAAGCTGGGAAGGGACAGGAAGAGAGAGGCAGTATCCGGGGAGAATAACCCCTGCAGGAAGAGCAGGAAGTGTGCTGGTGGCAGGGGGAGTTGTGGAGTGTCTGTGGTCCCTCTCCGGGCAGCTGCCGTGGTTCAGGCACTCACTCCTCACTCACCCCAAAGAATGATGGATCCTCTGGAAGACTGTCAGGTCCCCTTGCAGGTCAAGCGGCTCTCAGACAAAGGCCTACCTTGCCCCGGGCAGTCAAATGAAGGAGGGGACCTCCCACCGGCCTGGGTGCACTCAATTCCAGGTCCCCGGAGCCCAAACAGGCTGAGCTGTGGGATTTTGTGGCCCCAAAGACAGGAGGATGAGGCATGGGGGGGGGGAGGATTCTGGGTGCAAGCTGGGAAGGGACAGGAAAAGAGAGGCAGTATCCGGGGAGAATAACCCCTGCAGGAAGAGCAGGAAGTGTGCTGGTGGCAGGGGGATTTGTGGAGTGTCTGTGGTCCCTCTCCGGGCAGCTGCTGCGGTTTGGGCACTCACTCCTCACTCACCTCAAAGAATCCATTATTTGTTTAAATAAGATTTCATAAGTTTTTTCCCTTACTTTTTTTTTTTTGCTTCATCACAATTAAAATACTACTATAAAGAATCGGTTTTCTTCTATTTTCTTTTTCTTTTTTCTTTTTATTTTTATTGAAGGATTACAAATGACATATTTCAAGTTCACTGATTCTCCTATTTGATCAAATATGCTGTGGAAATGCTCTAATCAATTATCCATGTCAGTTACTGTGTTTTTCAGCTACAAACATCTATTTGATTCTTGGTAGCATTTTCCATATTGGAGACTGGAGTCTCCAACTGACTGAGTGATAAGAGGAGTTACCTGATCTTCCAGAGGACTCAGTACCCACATGTTGGCTATCAACTCCTGTCCCAGGGGATTTAATTTCCTCTTCCACTCTCGGTAGTCATTGAGCATGTATGTAGTACACAGACTAGCATGCAGTCAAAACACTCACACATAAAATAAAAATTTTTAAATTAAAAGAGACGTTTTAAATTCCACATCATTTTTACATTAAATGGTAACTTCAGAACATATGCAATTTCTAATGGATATTTTGAAGTATTTGTCAGAGACCTGTCCATTTCTTTTTTAGAAGCTCATTACACATTGCTCCTTGTAGTGTCAGTCTATAGAACTGCATATCTATGCCATTTGTTTTATTTCTTATGTGTAGTAACAATCATCTACACATGCTGGCTCCTCACCAGGTAACACAGGAACCAGCAAATACCTTTAAAAAGTCATATGCTAGACTCCATAAATCTGTTCCTCTCCTTCCCTACAAAATGAATACTCCTGAATAGGGCCTCTTATGAATGTGATGAGCCATTTGACAACAAAAAACATTATATATATATATATATACATATATATATATATATACATATATATATGTATATATATATATATATATATATATATATATATATATATATTCAGAAACCTAAACTACACAGTTTCCATCAGTATCCTCTTAAATGAGGTGAGGCTGAAACCAGTCTCTTGGGAGAGCATCCAAAATCTGTATTAAAAATAGGCTCCACTCTGCCCTTTGCCTTCAAGGATGTGACAAGCATGAGTATTATCTCATAATACTGAACGAGCCATACTAACTGGAATGTAGAATGAATTTTTTCTTCTTGTCTACTCAATATTTCTATTCTTGCTTTTGTGGTTCCCTAGGGCACCATCACTTAATAACTGGATTCTGGATTTCTTAAAAAGGTATCCTGTTGTGTGTGTTATTATTAAAATTGTGATTGGTAGGGGAATGAGGTCTGTGGCTTCCTACCATTTCTTTGTATAGTAGCATTTCACTTGTATTTTAATAAATAAAACTTGCCTGAGGATCAGAAAAGTAAAACAGCCACACTGGCCAGCCTTATAAACCAGGAAACAATCACGCCAACCCCACCTCTTAAAATGTAAATGTATAGGAAAATCCTTTACTTTTGAAGGATAACTTTACCAGATGCAAAATTTTAGGTTTGTAGGTTTTATTTTTCAATGTTTTAAATACTTTATTTTAAGCTGTTCTTACTTGCCTGATTTCTGTCAAGAAATCTAACACAAGATTTATCTTTATTCTATATAATTAAGAAAAATTTTCTTCCTGTCCTCCTTTCTTTTCTTTCTGCTTTTCTTAGGTTGAGAAACTTTTTACAGGAAGATGTGATTTAATCTTATTTCTCTTCAAATTTAGTGATCTCTTGTAGTGGCAACCACTGACACATGAAGTTTAGAATATCTTTGAGTTCAGTAGAGGCTTTCTGTTTTGCTCTGGTTGTAATTCAGGAGTAAGGGCATTGAACACTCAGGGCCACACCAAACTTCCACTGAGTCAGTGGCCTCTGGGTTCTTGTCTCACATATATGATGTTTAGGGACAAAAAGGGTGAGTTTCCAGAAGTTTTGTTATCAATTCATTTATGGAGGTTTAGGAGACAGTGGAAAGAGAGAGCTCCTATTTAGCAGCAGTAGGTCTTTAGGAATGGGACACTATAGAGCTGCTAGTCTGAGGGTTTTAATTTTTTACTTGTACACATTTTAGTTAAAATAGAATTGCATCACTTACCCCTTACCTTTTCTGCATCCGGCCTCTCCAAGATTTCCTCCCATTGACCCCTTCCATTGTCCCAAATGTCTTCCTACTCCCAAATTGAAACCCTCCTTTCTTTTGATTATAATCATTACATACATATGTGTAAATGTATCACATAATACAATCTGCTGAGCCTGTTTTTATTGCTTGTACATATTTGGTTTCCGGGATGACTGATCTTGTTGCATAACCAGTTAAAGGGTTTAGAGTTCATGACCTCTAGACCAACAGCTGTGAAGCCTCCATGGGACTGAATTAAGCCCTCTGTATGTGGGAGACAGCAGTGAAGCTTAAACTATCTGAGGAAACCCTGACAACAGGACCAGAATCCATCCCTGACACATGAGCTAGTTTGTTGGAGCTCATTCCCTATAGTGGGAATGCTCAGTCTTAATAAAGGGGGAGGTACTTGTTCCTGCCTTAACTTAATGTGTCAGACTTTGTTGACCCCCCCATCTGATCCCCTATTCATTGTGTATGAGAGGTGGGCTAGGGGTTAGGTAAGGGGGAATGGAATGAGGGGTAAGAGGGAGAAATGAGGTTGGAATGTAAAATGAAATTAAAAAAATAATAAAGACAATATTTTAATGTAAAAACAGTCATGTTCTTTTTGACTGACCTTTAATTATTACTATATTGCATTATGTTTGCAATCATAAATAAAGTTTAAACATGCACTCATATACAATTATTAATAAAACATAAGGATTTATTTTCCTTTAGTATGAATCAAGGCATTGAATTGAATAGTAGGCAAGTTTTTAATTTAGTGCCTCTTAGTCCCTGAAACTACCTTTCTTTCTGTTATTTGTAAGTCAGAACATATACTCTGTCTACTATTGTTGTCATTTATTATCTTGCTTTAGTTTAATTTCTGATAATAGAGTTTATTCAAGGAAGACAGAAGGGGGTTAGTAATAAGGAGATTCTGCTGCCAAGTCTCCTATTTCTCTCTCTCTCTTTCTCTCTCTCTCTCTCTCTCCCTCTCCCTCTCCCTCCTTCCCTCCCTCCCTCCCTCCCTCCCTCTCTCTCTCTCTCTCTCTCTCTCTCTCTCTCTCTCTCTCTCTCTCTCTCTCTCTCTCTCTCTTTCTGCACTATCATCACAGGATAAACTATGTGTCAGAAATTCTCCATTTTCACTCAAAACAGCAGGTAGATGTGTTCTGCCAGTAGCCACATTCTCTCTTCAGAATTATGAATCACAGTCTTGTAGTAGCAGCTGCTCTAAGAACCTCTAAATGAATTCATTTTACTCTTATCCCTGAGGCTGGAAGGTGTCTACTAAGCTGTTCTTACTATATATTAGAATTTTTTCCTTTTCTTTTAGTAGATAACTAATAATTATATATTTTTTAATCTGTATTCAAATGGTTTCTGTGGTTTCTACTATTGTGGGATAAAGCTCTTGTATCCTATAAGATTTGTCATTTGTATTGATTTAATAAAATGCTGATTGGCATTTTAAAGTCTAGTCTCTTGAGTTCCTTATATATTTTGGAGATCAGACCTTTGTCTGTTGCGGGGTTGGCGAAGATCTTTTCCCAGTAAGTAGGCTGCCTTTTTGTCTTAGTGACAGTGTCCTTTGCTTTACAGAAGCTGCTCAGCTTCAGGAGGTCCCATTTATTCAATGTTGCCCTTAATGTCTGTGCTGCTGGGGTTATACGTAGGAAGTGTTCTCCTGTGCCCATATGTTGTAGAGTACTTCCCACTTTCTCCTCTATCAGGTTCAGTGTGTTCAGATTGATATTGAGGTCTTTAATCCATTTGGACTTGAGTTTTGTGCATGGTGATAGATATGGATCTACTTTCATTCTTCTACAGGTTGACATCCAGTTATGCCAGCACAATTTGTTGAAGATGCCTTCTTTCTTCCATTGTGTACTTTTAGCTCCTTTATCGAAAACCAGGTGTTCATAGGTTTGTGGGTTAAGATCCGGGTCTTCTATTTGATTCCATTGGCCAAACTCTCTGTATTTATGCCAATACTAAGCTGTTTTTATTACTGTAGCTCTGTAATAGAGTTTGAAATCAGGGATGGTAATGCATCCAGAAGTTCCTTTATTGTATAATATTGTTTTGGCTATCCTGGGTTTCTTGTTTTTCCATATAAAGTTGATTATTGTCTTCTCAGGATCTGTGAAGAATTTTGATGGGACCTTGATGGGGATTGCATTGAATCTATAGAATGCTAATTGACCCAATTAAAAAATGGGGTGCTGAACTGAACAGAGAATTCTCAACAGAAGAAGTTTGGATGGCCAAAAGACACTTAAGGTCATGCTCAACCTCCTTAGAGATCAGGGAAATGCAAATCAAAACAACTTTGAGATACCATCTTACACCTGTCAGATTGGCTAAAGTCAAAAACACCACTGATAGCCTTTGCTGGAGAGGTTGTGGAGTAAGGGGAAGACTCATCCATGGTTGGTGGGAATGCACACTTGTGCAACCACTTTGGAAAGCAGTGTGGCAGTTTCTCAGGAAACTGGGAGTCAACCTACCCCAGGCCCCAGCAATTCCACTCTTGGGAATATACCCAAGAGATGTCCAATCATACTACAAAAGCATTTGTTCAACTATGTTTGTAGGAGCGCTATTTGTAATAGCCAGAACCTGGAAACAACCTAGATGGCCTTCAATGGAAGAATGGATGAAGAAAGTGTGGAATATATACATATTAGAGTACTACTCAGCGATACAAAACAATGACATATTGAATTCTGCATGCAAATGGATGGAAATAAAAAACACTATTCTGAGTGATGTAACCCAGAACCAAAATGATGAACATGGTATGTACTCACTCATAAGTGGATTCTAGCCATAAATAAAGGACATTGAGCCTATAATTCGTGATCCTAGGGAAGATAATAAAAAGGTGAACCAAAAAGAAAAACATATATTTATCCTCCTGGATATTGGAAGTAGACAAGATTGCCGGGCAAAAATTGGGAACTTGGGGGCGGGGTGGGATGGGGGCAAGGGGAGATGGGGAGAGAAAAGTCTGAAGGGGAGAATGGGGAGAGCTTGGGGGAATGGGATGGTTGGGATATAGGAAGGGTTGGATATGGGAGCAGGGAAGCATATATCTTAATTAAGGGAGCCATTTTAGGGTTGTCAAGAGACTTGACTCTAGAGGGGTTCCCAGGTATCCAGGGAGATGCCCCCAGCTACTTCCTTGGGCAGCTGAGGAGAGGGAGCCGGAAAAGGCCAGTTCCTATAGCCATACTGATGAATATCTTGCATATCACCATAGAACCTTCATCTGGCGATGGATGGAGATAGAGACAGAGACCCACATTGGAGCACTGGGCTGAGCTCCCAAGGTCCAAATGAGGAGCTGAAGGAGGCAGAACCTGAGTAACGAAGTCAGGACCGTGAGGGGTACACCCACCCACTGAGATGGTGGGGCTGATCTAATCGGAGCTCACCAAGGCCAGCTGGACTGGGACTGAAAAAGCACAGGATAAAACCGGACACCCTGAACATGGTGGACAATGAGGGCTGCTGAGAAGCCAAGGACAATGGCACTGGATTTTGATCCTACTACACATACTGGCTTTGGGGTGAGGCTAGCCTGTTTAGATGCTCACCTTCTTAGACCTGGATGGAGGGGTGAGGAAATTGGACTTCCCACAGGGCAGGGAACCCTTACTGCTCTTTGGGCATGAGAGGGAGGTGGAATGGAAGGGGAAGGGGGAGGTAAATGGGAGGCAGGGAGGAGGCAGAAATTTTTAATAGCAATATAAAAATAAAAGAAAAATGTAGACTTAAATACACAAAAAGAAATAAGCATATATATTTTATTTGTATTTTTTCTTTAAAAATTTTTGTTTTAGACATTTATATATGCATATGATGAATTTCATTTGTAATTTTTGAAAGGAATTTGCTTATAAGTATAGTAAGAAGTCTTAAGTGCAAAAAAAAAAAAAACTGATTGGCCCATAACCAGGCAGGAAGCATAGCAAGGTGACCAGGCTAGGAGAATTCATTTTTTAATGAATTTTCTCTTTATTATTTTCCATAGATTAGGCTATTTATTATTAATAGTCATTTATATCACTGATCCAAATTCTCTGCTTTTCTCATATTTTAAGGCTGTTTCTTTTATGTTCTGCAGTAGCTGATTTAATATTTTTTTTCTAATTTTCCTTATGAATATTTATTGATTTGTAAGTTAATCTGAAGTGAGTTTCTTTTTTATTTTTATTTTAAAATTAAAAATTTCCACCTTCTCCCCTCCTCTCACTTACCTCCCCTCCCCTCCACCCACACCCCCACTCCCTCCCTCTCCAGGCCAAAGAGCAGTCAGGGTTCCCTACACTATGGGAACTCCAAGGTCTTCCCAACTCCACCCAGGTCCAGGAAGGTGAGCATCCAAACTGACAAGGCTCCCACAGAGCCCGTCCATGCAGTAGAATCAAAGCCCAGCGCCACTGTCCTTGGCTTCTCAGTCAGCCTCCACCATTAGCCACATTCAAAGAGTCCGGTTTGATCACATGCTCCATCAGTCCCATTCCAACTGGCCTTGGTGAGATACCATTAGATCTGTCCCACTGTCTCAGTTGGTGAACGCACCCCTTGTGGTCCTGACTTCCTTGCTCATGTTCTCCCTCCTTTTGCTCCTCATTATGACCTTGGGAGCTCAGTCCAGTGCTCCAATGTGGGTCTCTGTCTCTATCTCCATCCACCACCGGTTCTATGGCAATATGCAAGAAAATCATCAGTGTGGCTATAGGACAAGGCCAGGTCAGGCACCCTTTCCTCTGCTGCCCAAAGAACAAGCTGGGGACATCTACTTGGACACCTGGGAACCCCTCTACAGTCAATTCTCTTGCCAACCCTAAAATGGCTCCAGTAATTAAGATATATACTTCCCTGTTCCCATATCTCCCCTCCTCCATTCCCAACCATCCCATTCCCTCAAGCTCTCCCCATCCTCTAATTCTCCCTTCTCTCCCCCAATCTCCCCTTATCCCCACCTCATCCCCATGCCCATGCTCCCAACCCCTGCCCTGCAATTTTGTCAGTTTCCAATATCCAGGAAGATAACAATATGTTATTCTTTGGGTTCACCTTCTTATTTAGCTTCTCTAGGATCACGAATTCTAGGCTCTAGGTCCTTTATTTACGGCTAGAATCAACTTATGAGTGAGTACATACCATATTCCTCTTTTGGGGTCTGGGTTACCTCACTCAGTAAAGAGTTTTCTATTTCCATCCATTTGCATGCAAAATTCAAGATGTCATTGTTTTTTTACAGCTGAGTAGTACTCTAAAGTGTATATGTGCCACATATTCTTTATCCATTCTTCTATTGAGGGGCACCTAGGTTGTTTCCAGGTTCTGGCTATTACAAATAGCGCTCCTACAAACATAGTTGAACAAATGCTTTTGTAGTATGATTGGACATCTCTTGGGTATATTCCCAAGAGTGGAATTGCTGGGGCCTGGGGTAGGTTGACTCCCAGTTTCCTGAGAAACTGCCACACTGCTTTCCAAAGTGGTTGCACAAGTGTGCATTCCCACCAACCATGGATGAGTCTTCCCCTTACTCCACATCCTCTCCAGCAAAGGCTATCAGTGGTGTTTTTGATTTTAGCCATTCTGACAGGTGTAAGATGGTATCTCAATGTTGTTTTGATTTGCATTTCCCTAATCGCTAAGGAGGTTGAGCATGACCTTAAGTGTCTTTTGGCCATTTGAACTTCTTCTGTTGAAAATTCTCTGTTCAGTTCAGTGCCCCATTTTTTTAATTGGGTTAATTAGCATTTTAAAGTCTAGTCTCTTGAGTTCCTTATATATTTTGGAGATCAGACCTTTGTCTGTTGCGGGGTTGGTGAAGATCTTTTCCCAGTCAGTTGGCTGCCTTTTTGTCTTAGTGACAGTGTCCTTTGCTTTACAGAAGCTGCTCAGCTTCAGGAGGTCCCATTTATTCAATGTTGCCCTTAATGTCTGTGCTGCTGGGGTTATACGTAGGAAGTGTTCTCCTGTGCCCAAATGTTGTAGAGTACTTCCCACTTTCTCCTCTAACAGGTTCAGTGTGTTCAGATTGATATTGAGGTCTTTAATCCATTTGGACTTGAGTTTTGTGCATGGTGATAGACACGGAT
The DNA here is from genome assembly GCF_903992535.2 of Arvicola amphibius. NCBI lineage: Eukaryota > Metazoa > Chordata > Mammalia > Rodentia > Cricetidae > Arvicola > Arvicola amphibius. Next base: position 49,396,178 of record NC_052065.1, read on the forward strand.
CTACTTTCATTCTTCTACAGGTTGGCATCCAGTTATGCCAGCACCATTTGTTGAAGATGCCCTCTTTCTTCCATTGTGTACTTTTAGCTCCTTTATCAAAAATCAGGTGTTCATAGTTTTGTGGTTTAATATGTGGGTATTCGATTCGATTCCATTGGTCAACATCCCTGTTTTTATGCCAATACCAAGCTGTTTTTATTACTGTAGCTCTGTAATAGAGTTTGAAGTCAGGGATAGTAATGCCTCCAGAAGTACTTTTATTGTATAGGATTGTTTTGGCTATTCTGTTTTTTTTGTTTTGTTTTTCCATATAAAGTTGATTACTGTTTTCTCAAGGTCTGTGAAGAATTTTCTTGGGGTTTTGATGGGGATTGCATTTTATCTATAGATTGCTTTTGGTAGAATTGCCATTTTTACTAAATTGATCCTCCCAATCTAAGAGCAAGGGAGATTCATCCATTTTCTGGTATCGTCTTCAATTTCTTTCTTCAAAGACTTAAAGTTCTTGTCAAATAAAACTTTCACTTCCTTGGTTAGAATTACCCCAAGATACTTTATACTATTTGTGGCTATCGTGCAAGGTGATGTTTCTCTGATTTCTCTCTCTGCTTCTTTATCCTTTGTGTATAGGAGGGCAACTGATTTTTTAGAGTTGATCTTGTATCCTGCCACTTTGCTAAAGGTGTTTATCACCTATAGAAGTTCTTTGTAGAGTTTTTGGGTCCACTTATGTATACTATCATGTCATCTGCAAATAATGAAAGTTTGACTACTTCCTTTCCAATTCGAATCCCCTTGATCTCCTTATGCTGTCTTATTGCTATTACTAGAACTTCAAGCACTATATTGAAGAGGTATGGAGAGAGTGTACAGCCTTGTCTTGTTCCTCATTTTAGTGGCATGGCTTTGAGTTTCTCTCCATTTAATTTAATGTTAGCTGTAGGCTTGCTGTAAATAGCTTTTATTATATTTAGGAATAAACCTTGTATCCTTAATCTCTCCAAGACCTTTATCATAAAGGGGTGTTGAATTTTGTCAAATGCTTTTTCAGCATCTAATGAAATAATCATATGGGTTTTTTCCCCTTCAGTTTATTTATATGATGGATTACATTGATAGATTTTTATATGTTGAACCAGCCTTGCCTCTCTGGGATGAAGCCTACTTGATCATAATGTATGATTTTTCTAATGTGTTCTTAGATTCGGTTTGCCAGTATTTTATTGAGAATTTTTGCATCGATGTTCATGAGTGATATTGGTCTGTAATTCTCTTTCTTGGTTAAGTCTTTTTTGGTATTGGTATCGGGGTGACTGTAGCTTCATAAAAGGAGTTTGGCAATGACTCTTCTGTTTCTATTTTGTGAAACACATTAAGGAGGATAGGTATTAGCTCCTCTTGGAAGTTCTGGTAGGGTAGAATTCTGCATTGAACCATCTGGTCCAGGGCTTTTTTTTGGGGGGGAGTTTTCTGATGACAGCTTCTAATTCCTCACGACTTAAAGGTCTATTTAAACTGTTCACCTGGTCTTGATTTAATTTTGGTATATTGTACTTATCTAAAAAATGTCCGTTTCTTTCACATTTTCCAATTTTGTGGCATACAGGCCTTTGTAGTAAGATCTAATGATTCTCTGAATTTCCTCTGTGTCTGTGGTTATGTCCCCCTTTTCATTTCTGATCTTGTTAATTTGCATGTTCTCTCTCTGCTGTTTGATTAGTTTGGATAGGGGTTTGTCAATCTTGTTTCATTGATTCTTTGGATTGTTTTCTGTGTTTCTATTTTGTTGATTTCAGCCCTCAGTTTGATTATTTCCAGTATTCTACTCCTCCTGGGTGAATCTGCTTCTTTTTTTTTTCTAGAGCTTTCAGGTGTGCTGTTAAGTCTCTAATATGTGCTTTCTCCATTTTCTTTATGTGGGCACTTAGTACTATGAACTTTCCTCTTAGCACTGCTTTCATAGTGTCCCATAGGTTTGGGTATGATGTGTCTTTGTTTTCATTGGATTCAAGGAAAACTTTAATTTCTTTCTTTATTTCTTCCTTGACCCAGGTGTGGTTCAGTAGTTGACTGTTCAGTTTCCATGAGTTTGTAGGCTTTCTGGGGTTAGAATTGTTGTTGAATTCTAGCTCTATTCCATGGTGATCCAATAGTACACAGGTGGTTACTACAATTTCTTTGTATCGATGGATGCTTGCTTTGTTACCAATTATGTGATCAATTTTTGAAAAGGTTCCATGTGATGCTGAGAAGAAGGTATATTATTTCCTATTTGGGTGGAATGTTCTATAGATGTATGTTAAGTCCATTTGGTTCATTACATCTGATAGTTCTCTTACTGCTCTGCTAAGTTTCTGTCTGGTTGACCTATCCATTGGTGAGAGTGGAGTGTTGAAATCTCCTACTATTAGAGTGTATGGTTTGATGTATGCTTTGAGTTCTAGTAATGTTTCTTTTACATAAGTAGGTGCTTTTATATTAGGGGCATAGATATTCAGGATAGAGACTTCCTCCTGATGAATTGTTCCTGTTTTGAGTATAAAGTGTCCATCTCCATCTCTTCTGATTGATTTTAGTCTGAAATCAATTTTGTTAGATATTAGTATAGCCACACCTACTTGTTTCTTTGGTCCATTTGATTGGAAAACCTTTTCCCAACCCTTTACTCTGAGGTAGTGTCTGTCTTTAAGTTTGAGGTGTGTTTCTTGTAAACAGCAGAATGTTGGCTCCTGATTTCGTATCCATTCTCTTAACCTGTGCTTTTTTATAGGTGAATTGAGTCCATTGATATTAAGTGATATTTAAGACCAGTGGTTATTAATTCCTGTTATTTTTTCTGGTGGTAGAGTTTGTGTGTTTTCCTTCTTAGAGTTGTTCTGGTTGAGGGTTGTCAGATGTTTGTGTTATGGGTGTTGTTGGCTTCCTTGGTTTGTGATTTTCCTTCTAGTATTTTCTGTATGGCTGGGTTTGTGGCAACGTATTGTTTAAATCTGTTTTTGTCCTGGAATATCTTGTTTTCTCCATCGATGGTGAATGCAAGATTTGCTGGATATAGTAGTTTGGGCTTGCATCCATGGTCTCTTAGTGTCTGCAGTACATCTATACAAGATCTTCTGGCTTTCATGGTTTCCATTGAGAAGTCAGGTGTATTCTGATAGGTTTCCCTTTATATGTTAATTGACCGTTTTCCTTTGCAGCTCTTAATATTCTTTCTTTATTTTGTATGTTTTGTGTTTTGATTATTATATGGCAAGGGGATGGCTTTTTTGATCCAGTCTATTCAGTGGTCTGTATGCTTCTTGTACCTTCATAGGAATATCTTTCTTTAGGTTGGGAAAGTTTTCTTCTATAATTTTGTTAAATATATTTTCTGGGCCTTTGAGTTGTGACTCGTCTCGTTCTTCTACTCCTATTATTCTTAGATTTGGTCTTTTCACAGTGTCCCAGATTTCCTGGATGTTTTGTGTTAAGAATTTGTTGGATTTGTTTTGTTCTTTAATCAGTGAGTTTATTTCCTCTGTAGTATCTTCGGTGTCTGAGATTCTTTCTTCTATCTCTTGTATTCTGTTGGTAATACTTGTCTCTGCAGTTCCTGTTCGTTCACCCAGATTTTCCATATCCAGCCTTCCCTTGGTTTGTGTTTTCTTCATTACATCCATTTCATTTTTCAAGTCTTGAACTGTTTCCCTTACCTGTTTGATTGCTTTTTCTTGTTTTTCCTGTTTTTCTTGAGTATCTTTGAGGGATTTATCCATTTCCTCAACCTTTTTGTTTATCATCTGTATTTCTTTATGGCAGTTTTTCACCTCCTGTTTAAGGTCCTTTAATATTTTCATAATGTTCCGTTTAAAGTCTATTTCTTCTATTTCTTCTGTGGTAAGGTGTTCAATTCTTCTTGTTTCGTGGTCCCTGGTTTCTGGTGATGTCATGTTGCCTTTCAGGTTGTTGGAGGAATTCTTGCCTTGGCGCCTGCCCATCTCTTCCTTCAAATGGAGCCAGGAGAGTCTTGGTGTCTTGGTCCAGTGTGCTGTGACTGATTCTCTGGGTGGATCTCCTCAGTGCAGGAGCAGGAGCAGGAGTTGTTCCTGTCCTTCTGGATGAAACTCCTCCACACTGAAACAGGGATACCTAGTATTCCAAGGCCTCCTCAGACACAATGGTGGATGTGGAGGCAGGGCAGGGTCAAGTGGAAAACAGTAGCCCTGCAGCAAGAGCTGGGTTGGGGGGACTGTGCTCTCTTCCAGGACAGTCTGGAGATAGCACAAACTCACCAGTCTGGATGAAACTCCTCAGCACTGAAACAGGGATACCTGGTATTCCAAGGTCACCTTAGACACCAGGTAGGAGAATTCTTGGAAGAGGAGAGGCTCAGTCTATGGTCACCAACCAGAAGCAGAGGAAGCAAGATGAGAATACCTGACTGATAAAAACTGTAGGACCAGGCGGGACAAAATCTTCAGTCTACAAATGGTGCCAATGTGGGACATCAACATCCACATAAAACCTGAGAGAACTTGGAAAGAATTCTAGACAAAAAAGAACAGAGTTAAGCATGGTATTTTGGTAGCAACATTTTCTTGGGTGGACTCTGTTTGCTAGAGGCAAGTATATCTCCTTTAAGAGAGGCTTCCTGCCTCAGTGTTAGTAACAAACACCTCCCAGCTCATTTAAGAGGCTCTGCCACCAAACACTTAAATGGTTTTTAAGAACAACTGCAGGCATGCTTCTTGGTGGTGGCATGGATCTAGAAACTTCACTGAGTTGTGGTAAAAAAAAATGTGGCTCCCACCAGTACCTCTGCCATGAAGCTAGACTCTCAGAAAGCCAAGGAGTGGGAATGATCCAGCAGCCAAAGCATGTTGTCAGAAAAAGGGAGATATACAGTAAAGACATACTCAGATGAAACAAAAACCTCTAAATAGTTTGTAGTGTGTTTGAAAATATATGTAGACTTAGGAGAGAAAAAAAGGATATAGAAACCCCTTTAAAAAAGAAATAGAGTAGTCTGGTATGGTGACAAATGCCTTTAATCTCATCACTAGAGAGGCAGTGGCAGGCAGACCTCTATAAGTTTCAGGCCAGCCTGGTCTATAGACTGAGATCCAGGACATCCAAAGAAAACAAACTCTGTCTCAAAAAATAAAACAAAAATAAAAGAAATAGAGTTTTTAAAAAAGCAATGTAAAAATAGAAAATACACAATCTGGATATTGTATGCTATTATGCTGTCTTTGAATCATTTAGCTGCTGAGAAAGGAGCAACAGCTGCCAAGAGACATTTGATTATAAATTCTCTTGGATTGATCTAATCTATATATTGTGAAAATGCCTTCAATTCAAAATTTAAGTCAAAAGACATGTTACTTTGGAGAACAGGCTTTGCTATTTTTCCACAGGAAATGAGAGGCTGTCAATTAATTCTAGGTTAAGAAAAAACAGTTTTGATAGAGGAAGACCCCGTGAAAAACTACAATAGAAGCAGATGGCACAGATGATAAAATATTTCAGAGCAACTCTCTTGGAGTTTCCTCTGAGTTCTACATTCAGAACAACCTCAAGACTGATGGCTGAGATGATCCAGCCTCACAGAATACTCCAGTCAGGGCTTGACCATAATCTTAAATTTTCTTTGGGACCCCATAAGATTATCAGTGCCCCCAATAATCAGGAAGTAACCTAGAAAACTATACCCACATTCCCAAAAACTGAATTATGGAAGTTTGTCTTTGTTAAGTGTGCTGGTTACAAGTTGTTATCGATAATGGTCAAGGAAAAAGCTAAACAAAGGAGATTAGATTAAGAGCTCTTGTTTTGAAAAGAAAAAAAGAGGAAATGCTGTGGGATAATGCTCTTGTGCCCTGTAAAGATTTGTCAATCATATTGGTTTAATAAAATACTGATTGGCCAATAGTCAGGCAGGAAGTGTAGGCAGGGTGACCAGACTAGGGGAATTCTGGGAAGAAAGAAGGCTCAGTCTGTAGTCACCAGCCAGATGCAGAGGAAACAAGATGAGAATGTCTCACTAATAAAAAGCTGTAGGACCAGGCAGGACAGAGGCTTCCATCTGCATTATACTTTCAGAAAATTATATAAAAATGAATGATAGAGTCTATGTGTTATTATTTTGTTTGAAACTTCCATGCATTATTGGGAAGTTGTTATACCACTTTAACCTTGAATCAAAAATATATGTATCTTAACTAATACTTGATACTCACAATCCTTTTAAATTTAGTCAATCTGATGAGTGTATAATGATGTCTTTTGTAATTTTAATTTGCATTTCCCTAAAGTTGGGCCCAATTTCATATTTTATCATCCCTTATGATATATTTTTAAGTAACATTGTTTAAAAACAAACAGAAAAACAAAAGTTTCTCTCAGTGGTGAAAAATATCGGGCAGTCTACTGGGATTCTCTTCTATTTGTTTGGAATGCTAGTTTTGGATTTTTTGCAGATTATATTTGGCAGTATGCTTGAAAGTGTAAAGGAAATGAACAAACCAAAATATAACTTAAGAGCTTAAAAAAATCATTGGTATCCTGAATCACATTATGTTTAATTGATTTTATCAACAGCTTGGAAATAGATCATATTTAGGAGTTTCCAACATGCTTCATCAACAGACATGATTTTGTTATTGTCCATAGGTTATACTGTTTTGTTTTGTTTTAGTTACCTATGCTCAAAATTGGACTGTTGCCTCAGAGGACTTAAAAAAAACATAATGGTTAGATTTCATCACCTATGAGCTAAAACAAGCAAGAACATAACCTTTGCTTCTATCTTCTAAGGGAAAGTATTGGTACTTTCTAGGAGATTCTATAATGTTAATTCCAGATAGTTCACAATAAGGGACATTATTACTCAAATATATTCCTCTCTCCCTTTTCAGTTTATTTCCTCATTTCTTGGAATCAATCAATCTATTTATTTCTTTCTGTTGTCATTATTTGAAGAGTTTTGGGGGTTTTGTTTGTTTGTTGGGTTTTGTTGTTGTTTTGTTTTTGTTTTTTAAAGGATCTCTTTGTATTACAGCGCAGGCTGTCCTGGATCTCACTCTATAGACCAGGCTGGCCTTGAACTCACAAAGGCCTGCCTGCTTCTGTCTCTCAAGTGCTGGGATTAAGGCATATACCACAAATCCTTGATCCAAACATTTCTTATATCAACTCTTTCTTTAAAACTTTGTTTTGAAAGAAACATAAATAAAGATGGAGTTTTGTTATGTAGCTGTTGTATTTTACTAGGAAATCTGCTAAGTCACAGTAAATAACTCACAGTCATGTGGAAGTTCTGAATATACTTAAGAATATTTAGTACTCAGGTAAAGTTTAAATTTTTTGCTCATCTTAATAAAGCTTGACAGAGCTAAGTCACACAAGAAAAGAACTTGTCATCAGATTTATACCTAGTTCACCATTTCCTTTGAGTATTTTAAAACATGTTTATTAATTTATAAGAAATTCAGATAAAATATTTTGAACATATTTGCCCCTTACTTCTGCCATAACTCTTTCCAGATACACCCTCCTACATCCCCACACATTTTTAACTTTCTGTCTTTTTTTTTTAAAAAAAAACATTTATCAAGGCCAATTTGTGCTGCACATACACTTATGGATGAAGGACCACTCTCTAGGGTATGGTCAACCTACTAGGACCATACTCTTTTTTTTATTAAAGATTTCCATCTCCTCTCCCTTCCCTCTCCTCCCTTCCACCCATACCTCCACCACTCCACCCCTCTCCAAGACAAAGAGCCATCAGGGTTCCCTTCACTATGTTAAGTCCAAGGTCCTCCCAGCCCCCCCTAAGTCCAAGAAGGTGAGCAACCAAACTGACAAGGCTCACAGTGAGCCCGTCCATGCTGTAGAGGTCATGTTCATTGCCGTTGTCCTTGGTTTCTCAGTCCTCCTCCACCATCAGCCACATTCAGAGAGTCCAGTTTGGTCCCCTGTTACATCAGTCCCATTCCAACTGGACTTGGTGGTCTCCCATTAGATCTGTCCCACCGTCTCAATGGGTAAACGCACTCTTCACGGTCCTGACTTCCTTGCTCATAATCTCCCTCCTTTTGCTCCTCAGCGGGACCTTGGGTTCTCAGTCCGGTGCTCCTATGTGGGGCTCTGTCATTTTCTCCATCCAATGCCAGGTGAAGGTTCTATGGTGATATGCAAGATATTCATGAGTATGGCAATAGGATCTGTACATTTCTGGCACCCTCTCCTCAGCTGCCCAAGGACCTAGCTGGGGGCGTCTTCCTAGGACCATACTCTTAAAGAAATGAGTCTCTCTTCCCCCAAGCAACCATAGTTCCTCAATTAGCAATAGGTGTTCATGAGTCTCTCCTTTCTTCATGCTAGAATGTTGACTTACTTGATCTTGTGCATGTCTCATTCAGGCAGCCACAGAAACTGTTAGTTCATGAGTGCATAGGACCTGTAATACTGAGAAGACACTCTTGCTCTCAATCTCCCTAACCTTTGACTCTAACAGTCTTTCTATTCCTACTTCCATAATGGTCCATGAGCCTTAATAGAGGATGGTCATAGAATTGCCCCATTTGTAGATGAGCATACCAATGACATTTACCCCCTGCACTTTGATAAGCTGTGAGTTACTACATTAACCATCATGCATTGTACAATGAATCTTCTCTCATAAAGTCTGAGAGCAAATCTATGGGCATAAATGACAGATTGATACCATGTCCATTTAGCAGAATAATACTAGTCATAATGTCTAAAATTACTAAAACACAGCAAATGCTGTTGAGGAAGAAGGAACTAGGACCTCTCAGGCACTGTTAATGTGAGTGAAAATTGGTGCATCACTGTAGAAATCAGTGTGACAGTTCCTCAAAGAATAGAAAGAGAGATTTCATATGACCTGGATATACCACCTTCTGGACATGTACCCAAAGATCTCTTTTTGACTATAGAGACACATACCCATTTATGTTCACAGCTAATTTGTTCACAAAAACTCAGGCATTTTCATTTTTAGATATTACTGTCAACTTGATACAACCTAGAGTCCCTTAGGATGAGAGAACTTCTTGAAGAAATACCTTGATCAGATTGTTTTGTGGCCTTGTTGATAGATTGTCCCAATTGATGATTGATGTGGAAGAAACTAGTCGACTGTGGGCAGCAAAGGTGGCTGGGACTGTAGAGAAAAACTAGTTGATCAAAAGCCAGTGAATAAGCACTGTATGCAACATTCCTCCATGATTTCTGCTTTTGTTTTGCCCTGAATTCTATCAATGATGGATTTTGACATGAAGGTGTAAGCTGTAATAAACCCTTTGCTTCCCAGGTTGTTTTTAGTCAGAGTATTTTGTCACAGCAACAGAAACCCAAACTGGAACAGACATGGAAACAGCTTAGATGTCCACACATGGATGAATTAATAATGGGAATGTGGTACTATGCCCCCAATGAAATTTTATCAGCTGCAAGGAGAAAATGAAAATTGCAGATAAATAAATGGAACTGAAAAGCACAGTACTGAATGAAAAGAAATACAAACATTGCATATTCTCATTCATATTAGATGGTTAGTATCAAATATTTAGATTTGTGGTTTAACTGGAATACTCATAGAATCCAGGAATCTAGAAAGAACAACTGTCATGGAAGGAGAGAAACTATCTTAAAAGAGTTAGAAATAGGAGGACACGGATGTTGTGAAGGGAAGAGGGAGAATAATGGAGTGGGAGGGATAGGTGTGGACAGGAATAGGCAGATAGGGCAGAGGAACAGGTAGTAAGAGAAATAATAGTAAGAATATTTGAAAAATGTATATGGAAACCTAAGAGAGACAGACAGACAGAGACAGAGAGAGATACAGAGACAGAGGAGATAGAGACACAGAGGCAGAGATAGAGGGATGCACATGTGTGTAAGTAGAAGAGTTTAATAGGAATTACACTAAACAGAGGATAATTCTCCTCCCAGAAGGCATATTTTTTTTTTTTTGGTTTTTCGAGACAGGGTTCCCCTGTAGTTTCTAGAGCCTGTCCTGGAACTAGCTCTTGTAGACCAGGCTGGCCTCGAACTCAGAGATCAGCCTGCCTCTGCCTCCCGAGTTCTGGGATTAAAGGTGTGCGCCACCACCGCCCGGCTAAGGCATATGTTGTTAAACAAACGTCTAGTGCCAGGTGTAGGGTGACTTCCCTTCAGTAGTTGGTCAGAGGTTTCAAGAAGATTCCCTAAACAAACTATTGCTTTTGGTCTTAATTACCTACCAGAATTCAATGATAAGATTCTGTTGCTGAACAACCCATATATGTTGGTCATAGGAAATAGAAAAATAAAATTGTTGCTGAAAAAAAAGCTTCCCTGCAAATAGCCAGTTTTTGTTTGTTTGTTTGTTTGTTTTTCTACCAGAAGGTACTATGTAGACTGTCAGAGGAAAGAAAGGCATCAACAGTCTATCTGCCCTGTGAACCCTGTGAGCTACAATAGGGACCAACATGACAGGATAAGTTCATTGGTATAATAGTGGTGTGGATGTTGTGTGCATGTTAAATCTCTCTAATTGTATTTTACAAGTTTCACAGGAATAAATGCATACCTGGTATTGTAAATCTGTCTAATAACTGTGGTTGGGGAAGCACACAGACCCCTGGGCTAAACTTACTATTATTTTGATGAATTTGTAAGTAATTTTGCATGATCCAGGTGAAACTTTCTATAATTGTGTAATATTTGGTGTTTGAAAATTATGACATTTATTTTCAAACAATTTGCAATTCCTCAACTATCTTAAAATTGATTGTAACTTAAAATTGTATATGGAGTTTAAGTGCTTTTCTTTTTTTAATTGATTTTATTGAGCTATATATTTTTCTCTGCTCCCCTCCTTTTCTTCCTCCTCCCCTTTGACCCTATTCCATGGTCCCTATGCTTCCAATTTACTCAGGAGATCTTGACTTTAACTAATTTCCATGTAGATGAGATCCATGTATGTCTCTCTTAGGGTCCTCATTGTTGTCTAGGTTCTCTGGGATTGTGATTTGTAGGCTGGTTTTCTTTGTTTTATGTCTAAAAGTCACTTATAAGTGAGCATATATGATAATTTCATTCTGGGTCTGGGTTACCTCACCCAATATGATGTTTTCTAGCTCCATCCATTTGCCTGCAAATTTCAATGTGTCATTATTTTTCTCTGCTGTGAAGTACTCTGTTCTGTAAGTGTACCATGTTTTCTTTATCCATTCTACGGTCAAGGGACATTTAGGTTGTTTACGGGTTCTGACTATGACAAACAGTGCTGCTATGAACATAGTTGAGCACATGTCCTTGTGGTACAATTGAGCATCCTTTGGATGTATACCCAAAAGTGGTATTGCTGGGTCTTGAGGAAGGTTGTTTCCTAACTTTCTGACAAATTGCCATACTTATATCCAAAGGGACTATACCAGCTTGCACTCCCACCAGCAATGCAGGAGTGTTCCCTTTACCTCACGTCCTTTCCAGCATAAGTTGTCATTTATGTTTTTGTTCTTGGCCATTCTTACAGGAGTAAGATGGAATCTCAGAGTTGTTTTAATTTCCAAATGGATCAAAGACATCAACATAAAGCCTGCCCCACTGAACCTCATAGAAGAGAAAGTGGGAAATACATTTGAATGCACTGGCACAGGAGGCCACTTCCTAAAGATAACCCCGGTAGCACAGACACTGAGAGAAACAATTAATAAATGAAACCTCCTGAAACTGAAAAATTTCTGTGAAGCAAAAGACATGGTCAGCAAGATAAAATGACAGCTTACAGAATAGGAAAAGATCTTCACCAACCCCCATCAGACAGAAGTCCGATACAAAATATACAAAGAACTCAAGAAATTGGTCATCAAAAGGACAAATAACCCAATTAAAAAATGGAGTACAGACCTAAACAGAGAACTCTCAACAGAGGAATCTAAATGGCTGAAAGACACTTAAGGAAATGTTCAGCATCTTTAGTCCTCAGAGAAATACAAATCAAAACAATTCTGAGATTCCATCTTATACCTATAAGAATGGCCAAGATCAAAAACACTGATGACAACTTATGCTGGAGAGGATGTGGGGTAAAGTGAGCACTCCTGCATTGCTGGTGGGAGTGCAAGCTGGTACAAACACTTTGGAAATCATTATGGTAATTTGTCAGAAAATTAGGAAACAACCTTCCTCAAGACCCAGCAATACTACTTTTGGGTAGATAACCAAACGACGCTCAATCATGCCACAAGGACATGTGCTCAACTATGTTCATAGCAGCATTGTTTGCCATAGCCAGAACCTGGAAACAACCGAAATGCCCCTTGACCAAAGAATGGATAAGGAAAATGTGGTATATTTACTCAATGGAGTACTACACAGCAGAAAAAATTGATGTCTGAAAATTTACAGTCAAATTGATAGGTCTAGACAATATCATATTGAGTGAGGTAACCCAGACCCAGAAAGACAAATATCATAAATACTCACTCAGCCTACAAATTACAATCCCAGAGTGATGTGGGAGAGTCTTCTGTTTGTGTTGATTTCACTCATTAATAAAGAAACTGCCTTGGCCCACTTAATAGGCCTGCCCTTAGGTTCTTGGAGTAGACAGAACAGGAAGAAGGATGTGAGATAGATGTCTCAGTCAGATGCCACGCCTCTCCTAAATGACACAGATGCCATGCCTCTCCTCTCTGAGCCAGACGCAATGAAGCTCTGACCCAAGATTGAGGTATGCTAGAATCTTCCCAGTAAGGCACCACTTCGTGGTGGTACACAGATTATTAGATATGGTTTAGTCAAGATGTGAGTAAGAGGCTGAAACTAATGGCCCAGGCGGTGTTTAAATGAATATAGTTTGTGTGTTGTTATTTCCAGGGCATAAGCTAGACAGGCAGCTGGGAGCTGGGCGGGATGAAAAGCAGGCCTGCCAGCAGTTCTTCACTACACCAGAGAACCAAGACAACAATGAGGACCCTAAGAGTGACATGCATGGATCTAGTCTACATGGGAAGTTTAAAGGAGGTCTCCTGAGTAAATTGGGAGCATGGGAAAGGTTGAAGGGGATGGGAGGAAAAGGGAGGGGAGCAGAGAATAAAAGCTCAATAACATCAATAAAAAAGAAAAAAGAAACACTTGAGACTGTAGGAAATAATGCAGACATATTTTTCTTTACACAATTTCACTCTCTTGTTTATTTCCCACTTGCTTATATTGATACAGTATCTTAAAAAATATAGTGTATAATCACAACAAAAGTATTTACCTTTGCTATAGTCATTAATACTTTTCATATTGTCCTCATTTTCAAGAGTACAAAATGGTATATGTTCTTTCATTCTACCCAGATTCATCACATGTATAAATTTGTATAACCATAAATTCATACTAGGTAGATAGTAATTATCTTGACATAGTTATTTTATTATCATGTCCTTTCCCCTTGCCTTCATTTCTCTATGATAATTTTTGTGATATTCAACAATGACAAACCTGTTTTCCATTCTTTTAACCTTGATATATTAAAACATTTATATAAAGAATGTCCCATAGTCAAATGTGAAAATAGGTTTTTTTTTCCTACCTGGCATAACTTTCTTAACCTTTATACAAATCGTTGTATTTTTTAATTTTATAATAGAATCAGTGGATGATTTATTTTTGAATAATATTTGAACTCTTTAGTTTAGGTTATTATATGTGTTTATTTGAGTGGCTTAGTAATCTATGATGACATCACTAGATTCATATGAAATTCTACTGTATGTTTTATAAGAAACATCTAAAATATTTTATAATTTGAAATTATAATATAATTAATTACATTATTTCTCTCTCTTTCCTTCCTCCAAACTTCACATATACTCTTCCCTGACCTCTTTCAAATTTATTGCCTCTTTAAAAAATAATTGTTGTTTTACATACACATGTACTAAATACATGATTAGTCTGTACAATGTTACTTGTATGCATGTTTTTGATGCTGATTGTTTGATATTTGGAAATAATTGGTTATTATTTTTGACATCCCTTCAGATCAACAAACACTGATTTAATCTTTTATTTTTAATAAACCTTTATGTTATCCAGTGTGAATTTAATAGAAGTGATTACACTACTCAAATCATTTAAGTGTCTTTTACTCCAAACTAATAATGTTGTGACATACAGCCTTTATAAAGATTCTTAGATATGGATGACTTTATTTTCATAGTGCAGATTTTAGAAAGAATAAATTTAACAGATATTGTGTATTATCTAGCAAACTTGTAAACTTTCTCATGATTTCTTTTCAAGCTCCAAAATGAAGCTCAAATCCATAAAGACTCAAATCTATAAAAACTGAAAATAGCACGGTATCCCTTCCATTGCAATCTGTTTCTCACAGCAGTTGACTTCCATATCCACGTATATGAGTTCGAGATAAAGCCTCTCAATGGGAAGTATATCAATGAGTTGGTTTTATTTTGAATCTGTGGTCGTGACTTGTCAAATATCATTATACTCATATACTTCTTCATTTAGGAAAACTCAGGAGTCATACCTTGCTTTGCATTACATTGGAGCTGTTCTGTGTGGAGAAGATCAATTAAAGTGCATTTTTAATTCCCTAAAAGGTGGATATATAATGATATTGATTTTGAGGCATGTAGAGGTACTGTGAATTAAATAACTAATGAGTTTATATGAATTTATGTATTAACAACTGTAATTCTAAAATTCTAAAACAAGAAGTATCAAATTATGAGGATTTATTTAGTCACCATTTTTTAAATAAATTTTATTGAGATAAAGTTATGGTTTAAATATGAATTACCTCCCAAATTTCATGTATTAGAACTTTTGTTTCCAGTTTAAAGGTATTGAAACATGGTGAGACATTTAAACCTTTAAAAGATGGAGGCTAGTGGGATGTAGTTGACTTATAATTGTTCTCATGAATAAATTAATTTACTTTAACAGCGGGGGCTGACTGAGAAGCAAAGGACAATGGCGCTGGGCTCTGATTCTTCTGCATGGACGGGCTCTGTGGGAGCCTTCTCAGCTTGGTCGATCACCTTCCTGGACCTGGGGGGAGTTGGGAGGACCTTGGTCTTAGCATAGAGTAGGGAACCCTGATGGCTCCTTGGCCTTGAGAGGGAGGGAGGGGAGGTATGGGTGGAGGGGAGGGGAGGGAAGGGGGAGAAGGAGGGGAGGGAAGGGGGAGGAGGAGGGAAGGAGATGGAAATTTTTAAATATAAAAAAATAAACCATGAGAAAAAAAACTTTATAATCCATAGTGAAAAAAAAAGAGTGAGTTAAACCTCACAGACTTGATTCATTTTCTGAAAGATCAGGGTGCTATAAAAGCGTTATACTGACCTCTCACTCTTCCTTTCTATCTCTACATGAGACTTCTCTTGTCATGTACCTACATTTCTTTAAAAAATAAAGCAAATGTATGTCTAGGCAGTGAAAACAGAAAGGTGTCCCTAAGAGTGATAGAAGTCTTAAAGGAGGAGAAAGCAGGTAAAGTAATGAGCATAACAGAATACATGTGTCATGCACAAAGAAACAGTCTCTTGGAAAGAAGAAAAAGGTGAAAAGAAAAAGCTTATAATGGAAGGCTGTGTGGATTTAAGAAAACACATAAACAAATCAATCAATAAATCTACTAATTAATTAATTACAATATAGAAAGCCTAAAACAGGGCCGGGCGGTGGTGGCGCATGCCTTTAATCCCAGCACTCGGGAGGCAGAGGCAGGCGGATCTCTGTGAGTTCGAGGCCAGCCTGGTCTACAAGAGCTAGTTCCAGGACAGGCTCTAAAAAAGCTGCAGAGAAACCCTGTCTCGAAAAAAAACCAAAAAAAAATAAAAAAAAAAGAAAGCCTAAAACAGGTCTATTGACAAAGTTCCTATTGACAAAGCTAGTAAAAACAAAACAACACCGAGTGATTCCAAAGTTATGATTAGGTCCATTTACCTAACTGTACCTTATCCATACATTGATGCTTCTTTTGGAGAGTAATGAGGAAATATATTCTGCAAGCTCCAACAATAGCTACCCTTTTCATTGTTCATTTTATTGACATATTTATCCAATAAAATATTTATTTATAACTACAAAAATTGAAGAAAGCATAAATGTACAATTTGGCCTAAGTAATATGCTTATATTATATGAAAATACATTCTTTAGTAGTATGGAAATATAATAACGATAGCACTTCTAGATAATGTTATGTGAGTAATTGTATAATATAGAATGTGACCATATTCACAGAAAGAATATGACAAAAAATAATTAAGTTGAAGTGACATTATTAGCATAGCCTTATCAATATGCCCATTATCTTCATATGAAAAAGAAATTTATGCAGTTATAAATTGGGATAAGGCCATATGAAACCTAGAAGAAGGCAAGGAGAAAAGTATCTGAAGAAATCAGCACAGTCAAAATTTGTTCTTGGACTCATAGTTTTAAAATTACAGAAAACAACTTTTTATTGTTAATGTCATAGAATTGTCAAAATTAATTTCTCAATGTTTTAAAAAAAATTCACACTTTGATCATCTTTCTTCTTCTGTAGCTTCTCTCAGATCTTTCACTCACACAAGTTCTCATTCTTCTTTCTCTTAAAAGCCAAACCAAACAAACAAACAAACACAAAATATGCACACACACAAACTAATAATATAGTTTCCACCCTGTTTTGACCAAATACTCCTGAGCATATGGCTTTTCCTATGGTGTGATTCATATAACTAATTCAAAATACCTAGCAAAGAGAAATGAAATTTATTCCATCCCTAACAAAGAAAAAATTTATTGCTAATGCCATATATTCTTTTGTTACTTTGACACAGTAGTCATGATAGACTTATATAAATAGGCATGATGGTTTGAATAAAAATGTTCCCCATAGGCTCATATATTTGACATTTGGCTCCCAGTTTCATATACTCTCTAGGAAGAACTAAGAGGTATAATCATATCAGAGAAGTTCTGTCCCTGCGGATTGGCATTGAGGTGTCAAAATTCCTAGCCAACTTTGCCACAGCGTCCTCTAATAACAACTTGCTCATTGGAAATGAATTCACAGGTACTTCTCCAGCACCATACCTGCCTGTCTGTTGCCATGCTTTCTACAATGATGATCATGTGCTAACCATCTAAAACTCTAAGTAAACCTCCAATTAGATGCCTCATTTTATACGTTGCCTTGGTAATGGTGCTTCTTCATAGCATTAGAATGGTAAATAAGTCAATATGAAAAAAATACATTGCTAAACTTTATGTATATATTCATGGATATATTATTTTTGATTATTTGGAGCATTATATAAATTTTATATATTCTATATTATCATTAATGTACTGAAATTTAATATGGGAAAATGTGAACACAAATTATTTATAGATTGTAATATAGAATAATTTCTGTTTTATGCTTTGTATTTTGCATATTTCTTACTACTTTGCCCTAAAATGCACATTCTGGTAATTTATTGTAAATATTTAAAATAAACTATTAGTGGGGGCCCAGAAAGCTCAAGATTTATAAATATTTTGGCTATCAATTAGTTAAAACCAGTTTTTCATCATATAAAAATACATCTCAATGATGAAATCAATGACATGAATATAATTTTAAGGAATATGTATATTCATCTAAATGTGAATTGCTTTTAAAATATAGAAGGTCAATTTTACTTTTGTCTTGTTTTTTTTCTTGGCACAGATGAGTAATAAACCATTGGCCTGTCAAGATGTTAGACAAGTACTCAAGTACTCCACCACCAAGTTATATCCTTACCTCAGAGATTATTTAGTCTTAGCAGAAAACTCATTCATATATATATATATATATATATATATATATATATATATGTGTGTGTGTGTGTGTGTGTGTGTGTGTGTGTGTGTATGTGTGTGTAACATATATATGGTAAAGGATTTCCATACTTTTATTGTATTTTATAATAGCACAATATTAATAATATCTAAAATGAAGAGGTTTTGAGTATATACTTTACTATATCAGGCTGCTGTTATCAGAAGAGTAATGTTTAAGGAGCCTTTTAATACTCTAATTCAAAAAATCTATTTGAGGGTGTTTTGCAATTTTAAACTAATTAATACTTTAGTTAAATATCCATATACAACAAAAATGAATTGTTAGCTTTTTCATTACATGTTTCAAATGTTGGGCCACATGGTTTAATTTGTGAATTTCAAATGAAAGTGGAATTACAAAAAGATTCCAAGGTAGTACTAATTTGTAACTCTTTTCAGCCTAAATAAAAGACATCTCCTATGTCTTATAGGGAGTAATCCAAGCCAAACTACCTGACATTTCCACTTAGTCCAAAGAAAAGACTGAAAATGCTGAATTGTCAGTAAAGCTTTGATGTAAATCAGTCATCACAGGAGAGCTGGGGGAGAACATAATGGAACCATCAGCTCATCACAGGGAAGCTTTCTTCTGTTAAAGAAAAAAAACTGTTCTGTCATGCTTCTTCCAAAATAAAGGTTCCGTTAGCCTTATTACTTTAAGATAAATTTATTCTTCAGTCAATATCAAGACAACCAACAACAAAAAACAATTATTGATTTTCCATAATTAAACAGAATTAAAACATGTGGGAAATAAAATATTTCTCTGCTAGTAAAGTTGTGTTTTCAACATTTAAAAAAACATGTTTAAGTTCATAATTATCTCCAATGAATGAAAAGTAAAATAAAGTGGGGGGGGGGGGATGTAGCATAACCTTGAAGTCATTTTCTGGGAAAAACTAAATGCTTATGTTTTCTCTTTTGAAAAACTACTTCCAACAGACTAAATGTCTACATGTTTCCTAAACAAATGTATTCAACAAAGCATCACAGAGATCACTGTAGAGGTTGCTAGAAAAATCAGATGCTCGAGTCTCAACTCTGACTAGCAGAACCAGAACCCACCCTAAAAGTGTCTTAAACATTATACACAAAGACAAGATTTCAATTTGAGGAACTTAAAAGCTTTTCAAAGCAATAAAGAAATTTACTGGTTTTGCTCAAGCTGCTGCAGACAAAAGCATGAGCAAATAGCAACTGGTGAAGAAGTTTCACTTTGCATAAACTCTTTCCAGTTATTTTACCTGTATTTTTGGTGGTTTTGGTAATTGTAGATTTTTTTTATTAGTCAAAAAGGAAAAAAGTCAATGTTTTGCCCAACTCTTCACACAATGAAGATGCTTTTTTGCCTAAAAGATATTGTGTCAGGCCAAGCATGGTGGCACACATCTTTAATCTCAGTACTCTAAATAGAGAGGCAGGTGATTTTCTTGGAGTTCAAGGCCAGGCTGGTCTATATACCTAGTTCTAGACCTGCCATGAGGCTACTCAGCTAGGGAGCTCTTTCTCAACAAACCAACAAATCTAATAAACAAAAGGACATTTTATTATCAAGGTGTGTTCAGATGTAAATGATGAAATTCCCAGTAGGAATGGCTGAAACAAAAGGAAAAAGCATAAAGTGCCTATCCATCTCTTCCTCCCTCCATCCATCCATCCCTCCGTCCCTCCTTCCCTCCATCCCTTGTTGCCTCCCTTCCTTCCTCCCTCTATCCCCTTTTCCTGTTCTCTTTTCCTCCTCTCCCTCATTCAGTAGCCAAAAATGGTCTCAGTTTTCTTAATCCTACTAAATAAACCATATTCAGAATAAGGACAGGAAAGCTACACAAAAACAATCATAATATTCTTTAGTGACCAGTCTACACATGACAAAATAATAACTAGCAAAGAAGACATAAAATTTCCAGGATAGTGGTTTCAACTTGGAAGAAGGCAAGAGATCCAAATGTATTGTGATAGCATTATAATAAATATAAATAATTTTATTTCTCTTTAAATTTCTTATGTGCAAAATTACATATGTTATACATCAAAATAAAGAGAAAATAAATTTTCTGGGCAGTGGTGGCGCACGCCTTTAATCGCAGCACTCGGGAGGCAGAGGCAGTTGGAGTTAGAGGCAAGCCTGGTCTATAAGAGCTTGTTCCAGGATAGGCAGCAAAGCTGCACAGAGAAATTCTATCTTGAAAAAGTAAAAGACAACAATAAAAAACAGAGAAAATCAATTAAGATTCAAAACTATTTTTCTTTATAGCTGAGTAATATATATATATATATACATACATACATATATGTATGTATATATTCACTATCAAATCAGTTGTTAATGAGTATTATGGGTATTTCTTTGTTATTTTGGATAAAAGAGCCATAAGTATGAATATCTTTTTGCTAGGACATGGAGACAATGAGTGGTATGGAAATTCTATTTTTTTATTTGAGAAAACACCATACTGGTACTATAATGTACTAGTTTTCATTCCAATGAACAATAAAGAGGAGTTCCTTTTTAAGAACCTTGAGTATTCCTTAATGGAGACTGAAACTTAATGTAGATGTTAACACTACCTCCTTTTCTACCTAAACCTACCAAAGAGAAAAACTGAGGTAGTAGCATGTGAGTAGAGATGCCAAATAGAGAGGAAGAGAAGAGTTACCTAAAGACCAATATCAAGAGGATCACATTTCATACAAGATTCTGGGAATCCTGAAATCATTTAGTGAGTTATTTGATGTTTCCTAAGATTATTAAATATAATGAACTGTCAGTTGTACTGATCTCATATATATGGTCAATATCTTCTTTTAATTCATGTGACATCCAAACACATCAGAAAAGAAAAATAGTCTTTACACATATTACAAATTGCATCTAAAGGATTTCTTGCTATGACTTCACCCACATTCTGCCTTGATGCCTTTGCAGATAGTAAATGATTCTCCAACATCTTTGGGCCTGAGTAAATTGTTAAATGCCTTTTGATCTATGGTTCCAGTACCTGCACATTTCAGCACTTCCTGAATTAATGTTCAAGTTGAACATTGATCTTCTCATCATTCAGGGAAAGCTGCTTTGCAGTCTGCCTCTACCTTAAATCCTCAACCTCATCATCTATATTGGCTGGGAGCCTGCTTCATATTGGAACTAGAAATAGCTATTATATACAAAGTCCTACATTAGAAAGATCACAAGTTGGCTGCAGATCAGCATTCTCATTAGGAGACCAAGCTCTTTGGATAAATTTGTCACAATGGCTTTGTCTTTAAGCTAGCTCCTTTTCATGCTCATATATTTTGGAATCCTCATATGTAATCGACCAAGACTTAGGCTCAAATCATATTGAGTGAGTAGAATCATACTCTTTTGTAATTACTGTTCTTTTTTGAGTGTTAGCCAGATCTATTCATTTACGCCTCCCCCCATACCCGCAGGAAGGAGCCACAATTGAGCCGGTGTCCATAAATACAAAGAGTCTGGGATGCTTGGGTGGAAGAATTACTTTAGCCCCTGGCATCCATATATATAAAGAGTCTGGAATGTTTAGAAGTTCCATCTTATGCTCCCTCCCCTGGGAGATGCCTCAGTCCAGACTCCATCTCTGAGAATGCCTGCCAAACAATGACCCCTCCCCAGAGATGCTCAAAACCATTCCCATAGGGTATTTAAACCTGCTCCCCAGAGAACAAACATGTGGGGTTTTGACCTTCCCTCACCATTCCTCTCTCTAAGGAGCATTGGAATCCATTAAACCTGGGCTTTTTCTAATTTGGTTTGATTTGGTCTGATTTGGATTATTGCATCAGCAGAGAGGTTTTTGGGGGTATACTTTTCACAACCATTTTTGGGAATTAGGACATAGTTTTCTCCAAACTGCTTCCTGCATTTTATTGAGTAAAATATTTTCAGGTTTTATGGAGACCTTTCAGGGGCTCTTGTTCCATCAAACCACATTAGCCTGGAAGGTATCCACAGGTTCGCATGTTCTATGAAAACAAATGCAGAATCTCTTTTTCAAAGTAACATATCCTTAGACTCAAATATTTTAGTCAAGATACCTTTGTGTTGCTTTAGCTTAGCAACCCTCACAATCAAATGTCTCTCTGCAGTTAGCTTATTAACAGTCAAAAATTCAAAGAAAAAACAATAATACACATATTCCAGAATCTTTGTGTGTATTCCATCTTTATGTGAGACTTGATTTTTAACTCTATTACTTTTTAATATCTATTTTAGTACCTTTAGTCCTTTATGCTATAACTGTCTGTACTCTTTCTTCTCTTTCTCTGCTAAACCCATGTACAATTATCCAACATTGTGACCCATTTAGAGGTATTTTTTAAAAATATTTATTTATTTATTATGTATACAATATTCTCTCTGTATATATGCCTGAAGGTCAGAAGAGGATACCAGACCCCATTACAGATGGTTGTGAGCCACCATGTGGTTGCTGGGAATTGAACTCAAGACCTTTGGAAAAGCAGGCAATGCTCTTAACCTCTGAGCCATCTCTCCAGCCCCTAGAGGTCTTTGTTGTCAGAATCTGTCTTTACTGTGTATCTGTAATGCTTTTTTGACCAGGAGAACTTTTAAGAATGCTAAGCAGCATGGCTAAGCCTAACCCTATGCCTCATCCAACATGGCAGAGGTATGTTTACTGTCATCCCTGTGAGCTATGCTCACTGCCCCAGCTCCAGGGATGCAGTAGATCTATTAAGCAACTTGTAGCATTCTGCTCACAAACCTCATTTACATGTTCTGTAGCAGGACCTCCCAAAAGAGACAGAGCCATTAGTGCCACCAGTATGAACCGGGAAGCCATTTCTTTTTTTTTTAATTTTTCCATTAAAAAATTTACACTTCCTCCCCTCTTCCCACTCCCCTCTCGCTCCCCAGCTCACCCTTCTCCTCCCCCCACTGCTTGAGAAAGGACAGGGAACCCTGCTCTGTGGGAAGTCCAAAGCCCTCCCCCCTACATCCAGGCCTAGGAAGCTGTGCATCCATATAGACTAGGGTCCCAAAAAGCCAGAACATGCCGTAAAAACAAGACCCAGTGCCTTTATCAATGGTTTCTCAGTCAGCCCCCATTGTCAGCCACAATCAGAGAGTATGGTTTGATCACAGGCTCGTTCAGTCCCAGTCCAGCTGGATTTGGTGAGCTCCCATTAGAAAAAGCACACTGTCTTACTGCTCAGACCAACCCCTTGCGGTCCTGACTCAGGAAGCCATTTCTTCTTTTTAAAAAAAAAATTATTATTAAAAATTTCCACCTCCTCCCCACCTCCCATTTCCCTCTCCATCCCCCCACTCCCCTCCCCATCCCTCTCCAGTCCAAAGAGCAGTCATGGTTCCCTGCCCTGTGCAAAGCCCAAGGTCCTCCCCCCTCCATCCAGGTTCAAGAAGGTACGCATCTAAACAGACTAGGCTCCCACAAAGCCAGTACATGCAGTAGGATCAAAACCCAGTACCATTGTCCTTGGTTTCTGAGTCACCTCTCATTGTCTGCCACGTTCAGAGAGTCCGGTTTGATCCCATGCTTTTTCAGTCCCAGTCGAGCTGGCCTTGGTGAGCTCCCATTAGATCAGCCACACTGTCTCAGTGGGTGGGCACACCCCTAGCAGTCCTGACTTCCTTGCTCATGTTCTCCCTCCTTCAGCTCCTCATTTGTGCCTTGGGAGCTCAGTCCAGCGCTCCAATGTGGGTCTTTGTCTCTATCTCCATCCATAGCCAGATGAAGCTTCTATGGTGATATGCAAGATATTCATTAGTATGGCTATAGCAAAGGGCCATTTCAGGCTCCCTCTCCTCAGCTGCCCAAGGAACTAGCTGGGGACATCTCCATGCATATAGTTATCCTCCTGGATATTGGAAGTAGACTATATTGCCAGGCAAAAATTGGCATGTGTGGGGTGGGGGTAAGGGGAGATGGGGAGATGGAAAGAGAAAAGTGAGGAAGGGAGGATGGAAGACCTTGGAGGAATGGGATGGTTGGGATGGAGGAAGGGTGGATAGGGGAGCAAGGAAGAAGATATCTTAATTAAGGGAGCCATTTTAGGGTTGGCAAGAGACTTGACTCTACGAAGCCATTTCTTAAAGAAGCCACACCTCTGCTTGCAGCCAGCAAACAGAGCTAATCTGAAAAACTACAGCCTCAATTGAGTCCTATTTTTATGGGTCTAGAAGCCCTGTTTTAAAGCTTTCTTAGGCTTCATGTGGATGAACATATATTGCAGAACATTAGGTGCCATTATGTAAGCAGAGACTGTGATTTGTTTCCCAGTGAATTTTTGGGTCCTGTGACTGGGAAACAAGGCACAGTCTCTGCTTATGGGAATCCATACTATGTAGTTTTAAATGAGTTAAGTATTTTGACAATTATTTAAACACAGTGTTTTTCAACTTTTTGAAGGTTGTGACCCTTTAATACAGTTATTCATGTTGTGGTGACCCCCAAAGCCTTAACTTTTCTTTTACTGCTTCATTACTTTACTTTTACTATTGTTATGAATCATGTAAAGATCTGATATGAAGGATGCCTACTATGTGACCCCCAAACGGGTCACAAACCACAGGTTAAGAACCACTGTTTTAACATATTTAAGTACTTTTTACTAGGCTACTGTTTCCTCTCATTTTTCAAATTAAAATCATTCCCTGATGAGTCTCTTTATCATTACTGTAATAATAATAATGTGATGTTTATAGTCTTAAATTTTCAGTGAAATTTAGAAGTTATGCATTTTAAAGCATTATTTCTCCAATTGGGGACTCAAGACTCATTAAACCAAGATTTGGAGACAGATGTTAAAGAAATAAAATAACCAATGTTTCTAAGAAAATTGATTCAGATATTTCATGATGCACATTAACTTGATATAAACACCCCCCCTGCCCACTGTTTTTACATTAGAAGGCCATGAGAATTACAATAGAGCAAAATAAATTTCCTAGTGGCAATTTTAAGAAAGTGAAATGATAATATACCAAATAAAAATATTGTAACCAATACAGGTGATAACTTATATATACACACACACATATATATATATATATATATATATATATATATATATATATATATATATATATATATATATAAAAGATGAAAATAAATCAAAGAGCAAGAAAGAAATTAAATAAGCAAAGAAAACTTGCAAATAACTAAATGGGTCATAGGAATGGTCAATTTCATTAGTCATTAAAGAAATACAAATGAAAATTGAGTTGAGATTTGATTCTTTTATTACTTGCTTTTCTCATTGTATTACAAGTATCTGGAAAAAGGAATAGTACCTATTCGTTTGTGCCTACAGTTTAAGGTTAATAAGGGATAATGTCAATTATGTCAAAAAGAGATTGCAATTTGGTAGTATGATTTAGCAAGTTACATTGTGTCTGTAGTCAGGAACTCTAGTTCTCAGTTTCCTTTATCCATTCTTTTTTTTCTCACAAGTTTACTTTATTAGCTTCTCTTACCGAATTTCAGTAACACTAAACACTAAATAAAATAAATATAAAATAGATTCCTTAAAATAAAAACGAGGTCAATATCTGAGGCTGAATTTGCCCATTATATTCTCTAAGGCAAGATAACTAAAATATAATGACTGAAATTACATGTTTTGCTTTATCAAATAGAGATTACTAATAAATATGTGCTCTGTTATCATGAAAGACATTGTAAGCATCATTCTTACCATCTATATTTAGAAGAACCACACAGCTCAAAAATAGTTGGGTAGAAAACGTGAATATTTCTAACAATAACTTACCTGTAACTCCTCTGAGCCAAACCAGCAACTATATATCATCATTGTAGCTTCCTGTTTTACATTATGACTATATAGACTAAACAAATGCAACCCCTAGTATATTGTATGTAATATCTAGTAGCTGTATAATGTTATAATTCCCACCACCACAATGAAAATGTTATAGCAAATTTACCCCACTGTTTTATTTGGAATTTACAGCTATCATATCTATACTTAAATTACAGCATTATAAATACATCTACACATCCACACTCCCCATTAAATTTGCCATTTATTATCAACTTTGCTCTCCTCATCTTCTTCCTCATCTAATAACTGTGTCTTGTGCTCAGCACTCTGGTAATCAGATTGCAATGAAATGTATACACAAATATGTTTTCATTCTCAGTTACAATATTTATATCTACTTTACCTTTCATGATAACTAAGAAAAACTATAACTACATATTCTTCAACTCCATCAAAGACTCCAGAAAGATATAATATTATATAAGTTAATAGGAAGTGCATTGTAAGCAACTTCCAAAACTCTATAAATGACAGAGACATCTCGTGGCTCAGACAGTCATCCAAAGTTCTGTGTTGTTGGGGCCTCCAATCTTCAGCCCACAGGCACATAGTGTCCAAAGACTTTTCCATGAAGCAGGAAATTTAAATATCTGTTCTGCAAAGTACATCAGTTGCTTTCTTCTGTATCCTGTAGAATGTCTGGCAGAATCTTTCATGAAACAGGAACCCCAAAGGATCATCTCATCTTTAGGCAAGGTCACCAGTCATTTCTCTGTGATTTCTGCATGTCCAGTTCATCAAGCAGTCCAGGCAAGAGCAGTTTCTTGCCCAAATGGTTAACAAACTCCATAAGGAGCCTCTTTGATGCTCATCTTCCTCTTTAAGTAATTGGTGCTGCCAGAAGCAGATGTGTCTCACTGCCATGAAAAGTCTTAAGCTATTAAAATTTTAAATGCCATATTCTGAAGGTCTATGAAAGATTTGAAGAATACCTATCGAATGGAAATGTATCTCTATGTATCTAGAAAACCTAAGATGACTAGAAGCTTGACTATTATAGATGATTATCTATTAACCTGTATTTCTTAATAATACATTACATTTTTAAATGAGCTGCACAAGCACAATACCTTAGTTAAGAGCAGAAATATACATAGACACAGTATAACAAAATTTACTTTAAATTTTTATCAATAAACCAAGATCCTACCAATGAAAATCTCTATAGCATATCCCCCCTTTAAATGTAAACAAACATTTATAAACATCATTTAAGGAATTTGGGTACAGTTCTCTTCAAACTGCTTCCTGCTTTTGTTGGGTGAAGTAATTTTTTGAGGTGTTCAAATTAACTTTTCTGGGGTCTTAGTCCATCAAACCACATTAGTCTGGAAGGATTCCACAGGTACTCATCCTCTGTGGAAACAAAAGAAAAACCTCTTTACCAAAGCACCATATCATATCCTTAGATCCATATTTTAAAGACAAAATACCTTTAAATTATATATGTTTGTTACTTAGCTCCTTCACAGTCAAGAGAATCAAAGAAAACACAATAATATACATAATCAAAACTGTGTATTTTCCATCTTTATGTGGCTTATTTTTTACCCTATGTTTAATATTTATTTTATTATCTTTACTCCTTTATTCTGTGGCTGTCTATCTTTTTAAAGACTTTGGGTTTTTCTAAACCATTTGCTTAATATCTATATAAGGTCTGAGAAAGCTAAAGAAAAAAAAGAAGAAGAAGAAACATGGCTTCTTTAAGCATTACTGGCTTAGAATAAGCCCTGTTACAGTTCAAGCATCAGCATTCTGAATCTCTGGGCTGTTGAATGCAGAGCTTTAGGCTTTGCTTTTACAGACCAGAGAAGGGGGCAGGAACAGTCTATAAAGCAGCACAGAGGACCCAACTGTAGCCTAGCAGTCTAAAATTTGCTTATAGGATTAGGAAAGGCTAAAAGATATACAGTAACAGAGATCTCTCCAGAGAAAAACCTCTAAACAGTTATAGTGTTTTAACAAGGTACTTAAGAAAGAAAGAATATGGGTACAGAGACAATCATATAAAAATAAATAATTAAAAAATAATAGTCTTTAAAGAGGGGGGCAAAAAAAAAAGGAAAAAGATGTTTGAACTTTGCCAAGACAAGATAGGATAGTCCTTCAAGATTCCTGCTTCACACAAGAATCTGCCAGATATTCTGCAGGACACAGATAAAAATGACTGATGAACATTGCCAATATAAGATAAAACAGTATTTCAAATTTACTGCCCCACTGAAAAATCTGCCAGATATTCTAGGCCTATAGGTACAAAAATAGATGCCCTAACATTGCAGAGGAACTATGAATTATCTGTTGTTAGGTAATATTACATCCTTCTAGAGTCTTTGATAGAGTCAAAGACTAAATAGTTATAGTTTTCCTTAGTTATTATAAAAAGTAAATTAGGTGTAAAAAATTGGAATCAGTAAGTTAAGATAGATAATGGAGCATTTTCTTTGAATTTGCTAAATACAAATGAACTGAATATTGTAATTGTGATTCTTACTTTATAATTGTTTTGTTGTATGTAGTTTTACTTTGTTAAAGTTAAATCCTTTCACTTTTGTTTAGACAAAAGAGGGAAATATTGTGGAATATTAGTTGAAGATGTGTTACATTTGTTTATACCATGCAATATTTATTTAGTGATATAAAAATGTGTTGCATTCTCTTATATTGTATTTGTTTAATTATGAAGCAGTGTTACTTTGCCTGTCTAAAATACCGTATTGGTCTAATAAAGAAATGAACAGCCAATAACTAGGCAGGAGATAGATATAGATGCAGCTAGCTGGCAGGCAGAGAGAATAAATAAGAAAAGAAGAAGAGAGAAGAAGAAGTGAGAAAAGGAGAAGAGAATGCTAGGGGCAAGCCATCCATCCACACAACAGTCATGGAGTAAGGAGAGAAAGGTATGTAATATAGAAAGAGATAAAAGCCTAGAGGCACAAAATAGGATAATTCATTGTAGAAAAGCTGGATAGAAATATGCTAAGAATAAGTCCAGTCATTTATAAGTAAGAATAAGTTTCCATGCATTTATTTAGGAGCTAGATGGAGGGCTCCTCAAAAGTAAAAAAAAAGCAAAAGCAAAAACCAGAACCAACTGCAAATACCTGTTACTTGAAATATAAAAATATAGACATTTTGTTTTAATTCATTAATAGATAGGATAATGTTTAAATCAAATAAAGTATATTTCTTACTTCACATTGATCATTTATTCTTGGCATCCTTTGTTTCTTTTTCTTTACGTATCGGAGAAGTATGTTGTGCACATGAGTCAGAGGACAAACTGATGTAGGAATCCTTCCTTCCACCTTCCTTGAGACACGATCTCTGTTTTTGCTGTTTGTTACTGCATAAGCCAGGCTATCTGACCTATACACTTCTGGGAATTACCCTGTCCCAACCTAAAATATTGCTTTAGGAGAATTAGGATTATAGATACATACTAATGTGGCCAGTTTTATGTGGTTTCTAAAGATTCAAATTCAAGCATTTTATCCAATGAACCACCTCCTCAGCTGGGTATTACTCATTTCTGTGTTATGTTTCTACTGGTACTGAAGGCAACATGGTCTACTACCAAAATTTTATATGTGTCTGATCAGTAAAATAGTCTGTGTTTTCTTTCTGCTTCAGGCTCAATGTCAGTTCCCTAAATAATGTCAACTTGTTAATGTATAGAATTGTTTTTTTGAGGTTTGTTGTCATTGTTGTTGTTGTTGACAAAAAGTTCAAGTTATTTTTTACAATTCAAAGACTGAGCTTTTGTACAATTGTAATCTTATGATTCTAAACCGGAGACAGGAAGACTATACATTTAAAGATACATTGATTATAATGTAAGACCCTATATATTAGGTACTTGTCTTGCATGATAAAAACAACATAAGAAAAATGTTTATTTTTATTTATACCTTGAGAGTACAGTCCTTCAAGGTACGGAGGTTACATCATTTATGGTGAGTTTTCCCACCTAATCTAAATAGTGACTCACAAAAATGCCTATAAATTTGTCTACTACATGACTGTAGCTTCTGAGAAGTTAACAATCATTATTCAACTACTATGGCCTATCTCAAAAGAAAACAGTTGAAAACATGAGAAATATATGAAACATGAAGTACCCATTCTAGAGTTACAATGTCAGGGCTGAAGACATGGCTTCATAATTAAAAGTACATTCTTCCCCAGAATAGGACTCGACCTTGGTTCCCCATTCTGGCTTCTGCAGGAGACTGGTGTGCACCTAGCCTCATAAGACACACATGAATATAGACATTTACAAATAACAGAAATAAATATTTGAAAAAAATTACAATATCTAACAATCACCTTTGTGGCAAAGATAAAAGCGAGGATGTTAGATAAAAACTAACAGACTTTCTTTTAGCAGAAACAAAATACTTAGAAGAAAAAGACTATTGAAGTCTGAGTATATAAAATAAAACATAGGAAGAGAACTATGGGGCTGGAGAGGATGGCTCAGCAGTTAAGAGCACTGGTTGCTCTTGTAGAGGTCCTGAGATCAATACCCAGCAACCACATGTTGGCTCACAGCGATCTATAATGAGATCTGGTGCCCTCTTCTGGCCTGCAGGCATACATGATATCAGAAAACTATATACATAATAAATGAATAAATAAATTGTTTGGTTTTTCAAAAGAAGAGAGCTATACATATACACATAACAATTTTATGACACCAAGGCCCAAACTGTGATTTCCCTGCAGACTTTAGAGAAGGTAGGGGGAAAAAATCCATGAAAAGACAAGAATGAAACTCAGCTCAGCCCAGTTTTATTGTAGTGAATACCAGGACATCTAGAGTCTGACCCAGATCATTCTACTTTCGTCATATTTAAGCACACCACCAGTTTTGAAGACAGTATTCAGATAACAATTAATTTAGTCCCAAGTCCACAACAATTTAAGACATGTTTCCATTAAGGTTCCTTACAAAGTACATCTGCCTTTTTTCATAAGAATGGGTACTGTTAATTGAGAGATAGTGCCCAAGATTTAGAGTCTGAGGAGCTTGACTGAAGTAAAGATAAACCTTTTCTGTGTCTGGATTGGCCTGGTTCTAAGGTAACATGGAAATCACATAGACCTCACTTATTAGAGTGGATTTTATGGTCTAAAAACAATGCTCAAGATTTAGGAAATAGAGTCTTGGATAAGTAAAAACATAAATTCTGGAAGATATGGGCAAAACCTTTCTCATCAGACAGCAAAAGATCACAAGATTGTAAAACTACATCATTCTTAGGTTTCCAGGTAGAGAAGCTATGCATCTCATTCCATTGAAGTGGTAAGCTGTTGGTTTACCTTTCCTGGCTTCTCCAGTACTTACATGTGTGCACAAGGACTTTTTACCCTCTACACAAAATGTTATTAAGAATTTATTTTTGAATATTTATTTATTACTTTTTTTGTGGTGTTGCCATCACACATGCTGTGTAAGCACCATAGCATCAGCTGCATTCAGAACTCCACTGAATAATTTTTGAAGAAGAAAAAGAAGATATGATGCATTTTGGAGAATCAATATGGAATACTAGAATGCCGTAGGACAATTCTTTAAAAGTTTTGAGAGAAACGTTTAGACTCTATAATTCCCTAACCACAAAACAAATAAATTTGCTGACATGTAATAATCTAGTAGCTTACTTTCAAAATATCCTTTCTGGGAATTTGCTGTAGGCTGTACTCACAAAATGAGCATAAAACAAAGAGGGAGACATAAGATTCAGAAAACAGCAGATAAATCATATAATAATATATTTGAAAATCATTTTTAATAACACTTCAGTAGTATTTTGAAACAGGTAGACAAAGACCTATGTGGAGGAAAAAGGAAAAAGAGTACCATTGTTAAGTTGGAATCCCCAACTCACCCCTGTATTATCTGAAAAGCTCTATTCCTGTCTCCCTCGCTAAACCGTGCCTGCTCAGAGAGTATTCTAACAAAGAAAAAGGCTCCAAAAAGCCCAGTTCAGCATTCTTGGTGGCTACTGCAGCTTCCTCCCCTAAAGTTGTCAGCCATATAAGCTCCCCGACAAAATGCTCTGGTTTTGACCATTCTTGGACACGTATCCAGCTTGGGACCAACACATCATTACCACTTGCCTATAACCTACAAATTCTCCCTGCTTTTCTTTTGAGCACAGCTTCTCCAGCCTAGATATCTGAGACTAGAGAAATCAGCTGCAAGTTGCTTTGTTCAAAGAAACCTATTGTTATACTTTTACAGTTCTGTTTGATCTAACATACAGTATTGGCAAAGAAACTTATTTTTGAGGGGTAGAAAACCTATTAACACCTAGAAGGTCATAAAAATATAAAACAGAAAAACAGAATCATGCAGTCATACACTCTCTACTCTCTCCATCTCTAGATAGATAGATATAGATAAAATGATAGACAGACAGACAGACAGACAGACAGACAGACAGACAGACAGATAGATAGATAGATAGATAGATGAAAAGCAGGAACTTAACTTTGTCTATAGAGTGTAAGCATCATAGTTACAGGAATGTAACTATGTGTGGTTTGAATAAAATGGCATATACTGAATACTTAGTCACCAGAGAGTGGAAATCTTTGATAGGATTAGAAGAAT
The DNA here is from genome assembly GCF_903992535.2 of Arvicola amphibius. Taxonomy (NCBI): domain Eukaryota; kingdom Metazoa; phylum Chordata; class Mammalia; order Rodentia; family Cricetidae; genus Arvicola; species Arvicola amphibius. The sequence continues at coordinate 49,428,525 of NC_052065.1, forward strand.
TAGGAGGTGTGGCCTTCTTTGAGGAAGAATATCACTAGATGTGGGTTTTGAGGTCTCAAAAGCCATTCTAGGTTGAACCCTTTCTCTGCTTGAAGATCAGGATGTAGCTCTTAGCTACTTCTCAAGCCCCATGCCAGCTTGCTGTCATGCTCTATACCTTGATGATAACATACTGAATCTTTAAAACTTTAAGCAAGTTCCTAATTGAATGGTTTTTCAAAATGTGGTACCTTAATCATAGCATCTCTTCACAGCAATAGAACAGTGTCTAAGACTGTTGGTACCAGGGAGTGAGGTGTTGCTGTGGCAGGCCTGACCATGCTGCTTGTTCATAGATTGGGGAATTTGAGATTTTGGATCAGGAAAGCAGTTAAAACTTTTAGTGGGTCATAATGGGCTGTACTAGAAAGAACATGAGAGACAGTTGTGCTGAGAACAATGTAAATTATGATAGCCTGATACAGGATGTTTCAGAGGGGAAGAAAAGTTAATCAGTGGTCTCAAGATCATTCTTGTGTTATTTTTGCCAAATACGTGACTGCTTTTTGCCCTCATTCTAAAAAAAAATCTTCCTGAGTATAAACTAAAGAGTTTCCATTTAATGACATTCATAGAAGAGATTTCAAGACAGCCTAATATTGACTCATAGTGATGGTTATTACTAATCACTCATATGCATATGGACAATGAAAAGGCACAAATTCAACAAAGAAAAATACAAAATGTCGTTTGGGGAGAAAAAAATGCACCAGTAAGTGTCATGGATCTAAATCATATGCTCAAATACATGAAAGGTTTAAAGAAAAGCCTGATGCTAAATGGAATAAAGGGTATGGTGACCTTAGAGCAAGAAACTCTCTCACCTAAACTTTCAACTTGTGAAAAGTAATGAACAAAAACTTGAGCAGTGAAGTAAACCATCAACAACAGAAAGCTTATGCAAATATAGTTGAAGGAGGGGGGCCAAGTTCGAGCTCCAGCAGTCAGCTTAATTTAGCAGCTTCAGCAATGAGGTTCTGGCTTTAGAGTCATGAATACAAGAAAGGGGTTGTGCAACCTCCCTTTGTGACTAATAAAAGCTGTTGAGGCCAGGCATGTGTGTCCTAGCTGTCCCTGAAAGAAGGCCCAGAGAGACTATTCCTTGAAGCTGTGTGGGCGAAAGTTGGATTGCCTTCGATTATCCCTGCTGGGATAATCGTTTTGTAAACTGTATGAAAACTTGTCTCTGTCCTTCCTCACCTGCTAAAGGCTCTTTCCTATTCATTAAAGACATGAACATCCAATAGCTAGGCAAGGGAGGATAGGCAGTACTTCCAGGGAGCAATAGTAACTCTGGGAAAGTATCTGAGAGGCAGGAGATTCACAAGCCAGATGGGAAGTAAGTCAGATTTATGGTACTGAGGAAAGGTAACACGAGTTATGTGGCAGGATGTAAATTAATATAAATGGGTTAATTTCAGTTTTAAGAGTTATTTGGGAACAAGCCTAAGCAAAGATTAAGCTTTCATAATTAATAAAAAGTTTCCATGTCATTTTTCAGGAGCTAGCACTCAAAAAAGACATGTTATAACCCCCCAAATGTTGGAGATGCCAGAGCTGCATACCAGGCATGGAATCAACCCAAAGAGAAGAGGTTTATGCAGTCAACAAAGCTGAAAGGAGTTGGAGATCTGGAGCGCTTTGATATCAGACATGAAGTTGCAGAATTTAAAACTTCCCTGCTGGCATTTATTCTTGGTTTTGTCTGGTATTTCCTCACTATGCTCCCTTTCTCCCTTTTAGTATAGTAATCTATTGTATGTTCGAAGTATGTGACCTGCATTTTTATTTTGATTTTAAAGGGGGTTACAATGAAAAGATTGCCTTGAATTTTAGAAGAGACTTTTAAAACCGTGTTAAAACTGTCATAGAGTATGGGTACTTTAGATGTTGGACTGAATATATTTTTAAATTATGGTATGGCTAAAAACCTACATGTGGTGGTTTAAATGAAAATGACTGTTGGCAGAAGTTTCTGTCTTGCCTGGTCCCACAGTTGTTCAGTCCCAAATAAACACACACAGGTCTACATTAATTATAAAAAGGTTGGCCTATTAATTCAGGCTTCTTAACTAATTCTTACTAATTAATTCTTAACTAATTCTTGTCTAATTCAGCTATGACACAAACTTTATAAGTGAGGCATTCCCATCTTGCTTCCTCTGCATCTGGGTGATAACAGCAGACTGAACCTTTCCTCTTCACAGAATTCTGCTCTTGTTGCCTGGCCTATACTTCCTGCCTGGCTACTATCCAATCAATGTTTTATTAAAATACAAGTGACAAATCTTTACAAAATACAAAAACATTGTCCCACTGCAAATGACACCCATAGGCTCATACATTTGAATGCTTAGTCACCAGGGACTGGAACTCTTGGAAAGGATTATAAGGATTAGGAAGTGTGGCATTCTTGGATGAAGTATGTCAGTAGAGGTGGGCTTTGAGAATTCTGCTGGCAGATAATGATGTGTCTCTTCTCTACTCCAGTATCAGCCTGCCTGCTGCCATGGTCTTTGCTGTAATGATAATGGGCTAAACTGAAATTTTAAGTGAGTCCCCAGTTAAATGCTTTCTTTCTTCTATAAGTGTTGCCTTCATCGTGGAGTTTTTCTTCACAGCAATAGAACAGTGTGAAAAAAAAGACAAAATGACTAAGACAAAATGAATGAACACTTATGCTTATGTGTACATGTCCATGCTCACTCAAATATATTGATGCATGTACACAGGCTGCTGGAGTACTAGTTTTTAAGGTACTTTTATAGGAATGTTAGACAAAAATATTAAACACATGTAAATTACTTGAGATGATACTATAAACATAAAGTGAAATGAATGCATATGGACATGGAATAATTAAAGTCTTTGCTAGTTTTCATGTTTTAATTGTTATTTTTATTTCTCTCAAGTGCTAATCAGGCCAAAATGAAAACTTTTTTTTACCTCATTTTTTTATTAAAGATTTCCATCTCCTTCCCTCCTCCTCCCACTTCCCTCCCCTCCCTTCCACCCATACCCCCACTCCACCCCTCTCCAAGACAAAGAGCCATCAGGGTTCCCTTCACTATGTTAAGTCCAAGGTCCTCCCAGCTCCCCCTAAGTCCAGGAAGGTGAGCAACCAAACTGACAAGGCTCACAGTGAGCCCGTCCATGCTGTAGAGTTCATGTTCATCGCCGTTGTCCTTGGTTTCTCAGTCATCTTCCACCGTCAGCCACATTCAGAGAGTCCGGTTTGGTCCCCTGTTCCATCAGTCCCATTCCAACTGGACTTGGTGGTCTTCCGTTAGATCTGCCCCACCGTCTCAATGGGTAAACGCACTCCTCACGGTCCTGACTTCCTTGCTCATGAGAAGAAATAAGTACTTGTACGTTGGAGTAATGAGCACATGAAAAGGTATTGTACAAGAAAACAACACCAACAGTATATCGTAGAGGAAATTAAAATCATGACAAACATTGGATTTAATTTTAAGTAGCATAGAAGAGAAAAGGACAATAACCATCATCAGGCTGTAATATACAAAATATGTTGTAATGAAGAATGAATAGAAGAAAGAGAACCAGTGTAATTCAGAGGGAAGACAATGATCTTTTGGAATAAAATTATAACAATGAAAATGACAAGAGATAGTCAAATTTTAAAGGTATGTTAAAGATTTTTCTGCCATGAATTTGGAGTATATTGAAAGTATATGCCAGAAAATGAGAAGAGGCTTGCATTATAGTGAAGAATTGGCATCCAGAATAGAAACAACACTTTCCATTTATGAGAGCAGGAAGAGTGACAGAACAGGTCTGAAGGTCTGGAGGGAGGTAGAAGAGATAGATTCATTAGGATAGAGGTAAAGAAAAAATATTTGGGGTATAAAATTACTTCCCTTTTTGTTCTCAATAAGGAAAATGAAAATATTTAGAAAATGAATGGAAAAGGCATAAATTTTCACAATGTAGTCATTGCTCAAACATTTAGGGAATTAAAATGAAATGTATTTTAAAAAATTTATGGAATTTAAGACCTCATATATTATGTATGTATAAACAAATACATATGTAGTTTTTTGTATGTAATATGAGCAAAAATCTGGAATATATTAATTTACCTCATATAATAGTCAATATATTTATCATAAAAATTATTTACAGATAGCATTTTACTTATAGAAAATTTGTTTTTATGTTGTATATATTTATAAACTAAATAGAAAAGTTCTTATTGTGGTTAAAAGGAAGTACTTGACCATTTGTCAAGTATAGTAGCAAATCTTTAAATGACAGATGTTCATAGATAAGAGAAAAATAATGTAAAAATATTTGAAGATACTAATATCCTTATCCCTTTCAAGATGTTGTCAAAATATACAAATAAATTTTATGGTATAAGAAATTGAAATATGAAAATATCTCTTAACATTGCAGATTGATATAATATAAACAGAATTTATGACCATTAATTATTGGGAAATAAGTAAATGTAGAAAATAGAAATAATAATAACTTTGAATTCCACTGAGGAGTTAATTTATTTTCCCCTAAGGATCACAAGATATATAATTGTATGTGTGTGCATGTATGTGTGTTCATGTAATTTTGGAATTTGCTTCAACATAAGTTATGCTGAAAGTTGAACAAGGCCTAAGGAGAAATAGTGGAGATTTTCTATAATTTCAGCGTAAAGTTTTATATGGTGATTATTAATGTTGACATAACATTTCAAAAGTAAATAGTAAAAATAATCTCATTTCAAACCCAGCCCCAATGAATACATGTACGATACAACTCCTATATGCAACTCATGGGGAACATTGTGGAATATAGGGCACAAAGATTATATGAGCCAGATGACCAGAAATTCAGCTGTGGGGTTGTAGTCCCTAGAAATGACAGGGAAGTTGCAGCCATTATTTTACAACAATATGCTTGATTAAATAAGAATGGAACAGTAGCAATACCCATAGACACATTAATGTGGAAGGAGAACGTTTTATGGACACTACCCCTGGACACACAACTACAGGCTGTTTATTATAGCTAAGAGTAGTATAATTAGTCTTCATCAGGGATGACACCTTTAATTGTTTATATAACACAGTCCTGAAACTGTATACGCACAATCACACTAACTGGATTCAGGGGGTTCTATTAATATATTTATGTGTTTATATATAGATAACAATAATAACGAGGTAAAAAGGCTATGAACTTGAGAGAGAAATCCAGAGAGAAATGTGAGGGGAAAAAGAAAGGGAAAATGATATAATTATATTTTAACTAAATGATATTTTTAAAAGATAATGTACTTGAAAACAATTTTGCCAAGAAAAAAATACTAGGAGGAAACTAGTGTTAAAAGATATAAAAATTTCAACAGACAAAATAAAATGCTTAGTCCTTTTTATATTCAAATGTTTTCTAGAACTCTTTTGATATGTCTATCACATCTATTCAGTTACAAGAAATAAAAGTACATATTACATTATAATTATAGACTATAAACTTTGAGCATGTATCATTATAAAACTGTAAGGTAATACTGTATTTGATATATAGTTTTATGAAAATAGAAATAACCAAAGGCCTCAAATATTTGAAGATGTTAAGTGATACACTGAAATTTAAGGGAAAACGAGGAAAGAATGTCTACCTCAGTCTAAGAGGGCATTATAATCTTACCACCCAAATTTACCATATTAAATCAATCCTATATGGGTCAGCCAGATGTTTCAGTAAGTAGAAGTATTTGCATGCAGGCCTGGTGACCTGGGTTCTTTGTTGAATTGTACAAGGTGTCGGAAATATTGTCTTCCAAGCAGAAACTTCTGACTTCATCACACTCTGCTTGCTCTCTCATTCTGTACCTCTGTTTTTATCTCTCTCTTGCTTACACACATATTAAATTAAATAAACTTTTAATAATGAACATTTATGCAGATTTCTTTCCTGAATGAGCATGCCAATATCCTAAATAAATGTTTTAGAAACAAATTCAACTAATAAAAGAGGTATAAGAAGATGAAGCTGAATAATGCTTACATTTTCTTAGCTATGGGCCAACAGCATTGTTCATGCTATTCACTTGAAAATATCATGTGTGAGTTAAAACTATATACAGTCTCTGTTCATTGTTAACATGTTAGCTGATGTTTCTTCAGTATAAGAGAATACATTTAGTCAAACATCAGAAAAAGATCCCAAGTTATCACATGATTGCCATGCTGAATTCGTGATTCAATTTCCTTGGTATCAACTCTTAAAATCTTCAACCTAATTTTCTCTGGATTTTGTATAATTTAATTTTTCTTTTATATTTTTATACTTTTAATAATATGCTATTCTTTGTATATTCTTGTCTTGATTCTACTTCATCTGCCTTACTATGACCCAACTTCTCTGGCAAACAAACACTCTTTAAATTTGGATATTTTTGGTATGTTAATATTACAAAAAAAATTCAACAACTAAAACTGAAAATTCAGTCTTCTATGTAAGGAAACTGTGCTAAAGGTAATTTAAAAAGCTTTCTCAATTTTTCTTCTTTGTGCTACTGGAATCACACATGGGCTTCTGGTTATCACTTTGCTATATTAAGTATTAAGATTGTACCTTAAATACCATATAATCATTTCAAAAGACAATTTTAAGTATAATTTATGTCTTCCAATCATTAAGATAGGTCTTGTTCCCCCCCCAAAAAAACTGTTGAAAAGAATATGAGACACTTGTTAAAATTTGTTAATATGGATTGTTGTTTCTTTCAGACTAACTCAAATATGCCTCCCTTTCTAAAGTTCCCAGTGGAAATTATGTGAATTTCCCATAGTGTCCTAAGTATTTTCCATGGCAAATAGACCCTCTATGAGAATTTGTAAAATTAAAAGTTTTGATATTTTATTCATGTTGGTGAAAACTTTTACTTTCTTTCTCAACCTTATCAAAATATTGATGACTTTATAGATGTATTCGCTGAAAGAATGAGCCCTTTCTTTAGTAATATGATTTTACATAAAAATAAGGTACATATCTTCTTTGTTGCTGTTCTGGTTAATTCTGAGACAGGATTTCATTAACTGTTGTTGCCCAGCCTGTGTTGGCTTTCAGTTTCTGATCCATTTTGTGTCTATCACCCAATTGCTGATAGGTACTACATGTAGTTTTGGGACATCTTTCCACCTTAGGCTGTATGTTTTAGTTATAATACTTTGACTTACTCAATAAAAATTATAGATTAACCTAAAAAGTTATATAGGTTAGTTTATCAATTCTTATCTATATTAAAAGAAAATTCTTAAAGTTCTATAAATATATGCAAAAATGTAGCATGTTATCAAATATATCAGTGATAATTGTATATAAAATTTGAATGTAAGTTGTCAAAATGAATCTACAGCAAATAAAATTTATGTTCTTTGTTTATTTGATGCATTTTAATTTGAACATAGGGCAAGAAATTCTTTGTAACTTTCAAAGGAATGCCTCATATAGTAAAGGTTCCTGTGAAGTTGTCAATACTCCAAAACACTCTAATCTTAGTATTTTAAATTAATTATTCCTTAATTACTAATTTTTAGTAACATGATACACCAAAGTTTAATTTAAATCAAAGGTGGACTGCTTATTAATAACCTGGTACTGATATTTCACTTGTTCTGGGATTTGAATTTGTAAGATACTATTAAAAGAACTTTGATAAATGGCATTTATCCAAATTTTAAGACACAGATAATTGAAAACATCAAATATGATATAGCATCAACAGCATACATACTATATTTATTAAATTTTAAACCATTTGTTTATTCAAGTTATACTTACTATGCATTTTTATGAGGACACAAACATGTTAAAAACAATTCTTACATTCACAGAAAATAAATTCTAATATAGGAAAAATAAATACTGATCAAGTAATAACAAATGTGCTCACTGTTAACAGAGGATTTTCATTCACTTATACAGATTTATATGGGCATAGGTTATATTTTCTATTATGATAAAATGCATACTAAAGCAATTTGTGGATTCAAGCATTCAGTGCAATGTCTTATGAACAGCAGATTATTAATATGCATAAATAACCCAAAGGATAAATATATAGATTTAATATCCATATTTAGTACCTAAAAGAATTATTAAGACATTATATAATGAGATCAAAAGGATATTATTTGAGAACTACATTGCATTTTCACAAATTTTATTAGAAACAGAGTAAGAAAAATCAGATTTTCAAATAAAAATGAAAGATTTAAATAGAACTAAGAGGTCTTTCTAAAAGTGACAATCATCAAATACTATAATTTATTTCCAAACAAAGTTGTCAAATAATTTTCACAAGTACTTGAAAATAAGATGGAAGTTTTATCTGCTAAGGATCCTTTAATTATCTCTAGATTATGCAAAACATTCACTAGTTCCTGTCAATAGTAAAATATTCCACATTGTCAGTTCAAAGTATAAAATCAGCTCAATCATTTTTTTGGCATTATGGAACTCAGATAAGCCTGTTGAGTGACAATTTTATTTCTATTCAGATTATTTTGCTTTAGTGACAGTTCTTTATATATTTAAATATATATTATATTTTTAAAGAGACTAATCAAAATTATCAACATTTCTAAGCACCTTTTCAGTTATGTATGCTTGGAAATCTTTTATTCATAGTGTAAAATTCATGTAACCCCTATGTAATTCGAGAAAGTCATACTTAAAAAATACTTGGCAATATTTAAAACGAGAAAATGACATTGCTGATATTTAAATTAAAATGTAATTTGCTGGAACTCAAGATGTTGAAATAAACATTAAAAGCCAAGAGTGTTTTGCATCCTTCACTCGTTTAATTCACTACAAATAGTTACTTGCAGGGAGATGCTTTGGAAAGAATAGCAGTTATATTAGACATGAGTATAATGAGGAGAGAAATAACTTTTTGAAATTTTCAGGAGAAATAAGGGTTTGGTTTCTGTTCAATCAATATTTATTAGGTAGATTAATTGGCTAGTTACTTTATGTCTCGACAATGAGATGAGGTATATGGTAAGTAATGCTATAATTCTTTCAATTCAGTATACTCAAATGATAATTTAAATGTTTTACTCAAGAATTTTCCAGCAGGAAGCAAAAGCTGAACAGTAAGAGTATACCAGGAAGTGATTGAGGATGGTCATCTGTCTATGTGTTACTTTCATTGGTTAATAAAGAAACTGCCTTGGCCCTTTATTTTATTTTTTTTATTTTTTATTTTTTCTCATGGTTTATTTTTTTTATATTTAAAAATTTCCATCTCCTTCCCTCCTCCTCCCCCCTCCCTCCCCTCCTTCTCCCCCTTCCCTTCCCTCCCCTCCTTCTCCCCCTTCCCTCCCCTCCCCTCCACCCATACCTCCCCTCCCTCCCTCTCAAGGCCAAGGAGCCATCAGGGTTCCCCACTCTATGCTAAGACCAAGGTCCTCCCAACTCCCCCCAGGTCCAGGAAGGTGATCGACCAAGCTGAGAAGGCTCCCACAGAGCCCGTCCATGAAGAACAATCAGAGCCCAGAGCCATTGTCCTTTGCTTCTCAGTCAGCCCCCGCTGTTGGCCACACTCAGAGAGACAGGTTTGGTCGCATGATCCATCAGTCCCATTCCAACTGGAGTTGGTGATCTCCCATTAGTTCTGTCCCCCCGTTTCCATGAGTGAACGCACCCCTCACGTTCCTGACTTTCTCCCTCATGTTCTCGCTCCTTCTGCTCCTCATCGGGACCTTGGGAGCTCAGTCCAGTGCTCCAATGTGGGGCTCAGTCACCTTCCCCATCTGTCGCCAGCTGGAGGTTCCCTCACGGTCCTGACTTTCTTTCTCATGTTCTCTCTCCTTCTGCTCCTCATCAGGACCTTGGGAGCTCAGTCCGGTGCTCCAAGGTGGGGCTCTGTCATTTTCTTCATCTATTGTCAGGTGGAGGTTCTATGGTGATATGCAAGAAATTCATCAGTATGGCTATAGGAACTGGCCTTTTCAGGCTCCATCTCCTCAGCTGCCCAAGGAACTAACTGGGGGTGTCTCCCTGGAAACCTGGGAACCCCTCTAGGGTCAAGTCTCTTGACAACCCTCAGGTAGCTCCTTAAATTAAGATATATGCTTCCCTGCTCTCATATCCACCCTTCCTATATCCCAAGCACCCCATTCCTCCGAGCTCCCCCCCGCTCTCCCCTTCACACTTTTCTCTCCCCATCTTCCCTTGGCCCAGTCTTGCCCAACCCTCAAGTTCCCAATTTTGCCTGGCGATCGTGTCTACTTCCAATATCCAGGAGGATTACTATATCTTTTTTGGGAGTTCACCTTCTTATTATCTTCTCAAGGATCCCAAACTTATAGGCTCGATGTCCTTTAATTATGGCTAGAAACCGAATATGAGTGAGTACATCCCATGTTCATCTTTATGGGTCTGGGTTACCTCACTCAGAATAGTGTTTTCTATTTCCATCCATTTGCCTGCAAAATTCAAGATGTCATTGTTTTTTACCGCTGAGTAGTATTCTAGCATGTATATATTCCACAGTTTCTTCATCCATTCTTCCAGTGAAGGGCATCTAGGCTGTCTCCAGGATCTGGCTATTACAAATAATGCTGCTATGAACATAGATGAGCATATGCTTTTGTTGTATGATTGGGCATCTCTTGGGTAGATTGCCAATAGTGGAATTGCTGGGTCCTGGGGTAGGTTGATCCCAAATTTCCTGAGAAACCGCCACACTGCTTTCCAAAGTGGTTGCACAAGTTTGCATTCCCACCAGCAATGGATGAGTGTACCCCTTACCCCACAACCTCTCCAGCAAAGGTTATTATTGGTGTTTTGGATTTTAGCCAATCTGACAGGTGTAAGATGATATCTCAAAGTTGTTTTGATTTGCATTTCCCTGATAGCTAGGGAGGTTGAGCATGACCTTAAGTGTCTTTTGGCCATTCGAACTTCTTCTGTTGAGAATTCTCTGTTCAGTTCAGCGCCCCATTTTTTAATTGGGTTAATTGGCATTTTACCGTCTAGTCTCTTGAGTTCCTTATATATTTTAGAGATCAGACCTTTGTCAGTTGCAGGGTTGGTGAAGATCTTTTCCCAGTCAGTAGGCTGCCTTTGTGTCTTAGTGACAATGTCCTTTGCTTTACAGAAGCTGCTCAACTTCAGGAGGTCCCATTCATTCAATGTTGCCCTTAAAGTCTGTGCAGCTGGGGTTATGCATAGGAAACGGTTCCCTGTGCCCATTTGTTGTAGAGTACTTCCCACTTTCTCCTCTATCAAGCTCAATGTGTTCAAATTAATATTGAGGTCTTTAATCCATTTGGACTTGAGTTTTGTGCATGGTGATAGATATGCATCTACTTTCATTCTTCTACAGGTTGACATCCAGTTATGCCAGCACCATTTGTTGAAGATGCCCTCTTTCTTCCATTGTGTACTTTTGGCTCCTTTATCAAAAATCAGGTGTTCATAGGTTTGTGGTTTAAGATCCGGGTCTTCTATACGATTCCATTGGTCAACTTCTCTGTTTTTATGCCAATACCAAGCCGTTTTCAATACTGTAGCTTTGTAATAGAGTTTGAAGTCAGGGATGGTAATGCCTCCAGAAGTACCTTTATTGTATAAGATTTTTTTGGCTATCCTGGGTTTCTTGTTTTTCCATATAAAGTTGATTATTGTCCTCTCAATCTCTGTGAAGAATTTTAATGGGACCTTGATAGGGATTGCATTGAATCTATAGATTGCTTTTGGTAGAATTGCCATTTTTACTATGTTGATCCTCCCAATCCACGAGCAGGGGAGATCCTTCCATTTTCTGGTATCCTCTTCAATTTCTTTCTTCAAAGACTTAAAGTTCTTGTCAAATAAATCCTTCACTTCCTTGGTTAGCGATACTCCCAGATATCTTATGCTATTTGTGGCTATTGTGAAAGGTGATACTTCTCTGTTTTCCCTCTCTGCTTCCTTATCCTTTGTGTATAGTAGGGCGACTGATTTTTTGGAGTTGATCTTGTATCCTGCCACGTTACTGAAGGAGTTTATCAGCTGTAGGAGTTCTTTGGTGGAGTTCTTGGGGTCGCTTATTTATACTATCATATCATCTGCAAATAATGAAAGTTTAACTTCTTCCTTTCCAAATTGAATCCCCTTGATTCCCTTATGTTGTCTTATTGCTATTGCTAGAACTTCAAGCACTATATTGAAGAGATAAGGAGAGAGTGGACAGCCTTGTCATGTTCCTGAATTTAGTGGGATAGCCTTGAGTTTCTCTCCGTTTAATTTGATGTTAGCTGTCGGCTTGCTGTAAATAGCTTTTATTATATTTAGGAATGACCCTTGTATCCCTAATCTCTCCAAGACCTTTATCATAAAAGGGTGCTGAATTTTGTCAAATGCTTTTTCAGCATCTAATGAGATGACCATATGGTTTTTTTCCTTCAGTTTGTTTATATGATGGATTACATTAATAGATTTTCGTATGTTGAACCAGCCCTGCATCTCTGGGATGAAGCCTACTTGATCGTAATGGATAATTTTTCTAATGTGTTCTTGGATTCGGTTTGCCAGTATTTTATTGAGGATTTTTGCGTCAATGTTCATGAGTGAGATTGGCCTGTAATTCTCTTTCTTGGTTGAGTCTTTGTGTGGTTTAGGTATCAGGGTAACTGTAGCTTCATAGAAGGAATTTGGCAGTGACTCTTGTGTTTCTATATTATGAAATACCTTAAGGAGTATAGGTATTAGGTCTTCTTGGAAGTTCTGGTAGAATTCCGCATTGAAACCATCTGGTCCTGGGCTCTTTTTGGTAGGGAGGTTTCTGATAACAGTTTCTAATTCTTCGCGACTAACAGGACGATTTAGAGCATTTACCTGGTCCTGGTTTAACTTTGGTATATGGTATTTATCTAAAAAACTGTCCATTTCTTTTACATTTTCCAATTTTGTGGCATACAGGCTTTTATAGTAAGATCTAATGATTTTCTGAATTTCCTCTGTGTCTGTGGTTATGTCCCCCTTTTCATTTCTGATCTTGTTAATTTGCGTGTTCTCCCTCTACCGTTTGATTAGTTTGGCTAAGGGTTTGTCAATCTTGTTGATTTTCTCCAAGAACCAGCTTCTTGTTTCATTGATTCTTTGGATTGTTTTCTGTGTTTCTATTTTGTTGATTTCTGCCCTCAATTTGATTATTTCCAGTCTTCTACTTCTCCTAGGTGAGTCTGCTTCTTTTTTTTTCCAGAGCTTTCAGGTGTGCTGTTAAGTCACCAATGAGCGCTTTCTCCGTTTTCTTTAAGTGGGCACCTAGTGCTATGAACTTTCCTCTTAGCACTGCTTTCATTGTGTCCCATAGGTTTGAGTATGTTGTGTCTTTGTTTTCATTAAATTCAAGAAAGACTTTAATTTCTTTCTTTATTTCTTCCATGACCCAGGTGTGGGTCAGTAGTTGACTGTTCAGTTTCCATGAGTTTGTGGGTTTTCTGGGGGTAGCATTGTTGTTGAATTCTAATTTTAATCCATGGTGATCCGATAAGACACAGGTGGTTACTAATATTTTTTTGTAACTGTGGAAGTTTGCTTTGTTACCAAGTATATGGTCAATTTTCGAAAAGGTTCCATGAGCCGCAGAGAAGAAGGTATATTCTTTCCTATTTGGGTGGAATGTTCTATGGATGTCTGTTAAGTCCATTTGGTTCATTACCTCCATTAAGTCTTTCAATTTTCTGTTAGGTTTCTGTCTGTTTGACCTGTCCATTGGTGAGAGAGGAGTGTTGAAGTCTCCAACTATTAGTGTGTGTGGTTTGATGGCTGCCTTGAGTTCTAGAAGTGTTTCTTTTACATAAGTGGGAGCTTTTATATTAGGGGCATAGATATTCAGGATTGAGACTTCATTCTGATGGATTTTTCCTGTTATGAGTATAAAGTGTCCCTTTCCATCTCTTCTGATTGATTTTAGTTTGAAGTCAACTTTGTTGGAAATTAGTATGGCCACACCCGCTTGTTTCTTAGGGCCATTTGCTTGATAAACCTTTTCCCAACCCTTTACTCTGAGTAGATGTCTGTCTTTGTGGTTGAGGTGTGTTTCTTGTAAACAGCAAAATGTTGGATTCTGTTTTCGTATCCAGTCTCTTAGCCTGTGCCTTTTTATAGGTGAATTGAGTCCATTGATATTAAGTGATATTAATGACCAGTGGTTGTTAACTTCAGTCATCTTTAGTAGTAGAGTTTGTGTGTTTCCCTTCTTCTAGTTGTGCTGGTGAAGGGTCGCTAGATGCCTGAGTTATTGTCGGCGTTGTTGGACTCCTTGGTTTGTGATTTTCCTTCTATTACTTTCTGCAAGGCTGGATTTGTGGCTGCGTATTGTTTAAATCTGTTTTTGTCCTGGAATATCTTGTTTTCTCCATCAATGGTGAATGCAAGCTTTGCTGGATATAGTAGTCTAGGCTTGCATCCATGTTCCCTTAGTGTCTGTAGCACATCTATCCAAGCTCTTCTGGCTTTCATGGTTTCCATTGAGAAATCAGGTGTAATTCTGATAGGTTTCCCTTTATATGTTACTTGACCTTTTTCCTTTGCAGCTCTTAATATCTGTTCTTTATTCTGTATGTTTTGTGTTTTGATTATTATATGGCATGGGGATGCTTTCTTTTGATCCAGTCTATTTGGTGTTCTGTAGGCTTCTTGTACCTTCATAGGAACATCCTTCTTTAGGTTGGGGAAGTTTTCTTCTATAATTTTGTTGAATATGTTTTCTGGGCCTTTGAGTTGTAATTCTTCTCCTTCTTCTACCCCAATTATTCTTAGGTTTGGTCTTTTCATGGTGTCCCAGATTTCCTGAATGTTTTGTGTTAAGAATTTGTTAGATTTGTTTAGTTCTTTAATCTGTGAGTTTATTTCCTCTATAGTATCTTCAGAGTCCGAGATTCTTTCTTCCATCTCTTGTATTCGGTTGGAAATACTTGTCTCTGAAGTTTCTGTTCGTTTACTCAGAGTTTCCATTTCCAGTCGTCCCTCAGATTGTGTTTTCTTCAATACCTCCATTTCATTTATCAGGTCTTGTACTGTTTCCCTTACCTGTTTGATTGCTTTTTCTTGTTTTTCTTGTTTTTCTTGGGTATCTTTGAGAGATTTATTTATTTTGTCTACCTTTTTGTTTGTCATCTCCATTTCTTTATGGCAGTTTTTTACCTCCTGTTTAAGGTCCTCTATTATTTTCATAAAGTACTGTTTAATGTCGGTTTCTTCTATATCTTCTGGGGTAGGGTGTTCAATTCTTGTTGTTTCGGGATGTCTGGCTTGTGGTGATGTCATGTTGCCTTTCATGTTGTTGGAGGAGCTCCTGCATTGGCGCCTGCCCATCTCTTCCTTCAAAAGGAGCGCGGAGGTGTTTGGTGTCCTAGACCAATAATTGCTGTGACTGAAACTGGTTGGATCTCCCCAGTGCCAGAGGAGGACCTATTCTTTGCGTCACAATCTGAAGAAGCCCACACTCCCTTGCAGGAATCCTCAGACCTGCCTGGAGGCCAGGGTCCGACTCCTCTGGGTGGATGGCCTTAGAACAGGAGCAGGACACCTGAGAACACTAGGGAAAGCTTGGGAGACACACAGGGAAGGGAGAAACCGACACAAGCCTGCAGAGGGAAGTGGGGGTAGGGGGTCTGTGCTCTCTTCCAGGGCAGGTTGCCCCAGGGTCCGCATTCACTCACCAGTTCAGATGGAATGTCAGGGCACAGGATCAGGGATTCCAGGCAGCCCAGGGTCGCAGCCCAGACAAAAGGGCCAAGGTGGGGGCAGGGCGGGATGGAATACCACACAGCGAACCTGGCAGCACAATCTGAAGGAGCCCGCACCCCTCCACAGGAATCCTCAGACCTGCCTGGAGGCCAGAGTCTGACCCCTTTGGGGCCCCAAAGACGGGAGGATGAGGCAGGGGGAGGGGGGGAAGATTCTGGGTGCAAGCTGGGAAGGGACAGGGAGAGAGAGGCAGTATCCGGGGAGAATAACCCCTGCAGGAAGAGCAGGAAGTGTGCTGGTGGCAGGGGGAGTTGTGGAGAGTCAGTGGTCCCTCTCCGGGCAGCTGCTGCGGTTCGGGCACTCACTCCTCACTCACCCCAAAGAATGATGGATCCTCCTGCAGACTGTCAGGTCCCCTTGCAGGCCAAGCAGCTCTCAGACAAAGGCCTACCTTGCTCCGGGCAGTCAAATGAAGGAGGGGACCTCCCACCGGCCTGGGTGCACTCAATTCCAGGTCCCCAGAGCCCAAACAGGCTGAGCTGTGGGATTTTGTGGCCCCAAAGACGGGAGGATGAGGCAGGGGGAGGGGGGGAGGATTCTGGGTGCAAGCTGGGAAGGGACAGGAAGAGAGAGGCAGTATCCGGGGAGAATAACCCCTGCAGGAAGAGCAGGAAGTGTGCTGGTGGCAGGGGGAGTTGTGGAGAGTCGGTGGTCCCTCTCCGGGCAGCTGCCGCGGTTCGGGCACTCACTCCTCACTCACCCCAAAGAATGATGGATCCTCCTGCAGACTGTCAGGTCCCCTTGCAGGCCAAGCAGCTCTCAGACAAAGGCCTACCTTGCCCCAGGCAGTCAAATGAAGGAGGGGACCTCCCACAGGCCTGGGTGCACTCAATTCCGGGTCCCCAGAGCCCAAACAGGCTGAGCTGTGGGATTTTGTGGCGCCAAAGACGGGAGGATGAGGCAGGGGGAGGGGGGGAAGATTCTGGGTGCAAGCTGGGAAGGGACAGGGAGAGAGAGGCGGTATCTGGGGAGAATAACCCCTGCAGGAAGAGCAGCTTGGCCCTTTAATAGGACAGAAAATTAGGTAAGTAGAGTAGACCGAACAGAATTGTGGGAGAAAGAAAGGGAGTCAGGCAGATGCTTCAGGCAGTCGCCATGTCTTTCCTCTCCAAGATGGATGCAGGTTAAGATCTCTCCTGGTAAGCCACCACCTCGTGGTGCTACACAGATTATTAAATATGGGTTAAAGTAAGATGTGAGAATTAGCCAATAAGAGGCTGAAACTAATGGTCCACGCAGTGTTTAAATGAATACAGTTTCCGTATAATTATTTTGGATAAAGCTAGCAGGGTGGTGGGACACAGCCTGCAATTCCATCTACAAGGAAGGTAAATGTCATTTCTTTCATGCTCTGTTTGAAATTTTGTCTTGGTGACTTTTTTATGTAGTGTTTGTGTTTTGCATATGCATAAATATGTTTGTGTTTTGCAAATGCATAAATCATTATTTATTACTTGTTCATAATATTTATAATTTTAATAATAAAATTTTTTATGAACACAGCATCATTTTGTGTTTTATTTTTCTTTTGTATTAATTAGATTCTCAAATGAGTAGCCTTTTTCCACAGATGATGTAATTACATTAAGAAGATCTCCAATACTGATTGTAAATATGTCAGATATGGTATTACTAATACTTGTAAGCCTTAAAAGTTCTTATAAAAGATTTTTCATTATTCATTTAAAATTCAAAATGTATATTTCATATTTTTAGCAAATTTTTAAAGTTTTAAAATTATATTTATTTATTTTGTGGGGTAGCACATGTGTGGAAATCAGAAGACAGCTTGGGGAAAGTGGTTCCCTTTTTCCACCTTTTGAGTTCTCAGGTATTAAACTTAGGTGATTAGGCTGGGTAGTAAACATCCTTAGCAACTGAGCCATCTTTCTAGCTCCCTTTTATAATTATTTACCACACCATTTCTCCATTTTTCTCTTCTATTCCTAGAGATAAGTATATTCCTCGCCCCATACAAAGGAAAGTTCTCCTTGCAACGAATGGAGACCATTATAGAAAACAATAACCAACCAAAACAATCAAAACACAGGATTGGGGAGGCCAATCTGAAAGGATACACATACAATATAACTCTCAACCTAAGGATCAAGAATTATTACAGAAGAGAAGGCAGAAAGATTCTAAGAAACAAGTAGTTTGCTATGTGATTATTTCTCCTAAAAATATCAGGAACAAATAATTCTTTGGCACCTGGATCTCTTCTATATTACAGCCCTTTCACTTTCAATGCTAACTTTTATTCCATTGCCTTCATTCAGGGAACAAGTGTTTAGGTAGATGAACAAAGTTTTGAGGACAAGTTTTAATTCTATTCACATTCCATATTTAAGAACTTATTCATGTGTATACACCTAAAGGCAATGACTTTGTGAAATGTATTCTAGTTGATGTCTAAAGGAAAAATAGTTTTGTGGAGAGTTAATTTCATGGACATAACCATCAAATATTCTATGTAGAGCATGCTCCCAAAACAAAAACCCCAAACCTCATGCAGTGACCGCACCTAAATCCAAATCTGACATTTCCAGATGTGCAGTACCTATGCATACAGTTCTTCCTTACTTAGAGATCTATTAACGAGGAAAGCAAATTTGTCACTGTAAGATGGAGAAAAATAACCCAAATCCACATCCATTTCTTCTTACAGAGATACTTACTCCTAAACTGTAGAAATAAGAAATATGTTAAGTTCTAGTACTGGCTTGAATGAGAAATGTAGTCTCCAGCATTTGAATGCTCTGTCCTCAGCTGTATGGCACTGATTAGGAAGGATTAGGAAATATGATTTTGTTGATGAAAGTATCACTGGAGGCAGGATTTGAAAGTTTAAAGATTCTACTCAGGGCATGCCTACAGTTTAATATATAAGCCCTCACTTTCCTTATCCTGCAGCCATATCTTTGCTCCACCACCATACATTGTAACCCTCTGGAGCCATAAACTCAAATCCATTCTTTTTTCTATCAGTTGCTTTGGTCATAGTATTTTATCAGAGCAATAGAAAAAAAAATTAATACCATTGCATGGTGAAGGATAATAAAGGTGGCAGATGCAATTAAGTTTTCCAGTCAACTGATTTTAAGACAAAACCTAGTGTAATCATAAAGGCTCTTAGGAGTAGAAAAAGAATTAGGAGTTAGAATAGTACAAGTCAGAGGGGAAGAAATATGGATGAAACAAGAGTGCAAAGGATGACTAAACCTATCATTGCAATTTTTAAAGTTAAAAAAATGGATAATAAGCTAGGTTATTTGAGCGGTTTCTTGAGGCTGGAATAGGCAAGAAACTATATTCCCACATAGAGTCTCCAGAAGATAATGTATCCCTGTCTAATAACTTTACTTTGTCTTGGTAATACCAAATTTGATCACCTATCCTTTAAACTTGTAAAATAGTATATAGAGAACAGCTTTTGAAGATTGTGGGGGTTGTTTTTTCTGTTGCTACCATGAATTTTTTTTAAAAGGTGCCTGTTGTTTATTTGACTCAATTGAAGAACCAAATATCATTAGCTATGTAACTATCTCTCCTCTAAAACTTAAAAGAATTATTTTCTATATGACTCCAGTGTCTTTAAGTGTGTTGACATCCAGTTATGCCAGCACCATTTGTTGAAGATGCTTTCTTTCTTCCATTGTGTGCTCTTAGCTCCTTTATCAAAAATCAGGTGTTCATAGGTTTGTGGGTTAAGATCTGGGTCTTCTATTCGATTCCATTGGTCGAATTTTTATGCCAATACCAAGCTGTTTTCAATATTGTAGCTCTGTAATAGAGTTTGAAGTCAGGGATGGTAATGCCTCCAGAAGTTCCTTTATTGTATAAGATTGTTTTGGCTATCCTGGGTTTCATATTCTTATATAAAAAATAAACTCAAAAGTTGCTAGACTGGGACCAGTTTCAGTAACAAGTTACAGGCCAGCTTACAGATTGACACTTTGTTTCAAAAGGCCAGAATAAAATGACTGTACAAAATAGAAGCATTATTACAGGAGAAAAATACTTTGTTAGCAGATCTTTTCCTTTTCAAAGGGTTAATTAAAAAAATATAAAAAACTAAACATCTATCATGATTTCATTCATCTCAAATTTTCTATTATTTACTAATGATATTTAGCAATTATATCCCTTAAGTTGACTGTATTTGAAACGTTCATACTTCTGTTTCAAACACGTGGAAAGGACACAAGCATATGAAACATTTCAAAAGCAAAGATGGAAAAGCTTTTCCTCTTAAAATGAGAATGTCTGTGAAATGGAGACATAGAAATCTCAAACCAGCCATTCATTTGAAAAGCTAGAGCTATTACTCTTTCTCATGGCCCTATCTTTCCATTATATACAACAAATGCATACTGTGTGAATACAACAGTATGAAGTTACAAGTTGATCATGTATATTCCTTAAGCATTCTCCACTTAATTTATTGAATCATGATCTCACAAATCCTGCCAACTACAGATAGTCTAACTATCTAGATTGCTTCTAGCATGCTTTGTTTCTGCCTCCTATGTGTTTGACTTTTAGGTGGTTATCTAGCCTGAATGGCTTTTACATGAGTTCTAGGATCTAAACTCCAGTCACTGTACACTTGTGCCAAAAGTACTTTTTCCAGTGAACTATCTCCCCAGTTCTGATATAGGTAAGTTTAAACTTGAGCCTCAAATTTCTAGTTTCCCAAATGGACTTAAATAAAATTTTACATCTAACTATCACTAAACTAAAGTCATTCAAATCCCCCATTATCTTATCTTTCATTCTTTCTTTGTAAGTTTTGGTGGTTTATTGAGGAAAAGTCACTATGTAGTTCATATTGGTCTTGAACTCATGATCTTTCCTTCCCTGCCTCTTGATTCTGCGTCTTGACTACAGGTGTATGTCACAAACACTGGCACAAGAATTTATTTTTAACTGTCTGTTATAATTTATTTTCTGTTGATGTGATAAACATCATTGTCAAAAGCAACTTGGGCAGGAGAGGGTAAACCCAGTTTATAGAGGTGTAGTCTATTATTAAGGTAGGCTAAAGCAAAGATGGAATGCTACTTACTGGCTTATTTTCATGCTCACATTTAGCTACCTTTATTATACAGTCTACACCCACTTACCTAGGTATAACACTGTCTACAGTGGAATAGGCCCTTTCTAAATTAATTAGTAATCAAGAAAATGCCTAGCAAACCTGTCCAAAAATTAATCTAATGGAGGCAATTCCCCATGTGTCTAGGCTTGTGTCAAATTGTCAAAAACTAATTATGATGCTGTCCCTCTGGGCCATTATCTCCCCTGCCACATGGCTATTTCTAGACACAGAAATTATAGCATCTCATAGTATGCAGTGCTATCTTAAGTCTTTCTACAATTATTTATTTACTCCCCTACCTCTCTCTCTGTCTCTTTTTCTGTGTTTCTGTCTCTGTCTCTGTTTCTCTCTCTCTCTCTCTCTCTCTCTCTCTCTCTCTCTCTCTCTCTCTCTCTCTCTCTCTCTCTCTGGGGGTGTGTATATGTGTGTGTTGTCTATGTATACATGTGTGTGTATGTGTGTATGTGTGTGTGTGCAGGCACACATAAGAACATTTAAGATTAACATTCCTGCAGTCGCAGAAACTCATAGTTCTGGGAAGATTATAAGGTACTATACACAACGGTCACCAGCCATTCAGGCTGTACAAGAACATAAAGCAACTAGCAAACCTTTAGAGGTACCAACAGCTCTACCTTTAAAATGGTTAACTGAGAAACAAATATGGGTTAAATAGTGGTCTCTAACTGAATAAAAGCTGCAGGCTTTAGAAGAACTGGTACAAGAGCAACTAGATGCTCACCATATTGAAGAATCAATCAACCCTTGTAATACTTCTGTATTTGTGATTAAATAGAAATCTGGTAAATGGAGAATGGTGACATATTTAAGAGCTATCAATAAGGTAATTCAACCTATGGGGGACCTCTATAATCTGGAATTTCTCTGCCTTCTCTATTACCTAAAGGATGGCCTCTTATAGTTATTGATTTAAAATTCTCGTTATTGATTTAAAATTTTCTTTCTTCACTATACCTTTACAAGAAAAAGACAGAGAAAAATTTGCCTTCACAGTACCTACTTGTAATAATTCTCAACCTTCTAGGAAATAACAGTGGACTATCCTACCACAGGGAATGCTCAATAGCCTCAGCCTGTGTCAATACTTTGTAAGTCAGCCATTGGAAATAATGCATTAAAATTTTCCTAAATTGATAATATACCATTACATGGATAACATTTTGCTATGTGATTCAAACATAGATACTTTAGAAAGAAGGTTTGAAGAAGTAAAGAAATTTTTGCCAAAATGGGGATTACAAAATGCTCCTGAAAAAATACAGAGAGGAGATTCTTTCAATTACCAAGATTATAAAATAGGTTTAAAGAAAATTAGAGCACAAAAGGCAAAAATTAGGAGAGACTGGTTGTGAACTCTTAATGACTTCCAAAGATTGTTAGGAGGCTGTTGAGATAGCAACTAATTTAATAATTAATTTAAACAAAATCTTAGATGGTAATAAAGACTTGAATAGTCCCAAAGAATTAAGAGCTGAAGCAGAAAAGGAATTGACAGTTGTTGAGGAAAATTACAGGAGGCACATGTCAATAGGGTGAATCCAAATCTTAATTGTATTACCACATAAACCAAGTAAAATTTAAAAACTTATGTGGAAAAGTCTCTGAATTAATTATAAGATGTAAATTGAGACTTTGTCAATTAACGGGTATAGACCCAGCAGATAATATAGTGCCTTTTACTACTCATAAAATAAAATTGTTATGGTAAGAAAATGAACCATGGCAAAGAGTTTGTGCTAATTTTTTTGGAAGAAATTAATAAGAATTATCCAAAAAAGTGATAGACTTAACCTTATAAAGAGAACTTTTTGGATTCTTCAACTTAATTCTATGTGATACTCCAATAACTGGAGCCTATACATTTTATACTGATGCAAATAAATCAGGAAAGGCAGGATACAAATCAGAAAAATTAAGTAAGGTGGAACAAAGTCCTTACAATTCTGTTTAGAAGGCAGAATTATCTGCTATTCTCATGGTGCTAAGGGATTTTAAAGAACCTCTTAATATAGTTACTGATTTACAATATGCAGAAAGAGTTATTTTGCATATCAAAACAATAAGATGTATACCAGATGATACACAATTGACTTCATTATTCATACAGGTTCAAGATATAATCAGGAATAGGCTTTGTCCCATATACATAACACACATCCAATCCCATATGGCTTTACCATATTCTCTAGCACAAAGTAATGCAGAAATTGATCTATTACTGATTGGAAGTATGTTGAAGACCGCAGAATTCCATAAGAAGCATATAATTTAAGGGATTATTGGAGTGTTTGGAGGGAGTAAGGGAATGGAAAATTATGTAATTATAATCACTTAACCATTTTAGTAGGTCAGTTTCCCTTTATTCAAAGACAAGATGACAATACACTAATAATTATATTTAAGATAGCTTATTTACAGAGACTAAAATATCTTCTACAAGTTCAAGTGTTTAGCGGTAACACGAGAAAATAGTTTGCATTGTATTGTAGATGTTCAAAATAAGAGCAAGTAGGTGAGTTCATTTAGTAGGTGTAGTATTAGAGAATACTACACATTGGAAGCCAGTGCTCCCCAAGAGGTAAAAACAAATGTGACTGTATGCAGGAGTAAATAGAAATTAAAAAAACTAACTTTTAGAGTGTTAGTAAACCAATTAATGACAGTAACTACTTAAAACAAATGATGGAATATATACCTTTCAAAAAGTCAATAATATTACAAATATACAAAAGATAAAACTAAATAGTAATGTAAAATTTCTTATTGTAGCAGATATAAAACCACATTGATACAACAGGAGAGAAATATATCTACCTTAAGACATATACTTCTCATTTTCTATATTTGAGAATATTGTAAAGATGTCAACAATTCTTAATTTTTCACATATTCACTGTTTCACATTATTGACTATAATGATGACATGTCCCGTAAGAGGATATTTCCATAACTGAAATCAACCATGAAAATATTGTGGAGTAAATAAATAAAATATTAATAATTAAGAGCAGTTCCATTAAATCTATATAGAACTAGATCCTGAGTATGGATGACCCTGTAGCAGAAGGAGGCCTGAAGCCTACAGAAGCAAATGACAGAACTGACTACAAGAAAACTTTTCATGCCTTGCGAGTTGAGACATTATGCTACTTAATGCATTAAGGATGTTTAAAGGATGTTTACTCGTTGTTCATTTATTCTCATTTTAATAAAGTATACTAACAAGTATGAATCGAGAATGCCAAGTATTCTAACTATACCTGATTTGAGTGGAAACTCATGACTCAAATTTTGAACATACCTTGATGTCAAATAACATAAGACTCAACCATGGATGCCAGGTCTCGAAGAACCCTCACCTTTACATTTGGTGGTATTGCAGAACACCATGTTTGGAGGATAGAAATGATTTCATATCAGAAAAGATTGTACTTCCAGGCCCTTCCAGCAGTCATTACAGAGTGGCACATAAGGACAGAGGGACACCACACCTCAAATAAAAAAGGACTCAACAGGTGCCTATCTTCTTCGCATGTTGACTTACCTACAACAATAAGTTGAGGCGGAAGTGATCAAATTAAGCTAAAGTACTTCATATCAGCACTCTTAAGGATTAGACCTTTAGTCTGGGTGGTCGGGTTTAAATCCTTAGGAATTCAGTAGTGCTCTGAGTTCAAATCATTCTTTTCCATTCCTTTTATCATTACTCCAGTAACAAGCACTCTGTTATTGTTTGACAAACTACATTCTAATTAACCAGGTAGAAATATACCTTTAAAGAACATAATCTGGCTTTATAAGTTTGTTATTATTTATTCTTTAAAAAATTCATATATGTATACAATGTATCTTTATTGTGTTCACATCCCATGTTCCTCAAACTCCATTCAGGACCCCAATTCAAATTCTAACTTTATATTATCCTCTTATAATTATTTTTATCTTAGTTTGTTTTATTGCTTTATGCTTTTTCTTTTTTGTTTTTGTTTTATTTTGTTTTGTTTCTTGAGACAGGGTTTGTTTGTGTAGCTTTAGAGCCCATCCTGACACTAGCTCTATGAACCAGGCTGTCCTCAAACTCACAGAGATTTGCATGTCTCTGCCTTCTAAGTGCTGGGATTAAAGGTGTGCACTACCACCACCAGGCAGAAAGAGTACTTTTTATTTAAGACTTGATTCTCTCTCTCTCTCTCTCTCTCTCTCTCTCTCTCTCTATATATATATATATATATATATATATATATATATATATATATATATATATATATATATATATATATATAGTTTCGCTTGCATGTCTGCCTGCAGGCCAGAAGAGGGCACCAGGTCTCATTGATGGCTGCTTGGAATTGAACTCAGGACCTCTGGAAGAGCAGCCAGTGCTCTTAACCACTGAGCTATCTTTCTAACCCCTCTTCTACTATTTCAGAATTTTTAGCATGCATTTAATATAGTGGCTTGAATGAAAACAGCCCTCACACACTCCTAGAGAGAGGAATTATTAGGAGTTTACTTGTTGGAGGAAGTATGTACTAGGGTAGGCTTTGAAGTTTCAGAAGCTCAAGCTAGACCCAATGGCTCACACTTTTGTCCTGTTGTCTTCAGACCCAGAAATAGAACTCGCAGCTACCTATCCAGCACCATGTCTGCTTGTGTGCTACCATGCTTCCCACCATGATGATAATGGACTAACCTCTGAACTGTAAGCCAGCACTAATTAATATTTTCATTTGTGAGTTGTGAAGATCATGGTGTTTCTTCATAGCAATTGAAATCTTAAGGCAAAGTTTTATCAAATCTTCTCATCATTTCCTGCTGTGCAATTATACCCTTAACCCTCCAAACCTTTTTCTTTCCCAATGTCATAGGCCCTCTCCCTTCCCCCAGTTGTGGTGATATTTAAAAAAATAAATAAATAAAGCTTGCTTGAAGATCAGAGTGCAGAGCTAAGTCACTAGAGGCCAGGCAGTGGTAGCACACAACTTTAATCCCAGGACTCAAGAGACTGAGGTAGATCTCTGTTAGTTCAAAGCTACTCTGGGCTACATGAAATTGATCCAGTCTAAAAGATAAACAGAGCTCAAACAAAGGAGATCCCAGCACTTGAGATCACATGCCTTTAAGGTGGAAGAGGAGTGATATGGATGGACAGAGAGAGGAATATAAGGCAGGACAAGACAGGAGCTCAGTACAGTATGACACAGCAGTCTGAAGCAGCAGTCATACAGAGGTTGTAGTCTAGGCAGTTGGTCTGAGGATACAGTCTGAGGAGGCTGTCTGAGGACAGGATTTTCCTTGAGTTCTGAGCATTGGTAGAGGTAAGAACTGTAGCTACTTGTCTCTCTGCTTCTCTAATACTTCTGTTTTCACCCCCTGATAGCTGACTCGGAGTTTTTATTATTAAGAACAATTAGAATTCTTGCTACACCCAATCACTAAGGCAATGTATTTGTATAGGTGTAGGTTCATCTATTGGATCATGGCTAGCCTCTCAGGGGCTGCTTGCTAGATGAAAACTGACTTCCCCTCTCCCAGCAGGCATCAATTGTCAGTTGTTTTTCAGCTTGGTGTGGAACTTCATGAGGGCCCCCTCATATTTGTGCTGGGGTTTTTGATGACTTGATCTCATACACATCTTGTGTATGCACACCTTGCCAGTATGAGTTCAAGTGTACAATATTGCTGTTGTGTTGTACAAACAGTGCTTTGCTGCAGTTGTCTACATCCTCTGGGTCTTACAACCCCTAAGCACTGAGGGGAAGGGATATGAAATAGATGTCTCTGATGTGGGATGTCCTTCTTTATATGAATTGCTTTTATTGGTTAATAAATAAAGCTGCCTTAGCTTATAGCAGGACAAAATATAGCCAGACTGAAATATATATATATTTCAAATACAAATATATATATATATATATATATATATATATGTATGTGTGTGTGTGTGCGTGTGTACATTTACATATATGTGTGTGTACATTTACATATATATATATATATATATATAGAGAGAGAGAGAGAGTAGGCAGAATTAGAGAGTCAGACAGACTTCCTGTCTTCCTGTAGCAACTGGAAATAGCAGATTTCTTATCCAGTAAGCTACAGCATTGTGGTGATACACAGATTAATAGAAATGGGTTAATTTAAGATGTAAGAGGTAGTTAGAAATATGTAAAACCTATTGACCAAGCAGTAGTTTAATTAATACAGTTAGTGTGTAATTATTTTGGGTCTGGGCAGCCAGGAATGAACAAGTAGCCTCCTCCAACAGATTGGTGCTCTAACATGGGGCATGGATCCACATAAGACCTAAAAAAAACTTTAAATATAGATGGCTTCTAGACCCACCAAAACAAGAGCCAAACACAGTCTCTTGGTAACCTCATTGTTTCAGATGGGCTTTGTTTGTTGGCAGTGAGCAGGAGTGCTGCAGTTCCTTTAAGAAAAGGCTTATTGACTCAGCATAAGAAATGGTCATTTCCTGGTTCCAGCAGCACCAGCAGGAACTCTGGCTCTTTTAGGAGGCCAAACACTTGAATGGGGTTTGTGAGCAGAGTGCTACAGGCTAATTGATGCTGAAGTGGACCCACTGTGTCCCTGGAGCTGGGGCAGAAAGAATGACTCACAGAACTGACAGTGAACAGACCACCATGTTGGACTGGGCAGAACCAAAAGGCAAAACAACCCTAGTCCTAGCTATGCCACTTAGCATTTTTTCTTTCTTTTTCTTTTTTATTGACTTTTGTTGAGTGCTACATTTTTCTCTGCTCCCTTCCCTGCTTCTCCCCTCCCCTTCAACCCTCTCCCAAGGTCCCCATGTTCCCAATTTACTCAGGAGATCTTGTCTTTTTATACTACCCATGTAGATTAAATCTCTCATGGAGTCCTCATTGTTTATGTTCTCTGGGGTTGTGATTTCTGGACTGGTTTCCTTTGCTTTCTGTTTTAAAACCACTTATGAGTGAGTAGATGTTATAATTGTCTTTCTGCATCTAGGTTACCTGACCCAAAATAATGTTTTCTAGTTCCATCCATTTTTTTCTGCTGTGTAGTACTCCATTATGTAAATATACCACATTTTCCTTACCCATTCTTCAGTCAAAGGGCATTTAGAAACAGAAGAAACATTGGCAAACTCTTTTTATGAGGCTACAATTACCCAGATACCCAAACCACAGAAAGACATTTTTAAGAAAGGGAATTACAGACTAATCTCACTCATGAACATTGATGCAAAAATAATCAACAAAATGTTGGCAAATTGAATCCAAGAAAACATCAGAACCATCATCCACCATGATCAAGTCGGCTTCATCCCAGAGATGCAGGGATGGTTCAACATACAAAATCTGTCAACATAATACACTATATAAACAAACTGAAAAATAAAAGCCACTTGGCATTTTAAGAAGCAGTTCTCGTCAGAAAAGGATTATAGATTTGCAATAGGACAGATTTAGAAATAAAAGACCTCTGAATGAGACACATAGAGTTATATAAGGAAGTAGAGTCTTTAAAGAGACAGTAAAAGTAATATAAAAGAGTACAGACAGTCATAGATTAAAGGAGTAAATAAAATAGATCACATAAAGATAGAATATACACAGAGAATCAGGATTACATATATTATTGTGTTTTCTTTGAATTTTTGACTGTGAATGAGCTAAGTACAGAGAGATATTTCTTTGTACAGGCTGCTAAGCTAAACAAACATATTTTAAGGGTATCTTGACTTCAAAATTTGGATCTAATAACATGTTGCTTTGGAAAAGAGGTTCTGCTTTTATTTCCACAGAGGATGAGAAGCTGTGAATTCCTTCCAGTCTAATGTGGTTTGATGGAACAAGACACCCTGAAAGGTCTCTGTAAACCCCTAAAATTACTTGACCCAACAAAAAGCAGGGAGCAGTTTAGAGAGAATTATGCCCAACTTTCCAAGTATTGTTTATAAATTTTTGTTTACATTTAAAAGGGGATATGCTATAGAGATGAATTCTTTGCATTGGTATGGATCTTGGTCTATTGATACAAATTTAAGATCAATTTTGTTATATGTATATTTCTGCTCTTGATTAAGGTATTATATTTGTGCAGCTCATTTAAAAATACCCTGTCTCGAAAAACAAAAAACAAAACAAAAAAAAAAAAAAAGAAATATAGGTTAATAGTCATGTATAATAGTCAAGCTTGTGGTCATGTTAGTTAGGTTTTCTATAGGTACAGAGATGTATTTCAGATGGATAGTTATTTTTCAAACCTTTTAAAGACTAACAGAATATGGCATTTAAATTGTTTAAGAACTTAGGACTTCATAACAATGAGACGCATCTGCTCCTGGCAGCACCAATCTACTTTAAGAGGGTAATGGGCATCGAAGAGGCTCCTTATGTAGTTGGTTAGCTATTTGGGCAAGAAACTGATCTTGCTTGGACTTCTTGATGTTATGCTGTATGAACTGGATATGCAGGACCCACAGAAAAATGACTGATGAACTTGCCTAAAGGTGAGATGGTCCTTCAGGGCCCCTACTTTATGAAAGAGTTTGGCAGACATTCTGTAGGACACAGAAGAAACTTACCAACAAACTGCCAATATGGGTGGAACTGTGTTGGGAGCAGTAAGACCCCGGATCCTGAAATTCTTGTAATCCCCTGATCTGAGTGCCTACAGCTTCTCTGAGCACGAGACCTTCAGCAGTTCCTGATGGCAGGAGAGTGGTTTCTGGTGGGTTTGGCTGGGGCGTGGCTATCTCTATATAATCTGCCCCTGAACACAATAAAGGGGGCATTCTTGGGGAATTCAAGGATGACCTGTGTCGCTGTCTCTCTGTCTGTGTATATCTCTCTCTGTATTTTAACCTCCAGCCCCTTGCCCGAATCTCGCAAACTGGGTGCCAGCGCACCAAACACTGACACGGGGGGCACCGTGCACGCCAATTGGAGGTTCCCACCTCCCACAGAGATATCAGCAGAACTGTCTTTGAAATTTCCTGCTTCATATAAGAGTCTGCCAGATACTATGGGCCAATAGGCTGAAGATGGATGCCCCAATGTTACAAAAGAACTTTGTGTGACTGTCCAGGCAGCAAGATGTCTCTGTCCATTTTAGAGTTTTGGAAGTTGCCTACAATGCACTTCCTGTTAACTTAGGTAATATTATACCTTTTGGAGTCTTTGATGGACTTGAAGAATAGATAGTTATAATTATACTTTTTCTTAGTTATGATAAAAGATAAAGTAGATATAAATATTGTAACTGCAATTCTTGCTTGATACCTATTTTGCTATATGTAATTTTACTATGTTAAAGTTAAAACCTTTCTTTTTATTTAGACATAAAAGAGGAAGTGATGTGGAATTTCCCTCTGCATGCTATGAATATGTCTTATTGCCATTGGTTAATAAAAAAAGCTCCTTTTGGCCAATGGATTAACAGAATATAGCCAAGCTGGAAAAGATATATATAGAGAGAGTAGGCTAAGTCGAGAGAGATGCTATGTAGATGCTAAAGGAGACAGATGCTGGAACCTTACCAGTAAACCATGAGCCTTGTGGTAAAATATAAAATAATAGAAATGTGTTAATTAAAGATGTAAGAGCTATCTAGAAATATGCTTAAGCTATTGGCTAAACAGTATTACAATTAATACATAGTTTCTGTGGAATTATTTTGGGTCTGAGCAGCCAGGAACAAAAAAAGAAGCCTCTTACTACAAAATGAACCAGACATGAGAGGACCCACCCACAGAAAAATGACTGCTGAACGTGTCTAAATGTTATATGGCCCTCTGGAGTTCCTGAATCATGATATATTTTCCAGGACACAGCAGAAACCAACTGATTAACTTTGCCAGTACAAATCATAAGAGATCTTCAAATTTCCTGATTCATGAAAAATCTGCCAGGTACTATGGGCCTGTAGATTGAAGATAGATACCATATTGGTACAGAAGAACTTTGGGTGACTGTCCAGGAAGCAAGATATCTCTGTCAATTCTAGAATTTTGGAAGTTGCTTACAATGCACTTCCTATTTACCTAGGTAATATTATATCCTTCTGTATGGAGTCTTTGATGGAGTTGAAGAATACATATAACTATAATTTACTTAATTATGATGAAAGATAAAGTAGATATAAATATTATAACTGTAATTCTTGCTTGATACCTGTTTTGTTATATATAATTTTACCATGTTAAATTAATCCTTCCTTTTTCTTTAGACAGAAAAGGGGAAGTAATATGGGATGTCCTTCTGTATGTGTGTTGCACTTATTGGTTAATGATAAAGCTGCCTTATCCTATAGCAGGGCAGAGTATAACCAAACTGAAAGAGATATAGAGAGAGCATAGGCAGAGTCAGATAGATGCCATGTAGCCACCGGAGGAGACAGATGCCTGGAACTTTCCACAGCATTGTGGAAATACACAGATTAAAAGAAATGAGTTAATTTAAGATGTAAGAGCTAGCTAGAAATACACATAAGCTATTGGCCAAGCAGTTAGTAATACAGTTTCTGTGTAATTATTTTAGATCTGGGTGGCTGAGAATGAACAAGCAACCCCCACCAACATGTCTCATTTAAAATCAAGCATTTACATTCTCCTCTTCTCTGCATATTGATCAATCAGAATCTTTGTATTAACTTCTATCTACTGCAAAAGAAGGTTCTCTAATGAATGTTGAGAGTCACATTCATTCACAGGTAATAAAGATAAGTCCTTGGGAGGCAGTTTAGTGCTGTGTCTATTTAGTGAAATAGTAGTAATTCTTCCCTGGGACTTATCACCTACCCAGCCAAGGGTCCTAATTCTGATTAAAAGAACCTAGTATGAGTTCAGTTTTATAAACTGAGCCTTAACTATGCATAGAAAGTGGTGGGTTAGTACCGTAACATTCATGCACTATTGAACAAGTGGGCATGTCTTTCCCAGCCAGTCATTATTTTAGCTCACAGGATTTACAGCTGGGAAAGATTATTAATATTTTTTGTCTCCCAGTAGCATACATACCACCTTCTAGGACTCTGAAATCTAGCAAATAGAAATGAAGCTTCTAAGTCATTGTTAGCTTGATTTCTCTTTGTGCTGTCATTTAAGTATGTGGTGTCTTCATTGTCTTACCATCAAGTTTCTGGGGGGCAACCAAGAATAATCACAGTAGTCTGTTGTGTTTACAGAGGTTTTAATGACCTCATTGGCTAGCAACATGGTACCCTATGAATTTCACTAAGCTTTTATTTGTTGTCTAGGAAAGGCACTGTGGCTCTTTTGCTGGTAACTTCAGGAAAAATATATTTATGGATGAATATAATTTATTTAAAGAGGTTCCTATTGTAGTAGCTTTCCATATGTTTTTTTAAAGGTCTAATGTTAGTTATCCCTTTCCACACTCCCTCCTCTATGCTGCACTCTCTTCTCTACCCCATTCAGCTTTTCCTGTTCCATTATTCCCTTTTCTCCTTTTATACCACTTGTGTTGTAGCCCCCTCTTTTGATATCCTCTACATAGTCCCTTACTAGTTTCCTGACTTCTATGGGGATGCCAATGTAAACAAACATACTTAAGATTCAAAGCTAATGTCCACATCTGAGAGAGAACATCCAGTGTTTGGCATTCTGGGTCTGGGTTACCTCTTTTCACCTTCATTTGCAATTATTCATTGCCATGAGTCATCAGTCTGGTTAGGGATCTCTGTCCTCTACCACAGCATGGACAATGGCTCTCAATGGGTCTACCCCCACCTGGACTTCCTACCTGTGTCCTGTGTCATGAAGATCCTGCAGTTTTGGATCCATCTCTTCTCAAGCTCTAACAGTTCACAATCCAAGGCCTGGCTATCAGCTGGATTGCTCAGCCTGCCCGCTTTCTCCTCATTGTCACCCCCACCCTCACATGCTCTCCAATACTGCCTCATTCTGCCCATCCAATGTAGCCTATTCTCCTGCTCTCAGGTCCTCAGGTCCACTCAATCACACTAACACCACAAGGGCTAACTCCACTGTTTTTCCCACAGGCAAGGTTGTAGGATTCATAGGAGGAGTGTAGGCAGAGGCAGCTCTCCTGTTCTTACACCATTAGGGCTGGCTCACCTGCTTCCCTTACAACAGCATACAAGGACAAGTTTGGTACCTCGGTGCGTTGCAGGGTCCACTGCTCATGTGTGCTGCAGATGATGAAGGGCAGTGATACTTCTCCCACTCTAGTGATTCTGGGGCTCTATCACCTAACACCAGGAGCAGGGGGAAGCATCTTTCCTTCACCCATGCTACCACATGACAGGGGGGCAGGGTCATTTCTCGTACTCTAATGCACTCAGTGGGCTCGCCTGCATCACAGCCAATAGGGTCAGCTCTAGAGTACTGTCCACAAGGGATGCTGTTCCTGTTCTCCCATGTGCTACATCCAGTGAGGGACAGAGATCGTTCTCCATCTCTCTTAATCCCAGGAACTGCTTTCTTACCTGCCACAAGTAGTAAAGGGTTGGGGGGATTTACTTCACATCGGAACCTCATTTCCTTCCCTCTTTTCCTCCCATTTTCTCTATCCACTGACCCTCCACAGCAATTTCCCCATCCACTCCTCCTCTGCTTCTGTTCAGAAACAGGCAGGCCTACTATGGTTATCAACAAAGCATGACATATCATGTTGCCTTAAACTAAACACTTCCCCTTATATTAAGGCTGGGCAAGGCAATCGAGTATGAGGAATAGGTTCCCAAGAGCCATTCAAAGCTTGAGGGACATCCCCTGTTCCAATTGTTAGGAGTCACACAAGTAGACCAAACTACACAACTGTCACAAATATGTAGAGAACCTAAGTCAGTCCCAAGCAGTTTCCCTGGTTGTTGTTTCAGAATTTGTGAGGTCCTATGAGCCCACGTTAGTTTTTATGTGGATTGTTTTGTGATGTCCTTGACCACTTTTATTTTTCTGGGGTATTTATTATAATTTATTGTCAAACACATTTTGAGTAATGAAATCCAAGTTTGTTTCCGTTACAGGCATTACAAGAAAAAGCAAAATACAACCAATTTGAATTAGCCTTGTCACGTCTGTTTCACCATCAACCAATTCGACATTTTCATGAAAGTTATTGTTTCAATGCCACATTAACATTTTAAAGATATACCAGTTTTTTTTAATAGCCAAACTCTTGGTCTTAAACATGAAAAACACTAATAAGTATGTCAGGAGCACTGTTAAGAAGCAGATTATGAAGCAAGCTAATCCTCAATTCAAGGAATATTTACAAAATAGCAAAGAAAAATACATATATTTTCTCATGTATTGCAGAAAGATAAGATACAAACTTTATTATTTCTAGCCCAAAATACATTTCATTACGTGGAAGACTGACTACTCTTCAGCACAATAAAAACTATATCTCAAATTCAACTAAATGTGGGAGGAGCTATGAGCCATGCACTTGCAATGATGAGCCCTAACTTCCCTGATATCACTGATATCAACAGCATTGCCAGGCACAGCTGTAAATCTCCGTGCTGCTCTATTAGCCTCCTCAAGCAGAGCCTCTTCATACATACTAGGGAAGAAACAGGGGAAAGTATTATTGATCTTAGCTACAACTTCCAGGACTTTCATCTTGGTGGTTTCAGCATAGGCTCTGGGACCCCACCTGAACTCATAGCGTGGGGGGTCACTGCCAAGAACTTGGCGGTATATCACATAATTTTCCTTCACCAAATCTTTGGTGAAGAACTCCCAGGGCTCCCCAAAAATTACATGACACTTCCCAGGATAAATCCCCACTACTTTCAGGAATTCCCGAATATCTTCCTCAGTTGCACGGTTCCCCTTCATGAAGATCACACCCAGGAGGATCATCAGGAGCCCTGTCTTGGGTAACCCAGTACTGCTACTCAGACTTCCCTCGGTGGAGAGACCCAGCTTGCTCACAAGCATATATGACTGAGAACTGGGATCTACTTCTTTCAACTCAAGGCCAAAGACCAACTCCAGGCGCACAGAGATTCTCCTGAGGATCTCAGTGAAGTGCACCTTGTACTTCCTGCGGATCATCCTAAGCATATCTGCCTGTGTAAAGGGCTTTTTCACCTTAAATTTCTCCAGCATGAACTCTATCAATACATTGGCCTTCCTGGTCAGAGGATCTCTGCGCGCAGACTGAATGGCAGCTGCTATCTTGGAGGCATGAGCACGTCTCTCATCATCTGCAACAGAAACCTCAGCACCAACATCAGAATCCTCAGCACCAACATCACAGATAGAGTGGGGCACATCTAACTCAGGAGAGGCAGGGGGCATGGCCTCCTTAGACTCCTGAGGAGAGCAGCCTTTAGGGGAGCTGGGGGCATCCCCTTGGCCAAGAGGGGGCGATGTTGCTTCCTCCTCTGCAGCGGGCTGAGCACCCTGGAGATTCTGCTTCTCTCCCAGAGTCTGCTGCCTTTTGGCCCTGGAGCGGCCCTTGCTCTTGTTGCCCCTAGGCATGATGAGTTGTCTCACAGTCAGCAGGCAGGAGTGCTGTAAAGGCAGGTATCTGGAGGGAATAGAGTAACACTATGAATGCCATACCATAACTGGGTAGTGAGAGACTTATCTTTAATAAGTAAATGCCACCTCCCCTCCTTTTCTCAGGACATATTTTTGGGTACTCACGGTGCTGTTTTTTATGGTTATAATCCACTTCCTAAGAAACCTGTAGAGGAAATTAGATTGTGTTAGGGTACTGCATTGCACCCCAGGTTATATCTTCTTAGTGAGAGAAAAGCATTTTAATTAGAGCCCCATTTGATAAATTTCAGGATCCTCTTTATATTCAGAACCCTCGTGTGCATTTTTAACTAAGTCTGGATCCCCACTTTTCCCTGACTCTCTGAACTTAACACTACAACCTTCACTAATAACACACAGGTAGAAATTAAGTTAAGCTTTGCCGCTTATGCCTGATGCTATTCAGCCGACAGGTAACATGCTTATGCATTTGCGAAGCCTGCCCCTCCCCCCATTTCTTTCCCAGATCTCCTCAGTGTGAATATACTAAAACATGCTACATAATTCTCCCATCTCCGTGTTCTCTGAAGGACAAAGTGAGGTGGCATCACAGTCTTTAGGCCTGCCTGACCCACCTAAGCCACCATACAAGAAAACAATTCTATGTATCCCCCATACAGCGTGGGTCAATCTTCCTAATTTTCATAACTGGCCTCCCTCCTCATAAATCCATAACTTCTATATTTCCTCTTTTGTCCCTTAGTCCTCCATTATCTTAATGCGGCCTTCCTTCTCTGAAAGACACAAGGAAAAGTTACCGGTATCTTGGCCTAAGGGCCATGTCCGGAACTTCGGAAACCAGAGCAGAAGCAGACCTGTGTGGCTGGCTTCCTTTTCCTGGGCAAGGGTGGACTACTTTTTTTAGGGGATTCACAAAAAGATTCTGGCTGTCATAGTTTTAACTCAAGAACCCCCATCTGTAACACCCTACAACACCAGGGGAGTTTCTTTTACCTGACAGGAGACGCCTTCACCAAGTTGACCAAGGCCTATACCGACAGGACAGCTAATGGGAGTTAGAGTCCTCCGTTCCTTCTCTCTGTCCCCCTCTGCTCCTTGTTCTTATAAAATAGCTCCAAAGGAGGAAGTGTTCTTGTCATTTTTTGTTCCGGGAAAAGGTGAAGTCCCCAGATAAATAGGTTCACGTTGACTTTGCCTGGGGCTGGAATGTCTTGCTGTGAGTCAGTAAGCATTCCAGACAAAATTCTGACGTCCATGAGAATACTGTGAAGAAAGTAATTTGGAGCATAGGATTCTTGTTCATAACTTCACCATAAAGCATTGAAAGGGCTCTATTATGCCTGTTATTTTGTACTTGGAACCCTGAATATTTACTGTGATTCATCACCCCCTCCCACTCCTGCACTCTGCAATCCCCTAGCCAGCTTTTTACTACCTCCTGTCTGTTGCATTGGTTGTAATTGCTCTTAATAATAAAAGTCAAGAGTTATATGTGGGAGAAAATGTAGAGAGATCAGATAGACAAAGGAGCAATCCACAGCCACCTTTTTGGCTACGAAGATGAGTAGTTAAAGTTGCTGTGGTTTGCTGCTCCGTCTATCTGATCTCTCCACATTTCTCCTATGTATAACTCTGGGCTTTTATTATTAAGACCTATTACAACATGTGCAACATCTCTCAATTCTCCTTTCTTCTTAGTCTTCCCCCTTTTTTTCCATTTTTCCTCCTCTCCCATTCCCCCAAAGCCTTTCTCAACTCTCACCTCTATACTTTCTTTTCCTCTACTCTTTTATCTTTAGTTATTC
This sequence comes from Arvicola amphibius, assembly GCF_903992535.2. Lineage (NCBI taxonomy): Eukaryota > Metazoa > Chordata > Mammalia > Rodentia > Cricetidae > Arvicola > Arvicola amphibius. Next base: position 49,465,765 of record NC_052065.1, read on the forward strand.
TCTCTGTGTATCTCAGAGTGCCCTAGACCTAATAAGCTTTTATGACTTTACTGCCTCATTGTCCCCATATACCATCATGCCTGGTGTCTGTCTTTTTTTCTGATTAAAGATTACATCTTTTGTTTATGTTTGTGGGGAAACAATCTCGCTTTGTAGCTCAAGCTGCCCTGAAAACCTTATGTAGCTTAGAGTGGCCTAGTTTTAACAATCAAACTGCCTGTTTCTTTTTTTTAACCATTTTTTTTTCGTTCAAAAAATGTACACTTCCTCTTCTTCTCCCATTCCCCTCCTGCTCCCCCACTCACCCTCCTTCCTCCCCCAGCCTCCTTAAGAGAGGGCAGGGAACCCTGACTTGTGGGAAGTCCAACCCCTTCCCCCATCCAGTCCTAGGAAGCTTTGCATCGAAATAGACAAATAGACTAGGGTCCCAAAAAGCCAGTACATGCAGTAGAAACAAGTCCCAGTGCCATTATCATTGGCTTCTCAGTCAGCCCCCATTTTCAGCCACATTCAGAGAGTCCAGTTTGATTGCATGCTCATTCAGTCCTGGTCCCGCTGGATTTGGTGAGCTCCCATTAGAACAGGCACACTGTCTCAGTGGGTGGACCAACCCCTCGCAGTACAGATTTCCTTTTTCATCTTCTCTCTACTTCTGCTCTAAAATTGGACCTTGGGAGCTCAGTCCATTGCTCTGATGAGGGACTTTGTCTCTATCTCCATCCGTTGCAGGACAAAGACTGTATGGTGATATTCGAGATAATCATCAGCGTCATAGTGGGCCACGACCAGTTCAGGCAGCCTCTACTCTGCTGCCCAAGGACCTAGCTGGGGACATCCCCGTGGACACCTGAGATCCCCTCTAGAGCCAAGTCTCTTGCCAACACTAAAATAGCTTCCTTAATGTAGATATCTTCTCCCCTGCTCCTATATCTGTCCTTCCTCCATCTCCACCCTCCCACTCCCCCAAGCACTCTACAGTATTTCCCTTTTCCCTTCTCTCTCCCCTTCTCCCCTTCCCCCACCCCCACCTCCATACTCCCAACTTTTGCCTGGCAATCTTCTTTGCTTCCAATTTCCAAGAGGATCTATATATGTTTTTCTTTGGGTTGACCTTGTTATTTGGCTTCTCTAGTAGTCTGCAACACATGAGCACAGAAGACCACCTCCTACGTATAACCCCAGTAGCACAGACATCAAGAGCAACAGTGAATAAATGGGACCTCCTGAAACTGAGAAGCTTCTGTAAAGCAAAGGACACTGTCAGTAAGACAAAAAGGCTTCCTACTGATTGGGAGAAGATTTTCACCAACCCCACATCAGACAAAGGTCTAATCTCCAAAATATATAAAGAACTCAAGAAACTGGACATTAAAATTCTAATAAGCCCAATTAAAAATGGGGTACTGAACTGAAAAGAGAATTCTTAGCTGACAAAGTTCGAATGGCCAAAAGACACTTAAGGTCATGTTCAAACGCTTTAGCGATCAGCAAAATGCAAATGCAAATCAAAACAACATTGAGATACCATCTTACACCTGTTAGAATGGCTAAATTCAAAAACACCAATGATAGCCTATGTTAGAGAGGATGTAGAGCAAGGGAACACTCATCCATTGCTGGTGGGAATGCAAACTTGTGCAACCACTTTGGAAATCAGTGTGGCAGTTTCTCAGGAAATTAGGAACCAATCTACCTCAGGATCCAGCAATACCACACTTGGGAATATACCCAAGAGATGCTCAATCATACTACAAAAGCATTTGTTCAACTATGTTCATAGCAGCATTATTTGTAATAGCCAGATCCTGGAAACAACCTAGATGTCACTCAATGGAAGAATGGATAAAGAAAGTGTGGAACATATATAAATTAGAGTACTACTCAGCAGTGAAAAATAATGACATTTTGAATTTTGCATGGAAATGGATAGAAATAGAAAACACTATCCTGAAGGCGTAAATCACAAACAATTCCACACCAGTTTGGAATTATGATTAATAGGATGGTTGTTTATTTAAAGGGGGAAAACTTACAGATCACCGTCCCAGACAACAGCCCTCTGCACAATCAGGAAGGGAGCCTAGTCGCTGGAAACGGAGCTGGAAGCCAGAGAGCAAGCAGAGGGCAGTTGCTACTTTTTTAAAGAAGGAGAGACCACGCCTCAATGGGCTGGTATCTCAGCAGCTATTGTCTAAAGGAGCGGAAGGAGCTCCCTCAACACCTCCCCCTTTTGTTTAAGTAAGAAAGTTCTAAACATACTACAAAATTATATACAATAAGTACAAATACCCTATTCTAACTAGCTTAAGTCTCGTATAATAAATAACTTGGCCAAGTCATGAGAGGAAAGTAACTACATTTATATAGTTTTCAACCCCATCGAAGATCTGAGAAGGGAAATAATGTTACCTGAGTAATTAGGAAGTGCATTCAAACAACTTCCAAAACATGCAACAAATCACAGAGACAACTAGGTACCTGGACAATCACCCAAAGTCATGTCTGCAGCATTGAAGCAACCAACTTTGGCTAAGGCCTAACGTAACTGACATACCATTTTCAAAGGGAAGAAACTTTTCAAAACTATCTTACCCTGTCTTGGCAGGATATGACAGTCCTGTTTTATCCATTTATGGATACTCTGTATCTGTCAGTGTTTGAGGTATGGGCATTTCTTTGCCCAAAGGCCAGTTCTGCCAAGAAGAAAGGCTCCATGTGGAGTGTCTTTGGTGCTCAACATTCTCTCAGGAATAGATCGGTGTTGCCAGGAGCAATTGTGTCTCACTACCAAATTATTTGTCTACCATGGAACTCTGAGTTAAATTAAAGGCCATTTTTTATAGATCTTTGAAGAGGTTGAAGATTATCTATCTATTCTGAGTATAATCTCTATGTATCTAACGAGCCTGATTAGTCGAATTATAAATGACAAACATAGATGACTATTGATCTATATAATTCTCAATACCTATCTAACTTAAAGATTAAGACAATAAACAACTCTGCAACAAATTAGGACAATGACCTCCAAATATAAACAACGTACAAATATACATTGCAATATGACATATATATATAATCTCAATACAATATATATAAATACATAAAAATGTTTTAAACAGAGGTAGAAGCATGCATGCATACAATAGTCAATATAATTTAACATTGTATCAATATACAAGAATCGATACCAATATATTTGTCTAAAAACAGTAACTAACAATTACAAATCTATTATCCTGCTGCTCCTTCTACAGATTGGCGTGCAACGTGGTGACTAAATCCACTTAAAAACCTGAGATGGCTTTAAAAAAAGGGAGAGAGATTTTAACACAGCTTTTTGCTGTTTGCTAGAGTGTGCTGCAGAGAAATTTTCCTGACTCAGCCTCAGCAGGAAAAAAGCTACGCGTTTTAAAAATGCAGCTTCCTGGGGATGTGCCGCCAGTGCAAACTCTGGCGTTAAAGCATTTCAATGGCTTTTATGGGACTGGATGTTTGTGTTCCCACTTGGTATCGGAAGGAGAGTGCTCTGAGACCATGCCAATGGCTCAGTGCTCCCTGCCTGTACCTGGGCAGATGGCAGAATCAGGCTTAGGCAGGCGCAAGAGCATGGCGGATTTCTGCTGCCATACAGAGAGATGTTTCCAGCCTGCACAGGGCTCTGCGTGTCAGATTTTATTGTAACTTGGATGAAAAGAGTTTCTTTGTGGCAAGCTCATTCTCAAGAGTTAAAGTGCTGAGTGCGGCTCCTACCTGGTGGCCCCAGAGCTAGTAGAAAATGGTACATCCTCCATTTTGAAATTGGAGAGAGGTAGAGCCAACATCCAGAACAGCTCACAGTCCTGCAGCCCAGAGCCACAACTGATTCAGTCACAAGAGGCTCCACCATGTTGGACTGGGCGTGGCAATCACACAGTACCTGTTTTTGACCTAGGAATGTCACAGCTTAGAGTCTTAAGCGCTTAGCGATGTAAAAGGCGCAAATCAAACATGTTTCTCAACAGTTAAAAAAATTACAGATTCACAATAGGACAGATTGAGACGTAAAAGACCTTTAAATGGGTCACAATGTTGGATGAATGTACATAGGCTTGAGAGAGAGAAGAAAAAATATAGAGAATAAAGTTAATTCCCTAAAAAAGGTAAAGTCTTTAAAGAGACAGAATAAAGTAAAGTGATAGAGTAAAAATAAGCCACATAAAAATGGAAAATTCACAGAGTCTGGATTATGTATTTTATTGTGTTTTCTTTGTAATTTTTGACTGTAAAGGAGCTAAATACAGAGAGACATTTCATTATATGGGCTGCCAGGCTATACCAGAATGGACATCTTAACGGTATGACTTCAGAATTTGGATCTAAGAACATGATGCTTTGGAAAAGAGGGTCTTCTTTTGTTTTCACAGAGGATGACACCCTATGGATTGCTTCTATCCCAATATGGTATGATAGACCATGCCCCCCTAAAAGGTTGCTATGAACATCCTCAAAAAATTACTTCACTCAACTGCTGACTGAGATGAACCTAGCAGACAGGTTATACCATGAAAGACTTAAATAACAGTGCCCCATTCAGCAGGAAGCAGTTTGGAGAGAAAAAACTGTGTCTATATTCCCAAATATTGTTTATAAATGTTCTTTTAGATTTAAAGGGGGATATGATATAAATATGAATAATTTGCATTGGTACGGATTTTAAGGTCAATTTTGTTATATGTATATGTATTTCTGCACTTGATTAAGGTATTGTGATTGTGTAGTTCATTGTAAAATGTAATGTATAATTAGGAAATATAGGTTGTTAATGGATAATCATCGATAATAGTCAAGCTTGTAGTCATGTTAGTTAGATTTTCTAAATATATAGAGATATATTTTAGTTATATAGGCATTCTTCATATCTTTCAAAGACTACAGAACATGGCATTTAAGATTTTTAACAACTTAGGGCTTTTCATGACAATGAGGCATGTCTGCTCCTGGCAGCACCAGCTAATTCAAGAGGAAGATGGGCATTGAAGAGGCTCTTTATGGAGTTGGTTAGCCATTGGGCAAGAAATTGCTCTTGCCTGGCCTGTTGCATAAACTGGACACAAAGAACCCACAGAAAGAGGACGGCTGAACTTGCCTAAAGGTGAGATGGCCTTTCGGGGTTCCTGATTTGTTAAAGAGTCTGAGAGACATTCTGCAGGACACAGCAGATAGTGACTGAACTATCTTTGGAATTTCCTGCTTTATGGAAATATCTGCTGGATACTATGGGCCTGAAGGCCGAAGATGGATGCCCTAATGGTATAGAGGAACTTTGGGTGACTGTACAGGCAGCAAGTTGTCTCTGTCATTTCTAGAGTTTGAAAGTTGCATATTTCTTGTTTACTTAGGTACTATTATATCCTTCTGGAGTCTTTGATGGAGTTGAAGAATGGATAGATAATTAGTTTTCCTTAGTTATAATAAAATAGATATAATTATTGTAACTATAATTCTTGCTTGATAACTGTTTTGTTATATGTAATTTTACTATGTTAAAGTTAAAGCCTTTCTTTTTTGTTTAAATGGAAAAAGGGGAAATGATGGAGGAGTGTCTATGTGTTAATTTCATTGGTTAATAAAGAAACTGCCTCGGCCCTTTAATAGGACAGAAAATTAGGTAGGTGGAGTAAACAGAACAGAATGCTGGGTAGAAGGCAGTGAGGCAGACACTTCAGGCAGTCACCATAGGCAGTTGCCATGCTTCTCCTCTCTGAGATGGACGCAGGTTAAGATCTCTCCTGGTAAGCTACCACCACGTGGTGCTACACAGATTACTAAATATGGTTTAAAGCAAGATGTGAGAATTAGATAATAAGAGGCTGAAACAAATGGGCCAGGCAGTGTTTAAATGAATACAGTTTCCGTGTAATTATTTCAGGTGTAAAGCTAGCCGTGCGGAGCTGGGTGGCAGGACGCAGCCCACTGCTCCTTCTACACTATCTTGAGTGAGATAACCCAGACCCAAAAAGACGAATATGGAATGTACTCACTCATTAGTGGACTCTAGCCATAAACACAGGACATGAAGCCTATAGTTTACAAGCCTGCCTGTTTCTTGACTGCTGGAATTACAGGCCTGTGCCACCTTGCTAGAAGTAAGTTAATTCTTATCTTGGTTATTTGAAGATACTCAGCCACTTTGCTTGTATCTTTTTGAGCTGTTTTGCTTGTACCTTTTTTTTCAGACTGAAGATTTTACTCCTTGGGACTGTTTTCAAGAAGTTCATGTGTGCATTATCTGCTCGTTAGTTTATCTATTCCTTGGGTCACAGTAGGAAGCACAGGAGAATATCAAGTACTATGTAATTCAAGGTGTGGAGGGAACTCCTTAACCGTTAGGTCTAATCCTCTGATGACAGATATAAGAATATGTTCAAAACTTTTAGCAGTGGATTCCTACTGGTTTCAGATATTACTTTAAAATATACGGTCCTCAGCCAGACAGTGGTGGTGCACACCATTAATCCCAGCACTTGGGAGGCAGATCTCTATGAGTTCGAGACCAACCTGGTCTACAAGAGCTAGTTCCAGGACAGGGACCAAAGATACATAGAGAAACCCTGTCTCAAAAAATAAAATAAAATAAAATAAAATAAAATAAAATTATCTGGTCCTCTATATTGCACATTGGAGAAAACGAGTCAAATTTAAAATTTCCTATAGCCAATGTTTTCTTTGACCTGCCTCCTTTCAGGGTGTATTCAAACACAGGTTCTAGGTCTGTACAGACTTAGGGTCATTACTCTTATTGCTAATAGTATTTTTATTTGTCACATTATTCCAAGTAGATTTCAATCATGGAAAACCACAGGCTGAGTTTGGTTTTAAATATCAGAGCAATGTATAAGGCAACAGATATGCAATTAATTTTAGGTAACTGGGACCGGAGAGATATCTCAGTGGTTAAGAGGACTAACTGCTCTTCCAGAGGACCTGAGTTTGACCAGCTCGCAGCACCCAGATTTCTGCTTATAACCATGTGTTTTTCCAGTCTCAGGGGGTCTAACACTCTTTTCTGGCTTTAGTGAGGCACTGCATGCACATGGTGCACAGAGACACATGCAGGAAAAGCACTCATACATAAAGAATAACTTTTAAAAAGTAAGAATTTAAGGTAATTAATATTTTATAACAGTTTCTTCTATAATGAATGAACTATATATTTCTATTAGCAACTCATCTTATTGTCTATCAGTAAGTTTTTATAGATATCTCACAAATGTGTACCTTTACATTTGACTTTCTATTAAGTATAATTTGAATATTGTTGATATGTTAATAGTTCTATTGTCAATTACATATTATAATTAGCTGTTTATTTTATTAAATAATCTGACATTCGTGAAGGGAACTTTTTAGAGCAGTTTTTTAATTATGTTATCAAATTGTTTTCAGAACTAGTTAATTTTTTGTGAGTATACATTCATTTTAGCATTAGCAGCAACTATCAATTGTGCAAATAATAAGTTTCATGTTGATGTTTTTATACATGGGTATAATGGATTTTCATTATATTCTTCCCCTATCTTGCACTCCTTGGATTTCTCACAGTATTCATTTCCTTTCAACTTCTTTGTTGTTTTTGCAATTCTACAGGAGAGAAAATATATTGTACTTGTATTTTGAGACTAATTTATTTTGGTTCACATGTTGATATCAACTTACATACAATTTCCTGAAGATTTTATAATCTTCTTTTTGATGGGTAAATGAAACAACAAAATACATTTACAAAAAATGTGAGAAAGATAAGTTTATTTTAAATTTTTAAGCACATTATTTACATAAAAGTCATAGTATATTTTTCAAATATTACAAGTATACAAATGAGTGTTCTTACTAAATGTAAAGATATTTTTACTAAACATAAAGATATATATTTGCATACCAATATCAATTTTAAGCTACTTAACCACTCCCTTTCAAAAACTGCAATCCTTAGCAGCCATGAATTTTCCTCTATTTTATTCCTGAGAAATCAGTATTCTCTACCTTTTATAGATTTGCCTACTCTGGACATTTTGCAGAATAGAGTCATACAATATGTGCGTTTTTCATAATTGCATTCATCCACTTAGCATAGTGCTTTAAGATTTATTCACATGGTACTCACTATGAATCTAAAAATTCTGTGCTCCTTTAGGAAAATAGTGTTAAATTTCCTCTAAAAGTCCACTGTAGAATATTTTGATTTTTCCATTCCTATTTTTATGGGCACACATATTGCTTCTTTATCTTGTGGTATTCTGGGAAGTGCAATATCAAATAAGGGTGAGAAAATATTTTTCTTAGATTACTTTGATTGATTTGCATATATATCTGGTCTTAGTATACCTGAAATATATTCTATCTCTGTAGAAAAATTTACAGAAAATGCTATTCTGGTTTCCATAGTGACTAGACTGATTTACATTATCAGCACAATTCACGATACTTTTTCTTTTTTAACATAATTTGTTAATTTTATTTCTATCATGATAGATTGTCTATGGTGAAATTAACTCAAAATTTAATATTGTTTTGCATAATGACATGAAATATAGGACATTTTATTTCCCTTTACACCTATTTGTTGAGTGTCTATCCAGTTTAGCCAATTAATTAATTAATTAATTGCATCATTTCTTTTTTATTTTTCCAGTAGGGGGAAATTTATTATTTTTCCTTTGGGGTGCTTTTTCTAACTTTTTATATATTTGACATATTAGTCCCCCTTCAGATATATAAATAACTGGCAAATGTTTTCTCTCATTTTGTGTTCTTTTCAGTCTTGTAATTTTTTCCCTTGATAGAATCATTTTTATATTTTATAATCCTCCTTTGTTGATACATGCAATTATTTCCACAGCGTTTATACTTCTCTCCAGAAATGAGTTTCCAATATCTATTTCTTTGTTTTCTCTTAAGATTGTCTTTAGCAGCCGGGCGGTGGTGGCGCACCCAGCACTCGGGAGGCAGAGGCCGGCAGATCTCTGAGTTCAAGGCTAGCCTGGTCTACAAGAGCTAGTTCCAGGACAGGCTCTAAAGCTGCAGAGAAACCCTGTCTCGAAAAACCAAAAAAAAAAAAAAAAAAAAAAAAAAAGATTATCTTTAGCAATTACAAGATGTAATGCGTTACTTTAAACTCATTGACCAATTTGACATTTTGAATTGATATTGGAGCAATGTGTAAAGTAGGGATCTAATTTCAATATTCTACATGTGAATATCCCAGGACCGTTTTGTTGTTGTTTGTTTGTTTGCTTAGTTTATTGGTTGCTCTTTTTGGGTGGGGGGGGGATCAAGACAGGATTTCTCTGTTTCTCTGTTCCTTGGAAACCTGTCTTGGAACTAGGTCTTATAGACCAGACTTTCCTCTAACGCACGTAAATCCACCTGCTTCTACCTCTCAAGTATTGGGAATAAAAGCATGTGCCACCACTGCCCGGTTCCCCTGCACAATTTTTTAAAAAAGATTGTGTTCTCCAATATTAACATTACCTTTGCCCATCAGTCCCTTAGTCAATACAAGGTGAGAATTTTCTGATTCCAAAATTTTTTTCAGTTTATTGCCAGAAATTTTGTAGGTAGAGCCTTTACATTGATCATCATTTATTGTTTACATATATTAATAATATTTCAAATAATTCTTAATGTTATATCTTCTATGTTGAATATTTGTATACTGTTTCTAGCATCAATTATTTATACTTTTTTAAATTTTACATAAATTTTTCAAATATCTGGCTTAAAATAGTTATCTCTACTATTTTGTAACTCACTAACTTCATTTACATTTATAATTTTTGCCTGTTGCATTCATATATGTTTAATTTTGTGATAGTGTAGCATTTTGTGTTCCTGTTATCATTCATTATGAGTGATATTGTCCCATGATATCTCCAGCATTTGATCTTGCCAGAGTTTTGGAATTTGTCCATTCCTATAGATATTAAGTGATATCTCATTTTAGTGACCTGTAATGGCACATGAAATTAAGCATCTTTTTCTGTGCTTGATTGGAAAGAATGAGTATAACCTCTTTTTACTATTTAGTGGAACTGATAACTGAGCTAGTTTACGTAGCTGCTTAGGGTTAGGATTTGAAGTATTATTACTGTTTTAATTTCTTTCATGAAAATATGCTTATCCAGGTGTTCTATCTCTTTACATATTCATAAATGTGTCTTTCAAAAATGGGTTCATTTCATCTAAGTTACCAAACTTGTGGGCATACATTCCTTTAAAATATTCTCTTATATATTTAGCTTATATAAAAACATTATGGATGTCTCATGATTAAACTTCAGATCAAGAAATTGTGTGTTCTTTCTTCCTAATATGTCTATGAGTTTATCAATTTAATCACATTAAAATAATGGAATTTGTCTTTAGAACTTAGTGTATCATTGCTTTTTCTTTCATTAATTTCTATTCTAATATGTATTATTTCATTTATTTTTGCTTTAAAGATAATTTATTATTTTTCTAATTTCATAAGTTATAAAGAAATTTAGATGGCAATATTAAATATACTTTGACTTCTAGTATATGTATTCAGTTCTTAAATTTTCCCTTTAAACACTCTTTTCACTAAAATGTGAGTATTTTTATAATCTTTAATTTCATTGCATTTAGTGCAAGTGTTATTTATTTTAATTCTGTTCCAAACTCCATTCTTTGCCATTGTGTTATTGAGAAGTATGTTGTATGATATTTGCTTGTGTTCTGACAAATAAAGCTTGCATGGAGATCAGAGCGTAGAGTTAGCCACTAGTTAACCACAGAGGCCCGGCAGTGGTGGCTCCTACCTTTAATCCCAGCACTAGGGATGTAGGGACAGGAATATAAAATGGGTGTAGATAGGACTTCGCCTATTCAGTTTGAGGATTCTTAGTCAGGATTGTCCCCGTTCAGTCTGAGCATTCATAGAGACAGAAGCCTCCTCTTGCATTCAGTCTGAGACTTTGTAGAGGTAAAAAGTCTCTAGTGGCTGGCTGCTCTCTTTCTCTCATCTTTTAGATTTCACCCTTGATATCTGCCTCCCAGTTTTTGTTGATTAAGACTAATTAGATTCATGCTTTCTCTGACATCCAATATGGAGCACATATTCACGAAAAAAAAATTTGTTTGATTTTGCAGCCATTGGCACATGCTGGAATCACTGCCTTTCCAGTTAGATTTTCCTTTCTTTTTTCCCCCAAGCCCTCTGAGTGAGTTTGGGACTTTTCTGTTGCAGCTGCTCTGCAGCAAATTCCACAGGTGCTTGGGTTCCAAATGCAGTCAAAGTTAGCCACTTTTTCATGTTCCCTGGTACAAATGTCTGGCTCTTTTGCTTCTTTGGAGACAACTACACTATACACTTTATGTTAAAACTTTACAAGCTGCATGCATTCTAGGCTATTACAGAAAAACAGCAATGATCAATACCACTCTAAATCTAAAATCTTAAAAGAATTGATAAGTCAACATGAGATTGAATTAAGGAAATTTGGAATCTGCTAAAACTAACAATGAAGTTTTACTGCAATGGAATAGGATTCAAAAACAAAAACAGATATTTAATGTAATAATTACTGTAGTAGATATAAAAATTGTATTGTATAGACTCTAACAGTGGTCTAAATATACCGTTTAAAATATGGAAAATTTTATATTAAAAATATAAATTCTATATCATCTACCATCAGAAAACTCTAAGTAAATATGAAAATTAAATATAAAGGGGAAAGGAAGAATAGACCTTTCTTACAGAAATAAAAGGGAGTAAAGGTAGCCATATTTATTTCAGCAAATTAGAATTCATGTCAAGGAAAATATTCAGATACAAAAGCAAAACATGGAAGGGATTTATTATCCTAAGACGATACAATACTCCTGTTGCTTATAAACTAAAAAGCAATGTTAATATTGCCATAATGAAATATTTGTGAGACAAATGAATTTGCAGTTGAAATATTCAATATCCTTCTATGAATAGCTGTTACATGCTATGGCAAATTAATAAGCACATAGTAAAACTTAAAATGCCATCAATTTGTTGTATATGACTTATAAAATATGTATCATAAATCAAATATATGTTTTCAAAATCACAGGGAGCACAGATACACAAAGATAGATCATATTACACCTTATTTAACACACTCCATTGGAGTTGCTTAGCTTTAATTGTTAATTTGACACAACTTAGAATCATCTGAGACAAGAGTCTCCAAAAAGGATTATTATGTAGACATGTCCTTGGATGATTGTCTTACTTTATGTGGGAAGTTTCAGCCTGCTATGTGAAGAAACATTCTCTATGCAGTTGTCCTAAACTATGTAAGAGTGGAGAAATAAAACTTAAGACAAGTCATCAAGGGACTATGTATGTGCATACATTTCTTTCTGATCTTGACTATGAATGTGAAGTGACTAGGTGTTCAAATTTTTTGCCTTGACTTCTTTACAATGATGGACTGTAAACTGAAATAAACACCTTTTGCCCCTAAGTATCTTTTTGTTAGTGTGTTTTATCAAAGCAACAGAAATTAAAATCTAATAATAAGCAAATTTAAATGAAATCTTATAAAATATGTTGCAATTGTACAATGTAAGTTAAATAGACATTGCCAAAATATAGCATGACAAGAATATCTCTAAATATTTTGAAATTAACTAACATAATCCTGAAGCAGAAATCTAATTAGTCTTAGTTGGTATAAACCTAGAGTCAGATATCAAGGGTGAAAGATCAGAGGAAAGCAGCCAGCCACTAGAGACTTCTTACCTCTATGAAATCTTGGACAAAATTTGGGGACCTCCGTTGTTAGTTTGTCTTTATTCCAGCATATACCTCTGTCATGATGCATTGCTTGAGTTTAAATTTATAACCTTCAGCCAAAATAGCACCCCTTGATATATATATATATATATATATATATATATATATATATATATATATTCTCTGACAATTGTTTCTGGTAGTCTTCACTTTGAATTCATTTTGACCTGCTGGTTTTATGCAACCATTTCAGTATTTTCTGTTCTCACATCTTCTTTTTGGACTCAGGCACCACATAGCCTAAAGGTTTGTTGTTGATTTTCTCCTTTCCATTTCTTTTTCTTCTGTCTTGCCCAAATGCAGATAGAGAAAATACTGCAGAAAATTCTTATGTCTACGGAAGTTCTCCATGCCAGGGACTGAACAGAAAAAAAATGTTTTTGGAAATGCTCACCACTTGCCTTCTACCTATCTAAAGTCCTAGGCTTCATCAAACATGCCTCATAGCCTTAATTGGACACTTACCAGACTTCTGTGATTGAGATTTCTGTCAGCTTTGCCTGAGATCTTATGTCTTAGATGTGTGGATACTTTCAGTTTGTACAGCAACTGAGAATTGCTGAGAGGCCCTGGGATTCAGTTTTCTAATGAATCATTGCAGAGTGCTGACTACATATGAAAGCAAGAAACATTCAGCCTCCACCTAGATTTCAAAAAAAGTGAAAGATACTCTTGAGAAGTGCATTATTTCTAAAAATACACCCCTATCTTCCAAAAAACAGCAGAGTAATAGATGCTTGGGTTCCATGGAAGTTGGGTTTGTAAGAAAACTGTTTCTGTTATACATAGAAAGAATTAAAAGGCAAGATAAATTTTATGCCTAGAGGCTTAGAGTCTAATGATAAATTTTGTTGAGTTCCTGGTATGGAGGACTCCCCTAGAGAAAAAAAAAATATATGATGGCAAGATTGAGTTCAGGTGGAGTCATTCATGCTGTACTATCCCATGGGGGGAGAAAGAGAGAGAGAGAGAGAGAGAGAGAGAGAGAGAGAGAGAGAGAGAGAGAGAGAGAGAGAGAGAGAGAGAGAGACAGAGAGAGACAGAGAAATGAAACAGGAGGAGGAAGAAAAGAAGGATGAGGAAGAGAAAAGATCAGAAGAGAGGAAAGGAGAGGAGGAGAGGAGAGGAGAGGAGAGGAGAGGAGAGGAGAGGAGAGGAGAGGAGAGGAGAGGAGAGGAGAGGAGAGGAGAGGAGAGGAGAGGAGAAAAGAAGGAAAGAGTGATGGATGGAAAGAAGAGGGGAGAGACTTGAGAGAGAGGCTTGAAAGGGAGAAGCAGACAGAGAGAAAGTTAAATGAGAAAAAGACCAATGGAACAATAAATGAGAGGAATTATAAGTTGCTGTGAGGTAGAGACAGTGAGATGAGTTCAGAATGTAAAATTCAGCATGTAGACAGCATCACTTGCCAAACCTAAAATGAAAGCCTCATCCATCAAAGCCCATAGGGTTCTGAGAAAGGTTCAATATGTACTAACCTTGCTTTTCAGGTTCTGTATTTCTACTTCTGGTTAACTGTTATTTTTAACTGAAATATGTGAACCCAGAGCATGATTTTTGTGCTTTAAAGTTCACCCTGAGAAAGTCTCAGTGCCACACTGGGATTTCAAACATGCAGTGTAGTTGCCAGCTGGCTGATAAAGACTTTATTGGTTTAAACCTATGTCTGAGCAGTCTTCTTTGGTGAATAACGCACAACATTGCCTACTCATATCACATTAGGACTAATAAATGTAGGAACTAAATCTCTAGGTCAGGTTTTGGGGAAACAGATATTCAAACTATAGCAGACATTAGCCATTACACAGTTTTCTCACTGAAATTATTTTGAAAACGGCACTTGCAAAGTAATCTTTTTTTAATTTATTTATTAACATTTCCACCTCCTCCCCTCCTCCCATTTCCCTCCCACTCCCCCCACTTCCCTTCCCCCTCCCTGTCCTAAAAATTCACAATTTTATTTTTCTTTTTTTATGCATATAGGATTGTTTTAAGGATTTTCTATAATATGAGTTAGTAGCATGAATTGCTTTAAGTTTTTCTTATGTGGAAGGCCTTTGTTTGTTTGTTTGTTTTTGAGACAGTGTTTCTTTGAGTAGCTTTGGAGCCTGTTCTGGAAATAGCTCTGTACAACATGGTGGTCTTGAACTCATAGAGATCCGCCAGTCTCTGCCTCCTGAGTGCTAGGATTAATGGCATTTGCCACCACTGCCCAGCTAGAAGGCCTTTATTTCTCTTTTAATTCTAAATGTTAAATTTGCTGGAAATATTAACATATGCTGGGAGTTATTTTCTTTCTGTATCTGAAATATATCATTCCAAGAGTTCTAAGAATTTATAGTTTCTGCCTAGAAATCAAAAGTTATCATAATGGTTTCCATTCATAATTGAATTGTCACATCTCTCTGACAACTATCATCATTGTTTTTTTTTTTGTACTCTTGGCAGTTTAACTGTAATGTAACATAAAGTTCCATTATGTTTATGTCTCTTTGGCATTCTAAATAGCTCTACTACTTTGATGTTTCCCAAGATTTGAGAAAATTTCTGCTATTGTTTCACTAACTATGCCTGTTAAGCTTTTAGCATAAAGACTGTGTATCTTATCTAAATGTATTTTTAAAATTTTGTGATGTTTGACAGTTTCATACATTTATAATAATGAATGTTAGGTGTTTTTAATACCATTTCACTTTCTTATCCTCTTTCCTTCCTGTCTGCTTCTTCTTAAAGGTAGTTCTTCTCACCACACACACAACCTTTTCATGTCTTCCCTTTATGTGTGGCCCTCTGATTTTAGTTAGTTTTTGCCCAAGTTTGGTTGAGAGACTATTGACTGAAATGAGGTTAATATTCTCATGGTGTCTCAAAGATCTTATGTGCAGTTTCTTTTCATTAACTCATAACTCAATCGATGATGGCCTTTCTTCTGTTTTCATTTAGAATTGTGGTGAGCCTCTTCAATTTCTTTCTTCAAAGACTTAAAGTTCTTGTCAAATAGATCTTTCACTTCCTTGCTTAGAGTTACCCCAAGACACTTTATGCTATTTGTGGCTATCGTAAAAGGTGAAGTTTCTCTGAATTCCCTCTCTGCTTCTCTGTTATTTCTGTATAGGAGGGCTACTAATTTTTTGAGTTGATCTTGTAACCTGCCACTTCACTGAACTTATTTATCAGCTGTAGGAGTTCTTTGGTAGAGGTTTGGGGGTCACTAATGTACACTATCATATCATCTGCAAATAACTAAGTTTAACTTCTTCCTTTCCGATTCGAATCCCCTTGATCTCCTGGTATTGTCTTATTGCTATTGCTAGAACTTCAAGAACTATGTTGAAGAGATATGGTGAGAGTGGACAGCCTTGTCTTGTTCCTGATTTTAGTGGAATGGCTTTGAGTTTCTCTCCATTTAATTTGATATTAGCTGTTGGCTTGTTATATATTATTTTTATTATATTTAGGTATGATCCTTGTATCCCTAACCTCTCCAAAACCTTTATCATAAAGGGGTGTTGAACTTTGTCAAATGCTTTTTCCACATCTAATGAAATGATCATATGTTTTTTTCTTTCAATTTACATGATGGATTACATTGATAGATTTTCATATGTTGAATCAGCCTTGCGTCTCTGGGATGAAGCCCAAATGAGGAGCAGAAGGATGGAGAACATGAGCAAGGAAGTCAGGACCGTGAGGGGTGTGTACATTCACTGAGACAATGGAACTGATCTATTGGGAGCTCACCAAGGCCAACTGGACTGGGACTGATGGAGCATGTGATCAAACTGGACTCTCTGAACATGGCTGAAAAGGAGGGCTGACAGAGAAGCCAAGGACAATGGCACTGGGTTTTGATTCTACTGTATGTACTGGCTTTGTGGGAACCTAGTCTGTTTGGATCCTCACCTTCCTAGACCTGGGTGGATGGGGGAGGAACTTGGACTTCCCACAGGGCAGGGAACCCTGACTGCTCCTTGGACTGGAGAGAGAGGGGGAGGGCGGGAAGGGGAAGGAAAATGGGAGGAGGGGAGTAGGTAAAAATTTTTTAAATTATATAATTTAATAAAAAAAGAATTGTGGTGAGATTTTTAGATTTTTAAAACTTGGAGCATGCAGGTTTTAAGATTTCTATAGCCTCCAGAATCATCACTATTTCATGAATTCTTCTTTCACAGTTTTATTCTTGCATTAATATGAATAATTACCTGTTATATTTATATTCAACTCTATATTTACTAGCCAGCCATATTTGATAATATGTGTTGGGGATTTTTTGCCTGGAAATTTATCTATTTGGATATCTTTTGATTCATTTACTAAAGATATATGTACTTTAGGAGAATTCATGTTGTTACATTCATTCTTTGTGTGCTTTGTTTTGATGTGAAAGCTTTTGTATGCTTGGAGATGAATGCTTCTCCATTTTTATATAGAAGTGACTTTATATTGAACAGCCCTCTCTTGTGTACTTCAACTCTAGTACCACTCAGAAAAAGCAAACCACAGTAATCACAACAATGCCAAAACAAACCGCATAAATAAAATGAAAAGTAATGGAAAACAATACCAATATCACCAAGCACTAGAGCAAAGAAGGTGACAAATTATACAGAATAAATGAAAAAAATATTAAGTGACAAATTAATAAAATAAAAATGAATGTAGTCCATGGACAAATTATAAAATAGATATGGGGAATATATAAAAAATAAAAAATAGCAACAGATTAAATCTAAGCCAATTAAAGAACAAAGATCAGTGTGGTGCAACACTATTTTCTGGACATGACAAGGCCATTGCACCCATCAACAGAGAAACAACTATGAATACCTGCAGAAGACCTTCATTAAACTGGGCTTTTCAACATTCTGTCATGAGGGTAGAAGAGGCTTATGGAGTACCACCCCCTATCTGAGGAACTTTTGACCATTAATGGTTCCTAGGCGAAGAGGTGTAATTTTCTTCAGTGGTATAACTACTGTGCCATGCAAATACACCAATAAATACCATGCTACCTATATTCATGCAAGGAATGCCAGGAAAACTGAGAGGCCAATAAAACAGTTGACATAAAAGTAATAGGAAAACTGACTGGGAAATAGAAACATAAGAGCATGTATGGAAGGAGGTTAAAATGGGATAATGAAAGGTGAATATTATTGCAACATATTGTATATTGTGTGAAAATGTCAAAAATAAACGTAAATTTAAAAAAAATTAAAAAGCATAAAGAACGAGTGCATGACCATTATCAAAAAGTTAAGAAGGATATTGAGATTGTGAATTAGAAATAAACTTAGGCTACTTAACAAATCATGTGTCAAAAGAGAAGGAAGAAAGGAAAGAAAAGGAAAGGAAAGGAAAGGAAAGGAAAGGAAAGGAAAGGAAAGGAAAGGAAAGGAAAGAAGGAAGAAAGAAGCAAATAAACAAAGTAAAAAATGAACATAAAATTTAGGAGAAAAATGAATAACATTATAGAGAGTTTAAAGACAAAAACGTAATAAATATAAGAGATAGAACTAAAGAAATGAGTTGAGATGGCTCAGCAGAATGCTTTAGTTTGTTTCTAGCACTTTCATGAAAGAAGAGCATAGCTATATATCCCTGTAGTGTCAGCACTGTGGGGAAGAGAGGTAGGAAGATTGCTGTGGCTTGCTGATAACCAGCCAAATTCAGGTTCAGTGAAAGACCCTGTTTGAAGGAAATAAGACGAAGAGTGATAAAGATATCCAATGGCTTCCAATGGCTTCCAAGTGTGTATATTTTAGTAAACACATGGGTATATTGTCTCTACCTAAATGAATAAATAAATAAATACAAAATTCTCCTAACAGGTGTTGTGGAATGATCATATTGTACACTATGAAGCTATGTCAGTCTGATTTGTTTAATAAAAAACTGAATGGTCAATACTTAGACATGATTTCTGGGTAGAGAGAGTGCTGAGAAGAAGAAGGCAGAGACACCAAGAGAACATAGCAAGCAGGATGAACAATACAAACATGACACAATAAAGCTACAAGGCAAAAGGTAAATTAATAAAAATGGGTTAATTTAAATTAAAAGAGCAGTTAAATACAAGCCCTAAGTTATTGGATAAGATTTCATAATTAATAAGTCTGTGTTATTATTAGGGAGTTGACAGTCCCAAAGAAAAATCCTGAACACAAATGGCATTCAATATTGGAGCATGTATTTCACATAAAAACTGAAAAATCTTTAGAAATGTTCCAAACACGCAAAAGCAGAGCAAAATGCAGCGTCATAGTTCCACAGTCTGTCATGCAGGCCAAAGGACAGGGCTGTGTCTCCTGGCCCTTGCCTTTGGGCTTGAACTGTCAGCTCACCATGAGCTAAGCTGCATGACCATTTAAGGTTTTGCTTAAGCAGACATGCAAAAAATCTCTAACTAGGTTACAGTGTGTTTAACAATATGCATAGGCTTTAGAATGAAAAGGTATAGACAGTCATAAAAATAAACAGTTTCAAAATAATAAAGTCTTTAAAGAGAAAAGTAAAGTAATAAAAAATAGTAAGTCACATAAGAATGGGAAATATAACACAGGGAATCTGGATCCTATATGGTGCTTTGTAAACTAAATCTTTTGAATGCTATCAAACAGACAACAGCTGCTTGCAAGACATTGAATTGTGGATGAGACTTCTGAAACAAACCAACATATATACTTCAGATGTCCAGGAAGACGCCCCCAGCTAGTTCCTTGGGCAGCTGAGGAGAGGGTGCCAGAAATGTCCAGATCCTATTGCCATACTCATGAATATCTTGCATATCACCATAGAACCTTCACCTGGCATTGGATGGAGAAAATGACATAGAAGCACCGGATTGAGCTCCCAAGGTCCTGATGAGGAGCAAAAGGAGGGAGATCATGAGCAAGGAAGTCAGGGCCGTGAGGAGTGCGTTTACCCATTGAGACGGTGGGACAGATCTAGTCCAGTTGGAATGGGATTGATGGAACAGGGAACCAAACTGGACTCTCTGAATGTGGCTGACGGTGGAGGAAGACTGAGAAACCAAGGACAACGGCGATGAGCATGAACTCTACAGCATGGACGGGCTCACTGTGAGCCTTGTCAGTTTGATTGCTCACCTTCCTGGACTTAGGGGGAGCTGGGAGGACCTTGGACTTAACATAGTGAAGGGAACCCTGATGGCTCTTTGGCTTGGAGAGGGGCGGAGTGGGGGTATGGGTGGAAGGGAGGGGAGGGAAGGGGGAGGAGGAGGGGAGGAGATGGAAATTTTTAATAAAAAAAATGAGAAAAAAGAATGCCTTAAATTTAAAATCAAAGTAAAAAATGTATGATGTTGGGGAAGAGGTTATGCTTTTGCAAGAAACACAACTGTGGATTTTTTTTTCCAGGTTAATAGAGATCAGATTTGACCGGTGAAGACCTCCTGAGTATCTTGGCTATATAAATAGGGGAGGAAGCCAAGAAAAACTAAAAGACAAGTGACATGTAAGCTGATCACTCTTCATGGGAACAGCTCAGAGATGAGATGAGATATGATATGATAAATCTTGTTGGTTAGAGAGTACTCACGACTTACTGCCATCCTTTCATATGGATGGATAGAGATTTATATTACAATTTGGTTATGCAGTGCAAATAGACTTATACTGGTGATAGATGCCTCTGACTTGCTTAAACATAGAACAAAAATCATTTTTTAAAACTGCGCGGGCACCCAGTTCATGAGATTCGGGCAAGGAGCTGGAGGTTAAAATACACAGACACACACAGACAGAGACAGCAACACGGGTCATCCTTGAATTCCCCAAGAATGCCCCCTTTATTGTGTTCAGGGGCAGAATATATAGAGATAGCCATGCCCCAGCCAAACCCACCAGAAACCACTCTCCTGCCATCAGGAACTCCTGAAGGTCTCGTGCTCAAGGCAGCTGTAGAGCAGATGTAGGCACTCAGATCAGGGGATTACAAGAATTTCAGGATCTGGGGTCTCACTGCTCCAAACATCTCCCCCCTAATTTTTTAATAAAACAGAAGACCCTCCTGACCACACAGCCTTTTGGTCACTTTGATTGAACCTGTACTCAGGAGAGAGTGACAGCATCTCCTCAGGACAATACTGGCTTTTAGGGAACACAAGAGAGCAACTTCAGCCTGTAAGACAGGTAGATTCAAGTATCCCAGAGACTGTTGGTTCCTCATACTATTTCCCACTCACACTCTTCCCCTCAAGTGAACAGAGGTGTGTGACCATATCAGACTTGGGACTTTTAGGAGTGGCTTTGCCATGACCCCAGGAGCAGTCAGAAACCACTGCTCCTTCAGTCCCCTAAATAACATACCCCAGCTGCCATACCCCTGTGGCACATTCATTCTTGTCAGTTGAGTGCATGGAAGACACCTTCTGGCTCGTGCACCTCTTTGGCTTCCCTAGCAGCCCAGCTGATCCTGCTTCTGCTAAGTGACCATATGCTGCACTCTCATGGGTTGTCTGATCTTACATAGAATTCAGAAATGAATGCCGATGGCAACAGGTGTTAAGATTGCCAGCAGTAGGGTTCCCAATCACCATTGGACCCAACCTTCCATTTGAGCTATGGTATTCAACCATGCCTTTGGCTAAACAGTTACAATCCGGTGTGCTAATTGTAACATTTCAACGGCTATTCAAGTAACCATTGAGTTGTTTCACCACATAAGAGGCATTAGCAATATTAACAGATGTCATACAAATGGAATAATCAACAAGACATTTGTTGTACTAGCCATAAGTCCACCTGCTCCTACAATAGGGCAGTCTCTTGATTTAAATTCGCTCTGCCACAGACTCTTGCATAGCCTAGAACTGCCACTGCCTTTTCCTTGCTCCGCTGCTGCATTGTCGGGCAGCCCAGTGCGGTCTGTGCTCCAGCTTGTCTCAGCTCCAGCACTTGTTTGCTGATACTTCTGATACTTCTGGCACTGCTGTGGCATCCACCAGGCTAGGCACCAACTGGGCTGAGGCAATGTGCCTTCCACCACAGCCACCTAGCAAAGCTCTGCTCCAGCTGCCCTCTAGCCCCAGCTGCATTCGTTCTGGATCCAAACTGGTGCATGAAGTGGAGCGGAACTCAGGGAAGCAGGCTGCTCTGCAACCACTGAAGGGGCCCCACTTAGGGAATTTGGGCGTTGCCAATCTGTCTGGCTACTTCCTGCTGAGAGGGAACGCTGCATTCTTAGGGGTATTTACTGCAATTCACTGCCATTTTCCAGTTGAGGTCAGACATGAGTCCCGGTGGCGGGGAAGAGGCAGAGGCTCCACCTCCCCACCAAGCTGGAAAGTGGAGGCACAGAGGGGTGGAGCGGAGGGCCCTGACCCCGTCGGGGTGGGGTGGATCCCATCCGGCCGGTTGCCCTAGGCTGGGACAGAAATCCAGGCCACTGGGCCTCATCCCGGTCCTGCTGCGCTTCTGTGCCCTGAGGCCCGTGCTGGAAGCAGGCCTAGCGTTCTTGCCTCATAGGTCCTCGAGGCAGGTTCCGGGGGTTTGCAGGCTTCGCAGCCCCTCAGCGCCTGCCTGGAGCCGCTTGGCCTAGGAGCCGCCGCTGCTCACACTCCACCGCAACATTTCAGGAGGTCTCAGGGATTTAAACACATGAATATCGAATAAATCCTTAGGCTCTCATCGTCTGTGGAGACAAAAACAGAACCTCCTTTCCAAAACATCAAATTCTTAAGCCCATATTTTAAAGTCAAGATACCTTTCTTAGCAGTTCCCAGAATCAAATGTCTTTCTCCAGTCCAGAACACAAAAGACAACACAATCAACATATCATACATCTGTACACATTTATCTTTTTTTAAACTATATACATTCTATCTTTTCCCAATATATACGTCCCCTCCGGCCGGGGACAACCCCTTTTGTTTACCCCTCTTTCTCTGTTGGAGTTCCACTTGCTGCCAAACCAAGCGAAGGACATCAGGATTAACACATATACCCCAATCCACCCTCACCTTCTGAGGGCAACCTCTCAGCGTTCCCTAGTTCCTGATATCTCTGCTGGGACCTCCAATTGCTGAAATCTTGGTGCAGACCTCCAATTGCCCTGCACTGAGTCCCCATGTCTGCACTCTGTGCCCTATTACCCAGTTACCGAGCTTCGGTCAAGGGGGCTGAAGGTTAAAATACACAGACACACACAGACTGAGAGACAGCAACACGGGTCATCCTTGAATTCCCCAAGAATGCCCCCTTTATTGTGTTCAGGGGCAGAATATATAGAGATAGCCATGCCCCAGCCAAACCCACCAGAAACCACTCTCCTGCCATCAGGAACTCCTGAAGGTCTCGTGCTCAGAGCAGCTGTAGAGCAGATGTAGGCACTCAGATCAGGGGATTACAAGAATTTCAGGATCTGGGGTCTCACTGCTCCCAACATATTTATTATGTATACAATGTTCTATCTGTGTGTATGCCTGCAGGCCAGAAGAGGGCACCAGACCCCATTACAGATGGTTGTGAGCCACCATGTGGTTGCTGGGATTTGAACTCAGGACATTTGGAAGAGCAGGCAATGCTCTTAACCTCTGTGCCATCTCGCCAGCCCCAACAAAATTCATCTTTAACTGACATGAACACCAGATATTCCGTATTTGTGTTAATGTAGATATGTATGTTACTTTAAAAGTTTTGTGTTTTCAGAGCAAGGCAACTAGAAACCAATAAAAACAGGTGGCCCAAGTGACTTTACCATTTTCTCAATTTTCTCAGGGCCTCCTAAAGATGTCATCACTGCAGACAACAAAAAACAGTCTAAGAAACATGACACCCACATTCCCAAGAGGTAGGGTGGATGATTTTTGGTCATTTGATGGGTTATGGATGTTTGTCATTGTTTAAGGGGATTGGTTACAAGTTGTTACTGGTAATGGTTAAGAAAAAAATCTTCACCATAAAACCTTCATCCGGCGATGGATGGAGATAGGGACAGAGACCCACACTGGAGAACTGGTCTGAGCTACCAAGGTCCAGATGAACAGCAGAAGGAGGGAGAATATGAGCAAGGAAGTCAGGACCGCGAGGGGTGCATCCACCCACAGAGATGGTGGGAATGATCTAATGGGAGCTCACCGAGTCCAGCTCAACCGGGACTGAACAAGCATGTGATCAGACGGGACTCTCTGAACGTGGCTGACAATGGGGGCTGACTGAGAAGCTAATGCACTGGGTTTTGATTCTACTGCATGTACTGGCTTTTGGGGAGCCTAGTCTGTTTGGATACACACCTTCCTAGACCTGGATAGAGGGGGGAGGGCCTTGAATTTCCCACAGGGCAGGGCACCCTGACTTCTCTTAGGACTGGAGAGGGAGGAGGAGTGAGAGGGAAAGGGGAGGAAGGGAGGAGGTGTAAATTTTTAATAAATAAATAAATTTTAAAAATCTCAACAAAGGAGATTATAACCAGGGATCTCCTTCTGAAAGAAAATGGGGGAGTATAGAAATGATGGGATAAAGGGTAGATTATTGAATCTACTTTTAAACTAAAAAAGCAACTGCCAGTAGTAAATATTTTATATAATATAGATTTTTGTATATTGTTACAAATTTAAGGTTATTTTGTTATGCTGTATATATGTTTCTACTCTTATTTAAGGTATTTTACCTATGCAAACCATATTAAAAGGTTACATAAAGTTTTAAAAACTATAATATTAAAGAAACGTAAGTTAGTAGTCATCTATAAAAATAAAACTTATGGTCATGTTAGGTCTGCTTTCAAAGTCAATTAGATACATTTTAAATAGAGAGATGATCTTCAAGTACTTGAAAGGTCTACAGAATATGGCATTTAAACTGTTTTAGTAACAAAAGGCTTTTCATAATCATGAGGCATGTATGCTCCTGGCAGCACCAATTTACTTGATAAAAGAATGTTGGGTATCAAAGAACCTCCATATGGAGTTTACTTTCTCTGAGACAAAAGCTAGCCATTAGGGCAAGATACTACCCTTGCCTCAACTGCTGGCAGAGTGTGTGTGTGTGTGTGTGTATGCTGTCCAAAATGGACAAGCAGGACACAAAAAAGCAACTACTGAAATTTGCCAAGACAAGGTAAGACGGTCCTTCAAAATTCCTGTTTCACAGAAATGTCTGTCCCAATGTTGCAGAGGAACCTTGAGGGACTGTCCAGGCATCCAGCTATTTCTGTCATTTCTGAATTTTTGAAAGTTGTTTGCTCTGTACTTACTGTTTACTAAAGTAATATTTTATCCTTCTTAGGTCTCTGATGGAGATTTAAGACCAAATAGTAATAGTTTTACAGTTTTCCTTGATACCAAATTAAGAAAAGAAACATATAAAAAAGTAAGTATTATAAGTTGAGAGACATAAGAACTCAAATTGATTATCTAAAAAAATGTTTTGACATCTTAAAAGATAATTTAACTATGGTAATACAATTTAAATTAGATAATGGTTTAGGGTTAAAACCTTAAAAACATCAAGATAAGATAGATAGCAAAATATTTTCTCCAAATATGCTAAATGCAAATGGACTTAATATTGTGAGTATAATTCTTAACTGATAATTATTTTTATTGTATATAAATTTACTATGTTAGAGTTAAAACTTCTCCTTTTTTATAAAAAGGGGAAATTTGAAATGATATTTTTATATGCTGTGAACATGTGTTACTCTGATTGATTTAATAAGCTGAAGAGTCAATAGCTAGGCAGGATTTCTAGGCAGAGAGGATGCTGGGAAGAAGGCAGAGATGCCAAGAGATGTGGTGCAAGCAGGATAGGCAATACAGAGATGACGTAAAAAAAAATCTATGAGGCAGAAAGTAAATTAACAGAAATGGGTTAATGGAAGCTATAAGAGCTAGTTAGAAATAAGCCTAAGCTATCAGCTGAGCATTAAAGATTAATAATAAATGTCCATGTCATTATTGGGGCCAATACTCCTGATGAAAAAGTCTAGTTAAACAGGGTTGCTTGGATTGGAGAAATATCTTTTCAGGTCCTACTATATTGAAAAGTGCTAGAGGGAAGAAATGATGCAATACAGGAGAATTATTATGTAATTCTTCATGCTCTTATCAATTAAGTGATGCTCTAGGAAGGCTGGGAGTCAAGTTATTGTCAATGACAAAACAGCATTAGCACCAAATACTTGACTTTGAATACTGGTGATTGCTGCTGGTCCCAATGAACTTTAAAACTTTATGCCGGGAAAGGTTGTGTTCCCTTCAGAAACTCAGTTTTTGCACTCAAAGGCATATCAAATCTCATAACCAAGGCTTCTCTTCACACTAATTGGAGAATTGGGGAAGTAAAAGTATCATTGTTTTATACTGCAGGAAAGAGGTTTATTAGGAACACAGAAAACCTGTAGGTTTGTTATTTTACTGATTGGATCTTGCTCCAATTGAATAAAAAGATTGACTATCAGAATAAACCTTGATCTCTTCCAGGCCCTGACAAAATAACTTTCCATTCCCATAAGGTTTGCTGAAATCCCACACCACTATATTGAAACTCCAGCCCCTTCTCCCTTACTATAATTCCCTAATTCAGTCACCCACTATCAGCTACAACCTGATAGCTGGGACAAGTCAGTTTCTAAAGATAAAGCATCTTTGTCTCAAGCAGCAGCCTATGGAATTGGAAAAGTTTTTAAAACTCCACATCCAATAGAGGACTAATATACAAAATATATAAAGAACTCTAGAAACTAGATATCAAAAAAGAAACAATTTAATTAAAATGGAGGTGCAGACCTAAACAGAGAGTAATCAATAGCAGAATTGCAAAAGAATGAGAAACACTTAAAGAAATCTCAACATCCTTAGCCATCAATGAAGTGAATATCAAAACTACTTTAAGATTCCTTCTTACATATGTCAGAGTGGCTAAGATCAACTGCTGCAGAATATTTGTGTACACTGCAAAGTTATATCTCTGTCTAAGGTGCCTTCTGATTGGTTTAATAAAGAGCTGAAAGCTCAAGAGCTAGGCAGGAGAGAATAGTCAGGATTTCTGGGGTGAGAGAGGAAAAGAAGGAGAAATCTAGGTGCATGGATTTTTGTCAGAGACTGAAGAAGTCAGTTATATGATGTGATACACAATGGAGTATCACTCTGCTTTTTAAAAAGTGATAACATGAAATTTTCAGTCAAATGAATTTAACTAGAAAAAAGTAATCCTAAGTGAGGTAACCCAGACTGAGAAAGATAGATATAGTATGTATTTGCTTTGATGTGGATACTAGTTATTAAGGAAATGACAAACAATCTATGATCAATAGAACCAGAGAAGTTGGGTATGGAGGAAGGGACGTGGGGACAAATAATCTCCTACTGTCAGGAAAACAGATTTTACAGGAAGAATGGGAGTGGAGGGTCTGAAACAGGTTGGAAAGTGGGAGGGAAAATAGGGTAAAGGGAATGCAGGGAGAGACAATGCTGGAATTTAGGGAGATTTAAGGTATGATATGAAGACCTAGTACTGTGGAAACTTCCTAAAATATAAGAAGGCAATGCTAATTCTGGGCTCTTCTAATAATGGGACATATGGTTTTCTGAACAGGCCACCTCTTGTCACCAAATGAGGATTCCAGTGGCAGGACAAGTTCCATTAAATTGAGTTGTTGGCCAAGCTGATCCCATGGAAATTCCCAAACAACATAGGGTGCTGCTAAGACAATCAGTTGCTTTCTGCAAACTGACACCAATGGCCTCACTGGTAAGGACAATATCCACACAACTCATTGACCATGGAAAAGTTGAGATGGTGCTTTCCTGGAGCCTTTACCCCTACATTTTAGTATCATTGGTACATGAAGACACTCTAGGAGCTACCAAAGTAGAAATATCAACCCAACCCAGCCATTTTCCTACAATCTTTCTGCCCTACAAGATATGCTAAATCAACAATGGCATAGAACTTATGGGAGTGGCCAATCAATATCTCATTTGACTTAAGGCCCACTCCATGAGATGGAACCCATAGCTGACACTACTTGGGTAACCAAGAACCTAAGAAGAGACAGCTCAGGGGAAAATCAAATGCTACTGTTCTAATAAAAAGTGTTAATAAAATGACTCCTAATAATTTTAATATTCTACTATACTCATCAATTAGTGCCTTATTCAGTTGTCATCATAGACACTTCCTCCTATATGCAGAGACTCACAGCCAGACATGGAAAGGGAATCCTTGGAACATATATCTCTAATTGAGATGTCTCCATCAAATCCTTTCCCTCAGAGTAAGAAAACCATGCAAAAGAGGAAGCAGAATGAGAAGGGAGGGTAAAAAGGAAAGAGGAGGGAAAAAGGGGAGGGGGAAGGAGAACTTGAGGGAACAGGATAGTCAAGATGGAGGAAGGACAGAGATGAGAGCAAGGAAAGAGATATTTTGATTGAGGAAGTCATTATGGAGCTAGCAAGAAACCTGACACTAGAGAAATTCCCGGGAATCCACAAGACCCAGCTGAGACCCTAAACAATAGAGGAGAGGGTACCCCAACTGAACTTGCCCTATCTCAAATATCAGCATAGAACCTTCATCTAGTAACCGATGGAAGCAGGTGTAGAGATCCACAGTGGAACACTGGGCTGAGCTCCCAAAGTCCAGTTGAAGAGTGGGAGGAGTGATAATATGAGCAAAGAGGTCGAGACCATGATGGGGATACCCACTGAAATAGCTTACCTGAGCTAATTAGAGCTCACCAACTCTGGCCTGACAGGAAAAGTACCAGCATAGGACCAAGCTAGGCCCTCTGAGTGTGGGTGACAGTTGTATGGCTGGGGCAGACTGCACGGCCACTGGTAGTGTGACAAAGATTTATCCCTACTGCTTGTACTGGCCTTTTGGAACACATTATCTTTAGAGGGATCCCTTGCTCAGCCTAGATATAGTAGGGAGGGCCTTGGTCCTTCCTCAAAGCAATGTGTTAGACTTTGTTGATGCCCCATGGGAAGCTTTACCATCTCAGAGGAATGGATGGTGGAGAAAGTGGAAGGAACAGTAGAAGGGGAAGGAGTGGGAACTGGGATTGGTATGTAAAATGAGAAAACATAGAATTTTTTAAAAGAATAAATATTAAAAAAGAAGGAGGAGGAAGAGGAGGAGGAGGAGGAGGAGGAGGAGGAGGAGGAGGAGGAGGAGGAGGAGGAGGAGGAACACTGGGTCCTGAGACTCTAACCTGTGCCTACTTAAAATAATCATAGCTAGGCTTTTTAAATGTTAATATTGCCTCAAGAAAAGAGGAGACAGGCGACATCATTGGATTGTCAACTGAGTATACTGTCACCCTTCCCAACTTGTTACATGAAATTAGGCCCTAATTGTATAAGATGTCAAGGTTTTATGGAAATGCAGGTTAAAAACAAAAAAAAAAAATGAAGAGGAAGTTCATGTATGAAGCAATGAGAATGCTGTTATATATTCTGAATAAAGACCTCAGGTGATCCCTAGCACACACTTATTAAAATTTATTTCAACAAATGGTGAATATATTTGTTACTGTTAGATCTTATGGTATTTAATCTTTTAATCAAGATATATATATATATATATATATATATATATATGTATGTATATATATATATATAGTTTTTATAATTTAAAAAGGAGTGTAATCACAGGTATCTATCTCTAAATACTGTCCCCTTGTTTATAAAAAATGGTCCTCCATTCAAGGTCATGTTTGTCCTAGAAGCTCTTGATCAATGGTAAACTTTCTTTTCCTTAGGATCTGTAATATCACTGGGAAGGATGGTTTTAAAAGGCTGTAAAATTTCAAGCAAGAAAAGGCTAGCTTAAATTTAGAAAATTAAAAAGGATTAATAGCTAAAAGTCTAGGTACAAATAATCTTTATTTGCTGTAGCATGACATATATGTACCAAATTCAAGTTTTGTTTTGAAAAGTCAAAAGATACAATAAGTAGGTTTGAGAAAAATATTTAAATGGATGTAAAGTATAAGCCTATTTTTTGGTTAAAAACAATTAAAATATTTTGGACAAGGGTGAATTTTATATGATAAAAGTGGAATGTTTTCCAAATAATGACAAATAATGGATGAGGACAAAAGCCATGAAAGTTTAAAACTAAGTCACAAAAGGTCTGCGTAAGTTATACAAAGTTTATGGGGATGGGACTTAAAGATTATATACATTTGATGATTAGTATTTCCAAACTTGAATCCTCCCAGTCTTATACCTGCTACACTCTCCCTTTCCTGTCTGATCCCATAACCAACAACTAACAAAGATTTTCTCCTCTAACCTTTCCTCCCAGAATCTGTGCCAGTATCCCAGCCTCCAACACCAGCAAGAATTCACTGTGTACATACCAGCTGAGCAGGGACAGGGAAATGGTAAGCTAGCCAAAGACCTTCATCATTCTCTTCTCCTCCCCAAGTCCATTCCCCCAGTCTCATCCACAACTCTGCAGCCAAACACTCTTAATATTTTTACCTGCCCCTGTTCCCATCTCCTGTAGATTCCATAGATCTTCCACTTCTTACTTCCCTCCTCCAATGTGTCATTGTGTCCTAGCCCACAACTCCAACAAGCCAATAATTCCAATAACCCACAGGACAGGCTTGCGAGAAAACCAGGCAGGCTGCCTACAGATTCCCTCTTCTCCTTCTGTTCCATAGAATCAATACCCAAGTGTCACCCCAGATCTACAACAGAAGTCTGCTGTAGTCTTCCCCCCATGTCAGCCTACATTTGTGGATGCCACTGACATTTCCTTCCTAACCTCCCTTCTCCCACTTGTTATTTTATCCCAGCCCCCAACTCCAGCAGGCACTTCCTGCTAACCCACAGGCCACTCCTGTCAAGAAAGCAGGTAGGTCTGTACATCTTCCCCTCTTCTTCTGTTCCTCTAGATTCAGCCCAGTCTAATTGCTATAGCAGAGCCCTCTGTGGTTACCTCTGTTCACTGATTCTCCTAATTTTAAGGAGAGGAGATGAACATACCCTTGTTGAAATCTCTGCTCTCTTCTCTCCTGTAGACTCCCTCAGAGGCCTACCCAATCCCCATTCCTAAGTGTCAGTTTCCAATACACCAAAACACATTTTACCTGGAACCCCCAGTGGCCACAATTATCATAATGTCAGAAGGATTTCCTACCAGGCAACACACAGCCCCCAGAGAGGAAAACAAAGGAATAAAACACAAAGACAAGACCAGACATCACCTGGAACTACAATCTTCCCAAACCCAAATGCCTAGACACCAGTCTAAAAAAAAAATCAATGACAGGACAATTTGTCTCCACTAGATCCCAACTATCCTACCACAGAAAGTCCTGAGTATACCAACATAGCCAACGCACTATAAAAAGAACTTAAAACTAACTATATGAAGATGAAAGAAGTCCTTAAAGTAATCCAGGGAAATACAAACAAAGAATGTAAGGAAATAAATTACACTGTTCAAGACCTAAAAATAGAATTAAAAGAAACTGAGGAAATTCTGGAAATGAGAAATTTAGAACTTCAAACAGACAAGCTTCATGAACATAACACAAGAGATGGAAGAGAAAAAGATATGATAGAATCAATGGAAACATCAGTCAAAGAAAATGTTAAATCCAAGGAAACTCCTGACATAAAACATCCAGGAAATCTGGGACACTATGAAAAGACCTAACCTAGGAATAATAGGAATATAGGAAGGAGAAGAAACACAGTTCAAAGGCTTAGAATTTATTTTTAATAAAACCATAGAAGATTGAACAAGAAAAGAAAGTACACTAGGCTTATAATAATCAAAACACTAAATGAAAGGAACAAAGAAAGACTATTAAAAGCTGCAAGGGAAAAAGACCAAATAACATAAAAAAGCAGACCTATTAGAATTACACATGACTTCTCTCAATGGAGACTCTAAACACCAGAAGTTCATAGACAGATAAAATAGTATACATAAATGATCCTAAAAATTCTGCTAGGGAACTCCTATAGCTGATAAACACCTTCAACAAAGTGGCAGGATACAAGGTTATCTAAAATAATCAGTATCCCTTCTATGTACAAATGACAAACAGGCTGAGAAAGATATAAAAGAAACAATACGCTTCATAATTATTCATAAATAATATAAAATATCTTAGAGGTAACTCTAACCAAGCAAGTAAAAGGCTTGCATGATAAAATTTCCAAGTATTTGTAGAAAGAAACTAAAGAAGGTATCAGAAGGTGGAAAATATAACCCATGCTCATGGATCTGCAGGATTAACACTGAAAATGGCCATCCTACCAAAAGCAATGTACAGACTCAATACAATTCTCTTCAAAATTCCAAAACAATTTTTCACAGACATTGAAAGGACAATTCTCAATTTCATATGGGAAAACAAAGAAAGCAGGGTAGCTGAAACAAACCTGAACAGCAAAACAACTGCTGGAGGTATCAGTATTTTCATTTCAACTTTTACTACAGAGCTATAGTAATAAAAACCATATGCTATTGACATAACAACTGACATATTAATCAATGGAATTGAATTGAAGGCCCAGACATAAATCCAAGAAACTCATGGAAACCTGAATTTTTACAAAGAAGCCAGAAATATACACTGAAAAAAAGACAGCACCTTTAACAAATGGTTCTGGTCAAACAAGATGTCTGCATGTAAGAGCATGAAAATAAATCCTTACCACCGTGTACAAAACTCAACTCCAAATGGATCAAAGACCTCAACATAAAGCAGACATGCTGAATATGATAGAAAATAGAGCTGGGAATATCCTTGAATGCATTGGCTCAGGAAACAATTTCCTGAATAGAACACCAGTAGCACAGACACTGATACTGACAATAAATGGGACCTCCTGAAACTAAAAAGCTTCTTTCAAAGGACACTATCATTTCTACAAATTTGGTAGGTGCCAACCTACCAAATGGGAAAGGATTTTTTTCCAACTCCACATCCAATAGAGGACTAATATCGAAAATACATAAAGAACTCAAGAAATATGACATAAAATATAATAAAATTGCAATAAATAATCTAATTTATTAAAAATACTAGGGTACAGATTTAAACAGAGAATTTTTTATAGAAGAAACTCAAATGGCTGAGAAATACTTAAAGAAATATTCAACATCTTTAGGCATCAATGAAATGCAAATCAAAACTACTTTTAGTTTCTTACACTAAGATAATAACACAAATGACAATTTGTGCTGGCCAGGATGTGGAATAAGATGAGCACTCATCCCTTGCTTGTGGGAGTTTAAACTTGTACAGCCACTATGCAAATCAACACAGCATATTGTTTTTCTCAGAATACTGGGGATCTTTCAACCTCAAGATGCAGTCATACCACTTTTTGACATATACCTAATGGGCACTTCATCCTACCACAAGGACACTTGCTCAATAATGTTCATTGCTGCTCTGTTCATAATAGTCAGAAATTGGAAACAGTTTAGATGTCCCACAACAAAAGAATGGATTAAAAAATTAAATAAAAACTTTTGACAGATTTACACAATGTAGTATTACTCAGCTGTTATAAAATGTGACATCTTGAAATTTGCAGACAAATGGATTGAACTAGAAAAAAAACATTATTAGTGAGGTAAACCAGACCCAGAAAGATAGATGTTACATATTCACTTATATATGAATATCAACCTAAAGTAAATGATAACTAACCTACAATCAGAAGACCCAGAGAGGTTAAGTATAGTGGAAGGGACTGGAGGGGGGACACATAGATCTTCCTGGGAAGGGGGAAATATAATTGATTTTGTGGGTGGACTGGGCACAGGTTGGGATGTGAATGACAGGATCAGGTGTGAAGGGGGATGGTAGATAGGGTTGAGAGTGGGAATGCAGAGAAAGAAAAAAAAGAAAGATTACAAACTTCTAAGATTACACAAGTCAAGAAGTATTTATTTAAGATGTGTATCTAATCACTTATGTCTTTACCAACTTTGTTAGGCTTTAGCCATTTGAAGAAAGTGATTCATATAATGCTCTGTAAAAGTACACTATAAAAAAAATCAGGAAATGAGATTTTCATTCTGTCTATGGATTTTTATCTATGGTTTAGTGTTTATTTTGATACTAAAATAATTTCAAGTCAAAATTATAATTCTTAAGGCTTAAAATCTTAACAGGAATAAAAGTATAAAGTCCTAACCGTATGAGAGTTAATGCTTTACTAAAAATGTTAAAGATAATTAAAATATAAATTTTAATGATTAGTCACCTTATAAATGATCAAATCCTTTAATGCACTCAGAACTATGTTTATAGCTATGCTAAGTAGAAATATAATTCATTGAGAGGGACAAGCTCAGAAGGAGATACCAATTTATATCTCCCATTATATAATCTTCAATGTATGTTATCAAATTTAAGCCTAAAGCAATTAAGTCAAAACAAGTTTAAAACAAACTTAAAGCTTATTTAATCTGAAGTAATATCTAGAATCAGGTGTATTTAGAAAATATAAAAATCAAATATTTAAATATTGTGGGTTAATTTGTAATACACCAGCATGGCAGAACATCTCCAGGCTCAAATAAGTAACCTTATCTTGGATGAGGCATGATCCCACCAGAGTAAGTTGCACGGAGCTTTCATTACAGCAAAAGGATGCATGGGGAAATAGGAGCCACTGGAAGTTTTCTTCTCTTACCTCCAACTTTGTAAGCCTGAGAAGTTCCATGAAAACAACCTCTTTATTTATAGGGAAGAGAAATTACTTCTCATGCCTCACACGACAGATCGAATGATTCTCTTGCCCAGTGTTAGTTAGCTAGAGCCTTCACCACATCCTTAATTTCTAGATAATAGAGAGGCAAATAGTAATTACTCTGCCCTCAACATCTCCCAAACTGACATAAGAGGATGTTGTGAACAGGGAGCCCTTGTATCTAAGCCTACCACACAACTGGTATGGGACCTGATGCTAATTCAATTTGGCATGCTCTTTTTTCAATTATTCCTCTTAGCAAAAACCAATTCCAGGGCCTATACCCCCCATATATATACCCCACATATATACCCCATATACCCCCCATGTTCCCTGATTAAATTGGGCTGCTAGATATTATTTTATTTGTAATTTATTTTATTTTTTTCTCATAAATAAAACATTTAATTGGGGTGGCTCACTTATTTAGAGTTTCAAAGGTTCAGTCCATTATCATCATGACAGGAGCATGGCGGCATGCAGGGAGATGTAGTACTGGAGCTGAGAGTAATACTGATAGAGGCAACAGGAAGTCAACTGAAACACTGGGCAGTAACCTGAGCACAGGAAACCTCAAAGCCTGCCACCAAAGTGACATACTTGCTCCAACATGGCCATACCCACTCCAACAAAGCCAGGCCTCCTTAATAGTGCCACTCCCTATGAGATTATGGGGGCCAACTACATTCATACTACCAGTTAATAAATAAAAGATTCCAAAAATTACAACTTGCGGTTGGAGATATGATTCCTTTATTAAGAACACTTGTTGTTCTTTCAGAGAACCCAGATTGGGTTCCTAACACCCGTTAAGGCAGTTTACAACTGTCAGTGCAAGTCCAGGGGCTCTGATGCCATCTTCTGGTCGCTGAGGGAACTGCACGTACACAGTGCACTTAAACAGGCAGGCAAAACACTCAACACACAAAAGAAAGTTTTTTTAAAGAAATGACAGGGCAGGGTTCCCTGCCCTCTCTCAAGCAGGGTGGGAGAGGGAGGAAGGGGTGTGGGGGAGCGGGAGGGGATTGGGAGGAGGGAAGGAAGTGTAAATAATTGAATGGAAAAATAAAAAAAGAAATGAATTGCAGCTTGCTCCTCAGAAGACATGATAAAAGTCAGAAAACATCAGAATGATTGTTACAGTACTGAAAACACATGCAACAACTCTCTAGTGAGTTCTCATTGCTCATAGGAGAAACTGTTAGGTCTTTAGCTTTTGCAACATGTTGCTTAAATTCTAGCCACCGTCTGCTCCTTTATTGTATTTTTTTTAAAGTATACAAGTTATCTTTTTAAATTTTACATACCAATCTCAGTTCCTACTCCCTCCCCTCCTTCCATTTCCTCCACCTACTCCCCCATTCCACCCACATCCACTCCCCAGAGAGGGTAAAACATTGATTTGGGGAAGGTCCAAGTCCTCCCTACTATATCCAGGCTGAGCAAGATTCTATCCAAAGAGAATATGTTCACAAAAAGCTAGTACAACAGTAGGGATAAATCCTGGTGCCACTGCAAGTGGACACTCAGTCTGCCCCAGCCATGCAATTGTCAACAACATTCAGACTAG
This sequence comes from Arvicola amphibius, assembly GCF_903992535.2. NCBI lineage: Eukaryota > Metazoa > Chordata > Mammalia > Rodentia > Cricetidae > Arvicola > Arvicola amphibius. The sequence goes on from NC_052065.1 coordinate 49,501,873, forward strand.
TTTGGTTCTATGCTTGTTCCTTCCCAGTCTGGCTGGAGCTGGTGAGCTCTCATTAACTCAGGTAAACTGTTTCAGTGGGTGAACCCCTCATGGTCTTTATCTCTTTGCTATATTCTCACTCCTCCCATTCTTCAACTGGACTTTGGGAGCTCAGTCCAGTGTTTCTCTGTGGGTCCCTGCCTCTCTTTGTTGCTGGATGAAGGTTCTATGGTGACATTTAAAGATAGTCCTCAATCTGACTACAGAGCAAGTTCAGTTGGGGTACCCTCTCCTATATTGCTTAGGGTCTCAGCTGGGGTCATCCTTGTGGATTTCTGGGAATTTCTCTAGTGTCAGGTTTCTTGCTAGCCCCATAATGACTTCCTCAATCAAATTATCTCTTTCCTTGCTCTCATCTCTGTCCGTCCTCCAACTTGACTATCCTGTTCCCTCAAGTTCTCCTTCTCCCTCTCATTTTTACCTCCTCTTTTCTTTTTACCCTCCCTTCTCCCCCTCCACTCCCATGATCTCAATTTTGCCAGGTCCCCTTTCCAGGTGGATTTATATATGCTTATCTTAGGGTTCACCTTGTTACTTAGCTTCTCTAGGGTCATGGACTAAAGGCTTTTTATCCTTTACTTTACAGCCAGTATCCACTTATGAGTGAGTACCATGTTCATCTTTCTGGGTCTGGATTAACTCAGAATGATTTTTCTTAGTTCCATCCATTTGCATGCAAATTTCAAGATTTCATTTTTTCCCACTGAGTAGTAATTCAGTGTATAAATGTGCCACATTTTCTTTTTCATTTTTCAGTTGAGGGGACATCTAGGTTGTTTCCAGGTTCTGGTTATTACAAATAATGTTCATATGAACATAGTTGAACAAGTATCCTTGTAGCATGATTGGGCATCTTTTGGGTATATGGCCAAGAGTGTTATTACTGGGTCCTGAGAAAGGTTGATTCCCAATTTTCTGAGAAACTTCCATACTAATTTCCAAAGTGCTTTACAAGCTTGCATTCCCACCATCCATGGAGGAGTGTTCCTCTTACTCCACAGCCTCTACAGCATAAGCTATCATTTGTATTTTTGATCTTAGCCATTTTGACAGGTGTAAGATGGTATCTCAGAGCTGTTTTGATTTGCATTTCCCTGATGGCTAAGAATGTTGAACATTTACTTAAGTGTTTTTTGGCCATTTGAGATTCTTATATTAAGAATTCTCTCTTTATTTCTGTACCCCATTTTTAATTGAATTATTTGGAATTTTGATGCTTAATTTCTTGAGTTCTTTATATATTTTGGAGATCAGGCCTCTGTCTGATGTGGGGTTGGTGAAGATCTTTTCCCATTCAGTAGGCTGCCTTTTTGTCTCATTGACTGTGTCCTTGCTGTACAGAAGCTTCTCAGTTTCAGAAGATTCCATTTATTAATTGTTGATGTGATTGTGCTACTAGTATTATATTTAGGAAGTGGTCTCCTGTGCCCATGCATTGAAGGCTACTTCCAACTTTCTCTTCTGTCAGGTTCAGTGTGGTCAGATTTACATTGAGGTCTTAATCCATTTGGACTTGAGTTTTGTGCGTGGGGATAGATATGGATCTGTTTGCGTACATGTTGACATCCAGTTTATGCCAGCACCATTTGTTGAAGATGCTTTCTTTTTCCCACTGTATAATTTAAGCTTCTTTGTCAAAAATCAGGTGTTCATAGGTGTGTGGATTAATATCTAGGTCTTTGATTATATTACATTGGTCAACCTTTCATCAAACTTATAAATGTGGATAATTATTCAGAATATTCAAGCAATGTTTTTGGAAACTTTGCCAGATAATTTAATGGCTTAATATGATGCTTTCTCTCTTTTACTTGGTGAGTTGGATGTTCAATTTAATCTACTTCTTTTCAAAGCTTCCAGGTGCTCTTTCTTATGTGTGAATTTGATCTAACAGGTAATTATAGTCTCTTTGATTTTCTACAGAAATCTGGTAAATGTTCTAGTCAGTTATACAATTGCTTTTAACCTCAAAAAACATGTTAGTCTTTATGGGACATTTTTCCTTATTAACTCTGTCCCTTAATGCTCTCCACAAGGTTGTACAGTTGTAGCCTCCTGACTAATTTGCCACAAGCCATCCAACTCATTCCCTCTTCTTGCCATTCCAGGCATGTTTTCTTGATGCATAACTGAAACAACTGGACCAAAGTCTTTTCTACATATGTTAACTTCTCAGTCTCACTAGCTCTCAGAAATCTTAAAATTTTCATCTCAGCTTAATATCTTTCATGACCAACTCAATTCTTTGGTTGCTACAGAAGTCCAAAACTAAATCTTACTGCTAAGGGTGGGACTTATGTTCTCTGTGAATGAAATGATGCTGCTTCCACCCCAACAATTCCTACCTGGTTTAAGATTTATCCTAGAGACATGGTGCTGCAAAGAATCAAAATAATCACACAGAAACTGCATTCATTAAATCACTGCTTGGCCCATTAGCTCTAGCTTCTTATTGGCTAACTCTTACATATTAATTTAACACAATTCTATTAATCTATTAATCTGTATATCACAAGCAAAGTTTCAGCATGTCTGACTCCGGCCTTGGATCCATGGCGTCTCCTCCTGACTCTGTTTTCTTTCTCCCAGCATTCAGTTCTGTCTTCCCTACCTACCTATGTTGTGCCCTATCAACAGGCTAAAACAGTTTCTATATTAACTAACCAATCAAAGCAACACATAGACAGAAGAACCTCCCACACAATTTCCCTTTTTCTATTTAAACCAAAAGGAAGGCTTTAATTTAACATAGTAAAATTATAAATAACAAAACAGTTATCAAGCAAGAATTACAGTTACAATATTTATATCTACTTTATCTTTTATCACAACTAAGGAAAACTATAATAATAACTATCTATTCTTCAACTCAATCAAAGACTCCAGAAGTATATAATATTATCTCAGTAAACAGGAAATACATTGTAAGCAATTTCCAAAACTCTAGAATTGGCAGAGACATCTCACTGCCTGGACAGTCACCCAAAGATCTTCTGTACTATTGGGGCATCCATCTTCAGCCTATAGGCCCACACTGTGGGAAGTATTACAGCTTGTAATTACCTGCCTACTAGGGTGTGGTCTCATATACTAAATACAAGGAGGCCCAACTGGTCGTCTTTCTCCTTGTTCTCCTTCCCCTTGCTCTTTTCCCATCTGCTGCTCCTTTGGATCATGTGATTCAACCAGTCAAATGGAGGATTCTGATTTGTGAGTTTACCCCTTAATAAATGACTATTTCTCAATTCTGAGCTAGTGTGTGATTTCTTTTAAGTGTCCATCCACCATAACAGCTGGCACCCACAGGGGTTTAAAACTCCACATCCACCAGGCAGATGGTTTGGTCCTTCCATGGCCCAGACAGGATTACTTTTGTCTAAGCGTTTTGTTTATTTGTTTGTGTTTGTGTTTGTGTTTGTTTTTTTGTAAAATTCCTGTCACAGTGGAGTTTGCAGTGCTTCAGCAGCGAGCTGAAGCATAAGCAAACGTGCTGTTTACCAACCACTGCAACCCCTGGGGCAGTTCTTTGTCACATGGCGGTGTGTGCAGCTTCTGGGTTTCTGATCTCTGTTCCTGGACTCTGGGTTTTATTGCTTTGCGTATGGAATTGATTCAATTACATTTAATTTGTTGAGCGACTCATATTTCCCAGTCTTTAACAAGTACCAAGGGGGACATTAAAACACAGGACCATTCATGTAACCATAGCATTGGTTCTAGTCGCGACTTAGAAACAGTGCCATCTGCTGGATAGCAGGTAACATGGCAGATTTCGTTTCCACTGGAACTTTCAGTGCTTTCTTTGCTAATACTATGGATTATATCACGCGAGGCTCATATGACTATGGGGATAACTCAATTTACTGGTTACTAGGTTTCAGTTTTATTCTCCATATTCTATCATTAAGAAGAATATGGAACTCTTAGGAATGATACAGTCTTTACATACTAATAATGAACAGCTAGTTGACAGGATTAATATAACCAAAAATCAGAGGTTATCTGAACAAGTGGATACTATGATAGACAGAATTGACTCCATATCTAAGGGTACTAGGAAGTTATCTGAAAGAATTTATACTGTTGAATTTGACATTCAAAAGTTACCAAAAAGTTTTAATAAATTAACAGACAGAATGTACCTCCAGGATGTCAAGCTATAAAAATTAGGAGAGATTAGTTGCGGACTCTTAATGACTTTCCAAGATTATTAGGAGACTTTCCAGTCTATGACTGGCTGTTGGAATAACACCTGATCTAATAATTCATTTAAACAAAACCTTAGATGCTGATAAAGACCTGAATAGTCCCAGAGAATTAACAGCTGAAGCAGAAAAGGAATTGATGATTGTTGAGGAGAAATTACAGGAGACACATGTGGATAGGGTGAATCCAAATATTAATTGTATTCTTGTTATATTGCCTTCCCGAATTTCTCCTACTGGAATTTTAATGCATAGGGATGATATTATCTTAGAATGGATCTTTTTACCACATAAATCAAGTAAAAAAATTAAAAACTTATGTGGAAAAGTCTCTGAATTAATTATATAAAGTTAATTGAGACTTTGTCAATTAGCAGGTATGGACCCAGCAGAAATTATAGTGCCTTTCACTACTGGTGAAATAAAAAACGTTATGGGAAGACAATGAACCATGGCAAAGGGCTTGTGCTATTTTTTGGAGAAATTAATAGCAACTATCCCAAAAGTGGTAGACTTAACCTCATAAATAGAACTTCTTGGATACTTCCTCGAATTGTACCTGATACTCCAATAACTAGAGCCTGTACATTTTATACTGATGCTAATAAGTCAGGGAAGGCTGGTTACAAAACAGATGAATTGAGTAAGGTGGAACAAAGCCCTTATACTTCTGTCCAGAAGGCAGAATTATATGCCATTCTTATAGTGCTAAGGGATTTTAAAGAACCTCTTAATATAGTTACGGATTCACAATATGCAGAAAGAAACAGTTATCTTGCATATTGAAACCGCTGAATTTATACCAGATGATACAGAGTTGACTTCATTGTTTATCCAGGTACAAGACATAATCAGGAATAGGCTTTCTCCGATGTACATAACATACATCCAGTCCCATACAGGTCTGCCAGGTCCTCTAGCACAAGGTAATGCAGAAATTGATCAATTATTGATTGAAAGCATGTTGCAGGTCTCATAATTTCATAAACAACATCATGTCAAGAGCAACGGTTTAAAGAAAGAGTTTTCTATTACATGGCAACAAGCTAAGGAGATTATAAAGAGATGTCCTACTTGCTCTTTATATAACCAAACACTGATACCTGTAGGGACTAACCCAAAGGATACTCAAAGGAATGAAATCTGGTAGATGGATGTGTTCCACTTGGCAGACTTTGAAAAATTAAAATATGTACACTATACTATTGACACTTATTCGGGATTTCAGCGGGAAACTGCTTTAAGCTCAGAAATGGCTGGTTCAATAATCACATATCTATTAGAAGTTAAGGCCATCATGGGTATACCTGCACAAATAAAGACAGATAATTGTCCAGCATATGTCTTTATGAAAATTAAATGGTTTTTCACTTATTATAATATTAAGCATGTTACAGGCACACCACACAATCCTATAGGTCAAGCAGTTATAGAAAGATCGAATCAAACTATAAAGGATATGTTAAACAAACAAAAAGGGATGGAAAATACCCCCAGAAATAGATTACATAATGCTTTATTGACCTTGAATTGTCTTAACGCCAATGAGAAAGGAACTACAGTAACAGAAAGACATTGGATAATGGAAAAGTCTGCTGAATTATGTCAACCGGTTTATTTCTAGGATGTACTGACCTCGCAATGGAAGCCAGGAGATGTGCCGCATTGCGGAAGAGGTTTTGCTCTTGTTTCCACAGGAGAAGAAAAATTATGGATACCATCAAAATTAATAAAGGTCTGGTTTGAAGAGGAGAAACCTCTTGGAAAGGAGAAATTACAGCTCATCCACAATGATGATGATAATCATACAGGTGGTAAGAAAAGCATATAGGATGGGGACAGGGTTCTGTTCTTATCTCTGCAGGAAAACATTCATCTTCAAAAATTTCAAGGGACCCTGGATGTTAGAATACTGACAGTTGGAAAATAACTACCTGATAAGGATCATCAATAAAATCAAATATCATCCATAATCACAAATATATATATATATATATATATATGTATACTTATAAATATATAGAGCTGGTTTTAGAGTTGGACAATGGCTCTGTCTTTCTTTAAATCCAAGCATGTTCTTAAAGGAAAAAAAATTCAGAGTTTCTATTTCATATCAAGAGCTGTTTGATATGGGACAGAAAGAAAAAAGAATTTAGAAAAAATTTAATTTTCTTCATATCTATTTTTGTCTTTATCATACCTTTCATTGGATATATATGTCTATATAAATGATTCTTTAGTTTTCTTCAATGAAAAATGAATTTTCCTACAGTGATCTTTGAAGTTCCCAGAGAGAAGATGGAGCCCCACAACAACAACTCAACCTGGTTGATATGACATCATGATGCTGATAGTGCTACTACAGGAACTGTTTGGGGTACCAGCTGCACTAGGTGGTTCCAACTTGGTTAGCTGAAATGGTGCACATTTTTACAATGTTCTGGCCAGACCTCCACAAAATACTCAGAGACTATTTGCAATCATACCAGACATTAATCTTGAAACTTAATCATTATTTTACTTTCACAGGATCTCATAGAGAGAACGTCGCCCCCATGAAGGCTGAAAGTAATTATAGAAGCCAATATCCCCCCTCCCAACAAAGTTTGTCCTTAGGGTTAGGGATATCATTTAGGGTTTGATTATAATTGGTATAGAGTTGGGAGTTGGGGGAAAATTTTATAAGCTCAGGGATCACTCTCAAAAAAAGAAAAAGGGAAAACTGAATGAGTTAATAGATTGGTATGAGCTTACTCACACTAATAATAGGCAATAATAGAGTGAATACTTGTGAGTTATTATTTATAGACAATTACATTTGTATAGATTCTTGTATATTGACACAAAGTTAAATTATATTGAATATTATATGCATGCATGCTTCTAACTGTTTAAAACATTTTTATATATTGATATATATTTACCATATTGCAGTGTATTTTTCTACCTCTGATCAAGATACTTATACATTGTTTACATTTGGATGTCCTTATTCTCATTTATTGCACAGTTGTTTATTGTCTTAGTCTTTAAGTTATATAGGTGTTAAGAATTATAGATCTAGTAATCTATGTTTGTCATACTTATAGTTAGACTAATCGGCTTCTTTAGATACATAGAGATTACATTCTACATAGATATATGATCTTCAACCACTTTAAAGAGCTGTAGAAAATGACATTTAAATAACTTAGAGTTCTGTTTAAGTGAGACACAATTGCTCCTGGCAGCACTGATCTATTCCTGAGAGAATGTTGAGCACTGAAGACACTCCATTTGGAGCTTGTTTTCTTCTTGGCAAAAACTGGTATTTGGGCAAAGAAATACCCATGCCTCAACCACTGACAAGATATATAGTAACTAAAAATGGATAAATAGGACTTTCAAATCTTGCCAAGACTGGGTAAGATAGTTTTGAATTTTTTTCTTCCCTTTGAACATTGTCTGTCAGTTATTATAGGCCTTAGCCAAAGTTGGTTGCTTCAACATTGCAAATAAGACTTTGGGTGATTATCCAGGTAGCCAGTTATCTCTGTCATTTGTTGCATGTCTTGGAAGTTGCTTGATTGCACGTCCTGCTTACTCAAGTAATATTATTTCCCTTCTCAGATCATCTATGGGGTTGAAGACTATATAATTGTAGTTACTTTCCTCTCATGATTTGGCCAAGTTACTTAGCTTACAAGACTTAAATTAATTAAGATGGAATAGTTATTAAATATATTTGTTCTTATTGTATATAATTTTGTATTAGGCCTAGAACTATCTTATTTTAAAAAAAGGGGAAGGTGCTGTAGGAAGTATTACAGCTTGTAATTACCCACCTACTGTGGTGTGGTCTCATATACTATATACGTGGAAGCCAAATCGGGCATCCTTCCCTTTGTTCTCGTTCCCTTTGCTCTTTTCCCACCAGCTGCCCCTTTGGAGAGCAGGATTAAACTGGTCAAACAGGGAATTGTGATTTGTGAGTTTACCCCATAATAAATGACTACCTATTTCTCAATTCTGAGCTAGTGTGGGATTTCTTTTAAGCATCCGAACACCATAACAGGCCCATATTATCTGGCCAACTTTTCCATGAAGCATGAAATTTCAAAGACAGATCCGCCTATATTGGCAGTTTGCCAGTCACTTTCTTCTGTGTTCTGCAGAATGTCTAGCAGGAACTCCAAATGATCGTCTCACCTTTAGGCAAGTTCAGCAGCCATTTCTCTGTAGATCCAGCATGTCTGATTCATATAACAAACTCCATAAGGTGCCTATTCAATGCCTATTTTCTTCTTGAAGTAGATTGGTACTGCCAGGAGCAGATGTGTCTCACTGCATGAAATGTCTTAAATTTTTAAAGACATTTTTAAATGCCATATTCTGAAGATCTCTGAAAGATTTTAAGAATACTTATCTAACTGAAATACATCTCTGTAAATCTAGAAAATCTAACTAACATGACTATAAGCTTTACTAATATAGATGATTATCTATTAACTTATATTTCTTAATTATACATTACATTTTTAAATGTGCTACAAAAACACAATACCTTAATCAAGAACAGAAATATGCATATAACAAAACTTACCTTAAATTTGAATCAATGAACCAAGATCCATACCTTTCCAGGTCTTTCTAAATCTGGATTTGTCTTTATTGCACATCTGAAATTTTTTCTGTCTAGGAGCATTTTTTAAAATGGTAAGTGCTTCTTAAAAACTTCAACTGCACCATTGTTAGGGGTAATATTGTACTTTCTGTTTGCCCAGGCTAAAACTTAAGCTATGCTATTACTATGATATATATGATACTTCATGCTCCCTGCACAATCCAGCATGGCAGAGCTGCTTGCTTCTGGGAGCTGCGCACGCTGTCCTACTTCCAGGAACACAGCTAGTCCAAGTTGCCATCAAGCTAGCTGCAGCAGTCTGCTCACAAACCCCATCTAAATGGTCTGTCTCCTGAAAGAGCCAGAGGTCACACAGGCAGGATAGCCCAGAAAGCCGGCATTTTAAAACAGCCATGGCTTTCTTCCTGCTATGGCTGAATCAGGAAAATCTCTTGTAAAGGAGCTGTGGCATGCCGCCAGAAAATAGCAAGAAGCTGTGCTAACCTCTGTAATTTTTTTGTCTAGAATTCCCTTTCAAGCCCTCTTAGGTTTTGCGTGGATTTAGTTGGCAATGTGGGCACCAATTGTTGGCTCCATTTGTTCATCAATCTGCAAAATTTTTCTTAGAATCTAAGACTTACATGTCTGAAAGAAATTGTACCTAGAAGAGACCTTCATGATTTCACCACAGGCCAAATAAAATTTTTAATACTGTGACCTGTCAACTAGGACTTCCTCACAGATAGCTTATAGAGTTGTGACCCCAGGGAACTTGTATCAAGTACATACCAGACCAAATCCAATTTTTCTCCATCTGCCTGTATTCCCTCTGCTTTCTCCTCAAAGATGTTCTGTAACATCTTTAGTCTGCTAATTGGATACAAAGTTGCCATTCTCCCAGTGGACCTACTATCCACAGACCTCAACACATGAGATTAGGAGAAGCTTCTTCTGGCTCTTCAGTACTTATCACTGTCATAGGACTAGGAGCCAACCACTGACATCCCTACCTCAAGGATGCTTCCAGCTAGAGAGCTCCACATTTGTGTTCATTCAAATCTTGACTCTTGACCATTTTATTACTTTCATGTTCCTCTTGTCACACTCAGTCTCTCCAAAAACTCACAACTAAAATGGAAACTGACCAGTTGCAAGGTGGTTTTAACTCCTGCACCCCTAACTAACTTCACCATGTGTACACTCCCAGCCTCTAGCACCTTTTTTCAGATGATGTCAGTTGTATGGAAGCAAGTACAACCAACATGTGCCTTAACTGTCATCAGGCTGCATAGTCACTGCATCAGCAAGAACCAAACCCTGCTCCTATTTCCTAAGTTCTACCAAAGATATTTGAGCCTACAGGAGGGTTCACCAATGTTTTGGGGAGCTGCTTGTTCATCCCAGTGGCCCAGAGCATAAATAATCACACAGAAACCATATTATTTAAATCACTACTTGGCCCATTAGCTCTAGCTTCTTATTCACTAACTCTGACATCTTAATTTAAACATTTCTATTATCTGTATAATCTGTAGATCACCACAAGATCGTGGCCTACCAGCAAAGTTTCAGCATGTCTACCTCCAGCTGTGGATCCATGGTGCCTCACTGACTCTGCCTTCTTCCTCCCAGCATTTCTTCCAGTTTTCCCTGCCTACCTAAGTTCTGCCCTATCAACAGGTCAAGGATGTTTCTTTATTCATTAATGGTAATTATAGCACACAGAGGGAACTCCAACATCACCTCCCCTATATTGGCAGTTTTCAGCCACTTTCTTCTAGGTCCTGCAGAATGTCTGGCAGTCTCTTTCATGAAGCAGGAACCCTGAAGGATGGTCATTTCTCTGCACGTCCTGCATGTACAGTCAAACAGTTCAAGCAAGAGCAGTTTCTTGCCCAAATGGCTAGCAAACTCCATAAAGAACCTCTTAGATGTCCATTTTCCTCTTGAAGTAGTTTTTGCTGAGAAGAGCAGATGTGTCTCACTGTAATGAAAAGTACTAACTTCTTAAAACATTTAAATGCCATATTCCAAAGGTCTCTGAAATATTTGAAGAATACCTAATTGAAATATATCTCTAGAAAACCTAACTAACATGACTACAATCTTGAATGTCATAATTATCTATTAACCTATATTTCTTAATTATATATTACATTTTTAAATGAACTGCACAAACACAATACCTTAATCAAGAGCAGAAATATACAAAAATGTGTATCAATAAAACAATATACATACCAATGAAAAATTTTCATATCTGTATCATATTCACCTTTAAATGTAAGCAAACATTTAAAAACAATATTTGGGAATATGAGCATAGTTTAACTATGCTGCTTTTCTGCTTCCAGCTGATTCAGGGCAGTGTTAGGTTCATCTCAGTCAGTAGCTGGACAAAGTAATTTTTTGAGGGGTGTTCAAGGTCACCTTTCAGGGTGTCTTGTTCCATGAAACTGTATTGGTCTGAAAGCAATCCACAGGTTCTCATCTTCTATGGAAAGAAAAGAAGAACCTCTTTTAAAAAGCAACATATCCTTAGACTAAAATTTTGGAATCAAGATAACTTTATGTTGGTTAAACTTAGCAATCCACACAAGGGAATGTTTTTTTGTACTTAGCTCCTTCACAGTCAAAAAAATCAAAGAAAACACAATAATATATATAATCCAGCCTTGCTGTGAATTTTCCATTTTTATGTGGCTTGTTTTTCTTTACTCCTTTTAATCTGTGACTATCTTTACTCTGTATCTTTAAAGACTTTACCTTTTTTAAAAAAAAACATTAACTTTATTTTATAGCTCTCTATATTCTTTTTCTTCTCTTTTCCAAGCCTATGTATATTTATTCAACACTATGACACATCTGGATTCATCTTTATTGCATATCTGTAATTCTTTACTGTCCAGGAGTGCTTTTTAAAATGCTAAGCACTTCTTAAAACTAACACTGCACCATTATTAGGGGAAATACAGAAATTCCTGCTTGTCTGCCCAGTCTAAAAATTAAGCTGTACCATTACTATGATATATACGGTACTTTCAGCTCCCTCTTCACAGTCCAGCATGGTGGAGCTGCTTGCACCTCTGAGAGACATGAACATAACCCCATTTTCAGGCACATAACCAGTCCATGATGCCATTAAGCAAGCTGCAGTAGTCTGCTCAAAAATCCAACTCAAATGCTCTGGAGCTGGACTGCCTGCCTGAAAGAGTCAGAGGTTGCACTGGCAACACAGCCCAGAAAACTGGCATTTTAAAATGGCCACAGATTTTTTTCCTACTACTGCTGAATCAGGAAAATCTCTCTTAAAGGATCTGTGGCATGCCACCAGCTGAAAAATAAATGCAGATAAACCTTGTTTTCTAGAATTTCTTTTCAAGCCCTCTCAGGTTTTACATGGATTTTGTCCACCACATTGGCACACCAATCCTATAGAAGCCTGTTGGTCCTACTTAAAATGCTACCTCAACAGCATCCACAGGGCCTGCAAGGGTCTGTACCAGGTCCTTTCCATATATATTATGGCTTCCAGTTTAATGTTTTTAATTGGACTTCTTAGTGTAAAACAATTGGGTCTCTGTTTCTCGTGCCTTCTGTTGGATCCTTTTCCTGTTTGTTTGTTTGTTTTTTGACTAATTTCAGTGTGTTAATTTTTAATTTATTTTATTTTTCTTATTATTACCCAAAATAAGCATGCTTTTTTTCAAATAAGAGTTGGAAGCCGGGTGGTAGTGGTGCGTGCCTTTAATCCCAACACTCAGGAGGCAGAGGCAGGCAGATCTCTCTGAGTTTGAGACCAGCCTGGTCTACAAGAACTAGTTACAGAACAGGCTCCAAAGCTACAGAGACCCCCCCAAAAAGGGGTGGAAAGGGAGTGGGTCTGGATGGGTGGAGAGGTGGGTGGCAATGTGGAGGATTAGAAGGAGGGGAATTCAGAGTCAGGATGTATTACGTGAGGAAAAAAGTCTATTTTCAATAAAAGAAAAGCATACTACCTCACAAAATCCATTCAAAAGCAGATACAAAGTCTTTATCATCCAGAAGGTCACAGAATTCTTGATACCAGAGGATATAAATCATGAACTACCACGGAGAATCTACATTTAAATCGCCCTCACCTTTAGACCTCTGTCCATGTTCAAAAGGGAACTCAATACATATTCCTGGATCAACTATACTCTCCAATCCATTTGTCCTCTCTTAAGAATTGAAATATATTGGAGTAAACCTTGAACAAACTCTGCCAAATGCCAACCAAAAAATTTTTACTCTCTTGAGGCAATTTCTAAAGATAATTCAGCTTTGTCTGAGTGAACACTCCATAATGGAGATACTGGAGACTCTCATGTATTAACTTCGTTATTCTCAATTCCCCAATACCCATCTGAATAAAAGACCCTGTTAGCCTTCTCCCTTCAAAAATACCCTGTTTTCTGTGAAAGAGTGCCTGTCCTTCAATGTTTGAAATAAATAACCCATCTGCTGAGGAATTATGTTTCATTTCCTTCCTTTGGTCTCTACTCTGTGCTCTGAAATTCAACATTAGCACTCATTCATCTTAAACTGGCTACCAATCAGCCAAAATTCCCTGATTTTTAACCACCTCAGAAGGTTACCTTCTTTTGTTTTGGGGTCCCATACAGACATTGTTGGTTGTGTCAAAGTTCCCTGACTTGTAATTATTGTATGTACCTGACCCTAGGAATGGCTACAGTTCAAATATTAGGTTCTTTCTCAAGATGTCCAATGATTTTCCTTCTTCCAGATTTGCAGAATGAGAGAATGGGATTCTCCAATCCAAGATTTTCTCGTGATCCTTTGATCTCTTTTGAAAGAGCAACTACCATTTTAAGGCTACTTGCTAAATTTAAGCCCCAAAGTGCCATGGGCCTCCCCACCAGTCTATTGTCACTTACACTAAAAGTTTATATGTTTATGGGGCATTTTCCCCTTCACTGCAGGAACCTGGTTACTAGTTATAAACTACTTCCTGCCTTTTCCAGGCCTATTCTGCTTACCCATGGTTTTTAGAGTTCCTGTGTCCACTGTCTTGGCTCTCGATGTCATCTTCCCTATCAACCCTCAGAAAGTAATTTCTCTGAGTGCCCCTATTGAGAATCAAGCAGTTCTCAAACTATAGGTTCCAACCCTTTGGAAGATCAAACAACACTTTCACTGGGTTGCCTAAGACCATGGGAAAACACAAATATTTTACATAATGATTCCTAACATAGCAAAATTATAGTTATGAACTAACAACAAAAATAATTTTATGGTTGGGGGTCACTACAAAATGAGGTACTTTATCAAAGAGCCATAGCATTAGGAATGTTGAGAACAACTGCACTAATCTATTATCTTACTATTGTTATTACTAACTTATTATCTTAAATTTAATGTAAACTTAAAGGATTTCAAACCATCCTCATGATCTTTGATCTCCTTAAGGTCAATGAAATTAGAGATAATGTATATTTTGGGGTTTTGTTGTTGCTTATGTTTTGTTTTTAGTTTATCTGATTTTGGTTTTGATTGTTTTTTGTTTTATATTGTTTATATATAGGTTATATACTGCCCCTGTCTCTAAACTGTCCATGATGTTTGAAGCTTAGGAAGAGGCCAAAAACTGATTTCTCAATTTTCCTTAATCTCCACTTGGAAATTTTTCACTTTGAAGTTTACATGTTATGGGTTATTAATTTGCATGCATCTAAGTTATCTATTTCTCAACCAATTCTGCTTCTTTTGGCCTTAAGTGAAATTCTTGCACAGAATTTCATGTATTTCATGTATGTACCATCACTCTCCCTTCTTTTGTACATCAGCATATCAATATCTAGTCTTTGGTGAAATAGGTATCATTTCTCCCTCTAGTACATACATTTTTGTATGACTTCTTGTTCAGTGCAATAGAAGATGGTGGCTTGTGAATATCTATGGCTAAATCTTTAATTTCAGTGTGGTGAATGCTCCTATTGTAGAGAACCAGAGTTTAGCTCCCACCACACAAGCCACAAACCCTTGGAAATCTAGTTTCTTGGAATCTGATGCCCTTTCTGGCTTCTGTGGACACCCACACAGGATGTGCCCATAAAAAACAGAAGAGATAGATTTTACCTCTCCATACCATAAATTATCCACTATTCAGAAGACTAAATATTGTTTGCAAATAAGAACTGAAACCCCTACCACAGGCCTCAAATACATAGAAAGACCTGCTGGACAGAAACTGTGAGTAAAGGATGGTGTTAACAATGGTCACAGGCCCCCTTAGCTCTTTTTCACATTTGTTTTATCTACCAGAACTTCCTCATACATATCAGAAAACAAAAGAGTAGTATCATTGGTTCAGGTGAAAATGCTCAGAACTTTCATCTAAGTGATGAAACAACCTCATGGCATGGGGCAATTTGAACAGTCTAGCCTGGGCTACATAGTGAGATCTTGTTTACAAAAATGAAAAAGCTCAATAAAATGTTTCTTGAAAGTGTTTTTAATTTAGAAGGCAAATTCAATGAAATCTAAAAGATTTATGAAAAAATAAGAGCCAATCATGAATTATTTTCTCTATTAAATTTGAAGCCTTTTACTGCTCTTATTTGGAATATGTGGGAGAAATGAAAGAATATATTGTGAATATGTCAGATTCATAAATGTTAAAGTTGCTTATCCTCAAAAATAGAAATAGAATCTATCAATATGGAGTAGAGAACTCTACCACAGGTTGCTTATATACATAGATCTCTATATCCATGATACAACTGAATTTAAACTTTTAGTCTTTCTGTTAAATATAATTTTCTAAATGAACGTGCCATTGTGAATTTATATTTAAGTGACACTGTATCATACCATAACCATGCAGAGAGTTATTTTCTACTTTTCTTCTCTCTGGAAACAAAATCCATGCAATTCTTAACAATAAAGCCATCACAAAAGAAACATCAATTCCCAATATCATCTTACCCAGTTCTGGGCTACAAAGCTTCCCAATTGACTTCATAAGTATGAGTATTTGAGAAATAGGTTATCAATTGGGAAAACTAAGTAAGAAGTCCAAGGAGAAAAATAGTAAGGAAGAGTTATTTCTAATATGTCCCACAACCTAAAATCAAAAGATTTTATGGTGAAGGAGATGAGCACCAGGGATCAGTGGGAGATGAAAAGGGCTACTTGATACACTGAGAATATTATGTAGCTCTCAAAAGAAGACAAAGTGAAGAACTGGCCACCAACTGTGGCTCCAGAGGTGGAAGCAGGTACATATGGGAACATCACAGGAGTATTGTAATGATTGGGAAGCTGCAGCTCAATGGAATACCACGTCCTTTGCTTATGACATTTCCATGTTTTTCTTTTAAACTTTCAGCGACAATGGTCTTAGAAAAATTACTGCAAATAGACAAATTAATTTATAATTCTTTTTACTTGATTTCCCTTTAAAAAATTATTTTAGGACCAAAGTGGAGGCTAAAAACAAATACAGAATACAAGGTTTAATCATATTTTAATTTTAATTTTCTCTCTATTATGTTCTATTTCAGTTAGTATGGATTGTTTTGTGTTTTCGAAACCACCCCTCTTGCAATGCTATTTTTCCCATTTGGATAATGAAATATTTTTACATATTGATGGCAGTTCTAACCTTAGAAGTAGTACTAGGATTACCTTCACATCTGGTTTGGGCACTGTCTTGCTCATCTTTCAAAGCTTCTTCATAAAGGTAGGTAAAGAACCTAAGAGTGATTTGGTTGATTCTAGCCAAAAGCTGCAGGACTTTCATATTGGAGGTTTTGGCATGGGTTTGGGGACTCCACAGGAAATCATTGCTTGGAGGATCACTGTTTGCCACCTGTCTATGCTCTGGGTATTTTATTCTAACTAAATCTTGTGTCAGGAGTTTCCAGGGTTTTACCTACAGACATGAAGTCTTATTTACCGGAATATATTTGCTTCTTCTTTAGAATTTTCCAGATATCTTCTTCCCTCGCAGAATTGTGCTAATAAAGATGATATAGAGGAACCTCTTTAGAAAACCAGTTTGGGATAAGCCCTTGCCAGCATGAATTCTCCCACTATTTGGGAGTTTCAGTTTGCCAATGAAGTTGTATAAGGGCTCACTGAAGTTGACTTCTCTCTCAGTTCTACTGCGAAAATATCATATATCTTCTCAAAGGCTTTCCTGAAGATCTCAGAAAAGTAATTCATATCTCTTGGAGATAATCTTCAACACCTCTTCCTTGGTACTGAGCTGCTTCATAGTGTAGTTGTGGATGAGAAGCAGCAATATCTCAGGCAGCATTTGTGATAGAACTTTCTGATGTAGATAATAAGTGGTAGTTGAGGTATATCATAAGGGTTTTTCCCTCTGTTACTTTCATTTAGTGCTGTAATTACCAGCCCCCCCCCAAACAAGTGGCTACAGTATTTATGGATGGTGGAACTTTCTTTGGTTTTGTGGGAATACTATGATATCTATTATTATTCAGGCTCTGGGTGGAAGCAGAAATGTCCTCTTCTGCTTCTTATTTTCCAGGCACTCCCACAAGGCTGAACATCACTTAGAGCATGGTGGTGGTAATGGCATTTTCCATTGGCATGATGCTTATCCTTCTAACCTTGAGGCAGGGAACTCTGATTTAGAAATGATAACAAGGTGTGGGAATACTGCTGGGGCTACAGACTCCTAGTGAAGGAAGAAAGAGATGTTGTGGGCACCTCAGCATGGAAGCACCATTCTGCTTTTCACAATGATGTCTAATTTTGATGTTTCTCAGAAGAGACCTGCTCTAGAAACCCTTCAGACTCCTGTTGTAATCAGCTTGTCTCTTGGGAGGAAGGTTAATTACGTGTTAGGCTGCAAGCCTGCCTTTAGTATCTGTGTTGTACTGACACGGATATAGAGCTGTGTGGATTGTCTCCGTTCAGTCTAAATCATGATTTCAACCCTTGCTAAATCCTGGATCTGTCTGTTTTCCTACTGTGAAGTTGTTACCTCAAACAAATAAGACAGCATACTAATTCCTGAGGCCCTGGAGGAAGTGAAAATAATTCTTACCCTAAGATTCATGCTGGTTAAGGGAGACACAACTGTGAGTTATCTGGAGCTCTTTATATAATAGGATGCATGTTAAATGGTTTTCTCTAACCAATGAATTTACCTAATTTCTAGTTACTCTTTTTTTTTCTGCTAATAGACACACCCACACATCAAATGTCTCACTTCTAGCTTGCATACAGTGAGCCATATCTAGTCATGAATAGCTGGAATAGCATTTACTTAAGAGCTTGAGATAAAATGATCACAAGTACAAAATCTTCTTGGGCTGCAGAGAGAGTTAAGTGCAGTCTAGGCAAATAAATGATACCATGTCATAAAATAAAACTAAATGTGAACTTGTGATATGTTTCTCCTCAAAAATATGACTAGCAAAGAGAAGTAATTGGACAAAACAAAAGGAGATAAGGTTATGGCATAGTTTATAAGGAATGTATAATAGTAAAAGTCACATACTTATGAAAACATCATCGTGAAACCCATGTTACATACTCACTTCAAAATATTACAATAATTAAAATGCAATTTCTTTCAAAGTAATGATTGTGAACATTATATTACAACCCCCCCCCCCCCAGTGGTGCTACTTAGCGCAGAATTCTGAGTACATAGCACAACAGAGGAAGAAAAGGACAACTCATCTTTTTACACTGACCTGTGCTCCCCTGCGACCCTAGACTGACAGGCATTTTATACCTGGTGATATTTGTCACATTTGTAAACTATACTTTTTTAACCCAAAGGAATGACTGCTGTTTAAAGAGTACAGATGTGAATACAAATAAGAAAACAAAACTAAAAGCTCAACAGAGGCTGGGAATATCAGTGAGAAAAATCCCACTGTGGCTGTAAAGAACACTATTTGCAGTTTTCAGTGGAAGAATTGCTCTTGAAGAGGGGTGTTTGCCTGCTAGGCAGGCCTGAAGGTCCCCACAAGGGAGTGTGGGCACCTTCAGCTTGTGCTGCAGGGTCTTCTGTGTTCTATTCAACCCTGCCCTGCCCCTACATTTGCCCTTTTGTCCACGGTGTCCCTGGGATACCAGGCATCCCTGTTTCAGTGCTGAGGAGTTCCATCCAGACAGGCAAGTGTGTGTTATCCCGGGGTGGCCTGTCCCAGAAGAGTGCACAGCCCCCCTCCCCCAGCTCCTGCAGGGGTTTCTTTGTTACACACGACCCTGCCTCTCCCAAGCCTGCCCTATTGTCTGCAAGGTCCTTGATTCAGGATCAGTTTCCTGCTCCTGCACTAAGGCTATCCACCCAGAGGGGTGAGTATCTGCCTGCCAGGCAGGCCTGAAGGTCCCTGCAAGTGAGTGCGGGCTCCTTCAGCTTGTGCTGCAGGGACTTCTGTGTTCCACTCCACCCTACCCTGCCACCAAATTCACCCTTTTGTCAGCAGTGTCCTTGAGCTACCAGGCATCGCTGTTTCAGTGCTGAGGACTTCCATCTGAATGGATCCTTGGCTCAGGAACAGTGTCCTGCTCCTGCACTCAGGCTATCCACCCAGAGGGGCCTACCAGGAATCACTGTTTCAGTGCTGACAAGTTACATCCAGACAGGAACAGTTCATGCTCCTGCACTGAGGAGATCTACCCAGAGAGTCAGTCACAGCAAAGACTGGACCAAGATACCTAGACTCTCCTGGCTCCATTTGGAGGAAGAGATGGGCAGGCACCAATGCAAGAATTCCTCCAACAACCTGAAAGGCAACATGACATCATCAGAATCCAGGGGTCCCGAAACAAGAAGAATTGAACAACCTACTCCAGAAGAAATAGAAGAAATCGACTTTAAATGGAACTTTATGAAAATAATAGAGGACTTTAAACAAGAGGTAAAAAACTGCCATAAAGAAATGGAGATAACAAACAAAAAGGTAGAGGAAATGGATAAATCTCTCAAAGATACCCAAGAAAAAAACAAGAAAAACATGAAAAAGCAATCAAACAGGTAAGGGTAACAGTTCAAGACTTGGAAAATGAAATGGAGGTAATGAAGAAAACACAAACTGAGGGAAGGCTAGATATGTAAATTCTGGGTAAACGAACAGGAACTACAGAGACAAGTATTACCAACAGAATACAAGAGATAGAAGAAAGAACCTCAGACACTGAAAATACTATAGAGGAAATAAAATCACTTATTAAAGAACAAAACAAATCCAACAAATTCTTAACACAAAACATCCAGGAAATCTGGGACACCATGAAAAGACCAAACCTAAGAATAATAGGGGTAGAAGAAGGAGAAAAATTACAGCTCAAAGGCCCAGAAAATATATTCAACAAAATTATAGAAGAAAACTTTCCCAACCTAAAGAAGGATATTCCTACGAAGGTACAAGAAACATACAGAACACCAAATATGCTGGATCAAAAGAAAGCATCTCCATACCATATAATAATCAAAACACAAAACATACAGAATAAAGAACAGATATTAAGAGCTGCAAAGGAAAAAGGTCAAGTAACATATAAAGGGAAACCTATCAGAATTACACCTGACTTCTCAATGGAAACCATGAAAGCCAGGAGGTCTTGGATAGATGTACTGCAGACACTAAGAGAACATAGATGCAAGCCCAGACTACTATACCCAGCAAAGCTTGTTTTTGATGGAGAAAACAAGATATTCCAGGACAAAAACAGATTTAAACAATACATTGCCACAAACCCAGCCTTACAGAAAATACTAGAAGGAAAATTATAAAACCAAAGAAGCCAACAACACCCATAATAACACAAGCATCTTACAACCCTCCACCAGCACAACTCAAAGAAGGGAAACACTCAAACTCTACCACCAAAAAATAAATAAATAAATAACCAGAGTTAACAACCACTGGTCATTAATATCACTTAATATCAATTGACTCAATTCACCTATAAAAAGGCACAGGTTAAGAGAATGGATACGAAATCAGGACCCAACATTCTGCTGTTTACAAGAAACACACCGCAAACTCAAAGACAGACACTACCTCAGAGTAAAGGGATGGGAAAAGGTTTTCCAATCAAATGGACCAAAGAAACAAGCGGGTTTGGCTATACTAATATTTAACAAGATTGATTTCAAACTAAAATCAATCAGAAGAGATGGAGATGGATACTTTGTTTTAATAACGGAACAATTCATCAAGAGGAAGTCTATATCCTGAATATCTATGCCCCAATATAAAAGTACCCACATATGTAAAAGAAACATTACTAGAACTCAAAGCATACATCAAACCCCACACTCTAATAGTAGGAGATCTCAGCACTTTGCTCTCACCAATGGACAGGTAAACCAGATAGAAACTTAACAGAGAAATAAGAGAACTATCAGATGTAATGAACCAAATGGACTTAACAGACATCTATAGAACATTCCACCCAAACAGAAAAGAATATACCTTCTTCTCAGCATCACATGGAACCTCCTCAAAAATAAATCACATAATTGCTAACAAAGCAAACATCCATAGATACAAAGAAATTGTAGTAACCACCTGTGTACTATCAGATCACCATGGAATAAACTTAGAATTCAACAATAGTTCTAACCCCAGAAATCTTACAAACTCATGGAAATTGAACAGTCAACTACTGAACCACCCATGGGTCAAGGAAGAAATAATGAAAGAAATTAAAGTCTTCTTTGAATTCAATGAAAATAAAGATACATCATACCCAAACCTATGGGACACTATGAAGGCAGTACTAAGAGGAAAGTTTATAGTTCGAAGTGGCCACATAAAGATAATGGAGAAAGCACACATTAGAGACTTAACAGTACACCTGAAAGCTCTAGAAAAAAAAAGAAGCTGATTCACCCAGAAGGAGTAGAAGACTGGAAATAATCAAACTGAGGGCTGAAATCAACAAAATAGAAACACAGAAAACAATCCGAAGAATCAATGAAACAAAAAGCTGGTTCCTGAAGAAAATCAACAAGATTGACAAACCCCTATCCAAACTAATCAAACGGCAGAGAGAGAACATTCAAATTAACAAGATCAGAAATGAAAAGGGGGACATAACCACAGACACAGAGGAAATTCAGAGAATCATTAGATCTTACTACAAAAGCCTGTATGCCACAAAATTGGAAAATGTGAAAGAAATGGATACTTTTTAAGATAAGTACCATATACCAAAATTAAATGAAGCCAGGTGAACAGTTTAAATAGACCTGTAAGTCGCAAGGAATTAGAAGGTGTCATCAGAAACCTCCCTACCAAAAAAAAAAGCCCTGGACCAGGTGGTTTCAAAACAGAATTCTACCAGAACTTCCAAGAGGAGCTAATACCTATCCTCCTCAATGTGTTTCACAAAATAGAAACAGAAGAGTTATTGCCAAACTCCTTTTAGGAAGCTACAGTCACCCTGATACCAAAACCACACAAAGACTTAACCAAGAAGGAGAATTACAGACCAATCTCACTCATGAACATCGATGCAAAAATTCTCAATAAAATACTAGGTGAACCAAAGAAAACATCCAAAAAATTATACATTATGATCAAGTAGGCTTCATCCCAGAGAGGCAGGGCTGGTTCAATATACAAAAATCTATCAACGTAATCCATCATATAAATAAACTGAAGAAAAAAAACATGATCATTTCATTAGATGATAAAGCATTTGACAAAAATTCAATACCCCTTTATGATAAGGGTCTTGGTAAGATTAGGGATACAAGGTTCATTCCTAAATATAATAAAAGCAATATACAGCAAGCTGACACCTAAAATTAAATTAAATGGAGAGAAACTCAAAGCCATCCCACTAAAATGAGGAACAAGACAAGGCTGTCCACTCTCTCCATACCTCTTCAATATAGTACTTGAAGTTCTAGCAATAGCAATAAGAAAACATGAGGAGATGAAGGGGATTTGAATTGGAAAGGAAGAAGTCAAACTTTCGTTATTTGAAGATTATATGATAGTGTACATAAGCAACCCCAAAAACTCTACCAAAAAACTCCCACAGCTGGTAAACACCTTTGCAATGTGGAAGGATACAAGATCAACTCCAAAAAGTCAGTTGCCCTCCTATACACAAAGGACAAAGAAGCAGAGAGGGAAATCAGAGAAGCATCACCTTTCACAATAGACTCAGATAGCATAAAATATCTTGGGGTAACTCTAACCAAGGATGTGAAAGATCTATTTGACAAGAACTTTAAGTCTTTGAAGAAAGAAATTGAAGAGGACACCAGAAAATGGAAGGATCTCCCATGCTCTTAGATTGGGAGGATCAACATAGTAAAAATAGCAAGTCTACCAAAAGCAATCTATAGCTTCAATGCAATCCCCATCAAAATCCCAACAAAATTCTTCACAGACCTTGAGAGAACAATAATCAACTTTATATAGAAAAACAAAAAATCCAAGATAGCCAAAACAATCCTATACAATAAAGGTACTTCCGGAGGCATTACCATCCCTGACTTCAGACTCTATTACACAGCTACAGTAGTGAAAACAGCTTGGTATTGGCACAAAAACAGAGATGTTAACCAATGGAATAAAGTAAGAGACCCAGATTTTAATCCACAAACCTATGAACACCTGAATTTCGACAAAGGAGCTAAAAGTATACAATGGAAGAAAGAAAGCATGTTCAACAAATGGTGCTGGCAGCCGGGCGGTGGTGGTGCGCGCCTTTAATCCCAGCACTCGGGAGGCAGAGGCAGGCGGATCTCTGAGTTCGAGGCCAGCCTGGTCTACAAGAGCTAGTTCCAGGACAGGCTCTAGAAACTGCAGGGAAACCCTGTCTCGAAAAACCAAAAAAAATGGTGCTGGCATAATTGGATGTCAACCTGTAGAAGAATGAAAATAGATCCATATCTATCACCATGCACAAAACTCAAGTCCAAATGGATTAAAGACCTCAATATCAATCTGAACACACTGAACCTGATAGAAGAGAAAGTGTGAAGTAGTCTGCAACACATGGACACAGGAGACCACCCAGTAGCACAGACAATAAGAGCAACAATGAATAAATGGTACATCCTAAAACTGAGAAGCTTCTGGTAAGCAAAGGACACTGTCCTTAAGACAAAAAGGCAACCTACTGATTGGGAGAAGACCTTCACCAACCCCGCAACATACAAAGGTCTGTTTTCCAAAATATATAAAGAACTCAAGAAACTAGACTTTAAAAAGCTTATTAACCCAGTTAAAAAATGGGGCACTGAACTGAACCGAGAATTCTTAACAGAAGAACTTCAAATGGCCAAAAGACACTTAAGGTTATGCTTAACCTCCTTAGCAACCAGGGAAATGTAAATCAAAACAACTTGGAGATGCCATCTTACACCTGTTAGAATGGCTAAAATCAAAAACACCAATGATAGCCTTTGCTGGAGAGGATGTGGTGTAAGGGGAACACTCATCCATTGCTGGTGGAAATGCAAACTTGTGCAACCACTTTGGAAATCAGTGTGGCAGTTTCTCAGGAAAGTTGGGATCAACCTACCCCAGGATCCAGCAATATCACTCTTGGGAATATACCCAAGAGATGCTCTATCATACTACAAAAGCATTTTTTCAACTATGTTCATAGCAACATTATTGGTAATAACCAGAACCTGGAATCCACCTAGATGCCCCTCAGTGGAAGAATGGATAAAGAACGTGTGGCATATGTACACATTAGAGTACTACTCAGTGATAAAAACAATGACATCTTGAATTTTGCATGCAAATGGATGGAAATAGAAAACACTATCTTGAGTGAATGTAACCCAGACCTAAAAAATGAATATGGTATGTACTCACTCATAAGTAGATTCTAGCCATAAATAAAGGACATTGAGCCTATAATTTGTGAACCTAGAGAAGCTAAATAAGAAGGTGAACACAAAGAAAAAAAAACATATAGTTATCCTCCTGGATATGGAAGGAGACAAGATTGCCAGGCAAAAATTAGAAACTGGGGGGTGGGGTGGGGTGAGGGTAAGGAGAGATGGGGAGAAAAAGGTGAGAAGGGGAGGATAGGGAGAGCTTGGGTGAATGGGATGGTTGGGATGGAGGAAGGGTGGATATGGGAGCAGGAAAGTATATATCTTAATTAAGGGAGCCATTTTAGGGTTGGCAAGAGTCTTGACTCTAGAGGTGTTCCTAGGTGTCCATGGATATGTCCCCAGCTAGATCCTTGGGCAGCTGAGGAGAGGAAGCCTGAAATGGCCCTATTTTATATCCATACTGATGAATATCTTGCATATAACCATAGAACCTTCATCTGGCAATGGATGAAGCTAGAGAGAGAGACCACATTTGGGCTCTGGACTGAGCTCCCAAGGTCCAAATGAGGAGCAGAAGGAGAGAGAACATGAGCAAGGATGTCAGGACTGCAAGGGGTGTGCCCACCCACTGAGACAGTGGGGCTGATCTACTGGGAGCTCACCAAGGCCAGCTAAACTGCAACTGATATAGCATGTGATCAAACCAGACTCTCTGAATGTAGCAGACAAGGAGGACTGACTGAGAAGCCAAGGACAATGACACTGGGTTTTGATCCTACTACATGCACTGGCTTTGAGGGCACCTAGTCTGTTTGGATGCTCACCTTCCTAGACCTGGATAGAGCGGAGAGGACTTTGGACTTCCCACAATGCAGGGAACCTTGACTGCTCTTTGGATTGGAGAGGGAGGGGAAGGTGAATCGGGGAGGGGGACGGAAATGAGAGGAGGGGAGGAGGTGGATATTTTTAATTAAAAATAAATAATTTAATTTAAAAAATAATTGTTCTTGAAAGCTATTGGACCTATGCCCTTGCTAAATGAACCTAGCTAGTTTCCTGCTGTCCTCATCTCAAACACCAAGCAGTGGCAGAGAGTATTCCAACCGCTGTTCTATAATTAACATTACGAACATCCCTGCGATGAGTGAGAAGTGGAAGAAAGATGCTTAGAAGCTTTTCACTCATAGCAACTTGTTCTTAATGGAGGTATCTTCTACCATTGCACTTTTGATGTCCTGCATCTTCATTAAGGATTGTAACATGAGCACATGGGTCTTGGAAACTCTCCCTCATTCCATGTTTGAATTGTGGTTGAAAACATTGGAAAATAATCTCAGCTTCAGAAAACATAAAAATAAAGTCACAAGGGCTTCATCTGGACATCTCTGGAGTGAGTCTTTAAGGATAAAACTAAAACAGAGTCACAATTTTTGCTGCGTTCACTAATTGTTGATCTTATATACATGTGTCTAGAACTGGTCTTGGTTAAGCAACTATATTACTGAGATTTTGTGGATGGAGTATCCATGTCATATCTAAAAGATACTATTTCAGTGCAGGCTTCCTTGTCCTCAGGCTCTTAAATCTTCCTTCTTTCTTCCCTACACTTTTCCCTTAGCCTTTGCAATAAGGGTTGCATTGTTGATTTACCGAGTTTACTGGAGAAACTCATGGTCACTTATTATCTGCACTTTGAAAACTGTGCTTCTTCATTGTAATCTCCATCTATTGCAGAAATAAAGATTGTTTGATGAGGGTGAAAGTTATACTTGCCTGTGGGTGTAAGGATACATATTTAAAATATAGTTAGAAATTATACTGGTTTAGAAAAAATGACACTAGTACACTATTCTCTAAGGTATATGACTTCTCCAGTCACAAGTATCTGAGTAGGTTTATACAATCAAGCATGAATTCTCTTTTACTATGCAGGCCTTAAAACAGGTGACTAGCTGTTGGTTATCCCCAGTAGTAACATCATTAGGGATATCTTGCTAATCTGGTTATTGTTGTGATTACAGGGTATCCTGATTATTATTATTATTATCATTATTATTATTATTAATTATTGGTAAACAAGCCATGAAGCAGTTTGAATTAGAATGGCCCTGATAGGCTCATATATTATAATATTTGGTCCCCAGTTGGTGAACTGTTTAGGAAGGATTAAGAGGTGTGGTCTTATTGCAGAAGGTCTACCACTGGGAGTAGGTTTTCAGATTTAAAAAGCCCACACCTGGCCCAGTCTCACTCTCGCTCTCTCTCTCTGACTTCTACTTTCCAGTCAGTATCTGAGCTCTCCTCTCAGCTACTGTTCCAGTGCCATGTATGTATGACCCCATGCTGGCCATGTTGATCATGGACCAACCCTCTGAAACAAAAGCAAGCCCCAAACTAAATGTTTCTTTTCTATAAGTTGCATTGGACATGGTGTCTCTTTGAAGGAATAGAACAGTAACTAAGAATAACATAAGATAAATTCATCTCATCTAGGAATATGGAATTTCATTTGAGAAAATGCTTCCATGAGTTAAGCCTGTAGGTAAGTCTGTGAGGCAATCTAATCATTGGATTGATACAGAGGATCCCCCCTGGCCTTGTCTCATAATCTCCTCCAATGCTGATGTCAACATCTATGCTTCTCTCAGGACCTGGCCTTTAGGCATTGATATATATTTCTCTTTGTATCATGTCCACTATGGTATCCCATACCCAGACTTTGCTGGCCCATCTCCAAGATCAAGACTGGTGAGTACCACTAACCTCCTCCACACGTTTTACTTAACAGATTCAGTCTGGATCTCACAACCATTTCACCATCCCAGTAAGACCTTCCCAGCACTCACTGAAAATGAATTCTAGGCTTGAGCCACTATATACCAAATCTATCCGTGAAACCACAGGACTCTCCCATATCATATCCAACCTTTCCAACCAGATCTATCTACTCTCACACTTGACCTTGGAACAGGAAACATACCCAGTCACTACCATCCACTTGATTCCACCAAAAACATTTTCATCCTCTAGATCCAACCTATCTCCACAACTACTTCCTCAATCTGTTTTATATATAACAAACCCAGAACTAACAAATCAGTCCATGTGCACAGATCTCATATTAGGAATAACAATAGTATGAAAGATCAAGCAAGTATCTTTTCTTTAAAACCTAACAGTCTGGCAGAAATATTTAATAATGAGAATTATCCTGATAAATGATAGGACGAAGAATTTAAAAGAATGTTGTAGGTGGCTGCTTGTATATTACCAGCTACTCAACCCCGAAATAACCACACAGAAACTGTATTAATTAAATCACAGCTTGGCCTATTAGTTCTAGCTTTTTATTGGCTAGCTCTCTCACATCTGAATTCAACCTATTTCTATTAATCTGTGTATCACTACATGGCTGTGGCTTACTGGCAAGGTTTCCTTTAGTGTCTGTCTCTGGTGGGTCTATATGAAGCAGACACCATGGAGCCGCCAGAAAAGAAAGATGCAAACTGCCATCCAGAACCTTGCCAGTAGGCCATGAGCCTCATGGTAAAATATAAAATAATAAAAATGGGTTAACCAAAGATACAAGAGGTAGCTAGCAATACACTTAAGCCATTGGCTAAGCAACATTTTTAATCAATACAGTTTCTGAGTGATTATTTCGGAAGTCTGGGCAGCTGGAAAACAAACAAGTGGCCTAGCTCAACAAAAGAACAATCACAAATTTCCACAAAGAATTCAAGAACTTTAAAGGTAATGTAAGGAAGCAGCTCAATGAAATAAAAGAGAAAGTGCTAAAAAAACTAAACACCAGAGTGATACCCAAGAAAACACAAACATAAGGCTGGTGGAAAGGATGAAGAATTCTACTATCAAGACTTGAGAATATAATTCAACCAGGAGATAGAAACAATGAAGACGATTCAAGATGAAATGAAAGTGGAATTGAAAAACCCAGTAGTCCATCTTGAAGACTCAAATAAAAGCCTTACAAATAAAATGTATCAAATAGAAGACATTATATCAGGTCTTCAAATAAAACAGAGAATCTAGACCAAATAAGCAAGGAACATAACTTTTTTTAAATATCACATGAAGGAAGCAAATAAAATATGCAATAAAAAACTATCTTTGAATCATAGGCATTGGTGAGGGTGAAGAATCCCAAAAATGGCATATAATAATTATCAAAAAGATCATAAAAGAAAACTTCCAAACTAAGGAAAAACACATTCATACAAATACAATAAGCACTCAGAACAAAAAAACCAGACAAGACCAAAAAATAAAATCTCCACAGCATATCATAGTTAAAACATTAAGTATATGTAACAGTAGGGTATTGAATGCTGTAAGACAAAAAAAAAAAAACCCAAGAAATATATAAAGGGAAACTATCAAAATAACATCAGATTTGTTAATGAACATTTGTAAATTGGAAAAGCCTGGATCAATGTAGTTAATCTCTAAAATACTATGAAAGCAAGCCTAAAATAATATACATAACAAAACTCTCTAAAATATATGAAAAATAAAGAGAAAATTTACACAACATAACAGACCAAATAAATAATTTATATCCAATACACTAAACCTAATGAAATTATTGAATCATTAATTCAGGCTGAGGAGAGGAACTAGTATAGCAGAGAGACTGTGAAAAGAAATATGAAGCTGTAATTATTAAAATACAAAATATGATTAAGAGCACAAAATGGAAAAAAGTCAATAATATGATGACCACAATTAACACTATAATACCTTTAAGTATCAATGACTTAGTTCCCCCAATCAAATGATACAGACTGACCAAATGGATCAAAAACCAAAATTTATCTGTCTGCTGCCTATTAGAAACACATCTTATAGGCACTACATTATAGTAAAAAGATGAACAAAAGTACTCAATCAAATGAGACCAGAAAGTAAGCAGACATCTCTAGGCTAATATCTGACAAAATAGACTTTTAAAAATGTTCAGGAGAAATAAAATGGGGACACTTCATTATATTCAAGGGAATAGTTAACCAAGATATTTGTATCCTAAACATATATGTAACAAGGTCAGGTATATATAATTTCATTATAAAAGGTATTACTGTGTTGTTTGTTGTTGTTGTTGTTGTTGTTAGAACAGTAGTGTTTGGTTTTACCCTAGGTCTCTGGCCTATCTAGTTTTTGGTTCGTGGTTATCCTAGAGGGTCAAATATAGGTTTCATCTCATGGAGTGGGTCTTAAGTCAAATCAGATATTAGTAAACTACTCCCATGAGTTCTATGCCAACATTGCCCTAGCATATTTTGCAGGCAGGAAAGAATGTAGGTCAAAAGTTTTGTGTCAGGGATAGTGTCCACATTTTCCTTTCAGTAGCCTGCAAAATATGCTAGGGCAACGATGGCACCAAAAAAATTAGAATATAGGTGTGAAGGCTCTATGTAGGTACTAGCTCAACTTCTCCAGGTTCAATGAGTAGTATAGGTGCTGTACTCATCAATGGGGCCTTGCTGTCAGTTTTTGGAGAGCAAAACTTCATCTTCAAAACAGTGTGGGTTGTTTGGGGATTTCCATGAGACCCCGGGGCCAACAATTCAATTGAATCCAACCCAGTCCCATCACTGAAAGCCTCTGGCAACAAGAGATGACTGGATGAGATTCCATATCCTTCATTACTAGGAGTCCTCATTAAGATAACATTTATACATCCCAGCAAGGTTCTACTGTGTTAGGTTCCCACACAACCTCCCAAACACTACTGATCTAAGAAAACTATCAATAAAAAATTACTACTGATATTCTGCTATACTCATAGATCAGTACCTAATTCGGTCACCATTTGAGAAGCTTTTCCAGCAAAAGATGGAAACAGATGCAGAGACCCAGGGCCTGACATTACATGGAAAGAGAGACTTCATAAAATTCCTTGCCTAAGACCTCAGAGAAAACCAAGGAAGAGGGAGGTGGAAAAATGTAAGAGCCAGGGGGCACAGAGGACACGAAGTGAACAAGATCAGATAACTCAACTAAGAAAAGTTGAGACGGCAGATACTGAAATAGCATGCACAGGGCCTACATGTGTCTTGACTAAATCCTCTGGCTGCATATTATAGCTTTTAGCTTAACATTTTTGTGGAAGCCCTAACTGTAAGAATGACGAGGTCTCTGATTCTTGTGCCTGCTCTTGGGACTCTTTTTCATCCCATTGGGGTCCTTGTGGATAACTTCAATATTATGGTTTTGGCTTCATTTTACTATATTTTATTTTGCCATGTTTGGTCGCTGTCCCTTAGAAGCCTGTTCTTTTCTAATAATAAAGAGAAAGAAAGTACATCCAGAGGGGAGGGGACATGGATGAAGCTATGAGGAGTAGAGGAAGGGGAAATTTTAATTGGTATCTAATGCATGAAAAAGAATCTATTTTCAATAAAATGAAAAATGTAAACAAAACATGACAAAACTTCTGAGATATACTTAAAGCAGTTTTAAGAAGATTTAGAGCTCTAAGTGCCTGCATTAGAAAAATCAGGAAGAGAACAAATAAATTGATTAATGATGCAACTCAGAAAACTGGAAAAACAGGGACAAATCAAAACAAAACCCAGTTGACGGCAAGTAATAAAACAAAATTCAGAGCAGAAACCAATGAAATATAAACAAAAAAACAATGCGAAGAATCATAAAATCTTAGTGCTGTTTCTTTGAGATCATCACAAATCTGGAAGATCTTAGGCAAAACTAACTGAAGGAAAGAGAGGAACCAAATTAACAGCATCAGGAGTAAATAAGGAAACATTAAAACAGATACCAAATCAATTCAGAATATTGAAGGGGATATTAATGGATATTAATCCATAGACCTTATTTTTGATAAAGAAACAAAAAATATTAAATGGAAAAAAGAACACATATTTAACAAATGGTGCTGGTATAACTGGATATCAGCATGTAGAAGAATGAAAATAGATCCATATCTATGACCATGCACAAAACTCAAGTCCAAATGGGACAAAGACTTCAACATAAAGCCAGCCACACTGAACCTCATAGAAGAGAAAGTGCTTACACTTGAACGCATTGGTACAGGAGACCGCTTCCTAAATATAAACCCAGTAGCACAGACACTGAGAGAAACAATAAATGGGACCTCCCGAAACTGAAAAGATTCTGTAAAGCAAAGGACACGGTCAACAAAACAACAGCCCACAGAATTGGAAGGAGACAAGATTGCCAGGCAAAAATTGGAAACTGGGAGGTGGGGATGGGGTGGGGGTAAGGGGAAATGGGGAGATGGGGAGAGAAGCCAGAAACATAATGTGGAGAAAAGAAAGCATCTTCAACAAATTGTTGAAGGAAACTAGATATCCACATGCAGATGAATGAAAATAGGCCCATATCTATCAAAAAGTTAACACAAAATGAATTAAAGACCTATATCTGAAACCCCAAACACTGAAATGGCTAGAAGTACATATGGACATTACCCTACATGAAATAAGTATAGGAAAATGATTCCTGACTAGGATTCCATTTGCTCAAGAATTATGGCCAACTATTGTCAGGTGGGACCTCATGAACTAAGAAGTTACTGCAGAGCAAAAAAAAAGAAAAAAAAAACAAGCAATTAAGTCACAAGGAAGCCCAAAGAAAGTAGAGACTTTTTATGCGGAATAGTCCAAGAACTAAAAAAGTCATCAAAAATTGAAAAATGAACCATTGAAAAATGAGCCTAGGGTCTGAATAGAGGATTCTCAACAGAAGGAAAAATGAGTAGGAAATACCTCAAAACAATAATGATGTTTGAAAATACCACAAGGATTCATACTATTAATTATTTACAGAAAAATGTTACATGTAATTCTGTGTATAAATATATATAAATAATTTTAATTAATATTTTCTGTCTGGGCTCATGGTGCTACCTCCAAGATTCAAATATTAACAAAAACCCCAGTATCAAACAGGAGAAGCCCTCCTTGAGTTGTTGGCCAAGGCTGTTCAAGAAACTCCTAAAGCAGACAGCCTATTGCTGCCTCCCTTGGTTACACCTCAGAGGTGAAATAAGTCTCTATTGTGAAAGACACCAGGCATTTTAGAAACAGAGCCCATTGGAGCTGCCCCCCACAGAACTTATATGAAAGCCCCCTTCCTGAGTACTAGTTTTTGTGGTACTCGAAGGTGCCATGCAAGCTTCCAAAGGAAGGAGACAAAATGTAGTACTACCAAGCTATCATGCCTATGAACCATTATCAGGGAACAGCATGGCACAATAACCCTAATAAGGCAGTAATGATATGTGTACCTTGGCAGTAACTAACAGCTCTCTAACTGGAATTAAGATATTACCCAAGAAGTGGGAGACCATGTCTGGTACTAAAAACTTAGTTAACTAAAAAGAGTTAATGAAGTCATAACAACTGGAGGATAATGTAAAAACCACTATTATTCTAACCCAGCATAATTCCTAACAACAATCTATAAATATTTGTCCGTATACTCACATATAAGTGTAGTCTTTTCCCCTCATTAAGTTAACTATTCTTTGTAACAGACAGAGATCATTAGAGAAAACGACCACCAATTAAAATACAGTTGTGGAGCCCAGTCCCAAAGGATACAATCACTAAGCATTCAAAGAGCATTAGTATCTAAAATATATTAAGTAGCTTTTAAAAACTGAACTCAAAGCATAATTAAAAAACGGAATATAGAACTAAGCAGAAAGTTCTCAAATTATAAAACACAAATGACTAAGAAAAACTGAATGTTCAACATCCTTAGATATCAAGTAAATGAAAATCAAACTACTTTGATATTTCTTCTTATCACAGTCAGAGTAAGCAAGATTAATAAATCTTGGTAGCACATGCTAGTAATACTGCAAAGAAAGGGGAACAGTAATTCATTGCTGATAGAAGTACAAACTTGTACAGCCACTTCAGAAATCACTGTGCTTATTCCTTAGCAAGCTAAAATAGTTCTACCATAAGATCAATCTATACCACTCTTGGGATAATACTCAAAAGCTACTACATCCTACTACAAAGACACTTGATTATCTATTTTCATTAATGCCATACTCATAATATTCAATATTGAAAACATCACAGATGTCCATCAAATAATTAATGTATAATGAAAATGTGGTATATTTTCAAAATGGAATATTATTTGGCTGTTAAGAAAAATGAAATTATTAAGTTCACAGAAAAATGGATAATGCAAGAAACAATCAACATGAGTGAGGCAATATAGACCGCCCCAAACAAATACTGCATGTTTTCTTCTAAGTATAAATGTTACCTTTTAAGCTTTCAATATTTGTGCTGTAACCTGAATAATCATAGAGGTTACGTACCTAGTATGGGACTACAGGGAAGAGAGAATCTTCCAAGTCAGGGATGGTAATACCTCCGGAAGTACCTTTATTGTATAGGATTGTTTTGGCTATCCTGTGTTTTTTTGTTTTTCCATATAAAGTTGATTATTGTTCTCTCAAGGTCTGTGAAGAATTTTGTTTTGATTTTAATGGGGATTCTATTGAATTTATAGATTGCCTTTGGTAGAATTGCCATTTTTACTATGTTGATCCTCCAAATCCAAGAGCATGGGAGGTCTTTCCATTTTCTGGTGTCCTCTTCAATTTCTTTCTTCAAAGACTTAAAGTTCTTGTCAAATAGATCTTTCACTTCCTTGCTTAGAGTTACCCCAAGATACTTTATGCTATTTGTGGCTATCGTAAAAGGTGATGCTTCTCTGAATTCCCTCTCTGCTTCTCTGTCCTTTGTGTATAGGAGGGATACTGATTTTTTTTAATTGATCTTGTAACCTGCCACTTCACTGAAGTTATTTATCAGCTGTAGGAGTTCTTTGGTAGAGGTTTGGGTGTCACTAATGTACATTATCATATTATCTGCAAATAAAGAATGTTTGACTTCTTCCTTTCCGATTCGAATCCCATTGATCTCCTGGTGTTTTCTTATTGCTATTGCTAGAACTTCAAGAACTATGTTGAACAGATATGGTGAGAGTGGACAGCCTTATTTTGTTCCTGATTTTAGTGGAATGGCTTTGCATTTCTCTCTATTTAATTTGACATTAGCTGTTGGCTTGCTATATATTGCTTTTATTATATTTAGGTATGATCCTTGTATCCCTAACCTCTCCAAAACCTTTATCATAAAAGGGTGTTGAACTTTGTCAAATGCTTTTTCTGCATCTAATGAAATGATCATGTTTTTTTTTCTTTCAGTTTATTTATATTATGGATTACATTGATAGATTTTTGTATGTTGAACCAGCCCTGCATCTCTGGGATAAAGCCTACTTAATGGTAATGGATAATTTTTTAATGTATTCTTGGATTCTGTTTGCCAGATTTTATTGAGAATATTTGCATCGATGTTCATGAGTGATATTGGTCTGTAATTCTCTTTCTTGGTTGGGTCTTTGTGTGGTTTTGGAATCAGGGTGACTGTAGTTTCATAAAAGACTTTGGCAATAACTCTTCTGTTTTTATTATGTGAAACACATTAAGGAGAATAGGTATCAGCTCTTCTTGGAAGTTCTGATAAAATTCTGCATTAAAACCATCAGGTCCTGGGCTTTTTTTGGTTGGGAGGATTTTTTATGACAGCTTCTATTTCCTCATGACTTATAGGTCTGTTTAAATTGTTTACCTTGTCTTGATTTAATTTTGGTAAGTGTTACTTATCTAAAAACAAGTCCATTTCTTTTACATTTTCCAACTTTATGGCATATAAGCTGGCCAGAGAGCTCACAGACAAAAGGCCTAACTTGCTGCAAGCAGGCTATTAAAACAAAGGAACTCCCACCAGCCTAGTTGTGCTCACTTTCAGGTCACAGCACTCAAACAGGCTGAGCTGGGGGATTTTATAGCTCTGAAGAGGGGAGGATGAAGGGAGGGTTTCTGGGTGCAAGCTGGGATGGGATAGGAAGAGAGGCAGTAGCTGGGGAGAATAGCCCCTGCAGGAATACCAGGAAGTATAGGGGTTGAGGAATGTTTATGCTCTGTTGCTGGGCTGCTGCTGTGGGTCAGGCACTCACTCACCCCACTCTATAAGCTTTTAAAAGTATGTACATAATATGTAAATATTATAGGATCACCAAATAATTGGAAATAATGCTCCAATTAGACACCTTAGGCCACCAATAAGACATCTAGTGCCAGGAATGGATAAAATCTTGTTAAGTCATTGACCAAAGAGTCTCTATGTAAACTACCAAACATCATAAGCTATTGCCAAGACAATTTGCTGCAGGAGGGTTTACAGCTAGTAACTACCCGCCTGCTGGGGTGTGGCCTCATAGACTGTTTACGCAGATGCAGAAGTGCCTCTTGCCCTTCTCACCATGGGCCCCATTTTGCTTGTTCGGTATGTTTTGGATCTCATCTTCCTCCATCGTTCAAGCAGAGAATACTGATTTGTAAGTTTTACCCCCTATTAAATGCCTGTTTCTTAGTTCTGAGCTAGTGTGGGATTCCTTTTTAAGCATCTGACTCTTAATCATCAACAATTGGTCACTTTCCACAACATATGGTAAGGCCTTATTACTAAAGACAACACTTACTTATGTCATGGAACATGGGAAAACAAACTGATGCCAAATTAAAAGCTTCACCTCTACTGATTTGCATTCACGGTACTGAAAATTACTTTGTATAGTACTGGAAGATACTCTGCTTGCTGACAGAGGAGAAAGGCAACCATAAATATCACCAGCTACAAACCTTGAGACTGACAGCAATGGCATGTCTGCAAAAATACTGGTGCTAGAGGGACTCAAATATTGCAGGAGTACCCATTTATTTTTTTGTTTGGACTTAAGGCCCTTTCTATGAGACGGAACCATTCCTAACACTGTTAAATTAGCCAAGAACCTGAGAGTACATAGGATATGAGCCCACACAAAACTCAATTCCATTATTCTGCTAAAGGAATATAGCAGTGGCACAAATCCTAACCAAGAAGCTATCTGCAATGAATACTTGCTGGCTATTGGAATTACAAGCTTCTATTTTTTTGTTAAGAGCATCCAAACTTTCTTAGTATTTCAAGTCAAAACACATTTGTATACTGTTGTAGAATATTATTTTAGGTTGTGTTACATTTATTTATGCTGTGGGACATTTGTTTAATGATGCAAAGTTGTGTTTCATTCTTTTATGTTGTATTTGCTTGAGTCTGTGAAGTTGTATTATTTTGCCTGTCTAAAACACTTGATTGGTCTAATAAAGAGTTGAATGGCCAAACACATTGCAGGAAAATATAGATGGGGTGGGCAGGCAGAAAAAATAAATAGAAGAAATATGGGAAGAGAAAGAAAAGGAACGAGACTAGAAGGAGGTGGACATCAGGGGCCAGCCACCCAGATACACAGCAAGCCAGGAAAAAAGAAAGAAAGCTATACAGAAATAGAGAAAGATATAAACCCAGAGGCAAAAGATAGATGGAATAATTTAAGTTAAGGAAAGCAAGCTAGAAATAAGTCAAGCTAAGGCCAGATTTTTATAAGCAAGAATAATATTCTGTGTGTATTTATTCAGAAATTTGGTGGTGGGCCCACCAAAGAGTGAAAAGAGAAAAATCCCCAACAACAGTATACCTTGGCACCCACACCCAAATATTAGGGCAAGCTAGGGGAATCTTGCTAAATAGAGGGAGAAGCATTGCAAGAGTCAGATAGATCAAGGACATCACATGAAAAACAGCAGAAACAACTAAGCTAGCTCATGGGAGCTCACAAAGATTGAACTAACTACCAGGGAGACTACATGGGACTGACCTAGGCCCTATACAGATATGTGACAGATGTATAGCTTGGTCTTCTTTTGGGAATTCTACCAATAGGAGCAGTGACTTCCCAAAATACTTTGGCTGACTCTTGAGAGCCTATTACTCATACTGGGTCACCTGGCTCAGCCTAAATACAAGAGAAGGTGCTTATTCTTAAAGAAAATTGATATGCCATGCTTTGTTGATACACATGGGTGACCTGCCCCTGCCCCTTTCTGAACAGAAACAGGGGAGAAGAAGAAGACTGGCGTGGGGGGTCATGGCACCATAGGGGAAACTGGAAGCTGCAGTCAGGATATAAAATAAATAGCAAATTAAATAGTCAAAAATTATCTCCTCTTGGAGGATGGGAAGATGGCCTACTCAGGAGAACACTTGTTATATAATCAGAAAATCCTGAGTTCAAATACTCAACATCCATGTAAAAACCTAGGTATATAAAATGCATCTGCAATCCCATAGCTGTTGGGAGGAAGAGCCAGAAACAGGAGGATCCATGGAGGTTGCTGACTACTAGCCTAGGCCAAGATTCAGTGAGGAAGCATGTCTCAAGGAAAAAAGAAAGAGGATTATGGAACAGGATATTCAGTGTTCTTTTTTGGTCTCTGTGCAAGAGTGCACATGTGTGTGTGTGCTTGTACTACACATTTGCAAACTCTCACACATACATACAAACAGAAAATATATATCCTTTTATTAAAATAGGATATGGGTTTGACAACCCATACCAAGAATGACAACTCAGTGGTTTCTGGGACCTCTTCTCAGAGTATTATTTCTAATATTTGTCAGAGAATTCTAGAACATCATGTCTGTTGTTTTTACACAGTATTTACCTACACTAGAGCAATCAGATAGACTACTTCCATTCTTATCACAGGTAATCACTCAGTTTTGGTACATTTAAAATTCCAAATAATTGTTTAATATGTTTTCTCTGTTCCAGAGTTAGTGTCTCTGTTGGAAGATGTGCTACCAGAGGGTTTGGGCCTTGTTCACAACCCCCACATTTTCTCGTAGTCCACTATGCAGCTTCACTAAAATTTCTGTACACTGAAAATGGAAATTTCTAATGCTCCAAACTACCTTTGCCAAATAATTTACAATTGTCTTGTGTCTGAAATCTCTAGTACTTAATATTAACATTTTTACTTGTCTTTCTGTTGTTTCACACCCTCTTATTTGTGGTCATTACTAGGCTCTAAAGTTCTCTTGAGGGCTGATTGAATTGGGATTGGGGGTCCAAAGAACAGATTCTCAACTCAGCTTTGGAGAAAATAATGACACAATGGGAGAGTGAATAAGAAGTTTATT
The DNA here is from genome assembly GCF_903992535.2 of Arvicola amphibius. Taxonomy (NCBI): domain Eukaryota; kingdom Metazoa; phylum Chordata; class Mammalia; order Rodentia; family Cricetidae; genus Arvicola; species Arvicola amphibius. Next base: position 49,540,639 of record NC_052065.1, read on the forward strand.
ATAATTTATTCGTTCATACATTGAGTAATCAAATTTGTGTCAATTGATGTTAAAACAACAGATAAAGCAATACATTTAGTTAGGAATATATCACTGTATTTGTTTCACCAAAATGTGACATTACATTTCCATGAAAATCACTTTTACAATTTCATGTTACCGTATGCAGCAGTACATAAAAATTTTCAATTGGTTTTTAAAGTAACAGAACTCTTTAGTTGTAAAATTGAAATGCAACAATGAATGTGTCAAGCATAATATCAGGAAACAAAGATTTTGAAACAAATTAACTTTTCATTAATGGAACATTTGCAATTCACCAAAGCAATTATAGATATCATTTACTCATTGTATGACGGAAAAAAGAAAACATATGCTTTATTCCTGTGATCCATAAACCACCCACTACATAGAAGGCTGATTTTTTTCAAACAGAAAATGAAAACTCAAACTTGGTTGCAGCTATGTGTGAGAGGGGCTGCAGCATATGCACCTGGGATAAACCCTGGCCGTGTCCAAGGCTTGAGATGTCTGCTCTTCTCTCTCCATTTGATCTTTAAGAGCTTCTTCATATGAAGTAGAGAAGAAGCTAGGAACGGTGTCATTGATCCTAGCCCAAACTTCTAGCACTTTCATTTTGCTGGTTTCAACGTGGGACCGGGAACCCCAGAGGAAATCGTATCTTGGGGATTTACCGCCAGGCATCTTGCGGATCTCAAGGTAATTTTGCTCAACCAGATCTTTGGTGATGAGTTTTCGGGGCTCCCCAAAGATCAAGTGCTTCCTCCCTGCATATACTCCTAACACACTCAGGAATTGCCAGATCTCTTCCTCAGTGGCACGATTGCCTTTGGTGAATATCAGACCCAAGATGGTCATAAGGAGACCCATCTTTGGCAGCCCTCTCTTGCCACTTAGAATGTCAGCAGTGGAGAGACCTAGCTTGCTGACAACGGCATAGGACTGACTATCTGGATTGATTTTCTTCAATCGCATTGCAAAGATCATTTCCATGAGGGAGGAAGATTTCCTGAGGATGTCAGAAAACTGCATTTTGTATTTCTTGCTGACCACTTTCAGCATATCAGCATCTGTAAACTGCTCACTCTTCTGAAACTTCTCCAGCAGGAACTCTACCAACATACTAGCCTTCTTGGTAAGAGCATCCATGCATATCGGCTGAGTGAAGTTATGTGGACTTCTCCCAACAACGTGGACATCAGAAGCCCCACCATCTAGATCAGAGCCTGTGCAGGATACACCTGCCACAGAAGAGGCAGGAAACGCAGCTCCCTGAGGAGTGCATGCTTTGGAAGAGCTTGGGAAATTAGCTTTGCCAACAGGAGGAGATGCTGAATCTTTCACTACAGTTGGTTGACCACCCTTGGGACTTTGGCTAGCCCCATGTGCATGATGACCTTTGCCTTGAGAGTGGCCTTTACTCTTGTTGCCCCTAGGCATGATAGCAGGAGTCAAAGACAACAGTCGGGACTATAGTTAGGAGAATTGGCAAAGCAGGGACCTGTAGGAATAGAAAGACAACAGGTAAGCATCATATCATCACAAAGTATACTTTTGCTTTTAGGAAGTCCTCCTTCACTGCTTCCCTGGAGGGCAACATACTGTGTTCCTGTTCTCTTGTTAGCTTGGTCAGGACTCCTGTTTTCCTGGTCCACTTGTTTCCTGAGAACGCTGCAAAAGGAATTAGAATTTGTTAGACTGCTCTATGATTGCCCAGTTCAGGGATTCCTAGAGTGAGACAAAAGTCTGTTCTGAGTGAATAAGAATCATGTGTTCATGCTTTGCATTCCATTTATATCGATACAACATGTATCCATGGTTGGTAAAGTCTGAATACCCACTTCTCGCTGTTACTCTGAAGTTTATACTACATTCATTCCCTGAGAGACCAGTTCATAAAGATAATGGCCTAGGGTTCTACTACAGAGTTCCAGAACACTGGAGACAAAATGAGGGGCGGGGCCTGTGTAATCTCCTTTCTAGGAGGATGAGTGATAGTTTAAGGGGATTAACAATGGTTTAGAATAGCCACAGGATTAATTCAGATCATCCCCCAAGGCATACAACAGCTCTTAGATACCTCCCTTACTTGATCAGAGACCATACCTCTCAGAGGAAGGCCTTGCCTCTGCAGGTTGGGGAAGCAGAAGTCAGAGTCATCTTCTTCCTGTTCCCCTCCCCCACCCTTTTCTAGTTCTTGGAATAGAGCCCCAAGAGGCGTCAGATCCATTGTTCCATGGAGGGGTGAGGGACAGTTCCCTGGAGAAAAAATGATTTTTTTCTTAGTGATTTTTCAAGGGGCTAGGATACTAAAGTGAGCCATTTGGGAAACTAAAGATCCCATTTCCACCAGAGTCCTGAATACGAAGGAAGATGAAAGATTTATGAGCCTAAGATTCATGCCTACTGTATACCATAAATTATGGATTGGGCTCCAGGAGTTCAATTTTCTTTTGGGGATAGAGCCCCAAGTCATTGAAAAGTTTTTTCTCCTTCCTTTAAGGAATGGCTACATAGCCCAGGCTGGCCTGGAACTCCTGATCATCATTCCTCAGCTTCTTGAAATGAGATTTAACACTAATGCATCATAATGTTTGCTTGTTACAAATTTTATAATTAGATATTACTTTTTATTTTAATTTTGAGGCAGCTTCCAGCTATGCAGCCCAATATAGCCTCAGACTTGCTGTATAACTCAGAGTAACCTCAAACTGACAACCTCCCTCTGCTTCTTGAATGCTGGAACTGCAGGCCTGTACATCTAAACTCTTATCTTGTATATATATATATATATATATATATATATATATATATGTATGTATTCAACTGCTTCCCTACTGAAATCCCTAAGGATTTAAAGCCAACGACTCAGACTAAAGGTCTAATCCTTAAGAGTGCTGATATGAAGTACTGTATGCTTAATTTGACCACTTCTGCCTCAACTGAATGTTGTAGGTAAGTCAAAGTGGGAAGAAGATAGGCAACTGTTGAGTCCTTTGTTATTTGAGGTGTGGTGTCCCTCTGTCCTTAAGTGCCATCTCTGTAATGACTGCTGGAAGGGCCTGGAAGTACAGTCTTTTCTGATATGAAATCATTTCTATCCTCCAAAAATAGTGTTCTGCAATACCACCAAATGTAAACGTGAAGGTTCTTCTAGACCTGGCAATCATGGTTGGGTCTTATGTTATTTGGCATCAAGGGATGTTCAAAATTTGAGTCTTGAGTTTCTACTCAAATCAGGTGTAGTTAGAATACTTGGTATTCTCAATTCATACTTGTTGGTATATTTTATTAAAATGAGAATAAATGATCAACGAGTAAACATCCCTTAAACATCCTTTAGGTGTTTAGTAGCATAATCTCTCAACTCACAAGGCATGAAAAGTTTTCTTGTAGTCAGTTCCGTCATTTGCTTCTGTAGGCTTCAGACCTGCTTCTGCTACAGGGCCATCCATACTCAGGATCTAGTTCTATATAGATTTAATGGTACTGCTCTTAATTATTAATATTTTTATTTACTCCACAATATTTTCATGGTTGATTTCAGTCATGGAAATATCCTCTTAAGGGACCATGTCATCATTAGAGTCAATAATGTGAAACAGTGAATATGTGAAAAATTAAGAATTGTTGACATTTTTACAATATTCTCAAATATGGAAAATGAGAAGTATACATCTCTAAGGTAGATATATTTCTCTCCTGTTATATCAGTGTGGTTTTATATCTGCTTCAATAAGAAATTTTACATTTCTATTCAGTTTTATCTTTTGTATATTTGTAATATTATTTATGTTTTTAAAGGTGTATATTCCATCAAATGTTTTAAGTAGTTACTGTAATTAATTGATTTACTAATACTCTGAACATTATTTTTTTTCTATTTACTCCTGCATATGATCACATTTTTTTACCTCATGGGGAGCACTGGCTTTCAATGTGTAGTATTCTTTAATGTGAATTCACCTACTTGCTTTTATTTTGAACATGCATAACACAATACAATGCAAACTATTTTCTCGTGTTATTGCTAAACACTTGAACTTGTTGAAGATATTTTAGTCTCTGTGAATAAACTATCTTAAATATAATTATTTATGTATTGTCATCTTGTCTTTGAATAAAGGGAAACTGACCTACTAAAATGGTTGAGTGATTATAATTACATAATTTCCCTTCCCTTCCTCCCTCCAAACCCTCCAATAATCCTTTCCTTGTTTTCCTTCAAATTCATGGCCATATATATTTTTCGCCTAAATCCTAAGTACAGCCTTCTCAGTCTGTATAATGGTATTAGTGTGTATGATTTCAGGGCTGACCATTTGATATGAGATAACCAAGTAGTATGCTCTTCCCTGGACAAGACTAATCCCCCCGCTATTAACAGTCCTCATTTACCTGCAGTTCTTTAACGTAAGTTTGGGAAGTCATACACTTTCCTTAGTCCACTTAGGCATGTCTATTGGTGTTGTGTTTCCTGAGCTCATGTTTAGGCAGTCATGTCACTGAGATTTTGTTTATGATTTCAAAAATTAAGGTAATTAAAAAATAGTTAAGTGAGCTTTTAAATATTTGCATATGATTTGGAAGTAGATAAATGAAATGGCAATTTGTTCATTTCTTCATATTTGATGTAATAGGCCTGTAAACCAGGCTTGTCTGGAACATTCTTTTAAAGTTTGTCAGAAGACTTATTAATTATATAAACTACAGTTCATTGGATTTCTGTTCCTCTAGACACTCTCTTATTTCCCCTGATCTTGACTTTATCACATAGAGAACATTACAACATTCTGAAAATATGTGGAACCTTCTGGCATTTCAGTATGTCTTTATAATTAGGAATTTATTTTGAAGTAATGTTTCATGATATATTTTTAATTTAACTTTTTATAATTTCATATATGAGTACTGTTTTACATTATTTTCTCCCCTCTCTCCTAGTAGCTCCTTCTAAAATTAATAACTTATTTTTCATTGGCATATATATGTACACACATTTTTAAGTATTTTGTGTTAGGACTACAGTTTGAGATTCTCTTTATGTTGAAGTTGTTATTTATCTAGAGACTTTTATACTCATTTATATTGGTCATTTAAATTCTATTTATTTCAATGAAAATATTCCTAAATTTTTAGAATTATACAGAAGATGGAATCATAAATCCAATTATCTGACATTCCTCATCATGAAGCCATATTCTTATGAGAACAATAATGTTCATATGAAAGTTTCTTAAAAGTAGTTGCATGTTACAGGCTATTGTTGTCTGAGTTTCTGTCCTGCCCAGTTTCCACAGTCATTAAGCCCTAAAGAAATCACACATGGGTCTACATTAATCATAAACTGATTGGCCCATTAGCTATGGCTTCTTATTAGCTCTTATAACTTACATTAGCCTATTATTCTTATCTATGTTAACCACAGACTCAGTACTTTTTTTCAGTGGGGCAGGTCACATCTTGCTTCTTCTGTGTCTGGACAGGACTGCAGAGGGAGCTTCCCTCTTCCCAGAATTATCCTGTTCTCATTAACCCACCTCTACTTCCTGTCTGGTTGCCCCGCCTATGCTTCCTGCCTGACTATTGGCCAATCAGTGTTTATTTAAAACATAATTCACAGAATGTAGACAATTGTCCCACTTCAGGCAATGTTTTGTAAAGTACTTAATGTGTGTTATTTTTTTGTTATAATGTCATACTTTTATTTATTTATATCTTGAGGAGTACAAGATATTAATTTCTTAATTATAAAATTCCTTTCAGTTTGTTACTGGAAATTTTTTGGGAAGACTCTTAATTTCTGTTCATTTATCAACTTGCCATATTAATAATATGTTGTTACAGCATTCCATTATTGATATTAAATCATTTATACAAACAAGATTCATGCCTTTTTAGTTTACTGATATACTTTGTTATCGACATTTATTAATATTTCTTTTTATTATAACTCTGTTTATTTCTATGCCCCAAACTTATTAAGTTGCTTGGTTTTGGTTTTTTGTTGTTGCTGCTGTTTTGTTTTGTTTTTTGGTGTTCAGCTTTTTTGAATTTTTTGTATGTCCTAGACACAAGCCCTCTGTCAAATATATAATAGTAAAGATTTTTTTTTCTATTCTGTGGATTGCCTTTTCACTCAAGTAAAGGTGTCCTTTGCTGTACAGAATATGTATGCATGAAATTCTGAAACAATAAAATATAAAAGATGTTTTATATTCTGCTTTGGAGAAAGCTCCATGAGCTGTTGAGAAAGTATATTTTCTTTAGCTTTACAATGGAATTTTTTAGTTTAATTGATCTGTAGCACAGCTAAACTTTGTTTCTTTTTGGAGTATATCTCTGGATGGCCTGTCTATTGATAAAAATTACATGTTGACATGATACAGAACTTTTGTATTGGAATATATCTGCCCCTTTATGAAGAATAGTGTTACTTTCATGAAATTGAATAGACCAACATTCATTCCTGATATACATAAATCCTTTGTGCCTTTTTAGTAAATTGTCACCTTTTTATAAACAACTTTAGTTATTCTGACTACATTTTTTTTTTTACTAGATTTGATTTGAAGTCTTCTTTTTCAGGTAAGACCATCACTAATTTGACTTTCATTCTGATTCCCTTTGTTTGAATATCTGTTTCCAGTTTTCCATTTTTGGTCTTTCTATAACTCTGTAGATAAGTTGAGTTTCATGCATAAACCGTGGTTTTATTTCTTATCTGTCAGTATGTGTGCTTGGATGAGAGATTTCATGCATTCCCCCTTGAGCCCTCTTGTTATTTAGTTTCTCTGGATCTGTAACATGGCTATCCTCTACTTTATAGCTAATATCTACTTTTAACTGAGTACATACTTGGCTTTCTTGGTCTGTGTTACCTCACTCAGGAATCTCTTGTCTAATTCCATCCATTTGCCTGTAAATATCATGACGACATTGCTTTTAGCAGCTGAGTGACACTCCATTGTGTAAATATACCACATTTCTTTATCCATTATTCTGTTGACGGACATCTAAGTTGTTTCCAGGTTCTGGGTTTTACAAAGAAAACTGCTATGAACATAGTTATATGAGTGTCCTTGTGGTATGATTGAGCATCTTTTGTGCATATGCCCAAGAGTGGTATAGCTGAGTCTTGTAGATTGAGTCCCAGTTTTCTGAGAAAAAAAAAAACACCATATTGATTTCAAGTATATAGTGAAATATACAGTGTTATTTCATTCTTATTAAAGTTTGATAACTATTGAATAATGTTTGAATGTTTCTTAATTCGCCTTCTCTACATAATATTCAAATAAGATTTATGTTTTCCTTATCAATCTGTCCATGAAGTTCCTCTAAGTGTTTTCTGTAATATTGTCCTACTGGTTATGAATTGATTAAGTTTATGCTTATCTTGGGAAATTATTATTTTTCATTTGATTTTTAAGTGCTAACTTTGGAGGAAATAATAAACCAGGGTAACAGTTGTATTCTTTTAATACCACTACAAAATTTCCCAAGATTTTATAGTTTCTGTCCAGAAATCAAAAGTTATCACAGTTTCTGTTCATAACTGAAATTACATGTCACTCTGACAGCTATCAACATTCTGTTTTTCTCTATTTTGGCAGTTTAAATGAAATATAATGTAATGTATAAATAAATTCTTTCTGGTACTGTCTTTTTGGCATTGTAAGTGGTTCCAATACCTTGATGTTCATAATTTTCTCAGAACTTAATTTTTTCCAATTATTTCTCTTAATAATTTTTCTATACTTATAATGCATGAAACAATCCCATACCAGTTTGGAATTATTATTGATAAAAGGGTTATTTTTTCTTTTTATTATTATTATTACAAATTTTCACCTCCTTCCCTCCTCCCATTTCCCTCCCCCTCCCCCCATTCGCCCTTCCCTTCCCTCTCCAGCCCAAAGAGTAGTCAGGGTTCCCTGTCCTGTGGGAAGTCCAAGGTCCTCCCCCCTCCATCCAGGTCTAGGAAGGTGAGCATCCAAACAGACTAGGTTCCACAAAGCCAGTACATGGAGTAGAATCAAAACCCAGTGCCATTGTCCTTGGCTTCTCAGTCAGTCCTCCATGTCAGCCACATTCAGAGAGTCCTGTTTGATCACATGCTCCATCAGACCTAGTCCAGCTGGCCTTGGTGAGCTCCCATTAGATCGGCCCCACCATCACAGTGGGTGGGCGCACCCCTCACTTCCCTGCTCCAATATATGCTCCTCCTCCATCCCAACTGTCCCATTCTCCCAAGTTCTCCCCATCCTCCCCTTCTCACTTCTCTCTCCCCATCTCCCCTTATCCCCATCCCATCCCCACCCCCAAGCTCTCCATTGATAAAATTCCTGAGTACTAGGATAAAAAGCATGGGCCACCACTGCCCAGCTGGAATTTTTTTCCACCCTCTTGCTTTGTTTGTTTCTTTCTACTGCAGTACTGCAGATCTAAAATGGAGGCAGGGTAATTGTGAATTAAAGGTCAACCTGGTTTATATAGCAAACACTGTATCAAACAGAATCTAATGACCCCCTCACTAACAAGCCACAGCCTGCATCTCCGAGTTTACACTCCTACCACTCACCCACAAACCTCAAAATTCTTTAATTACCAAATAGTCTTTTCAACATAAGACCAGTGCCCTAGGCACTGGATCCTCATCTCACTTGAACTTATGCCAAAGATGTAAAATTTGGCATGGACACCTAATCCTTAATACTTCAAGGAGCAGACATGTAAATGGATGTTGTAGCTGTTACAATGGGACCAAAAAGAATAACAGATTAATGAACAGAGTTGGGGAAGCCCCAAAGTAACAAAAGATGAGGTGACTGTTGCAAAATCAATTGATTTAATGGGTAAATATAAAAATCTGAGAAAAAAATCCATTGAAGCTGTTGCCAGTAACACAAATGAAGAGGCTATGCATGGCACCATCACTGCTACAGTTTTGTTACGTTCTATTGCCAAGGACAGCTTTGAGTAGGTCAGCAAATTGTTAGCCTAGCAGGAATGGGAGGAGTGTGATGCTGACTGTAGTTACTGTAATTGCTGAACTTATAAAAGAGTCTAAACCCATGACAACCCCTGAAGAAACTGCTCAGGTTGCTAAGAGTTTTGCAAATGAAGACAAAGACATTGTGTTTCTGATGCAGTGAATATGGTTGGAAGAAAGTGCATCATCACAATGAAGAAAGAAAAACCCTTGAATGATGAATTATAAATTATTGAAGAAATGAGGTTTGGGAGAGGATACATTTCCCCATATTTTATTAACATGTCAAAAGTTTAAAAATGTGATTCCTATGTTTTGCAGAGTGAAAAGAAAAATTCTAGTGCTCACACCATTGTACCTACTTTTGAAATTGCCAGACCTCACTAAAAGACCTTGGCCATAATCACTGAAGCTGTTAATAGAGAAGCTCTAAGTACACTGGTTTCAAACAGGCTAAAAGTCGGTCTTTAGGTGGTGGCAGTCAAATCTCTAGGGTGTGGGGAGAATAAGAAGAACCTATTGATGGTACTTTACTTGGAGAATCTGTGCTTAAGACTAGAGCAACAAGTGATGTTGACGTTAAAGAGAAGACAGTCATAAATGCCCTCAATTCTACAAGAGAATCTCTTGAAAAAGGCATTGTTCTAGGAGGGGATTATTTGCTTTGGTGAATCCCAGTCTTGGATTTATTAAAACCTGCTAATGAAAGTCATAAAGTAGATATAGAAATTATTGAAACTACACTCAATTTTTCTCAGCTACTATTGCCAAGAATGTAGGATCTTTGATAGTTGAGAAAATTCTGCAGAATTCTTCAGAAGTTGGTTATGATGCTGTTCTTGGCTATTCTGTGCACATGGTGGAAACAGGAATCATTGATTTCACAGTGTTTGGAAGAACTACTTTAGTGGATGTTGCTAGGGCAGCCAGACTGATATGTACAGTGGAAGTGAGAGTGACAGAAATATCTGCAGAAGAGAAGGTTCATAGAATGTAAGCAATGTGTGAAATGGAAGAGGGTATAGGGGTGGCATTTTTAACTCCTAAAATATTATTTTACCCTTATCATTTAGTTATGACTGGAAGTTCATGCCAGATTCCTCACCAATAATTTCAGAGAAGTCACTCAAAGAAAATTACTGAAGAAAAGGTTCACTAATCACTATAATAATCAGTTACTGGTTTCAATTGACAATAACAATTGTTTACTGCCATCAATGTCCATACCTAAAAATAATTTGCTTTGTGTTTTTCAATAAAGATATTTTTTAATCCCTAAAAATGAAAAACAAATGAAATAAAAAGTAAACTCAGCAAATGTAGGTTATAAAGCAAGCAAAAGAAAGGAAAGAAGAAGAACATGAAATTGCAAAATTCTGCCTCCTGGAGTTTTTTGATTTAGAAATTTTTTCCAGGTCCTATTATATATGAACAGGTCAGGGGTACAATAATGAAAGATAACAGGACATAACATGAATCTAGTATGATTTCTGTCTGTTCCCACTAAACAAGTATGCAGGCTAAGACTCAGGCTCAAACAAAATTATGATGTTAGGGACAAGTCAGCATTCATTAAAAATTCTTAACTGCCCTGAACACTAGTAACTATGGCTTCTGCCAATGAGCTTGTACTTTTGAGTTAGACATGGTTGTACTAGCTATAGAGAGTCTCAGTCTGTGCACCCCTTAGGAAACCAAATGTCCTCACCAAGACTTATTCTTAAATGTGTTGTAGAGTTATGAGAGTAAAAGAATCACTTTTTTTACTCTTCCAAGTGAGAATTTCAGTAAAATAAACAGTTAAATACATAAATCAAAACAAACAGACAAAACCAATCTACTGAACTTTGGCTCTAGGTTATCAAGCCTTATCCCAACTAAATCTAAAAGTGTGAAATCCCTTTACCATAGATGATATAGGTCAGAAACACCAGTGTACTTTACAAAAAAATTACCCACGGCATAAACCCTTCAGTGGGTTTATACCAGAGCCTTCCCATCTCAATGAATAAATTTTATGTAGTCTTCCACACAGATATCTTGACAAGAGTATTCTCAGATTCTCTGACTTTTTGTGATTATTCTATACATTCTCGGCTACCCAGAGTGACCTATAGTCAAAGATAAAGCTCTCTTTCAAGCTTTCCACTGCTTATAGTTCTCCAGATGTGGGAAATATCCATGTGGTATTTTCCAATGTACACTTTCAGTGCAAGAAGAATTCCCACCACACTAATTAATTGCATGTGCTGAATGTAAGGCCTGAAAAAGCCATGGGTTTATATGGTGGCTAGGACAACCAATATTTTGTCACTGGGGTTTCCTGACCCCCTGCAGGATTTTGTATATGATGTCTTGTAGTCCCCTTCTTCACAGGGAGCTTGCATTCTACTTATAGCCTGCTTTCTGCTTCTCTCTAGCCTGCTTTTCTGCTTTTCCATGTTTCTGAGATTTCCTGTCTCCTCTGCTTTGGTTCCTATTGCTATTTATCTTTATCATTATTTACAATGCAGTTTCTTTGACTGTGCTCATTGGTAGACTCAAATAGAAAATCATTTAATTTTCCATCTTACCCGGGATTCCAAGGACTAATGATTTATTTATTTTTAAAATTATATATTTTTTATTTTTTTATTTTTCCATTCAAAAATTTACACTTCCTCCCATCCTCCCAATCCCCTCCTGCTCCCCCACTCACCCTCCTTCCTCCCCCTCCTGCTTGAAAGAGGGTAGGGAACCTTGCCCTGTGGGAAGTCCAAGGCCTTCCCCCCCCCCCACATCCAGGCCTAGGAAGCTGTGCATCCATATAGACTAGGGTCCCAAAAAGCCAGAACATGCCGTAAAAACAATTCCCAGTGCCTTTATCAATGGCTTCTCAATCAGCCCTCATTGTCAGCCACATTCAGAGAGTCTGGTTTGATCACATACTCGTTCAGTCCCAGTCCAGCTGGATTTGGTGAGCCCCCATTAGAACAGGCACATGGCCTCAGTTGGTGGACCAACCCATCATGGTCCTGACTTCCTTGCTTGTCTTCTCCCTCCTTCTGCCCTTCAACTAGACCTTGGGAGCTCAGTCCTTTGCTCTGATGAGGGTCTCTGTCTCTATCTCCATATGTTGCTGGACGAAGATTATATGATGATTTGAGATAATTATCAGTGTGATAGTGGGGCAAGGGCATTTCAGGCACCCTCTACTCTGCTGCCCAAGGACCTAGCTGGGGACATCCTCATGGACACCTGGGATCCCCTCAAGAGCCAAGTCTCTTGTCAAGCCTAAAATGGCTCCCTTAATGTAGATATCTTCTTCCCTGCTCCTACATCCGCCGCCCTTTTCCTCCATCTCCACCCTCCCACTCCCCCAAGCTCTCACCAGTATTTCCCTTCTCCCTTCCCTCTTCCCCTCTCCCCTTTCCCCAACCTCACCCCCACCCCTACCCCCACCTCCATGCTCCCAACTTTTGCCCAACAACCTTGTTAACTTCCAATTTCCAGGAGGATCTATATATGTTTTTCTTTGGGTTCACCTTGTTATTTGGCTTCTCTAGGCTTGTGAACTATAGGCTTAAAGAAACTCTGTGATCTCTGATCATCTCTTATGATCATTGCAATGAAGTCAAAAGTGGCTGATACTTAACATCCCTTGAATGTATCTGGACAAAATGATTGTATTTTCTGATCTGAACTAAATGAGCTACTTAAGGCTATGGAAGTAGATAAGCCTTAATTTCTTTAATTGTCTTAATCCTCACTGGGAAATCTTTCTGTATTTGTGCACAGAATATGGTTAAATAATTTGTGTGCATAGAAGTCATCCATTACTGATCCTCCTTCCCCAAGCCTTTAAATCTCTTTAAATGAAAAGTGTTACAAAGAATGTAAATTTGCATGGTTATGTAAAGATTTTCCCTACCAGCATTTCAACAATTGCACTCCTTGAAATGGAAATATGTATCACTTCACCCTTAAATATAGATCTTTATTCCATGGCTCTTATTTAATATAACAGAAAATTTTGTTCTATGAGAGATTACAGTTTAGTCTTATATGGACATGATGTAAAAAAACTATTTGTGCTACCTAAAAAATACCAGGGAACCAGAAAATTTACAATATTTGGTATGTTGTGTGTTTGTTTTGAGATTTTGAGACAAGATATATGTGGACATTTTCTATTGGGAAAAGATGAGTCATATGATCCCCAGCCATATGATATCAAGGGAAACAAAATTTAAAAAAAAAACTTTTCTCCCTTGGTTTTTCAGTTATTCTCTCACAATGAGGAGAAAAGTGACTAATAAAATGTAGATGTCATCATGAACACTGGTCAAATCACCAGCCCTTTTTCATTCATGCTAATTTTACCAAGTTTCTTGAAACTCTTAGACATTCATACTATGGATGATCATTGGTGGGCACCTACCAGTACACCAGGGAATTCTGTGCTCTAAATGTATATTGTCAAGTTCTGACTCTTCATATATGAAGTCCTTATCCCAGCAGATAACTATATATTTACTTTTATTTAATGTGTGTGTGTGTTTGTGTGTACATGTGCATACCATAGCACATATACAGAAGTCAGTAGACAACTTTCAAGAATCTTACTCTCCTTATACCATGTGTGTCTCAGCGATTGAACACACGTACCTCATTAAGCTTTATAAGAAAAATCTTCACCCATTGAGCTCTCTCACAAGCACACATGCTAAGATCTTTGTTGGTTAGTTTTTCTATATGGTCTCTTTTAGATAAGTTTTGCTTCGTGAAACAAGTTCTTGCTATGAACCTTGTTAGCCTAAAACTCATCCTATATCCCAGGCTATCCATGAACACATAGAAATACATTTGCCTCTGCCTCTTGAATCCTGGGATGTAAGGTATGTACCACCACACGTGAATTCTTATAACCATATCTTATTCCACAATGCTACTTATGTAATGAGTTCTTTATCTTCAGGAATCTCAAGCAGAAATTATATTAACATTTTAAAGAGTCTCTACATGAGCAGTGAGTGGAAGATGCTGCCTGTGAGGTCCTTGATCTTTCTTCATTTTGAATATATTCTATTTTATCAAATTGTGCACCTTAATTGCCTCCCAAACAATAGTGATTGCCAGATCTTAGAGATACCTGTCAGCAGTAGAGATCTCTGGTAAATATCTCTACAAAATATATAATGAATTTAGATATTCTTGACCTCTGGTAGAAGCCTGAATATCTTACAGACCATATGGCATTTCTTTTGGACACATAATTCACTCTTTCTCTGAGGCATATCTTGGGTAAGGGACAGCAGGCCTGAGTTGGTTATGTAATTCAGATGCATAGCATAAGCAGAATGAGATGGTATGAGCAAGAAGTGTCTACCCTGACTTTTACTTAGACTGCAAGTACATATTTCTTTGATACACTTTCCTAAGAACCTAAATGGTACCTTACTAAACATAGCCCCTGTGTGGGAAATAGAAGGAATATAAAGCTACATCCTGCTACACTTGTTTGAAGCATACTCAGGATACTGTATGACATTCCAGTTAGGATCTATATATTTGGGAGTGGGGGGATCCTAAATTCAAGATCATCATGTAATGCTGTAGCAGTACTCAAACTTTCCAATGAGTACAACGTGAAGTAAATAACAGGAGCCTCATTACATCACTAGTACCAGAGGTGATGTAATTCTAAGTAATGACAATGTTAGGAAATCCATTCTGTCCTGGGATCATTTCTCCATAGTCTTTTGTCATGGTTTTAATCTTTACCCCTGGTAATAGATAGGATACAGCCTTGTTTGTTTTTGTTTTGTTTTTTGTTTTTGTAGTTGTTGCTATCATCATTTGAGTTTTTAAATTACTGGTCTTTTTGTCTTTTTTTGAAAATAGACTTATTCTCATAGAATATATCCTAATTATGGTTTCCCCTCCTTCTACTCTTCCCAGTTCCTCCCCACCTCCCCTGAAGTCCAGATCTTCTCACTTTCTCCTTCTAATTAGAAAATAAATGTGCTTCTAAGTTACAATAATAAAATAAAATTAATCATAATAAGGTAAAACAAAAACTAACACACTGAATTGGACAAAATAAGAAAACAGAAGGGAAAGAGCCAAAGAAAAGGCACAAGAATCAAAGATCCACTAGTTGTCACTCTCAGAAATCCCATGAAAACAAGAAACTGGAAATATATATGCACAGGACTTAGTGCAGGCCTTGTTCATGATGCCTTAATTTCTGTAAGTTCAAATGAGTATTGATCATGTTAATTTAGAGGACCTTGTTTTCCTGGTGTCTTTCTATCCTCTTTGGTTCTGACCATCTTTCCCACTTTTCTTCCAAAAGGTTACCTGATTCCTGAGGTAAGATTTGATAGAGATATTGCATTTAGGGCATAGTGTTTCAAGATGTCTCATTCTCTGCAAATATTAGCTGTAGGTCTCTGTATTTGTTCCCAACAAGATAAACCTTCTCTGATACTTGATGAGTGCACTGATCTCTGAATGAAACAGGATATAATTTGGTGTCATATTGTTACTACTATTATTAGATAGAAGTATTTAGTTTTTACCCTAGATCTATGAGTTACCTAGTCTCTGGTTCTTGGTCAGCCACATAATGATGGGAATGGTCTCTTTCTTGTAGAATGGGCCTTAAGTTAAATTGTTGCAGAAAAGAGGGTCCATGTTTGTTCTGGCTGCCTAGCTAGTTTACACCTGAAAAAACCAAAAAGAAACTGTATTCATTAAAATACTGCTTGGCCCATTAGCACTAGTTTCTTATTGTCTAATTCTTACATCTTAATTTAACACATTTCTATTAATCTGTATATTGTCACGTGACTGTGGATTACTGGCAAGATTCTAACCAGCGTCTGCCTCAGGCAGAAGAAGGATCCATGGCATCTCTCACTCTGCTCTTCTTCCCAGCATTCAGTTCTGTCTTCTCTGCCTACTGAAGTTCTGCCCTATCAGGCCCAAAGCAGTTTCTTTATTCATTAACCAATGAAAGCAACACATGAACAGAAGAACCTCCTATACCTTTTCCCCTTTTCTGTTTAAATAAAAAGGAAGGCTTTAACTTTAACATAGTAAAATTACATATAACAAAACAGGCATGAAATAAGAATTACAATTATAATACTTATATTTACTTTATCTTTATCTTTTATCTTTTATCATAACTAAGGAAAACTATTACTATATCTATCTATTCTTTAACTCCATCAAAGACTCCAGAAGGTTATAATATTACCTAAGTAAACAGGAAGTGCATTGTAAACAACTTCCAAAACTCTAGAATTGACAGAGACATCTCTCTGCCCGGACATTTACCCAAAGTTTTTCTGTATCATTGGGGCATCACAGGCCCATAGTTCCAGCAGATTTTTCCATGAAGCTAGTTCAGTCAGTTTCTTCTGTGTCCTGTTGAATGTCTCACAGACTCTTTCATGAAGCAGGAACCCCAAAGGAGCATTTCACCTTTTAGCAAGTTTAGCAGTCATCTCTGTAGGTCCTGCATGTCCAGTGAAGCAGTCCAGGCAAGATCAGTTTCTTGCCCAAATGGCTAAGGAGCCTCTTTGAAGCCCATCTTCCTCTTGAAGTAGCTTGGTGCTGCCAGGAACAGATATGTCTCACTGTCATGAAAAGTCCTAAGTTATTAAAACTTTTTAAATGCCATATTCTGTAGTCTTTGAAAGATATGAATAATGCCTATCCATTTGAAATATATCTATGCACTTCTAGAAAATTTAACTAACATGACTACAAACTTGACTATTATAGATGATTATCTATTAACCTATATTTGTTAATTATACATTACATTTTTAAATGAGCTACACAATCACAATACCTTAAACAAGATCAGAAATATATATATATATGTATATATATATATACATATATATATGTGTGTGTGTGTGTATATATACATATATATAACAAAATTGACCTTAACTTTGCATCAATAAAGCAAGATCCATACCAATGCAAAACGATATATATCATACCCCCTTTAAATGTAAAAGAACATTTGTAAACAATATTTGGGAATATGGGCATAGATTTATCCATACTTCTTCGTGCTAATTGAAGATGTTGTTAATCAGGTCTTGGGTTCATCTCAGTCAGTAGTTGAGTGAAGTAAGCTTTTGAAGGTGTCCACAGCAACCTTTCAGAAGGCCTTGGCCCATGAAACCATATTAGTGTAGAAGCAATCCACAGGTTCTTATCTTCTGTTAAAACAAAAGAAGAAACTCATTTCACAAGCAACATATCCTTAGACTCAAATTTTGAAATCAAGATACCTATATAATATACATGCTGGTTTAGCATAGCAGTCCATACAATAAAATGTCTCTCTGTACTTAGCTCTTTCACAGTCAATAAAATTCAAAGAAAACACAATAATGTACAGAATCCAGACTCTCTGTGAATTTTTCATTTTTACGTGGCTTATTTTTCTTTACTCCTTTTTATTCTATGATTATCTGTCCTCTCTCTTTAAATACTTTACCCTATTTTTATTTAAATCATTAACTTTATTTTATGACTATTTATAACTCTTATTTTTCTCTCCCAAGCCTATGTCCATTTATCCAACATTGTGAACCATTTAGAGGTCTTTTATGTCTGAATCTGTCCTATTGTATTGTGTGTAATTCTCTACTGTCTTGAAGAGATTTTAAAATGCTAAGCAGTTTGGTTGCAGCTGCTCTAGATGTTGTCTCTGCCTCCCTCCAATTTTAAAATAGTGGAAGCACCACCAGTGCTCGCTCTGGGGCTGCCAAGAGCCAAGCTCAGCAGTCCAACCCTGAGAATGAGCATGCAGCACATAAACCCTTGTTATCTGAGTTACAGCCAAATCTGCCACACAGAGCACTGTACAGCCTGGAAACATCTCTGTGTATGGCGGCAGAAATCTGCCGTGCTCTCCTGCTTGGGCATGCCTACTAGACCTGATCCTGCTCCCTGCCCAGTCAGGGAGCACTGAGCCACAGGCATGGTCTCAGTCACTTTCCTCCTAACCCTAGTGGGCACAGAAACACCTGGGCCCACAAATGTCATTGAAATGCTTTATAACCAGAGTTAGTGCTGGCACATCACAGCCCAGGAAGCTGCATTTTAAAACTGCACAGTTTTTTTTTTCTTGCTGTGACTACTGAGTCAGGAAAATTTCTCTGTGGTATGCCACCAGCAAACAGCAAAAAGCTGTGTTAAATTCTATATTTGTTTCTAGAATTCCTTTTCAATCCCTCTCAGGTTTTATGTGGAGTTAGTTGACCACGTTGAAGCCCAAATTATTTCAAGGAGCAGGACCCTTTGTTCTTCCCAGCCACCCTTCTAGCTTAGCCCCTAAAATAACCACACAGAAACTGTATTCATTAAAATACTGCTTGGCCCATTAGCTCTAGTTTCTTATTGTCTAATTCTTGCATCTTAATTTAACACATTTCTATTAATATTTGTATTGCCACTTGACTGTGGATTACTGGCAAGATTCTAACTAGCGTCCACCTCAGGCAGAAGATTCATGGCATCTCTCACTCTGCCCTTCTTCCCAGCATTCAGTTCTGTCTTCTCCGCCTACCTAAGTTCTGCCCTATCAGGCCCAAAGCAGTTTCTTTATTCATTAACCAATGAAAGCAACACACGAACAGAAGAACCTCCTACACCATCAAATCAGACATTGGTTGAGCACAATACCACAAGCTGTATGAATCCATTGCCATCAGATATCTTGCAGGCATGACACTATTATAGATGGAAAGATTTGTGTCTCTTTTTCTGTTTCTGTTTATATTTATGTTTAGTTAGCCTAAAAGGTATCTTCTCATACATAAGATTCTAGAAGAATCTATAAGTACCCACTTGACTTCTCCATGTTCAATGGGTTATATAGGTATTTTCTTCAGTAATGAGGCCTTGCTGTAAGTTTGTGGAGAACAATTCAGGTTCATGATATCTCATAATCTTAGTGTTTGTGCTATTGTTGTTCTGTTCAGGAAGTTGTCCTATGTGCCAATGAATTTAAGGCTATTCTACACTTTCTCTTCCATCAGGTTCAATGTATCTGCTTTTATGTTGAAGTCTTTGATCCTTTGGACTTGAGTTTTGTGCAAGGTAATAAGTATGGGTCTTTTTGGATTCTTCTATATGCAAACATTCAGTTTTGCAGGCACTGTTTATTGATGATACTGGCTTTTTTCCAGTGTATATTTCTGGTATCTTTATCAAAGTTTAGGCTTCTATAGGTGTATAGATTTGTGTCTGTGTCTTCAGCTCAATTCAGCCTCTGAGGTTCCAGATTTCCCTAAGGTTTTTTTTTCATTGATTTTATTTACACTTTTAGGTCCTGAGCTGTTTCTTTACACTGTTTTTTTTTATTTAAAAAGATTTCTTTAAAGGAATTCTATATTTCATCTTTAATGACCTCTTAAATTCTCAAAAGCTACTTTAAGATCTTTTTTCATGTGATTCAGCTTTGTTACAATTTTCAAGGTCTACTGTGGTAGGCTTGCTAGGCTCTAGTGGAGACATTGCCCTGGATATTATTGGTTGTGTTTTTCCCACTGGTACCTACGTATCTGCAATTTGGAATAATGTAATTATAGGTGCTGATATTAGATCTTGTTTTCTTTGCATATGGTTTTTGTTCCTCAATTTTTATTACCCTCTCCAGTTCTTAGGAGGTTGGGGTACATGTGCAGTACCTGGTAGGAAATTGTTCTGAAATGCTAATAGGTGTGGTCACTTGGGGGGTTCTGGATAGAATCTGTCTGGGCATTGAGAGCTGACATTTAGATATATATATTGGCAGGGGGAGACTAAGGTTATCCACAGGAATTAGGAAAGCAGGGATTCTGTTGTAAGGAAGAGGCCACTTGTTGGTTCCTGGCTGCTCAGGCCCAAAATAATCACTCAAAACTATATTAAGTAAATCATTACTTGGCCCATTAGCTCTAGTTTCTTATTGGCTAACACATCTTAATTTAACCCATTTCCATTAATCTGTGCATCACCACGAGGTCATGGCCCACCAGCAAAGTTTCAGCACATCTGTCTCCAGTGGCCACTCCATGGCTTTTCTCAGTTTCCACCACCTTTCTCCCAGCATTCAGTTTAATTTTTCCCCACCTAACTCTGTTCCCCTATAGCTCTGCTATAGGTCCAAATCAGTTCCTTTATTAAACAAGCAAGCAGCCTACCAACAACAAAGTGATGCCCAATGTGGCTAACTAAAACCTACTTAAAACCTGAGAGAGCTTATAAAGGAATCCTAGACACAAGAGAACAGTATTAAGCATGGATTGGTAGCAGCATTTTTTGGGGTAGGCTCTGTTTGCTAGAAGCAAGCAGAAGCATGGCTCCTTTAAGAGAAATCTTACTGATTCAGTGATAGCAGAAAAAAAAAATCTGTGCCTCTTGGAAATGCTGGTTTTCTGGGCTGTGCTGCCAGCCCAATCTCTGGCTCTTTCAGAAGACTGAACATTTAAATGGGGTTTGTAAACAGTGTGTCATAAACTGCTTAATGGCTCGACATAGACAGCTGCATACTTGGGGCAATGTATATGGCTCTCAGAGGCAGCAAACAGCTCTGACATGCTGGGCTGGTTGGGGCAAGCAGGCAGAGCCATATTTCCCCTAATAATGGTGCTGCTTAAGTTTTAAAGAAGCACTTAGCATTTTTAAAAGCTGTCCTGGTCAGAAAATAATTACAGATACACAATTTGACAGATATAAAAGATTTCTAAATGAGACACAGTATGTTTTAAAAATTTATATAGGCTTGGGAAAAAGAAGAAAAAGATTATAGAGACTTGGAAAAGAAGTAAATTGCTTAAAAAATATGACAAATTCTTTAAAGGGACAGGGTACAGACAGTCATAGATTAAAAGGAGTAAAGAAAAATAAGCCATGTAAAAATGGAATATACACAGAGTGTCTGGATTATGTATGTGATTGTGTTTTCTTTGATTATTTTGATTTTGAAGAAGCTAAGTACAGAGAGACATTTCATTGCATGGACTGTTAAGCTAAACCAGCATAGATATTTTAAAGGTTTCTTGACTTCAAAATTTGATTCTAAGGATAAGTTGCTTTGGAAAAGACTTTCTTTTGTTTCCACAAAGAATTAAAACTTGTGGATTCATTCTAGACTAATGTGGTTTGATGGAACAAGATCCCCAAAAGGTTGCTGTGAACACCCCCTAAAACTACTTTGTCCAATAAAGAGTAGGAATCAATTTGGAGAAGAGCTATGCCCATATTCCCAAATATTGTTTATAAATGTTTGCTTACATTTAAAGGGGATATGCTGTATAGATTTACATTTGTATTGATATTGCTCTATTGATACAAGTTTTAGATCAATTTTATTATATGTATATTTCTGCTCTTGATTAAGGTATTATGTTTGTACAGTTCATTTAAAAATGCAATGTATATAGAGCAGATGTCAAGAATAGTATTGTTTAATAGAGAAACTGCCTGTCCTGTTGATACTTCAGATGGATAGGCAGTCTTCAAATTTTTTAGAGACCTTCAGAATATGATATTTAAATGTTTCAAGAAGTTAGAACTTTTCATGATGGTGAGACACATCTGCTCCTGGCAGCACCAATTACTTCAAGAGGAAGATGGGCATTGAAGAGGCCCTTATGGAGTTGGTTAGCCATTTGGGCAGGAAACTGTTCTTGCCTAGACTACTTGATGAACTGGACATGCAGGATCCACAGAGAAATGACTGCTGAACTTGCCTAAAGGTGAGACGATAGAAATAGATAGAAATAGATATAGTTTTGCTAATTATGATAAAAGATAAAATAGATATAAATATTGTAACTGCAATTCTTGCTTGATACCTGTTTTGTTATATGTAATTTTACTATGTTAAAGTTAAAGCCTTCCCTTTTATTTAAACAGAAAGGAAAGGTGAGGTGTAATTTCAGACTATAGGCTGTGATTATCATTAATATATAAAGAAACTGCTTTGGACATATTGCAGGGCAAAATTTAGGAGGGAAAACTGAATGCTGGGTGAAAGAAGTATGGAGTCAGAGAGAAGCAATGGAGCCACTGCCAGACAGATGTGCTGAAATTTTGTTAGTAGCCCACAACCTTGTGGTGATAGCAGATTAATAGAGATGGAATAAATGTAACATTTGTGGTGATAGCAGATTAATAGAGATGGAATAAATGTAACATGAGGTCCTACTATTGGGGTTTCTGTTCTGCCCAGTTCCCACAGCTGTTTAGCCCCAAAGAATCAAACAGAAGTATACATTAGATATAAACTGACTGGCCCATTAGCTCAGGCTTTGTATTAGCTCTTTATATATATATATATATATATATCAGCCCATTATTCCATTATTCTAGTATATGTTAGCCACATGTCTCAGTACCTTTTGCAGCAGGGCATGTCACATCTTGCTTCTTCCATGGTCTGGGAAGGACTGGGGTAAGTGCTTCCTTCTTCTCAGAATACTCCTGTTCTCATTGCCCCACCTCTAATTCCTGTCTGGTTTTCCCGCCTATACTTCCTGCCTGGCTACTGACCAATCAACTTTTATTTATAACATAATTAACAGAATATAGACAATTCTCCTGCACCAGTTAAATTAAGATGTAAAAGTTTGCAAATAAGAAGCTAGAGGTAATGAGTCAAGCAGTGCTTTAAATAATACAGTTTCTGTGTGGCAGGGATGAACAAGCAGCTCATTTCAACAATATTCTATCAGTATCCAATTAATCCACTAGTAGAGAGCAAGAAGAGACCACAGAAAAAGATCTGTGGGTGAGTCTAGGGGATTGGACATGGAATAGTAAGTTGGAGAATAAAGATTTTCTATTAGGTGTAGATGGAAGCCTCTCTGCCATTTGTTTCTGCAGAGGGTGAGTTCCAAAAAACCATGCAGGGGTTTATATTAATTATAAACTGGCCTGTTAGCTTAGCCTTATTATGAACTAGATCTTACAACTTAAATTAACACATAATTATTATCTATGTTTAGTCACACGGCTTTTGGTACCATTTCTCAGTAAGGCATTCTCAACCTGCTTCCTCTGCATCTAGCCTTTCTTCTTCCCAGAATACTCTTGGTCTGGTCATTCCACCTATGTTTGCCTCCTGGACAATTAGCATTTTAGTAAACTAATATGAGTGACAAATCTTTATAGTATAAAAGAACATTATCCCACAGCATTTTCCCTTTTTTCTTTTCAAAACAAGAACTCTGAATCTAATTTCCTTTGTTTAGCATTTTCTCTTGATCATTATCCATGACAACTTTTAACCATCTGTCTAAACAAAAAAAAATCCATAATCAATATTTAGGGAATATAGGCATAGATTTCAAGGCTAATTCCTGATGATTATGGGCACTGATAATCTTATGGGGACCAAAAGAATATTTAGAATTATGGTCAAGTATTGATGAGTATTCTATGAGGCTGGATCATCACAGCCAGCAGTCTCAAGGTTGTTCTGGATATAGAACTCAGATAAAACTGCAACAGAAGTGCTCTAAAATGTTAGATCATCTGGGCCATTCATTCCCATTGGAGATATTTCAAGGGGTCTTCCTTGATCAAATATTTTTCTTAACCCAGAATGAATCCACAGCCTCTCATTTCCCATGAAAACAAGAAAAACTTCTCCAAAGTAACATTATTTTGTCTAAAATTTTTATGTCAAGGCATTTTTAAAATATATAGGTTGGGTTAATCCAGCAGCATTCTTTTTTTTTTTTTTTTTTTGGTTTTTCGAGACAGGGTTTCTCTGCAGCTTTTAGAGCCTATCCTGGAGCTAGCTCTTGTAGACCAGGCTGGGATTAAAGGCATGCGCCACCACTGCCCGGCTCCAGCAGCATTCTTTTTTTTTCTCATTTTTTTATTCAAGATTTCCATCTCCTCCCCCTTCCCTCCCCTCCCTTCCACCCATACCCCCACTCCACCCCTCTCCAAAGACAAAGAGCCATCAGGGTTCCCTTCACTATGTTAAGTCCAAGGTCCTCCCAGCTCCCCCTAAGTCCAGGAAGGTGAGCAACCAAACTGACAAGGCTCACAGTGAGCCCGTCCATGCTGTAGAGTTCATGTTCATTGCCATTGTCCTTGGTTTCTCAGTCCTCCTCCACCGTCAGCCACATTCAGAGAGTCCGGTTTGGTCCCCTGTTCCATCAGTCCCATTCCAACTGGACTTGGTGGTCTCCCGTTAGATCTGTCCCACCGTCTCAATGGGTAAAAGCACTCCTCGCGGTCCTGGCTTCCTTGCTCATGATCTCCCTCCTTTTGCTCCTCATCAGGACCTTGAGAGCTCAGTCTGGTGCTCTCCTATGTGGGGCTCTGTCATTTTCTCCATCCAATGCCAGGTGAAGGTTCTATGGTGATATGCAAGATATTCATGAGTATGACAATAGGATCTGGACATTTCTGGCACCCTCTCCTCAGCTGCCCAAGGAACTAGCTGGGGTCGTTTTCCTGGACACCTGGGAACCCCTCTAGAGTCAAGTCTCTGCCAACCCTAGAATGGCTCCCTTAACTAAGATATATAATTCCTTGTTCCCATATCCACCCTTCCTATACCCCAACCATCCTATTCCCCCAAGCTCTTCCCATCCTCCACTTCACACTTTTCTCTCCCCATCCCCCATCCCCCCATCCCACCCCACCCCCATGTTCCCATTTTTTGTCTGGCAATCTTGTCTACTTCCAATAACCAGGAGGATAACCGCTTTGGAAAGCAGTGTGGAGGTTTCTCAGGAAATTTGGGATCAACCTACCCCAGGACCCAGCAATCCCACTATTGGGAATTTACCCAAGAGATGCCCAATCATATTACAAAAGCATTGTTCTGCTATGTTTATAGCAGCATTATTTGTAATAGCCAGAACCTGGAAACAACCTAGATGCCCTTCAGTGGAAGAATGGATGAAGAAAGTGTGGAATATATACATATTAGAGTACTACTCGGCGGTAAAAAACAATGACATCTTGAATTTTGCATGCAAGTGGATGGAAATAGAAAACACCATCCTGAGCGAGGTAACCCAGGCCCAAAAAGAGGAACATGGGATGTACTCACTCATAATTGGTTTCTAGCCATAAATAAAGGACATCGAGCCTATAATTCGTAAAAAATCCTAGAGAAACTATATAAGAAGGTGAACCCAAAGAAAAACATATAGTTATCCAGCAGCATTCTTAATCAAATGTCTTTTAGCAGCTATTGCTCCTTCCTCAGCAATCAAACAATTTAAAGACAGCACAATAACATCCAGACTCTCTGTATTCTCCATCTTTATGCGGCTTTTTAAAAACTTTATTTCTTTTTCTATTTTTTTTTTTTTGAGACAGGGCTTCTTTGTGTATCTTTGTCTGTCCTGGATATCACTGTGTTGACCTGGCTGGCCTCAAACTCACAGAGATCTACCTGCCACTGCCTACCAAATGCCAGGATTTAAGGTGTGTACCACCATGCCCGGCTACTCTATTTCTTTTCGTAAGGACTTTCTCTATCCTTTTTCTTTTCTTTCCCAATCCTACATATATTTTTAAATACACTGTAAACTGTTTAGAGGTTGTTGTTTTTCCATCTGAATCTGTCTTTACTATATATATTTATCATTTTCTGACCATGAGTTTTTAATCTGTAAGCAGCATGGCCAGGAGAAAAGTGGCACTTTTGGCAGCTGGCTCTGCCCCATTCCTTAGTTTTCTGAGTATAAAGGGTACAGGCAGGAGTTACATTCATTATCACGACTCTGTGGATTTTCTAGGTCCATGCCACCACCAAGAAGCATGTTTCTGACTGTTCATAAACACTATTTAAGTGTTTGGTGGCAGGGCCTCTTAAAAGAGCCGCCATGCAGTTTTTGCTGCTAATGCACAGTCATGAAGCTTTTCTTAAAGAAGAAGCATCTCTGCTTGCCACCAGCAAACAGAGTCTGCTGAAGTAAAGATGGTGACCAAGAAGCTGTGCTTGCCTCCATTCTTGTCTGTCTAGAATCCTTTAAAAAAATTTCTTAGGTTTTATATAAAATTTCTTGCCAAACTTTTGGGAACCATTTGTAGATGGAAACTTTTTGTCTTATCTGATCCTAGAACTGTTCAGTCCCAAAGAAACACACAGAGGCTTATATTAAATATAAGCTGTTTGACCTATAAGCTCAGGGTTGTTATTAACTAGCTTTTACAACTTAAATTAACCCATAATTCTTATCTATGTTTAGCCACATAGCTTGGTAACTTTTCTCAATAAGGCATTCTCATCTTGCTTCCTCTATGTCTGGTATGTGACTCACTCTATATTTCCTCTTACCAGAAATCTCTTGGTCTTGTTTCCGCACCTATAATTCTTGCTTAGCTACTGAGCAATCAGCATTTTATTAATATAACATGAGTGACAAATCTTTACACTATACAAGAGCAGTGTCCCACAGCAATTAATTTACTTGCTTCCTTGGTAGGAGTGCCTTGTATATTCCCAAGAAATGCCTTCTAATGTTGGAGCCTGGAATAATGCAATGAATGAGAAGATGGAGTTTAGCAGGGGATGATCTGTGTGTTCCACTGGAAATGTGATTGGTGGTGGAAGAAGCTTGTAATGTTATGAAGAACAAGGCATGACACTGGGGGATTGGATTTGTGGGAGCTAAAGGAGATATAAATATCTGCTCTTATCCTACCTTCTTCCTTCATCAGAGTGGGGCTCCAAATTTCCATATTTGTTGTCTTCACTTTCAGCCTAAAAATGGCATTCATTAGACTGGAATATTCAAGCAAACAGGGAGGCTCTGTTGTCAAGCCCTCTCCTGGTTTTCCAATGATGGTAGCATGGACAGAGCCAGATTATGGCTTTTTTTGATCTACTGAAATGGTGGTGTAGTGTTGCTCTAACATGTTTCTATTGTTGCAATAGAATATGACATTCAGGGTAATTTATATAGATGGAGAATTTGTCAACTTAAAACTCTGGAGGCTGACATTGACAGAAGAAAAAGTGGAAAGTAAACTTGAATGCATAGGCACAGGAAGCTACTTCCTAAATATAACACCAGTAGCACAGACACTGAGAACAACAATTAATAAACGGGACTTCCTGAAACTCAGAAGCTTCTGTAAGGCAAAGGACACAGTCAATAAGACAGTGTCAATAAGATAAAACAGCAGCTTACAGAATGGAAAAAGATCTTCACCAATACCACATTTGACAGAGAAATGATCTACAAAATACATAAAGAACTCAAGAAACTAGACAACAAAATACCAAATAATCCAATTAAAAAGGAGTACAGATCTAAACAGAATTCTCAATAGAAAAAAAACTAAAATGTCTGAGAGACATTTAAGGAATTGCTCAACATCCCTAGAAAATGCAAATCAAAATGACTCTGAGATGGTATATCTTACTCCTGTCAGAATGGCTCAGATCAAAAACACTGATGACAGCCTATATTGGAGATGATGTGGAGTAATTCCTCCACTGTTGGTAGGAGTGCAAACTTTTATACTTTGGATAGACTACATCTGATGAAGACTCTCTTTCATTTTTTAACTCCTTCGAAAATTTCATCCAATAAGTTTGGACCATATTCAGCACTTCCCCAACTTTTCCCAGACCTACCCCCACCCCATTTTCTAAACACTCAGTTTTGTGTTCTCTTTGCCTTTTACTCATCCATTTTAAACTGTGCTTCCCAGATATTCATATAAATTTGACCTTCTACTGGAGCATAATCAACCTACTGATGTCCTTTCTGATGGGAACTACCTGTAGAGTTCCCACATGAAACAGAGCATTTCATTGAGAAATGGAATATGTTCAGAACAGATTTATACTAAATTCACCAGAGAACCATTGTTAAGATATACATAAATGAATTAATTGTCCGTTAACAAATTTATCCTTAATTACTCCTTCAAAGTTTCACTAGTCACACCTGATAAATCATATGAGAATCAAATTTTAACATGAATTTTAACATTGATATATACCATAATAGATATAATCCCATCAATATTGACTCAGTGTTCTTAATTTGATACTTTTTGGGGTATCCAACTCATCTCTCTTAACTGATAATTTCTTATAATAACTCTGACCTCTCTCAGATCTACTTTAGAAAAAATACTCTAACTACATGGAGCTTGCTAACACAAAGATCTGTGGCAGGGAAGTTGTGTACTCATGGTGGTTGCCATTCAGTTAAAGTTTGCCAAATTACAATAAAAATAACATCCTTTTAGATACCCTTCTAATACAATTGAATCTACTTTTTCAAGGGGAAGGCAAAAAAGTACAATGTAGGAACTTCTCTATATCTAATCTTAAATGAAGGTCATTCTTCATATTTCTCAGAAAGGTTTTGAGGAGAATATGCATAGACCACCTGCTATGCAAACAGTGTAGCCTAACAGTGAAAATAGAATGCAAGGCACCTCCCTTTCCTGTCCAAGTGGAGCATCCCCCATTTATACACCATCTCTAAATTACTTGTGAAAGCACTTTGCCATTAGGAATTGAAAGTATGTGATCCTTAAACTACCATGGAAAGTTATTATGAAATATGGTATGGGGTCAGAAGAGATGTCTCAGTGGTTGAGAATACTGGCGGCTCTTCCAGAGGACCAGGGTTCAATTTCTAGCACCTACATGACATCTCTTAACTGTCTGTGACTCCAGTGCCAGGGAAACTGACAGCTTCACACAGACATACATGTAGGTAAAGCACCAATGCACATAAAATAAAAATGATGGGAAACCTCCTTTAGCCAATGACCTTTAAGAGGCTAGACCAGGTTGGGGTGTGACTTAAGGGGCTAAAATGCCTCAGTCCTGGCCAGCTCAGCCTTTTCTTCCTGCGCTCCACACCTTGATGTTGGACCCCTGTTCCTGCCCCATGAGTTTTACCTTTTAATAAAAAAAATCTTTAGAATACTCTATTCAGAAGTATCTTGGGATTATATAATTTGTGTTTCCCCAATTTGACAATTCAGCACCATAAAAATAAATAATTAAAAACATAACTGGATGATGGTGATACATAACTTTAATTCCAGCACTCGTGAGGCAGAGGCAGATGGATCTCTGTGAGTTTCAGCTCAGCCTAGGCTACAGAACTAGTTCCAGGAAAGCCAAGGTTATACAAAAACACTCTGTCTCAAAAATGTGGTGTCATTATAATGATGGACTTCAGAAGTATTTATAATTTAATGATGATACGATGGTGGGCCACCATTTGTGGATTCCTGAACCTATAACAAAATAGTAGAAATTTTTTCTTCTTCCATCCCTCTCCATATTTTCATCTCTCCTTTTCCCTTTCACCTTCCCTCCCTCCATTTGTCCTGTATCCTCCCCTAGTTTCCCCCCCTCTTCCCTCTCCCCTCCTTTCTTCCTCCCTCCCTTTGACTCCTTCCTCATTTTCCTTCTCCCTTTCCTATTCCCTTCCACCTCTTCCATCTTCCTCCCTCACTTTCTCTCAATCCCTGGCCCTTTCCTCATTCTTTTCTTCCCTCCTTTCTTCTCTATAGGACAGGAAATACACCATCCTCAGGAATTGGACTTCTAGACAATGTGAACTTGTAGTTCCTAGTCTCTGAGATTTAGAAAATTAAGTATCAGTTAGGGTGAGGTATATCTCCCACCCATTTCACATTTTATTATAGAAACCAGCAGACGTAAAGATTTTGCACCTTTACTCTGAAGCACATCTTCTGACGTTATGTATTTACTGACTATTTTTGCAAGTCCAATTATCCCACCACCTACAAGACCAAAGAAAATGATATATCCTATTATTATATCCTGTTATGTTATTTAATCTTTCCCCCAACATCCCATGTTATTAATTCAGTATATTTCCACTTAATAGCTTTCATAAGAAAAACCCTCATTCACACTCTTTTTTCAATCTTCCTTAACTAATAAAGAGAAATTACACATCATAGTGGTTCAGCTGAAATTCTTACACTTAAACATTTTAAAAGCAGAAACTAACAGTTTATCTTAGCATCCCTGTTTGACCAGTGACTTATAAGGAATGTGTGCTAAGTGAACATTTGGAGAATGGCTGGTAAGAACAAATACTGAGTAATGTCCATTTAATTCCTTCAAATTTATTTTATAAGTCAAGAATAAAACTTAGTTGCAGGTAACTTTACCAAACCGCATAGTAAAAGCAGACAACAAAAACTAGATTTGACTATCTTTTCATCCTTCTAACAGTATAATTATTTCAAATTTTCAAGAAAACTTTCTTTCATGCTTTATGTCCTTATCCGAATGACTGGAAAACTTCAAACATCAAAAGGGATGGAAGAACTTGCTGATAATTTTACTGGGGAATCTCCACTAGCAGAGTCAGTGGTATCAGAACCACCTTCATCTTGGGTTTCTGCTCGTTCTTGCTCATTTTTCAAAGACTTGAAGTAAATGTCAGCAATGGCACTAGGTGTTGTTTTGTTTATCTTGGCCAAAAATTCCAGGATTTTTATCTTGTTTATTTCAGCATAGGCTTGGGGACCCCACAGGAACTCATAGCGTGGAGGATCACTGTTGGCCACCTGCCGGTACTCCAGGTACTTCAGCTTCACAAAATACTGGGTCATGAGCTTCCGGGGCTCACCAAAGATGTGGTGTTTCTTCCCTGGATAGATCTGCCTCTTCTTCAGGATTTTCCACATGTCTTCTTCACTGGCACAATTGCCACTAACGAAGATGATACTCAGGACACTCATCAGGAAACCAGTCTTGGGTAAGCCTTTGCCAGCACGAATCCTCCCATTGTTGGGGAGCTTCAGCTTGCTGATGAGGTTGTATGAGGGCTCAATGGAGTTGACTTCCCTCACTTCCATTGCAAAGGCTTCCTCGAGCTTCTCGGAGGCTTTCCTGAAGATCTCAGGGAAGTCATTTTCATACTTCTTGGTGATAACCTTCAGCATTTCTTCCTTGCTACTAGGCTGCTTCATATAGTAGTTGTGGAGCAGGCACCGTAAGACCGCCACCACCTTTTTGGCTATCAGATCTTGGTGCAGGCTGTTGTTGCAGGGATTGACCTCAAACAGGCATTCATTTTTGTATGTATCATATTCCTCACGGAAACTTTCATCTGATTCAGAGGAAGAAATACTCAGAGCAGTTGAGGCAGATGGGGCTGCTTTTTGAGGAGCCTTGATAGTGCTTGAAGACTCAGCCTCAGGCTGGCTCTGGGAGGCAGCAGAGGACTCTTCTGCTGCCTCCAGGGTTTCCTTTGCTGGTTCCTGAGCACCTCTGCAAGCCTGAGCCTCACCTCGGGCTTGGGAGCGTTTCTCTCGGGCATGGAGCTTACTTTTCTGACCACGAGGCATGATGACTCTGGCTAAGGACAAGAACAGAATGTTAAAAGGGTTCTGGTGATGAAAACAGCTGTAAGAAACAGAAGATGATATGAACACTTTAATCAGAGAGCAAAAACCTTGTTTGAAACTAAGGCTGCCTCTGCAGGTTTTCATGAGTGCAGTGCTTTTGGAATTCAACATGCTATTGTTATACAAAGCTCATTCCCCGAGTAAGAAGGGAAAAACATTTTTTAGTCTGGGACTCTTCTGTCTTGCCTCTTGTTCTGGGCTAATGAGCAGGGGTGGCAGTGGAGGACTTCTATTTTGAGATCCCAGGAATCTCTCAGTTCATATTACCAGTTGTAAAGTGTTAGGTCTCTTTCTTTTCCTACTCTGAAGCTGCCATTTTTTTGAAATTCTAGTCTCTGTTTAGACAATATTCTTCTTGTTGGCTACCTGAAATACCCAGAAGTCCTTGTAGTAGATTTAGTCCATCTTCTTTACAAGAAGAAAAAAAAAAACACCTGTCACTACTATTAGTATAACTACCTCCTGAAACTGGAGTAAACCAGTGACTCTTAATGGAGGACTTATATAGGCCCTTCTGCATCCTTGCCTTGATTTCTGGCCATATATAAGATTTTTCTCTATGCTGATTTGAGGTCCCTCTACTCACACTGAGTTCCTCATATCCCCATGTAAAAACTGACCAATAGATTTTCATGGGGACACTCAGGATTGAGGCCAAGGATATGCATCAAGCCTCCTGACTCACCTAGGGTGGTTAATTCCTTCAGAACTCACTCAATGCTCTGCCTTTTAATTTCCTATGGAACATGCTACTCCTTTTGCATAATGGAAGCAACTTTACCTTGACAGGTATTTGAGAGTCTCAGCTACATGTAAGTCATCTTCACTGGTATCTCCACTTCAGTAAGTTTCCTTACATTTTCTCTTACCATGGGCTTTTCCTACCTCTGTTCCCTAGCTTTCTTTAGTGTCTCATTCCAGAGACTATAGAAGCAAAATGAGTGTGGAGCTCTACTGGTCCACTCTCCTCAGGACTTCTTAGGACTGAGGACAATGGAGCTTGAGAGATGATTCAGTGCTTAAGAGTCCATACTGTGTATACAGAAAACCCAAGTTGCATTCTCAGCACCCAAGGAGTATGGATCACAATCACAAGTAACTTGGGCTCCAGGGTACCCAGCACCCTCTTGTGGCTTCTGCCTGCAATTGTACTCATGTGCATATACCCACACAAAGATAGGCATAATTAAAAACGAAATAAAGCACGGAGGTGGTGGCGCACACCTTTAATCTCAACACTTGGGAGGATGAGGCAGGTGGATCTCTGTGAGTTCCAGGTTAGCCTGGTCTACAAGAAATAAATCTTAAGAAAAAAATGACTAGCCTGGCGGTGGTGGCGCACGCCTTTAATCCCAGCACTCGGGAGGCAGAGGCAGGCGGATCTCTGTGAGTTCGAGACCAGCCTGGTCTACAAGAGCTAGTTCCAGGACAGGCTCCAAAGCCACAGAGAAACCCTGTCTCGAAAAACCAAAAAAAAAAAGAAAAAAATGACTGGGGACAAGGGTGAGACTGGTGATAGTGGATTTTTTGTTTTGTTTTGTTTTGTTTAGGAATCCCACAGCAGAAAGTGAACAACGAGTTTTCTGGATTGGGAACATAAACCTTCAACATTGAAAAAGACAACAAAAATGGTGGCTTATTTGCAGCCACCACGTCCCCCGCCTGTGTCGCACCACCCCACCCCCACCCCCACCCCTCCACACTCCCTACCCCCCCACCCCCCGCAGCGCCTCCACTGCAGCTTTGACTTGTGGAGGGAGGGCTATCTTCTAGGCTGGCAAAAACAGAAAAAGTCACTCATAACAAGGACATAACTTGTGGGGTTGAAGAATATGGACTGGGGAAACTAGTCTCTGTGACTGACCATAAAAACAAGGGCATTGGCGGGCCAAAGGAGATTCAGTGCAGTGAATAGCAAAGGTATCTCCTGAGGTAAATCTACGAGAATGGGTTGCTGCTCGCTTGCTTGTGAAGAACTGAAGAACTTAAGTTCTTTTTTGGTGGAGAGAAATCAAGAATTCCTGGTTATTGTGTCTGAGGTGGAGTGGTAGCGTAGTTCTCATCGACGGTCATCCAAGTCTAACACGAATGGTTCCTGTGAGGACTGTGGAAACGAGATCACCACTTGTTCCCTAGTGGAAATGTCGGGAGATGGGTGGCAACTAGGGGTAGGGGTAGGTGGTGGGAGGTACTCTATGTTGGGAATTTCTCAGTCTCATTCGCCTCCTCACCTTGATTCTGGCTGAAACTTGGACCTGTTTCTTGCTTCTGCTGAAGTAGGGGTTAGCTTTCGACAGAGCTCCAGCCGCCGCTCCTGGGGCCTCACAGCAGCTTTTGACGCTCTGAGGAGGACCTCACTGCGCAGTCACCAAGGAAAGCAATGTGAAGAGAGGCTCGCTGGATATGCTACTCTTTTGGCGCCGCCTCTGGTGTGGAGCGAGTGACACTTTGTGCTTTATGTGGACTCTGCTGCCACTCTTGTTAGTAAGATGTCAACACGTTTATTTCCGAGGTTCTTGTTGGGGAAGTCCACAGGAAATAGGAAAGCTGGTCCTCTAGGTCTAATCACAGGTATTGGGTATCTCTGTGTGAAAAGTTTTGATTGGGTGTTCTCAGTAATTCCCCAGGTCGCCATCATGGGTCCTTTTTTTTTTTTTTTTTTTTTTTTAATAAAAGGTTTCTTCACAAAGGGCAAATACCTGCATACTTTTTCTGATGTTGGAACAAGTCTGTTTCTAAAGAGTCTTTGGAGACAAGAAAGCTAAAAATTGAAGCAGTGGACTTAGTGTAGGAAATGTCACTCAGGATACATATTTATTGATTTTTTTCCTTTTCTCTGTCATACACACTTGATTTTGTTAAACATCTCTTGCTAAACTCAATAACTAAGAAAATGATGAATTAAGTTATTCTATTAGATTTTATTTTTCATGAAAATCAAAAAATTTTATAATTATTTTGATTCGGCCCTTGGGAAAGAAAAGTACAGTTTCAATGAGACAGTATTTTCTGTAGGATGATTACTAAATTAGATTCTGGCCAAATAGAGTATATTTGATTATAGTGTTTTGTGGAAGAAATCCAGGCTGAAATTATAGTACAAATCTGTATAATTTTTAAAAGATATGACAAATTGAATCCAGTTGTCTTATGTAAATATGTTTTCACATTTTGATCCTTGAGCAGATAGAACTATACATAAAATGTTCAAAGAAACTTATTTGTTTTATTTTTAAATTTAAATTTAATTTGAGAATTTAATAATATAATATTATTTTTTATTTCCCCCAGTGCTTCTCTTCAATCCTTTGAAACAAAGTAAACATCATAAACTTGGATATTCATTTTTTTAGAAAAAATTCATTTCTTCATTATTTACTCCATTTATTTGATGTTCTTTTTCTCTACTATGGTTCCAATCCCAATAAATTCAGCAAAATACTTTAATAAATTATCTGTAATGCACTTAGAAGTATTGAGGAGGAAAACAAATAAAGATCAGCATATCTACATAACTGTGACTATAGTGGGATAGCACAGGCCTAGGTGATTTCTGATTAGTAATATATCCTCACTCCATCACTACCATAATAATATGAGAAAAGAGAATTTTATGGTTTGTAGTTTACTTATTATACAGTTGACTTGATGAGGCTTTGTATATCATTAACATTTGTTGCATTCCTTAAAACTCACATATGGAAATACATTATTCTTCTTTACTCTTGCCCTCCCCCCACCCATATTTATTGGTGGTACTGGGGATTCAACCCAGGAAAAGTCACATTTTCCCATAGATGCACATTTTTAACAATTAGAAGCTAAGATCCACATATTACAGAGAATCTATGATATTTGTCTTCTCAGGAATTAAAGTATAAATGAGGATTTGTACTTAGTCCATTTGCCATTTCCAATTTTACCAAATGCTCAGGCATTGGATTGTACTACAGATTAATTTGCAACCTTCTCCTATAGTGGGGTTTTGCTTTCAAAGTTCTCCTTTAACACTACTTCTGCATAGCTTCTACTCACCAATTCTATGGTCTCACATAATTCACATGTAACTTAAATCCAATTGCATCACATACTGACTTGATGTTTCCTTAAATTATAAATAACTTGTCTCAGAAATTTTATTATGATTCTCAATTATTTTTCATATTTTCCTGTAATGCATAGTGGTTATTTTAACATTTACCTCATATTATTATAATTTCTAGATTCTAAAATTATATGAGAAGAAATGGAATATTTTCCCCATCATTCCCAATATGAACAAAGAATTGTTCTACAAAACAATAAGGTGATGTTGAGAACAGATGGACATTGAACAAGAAGATTTGTTTTGTAGGAAAGCTGCTAGTTAGTTCCTAGCTGCTCAGTCCCGAAATAACGACACAGAAACTTTATTAATTAAATCACTGCTTGGCTCATTAGCTCTAGCTTCTTACTAACTAACTCTTACATCTAGTATTAACCCATTTCCAGTATTTTATATTTTACCACGAGGCAAGATTTCAGCGTGTCTGTCTCCATGGTTTATCTTCTAAATTCTGCCTTCATTCTCCCAGCATTCAGTTTAGTTTTCCTTGCCTATCTCTGTTTTGCCCTGCTCTGTTAAAGGCTCAAGACAGTTTCTTTATTAACCAATGGTATTCATGGCATACAGAGGGGAATCCCACATCACCTCCCCTTTTCTGTTTAAATAAAAAGGAAGGTTTTAACTTTCACATAGTAAAATTACATAAACCTTAAATAAGAATTATAGTTATAATACTTATCTCTACTTTATCTTTTATCATAATTAACAAAACTATAACTATAACTCTCTATTCTTCATCTCCATCAAAGAATTCAGAATGATATATTACCTAAGTAAGCAGTAAGTTCTTTGTAAACAACTTCCAAAATTCTAGAATTGACAGAGGCATCTCACTGCCTTGACAGTCACCCAAAGTTTTTCTGTACCATTGGTGCATTCAGTCTTCAGCCCACAGGTCCATAGTATCCAGTAGACTTTTCAATGAAGCAGAAAATTTCAAAGAAAATCCCACCTATATTGGCAGATTTCAGTCAATTTCTTCTGTGTCCTGCAGAATGTCTGGCAGAATCTTTCATGAAGCAGGAACCTCAAAGGATCATCCCACATTTAGGCAAGTTTGGCAGTCATTTCTCTGTGGGTCCTGCATGTCCAGTTCATCAAGTAGTCCCAATGACTAACCAACTCCATAAGGAACCTCTTTGATGCCCATCTTCTGCTTGAAGTAGATTGGTGCTGCCAGGAGCAGATGTTTCTCAGTTTCATGAACAGTCTTAAGTTCTTAAAACATTTTAAATGCCATATTCTGAAGGTCTCTAAAAGATCTGAGGGATACCTATCTAACTGAAATATATCTCTATATATTTTGAAAACATAACTAACATGACTACAAACTTGACTATTATAGTTGACTCTCTATTAACATATTTCTTATTATACATTGCATTTTTAAATGAGCTAGACAAACACAATACCTTAATTAAGATCAGAAATACATATACACAGCATAACAAAATTGACTTAAATTTGTATCAATTAACCAAGATTCATACCAATGCAAATCTCTATAGCATATCCCCCTTTAAATGTAAACAATCATTTAGGGAATTTGGGCATAGTTCTCTCCAAACTGTTTCCTGCTGCTTATTGGGTGAAGTAATTTTTGAGGGGTATTCAAGGTGACTTTTCAGGGTATCTTGATCCATCAAACCATATCAGTCTGGAAGGATTCCATAGGTTCTCATCCTCTGTGGAAACAAAAGAAGAACCTCTTTTCCAAAGCAACATATCCTTAGACTCAAATTTTGAAGTCAAGATACCTTTATGTTGGTTACTTAGCTCCATCACAGTCAAAAAATTCAAAGAAAACACAATAATATATGTAATCCAGACTCTCTGTGTACATTCCATCTTTACGTGGCTTATTGTTCTTTACTCCTTTTAATCTATGACTCTCTGTACTCTGTCTCTTTAAAGACTTTATTTTATTTTCTAAAACCATTTACTTCCTTTTATAACTGTCTATACTATATTTTTCTTCTTTCTCCCAAGCCTATGTACATTTTTAAATACACTGTGTCTCTTTTAGAGGTCTTTTTAAATATGAATTTGTCTTATTGTGTATCTGTGATTATTTTCTGGCCCAAAGTGCATTTTCAAATGCTAAACCCTTCTTATGAACTTAAGTGGTGCCATTTCTAGGGGAAATATGGCACTGCTTGCTTGTCCTGCCCAGTCCAGCATGGTGGAGCTATTTGCTCCCTCTGAGGGCCATGTACATTGTCACATTTTTAGACATACAGCTTGTCTGTGTTGCTATTACTCAAGTTATAGCACTCTGCTCACAAAACCCATTTAAATGCTCCCTAGCTGAACCTCATCAGAGTTTGCACTGGTAGCATGGCCCAGGAAGCCACAATTTCAAAACAATGCAGTTTTTTCTGATAATGTACTGAATCAGGAAAACCTCTCTTAAAGGAGCCATGCTTCTGCTTGCTTCTAGCAAAGAGAGCCCACCCAAGAAAATGCCACTACCAAACCATACTTAACTCTCTTCTTTTGTGTCTAGGATTCCTTTTTAAGCCTTCTCAGGTTTTAAGTAGATTTAGTCGACCAAGTTGGTGCACCAATTTGTTGTAGGGAGGCTGCTAGTTAGTTCCTGGCTGCTCAGTCCCAAAATAACTACACAGAAACTGTATTAATTAAACCTCTGCTTGGCCCATTAGCTGTAGCTTCTTATTAGCTAACTCTTATATCTAGTATTAACCCATTTCCAGTATTTAATATTTTACCATGAGGCTCGTGGCCTACCTGCAAGGTTTCAGCATACTTACCTCTGGCAGCAGCTCCATGGCTTGTCCTCTAAACTCTGCCTTCCTCCTTCCAGCATTCAGTTTAGCTTTGTCCACCTAGTTCTCTTCTGCCCTGCTCTGCTATAGGCTCAAGACAGTTTCTTTATTAACCAATGTTATTGACAACATAAAGAGAAGAATCCCACATTACCCTGGCTTATTAAAACTTATTATCCTCTACCAATTAAATTAATCCTATCATATCAAATTATAAATCAATTAGTCTTATATGAGAAAATATGAGTAGAAATAATGGAATTATTATGTGGAGAAAATTGCCCCATTTCTCCTCTTGATTGTAGTAGAGAAGTTTATTGCATTTACTTCAGAGGAATAGAAGGTTATAGGGATTGTGAACTTACTTATAATGTGAATTATAGCTATAAATGCAAACCAAGAGGATTCTGACTCATGCTCAGATATTCATTAGAGTAATTTGGAGAATGTGATATTCAAAATCTAAGACATAGAAAGTTTTATTTTACTTTATTTATCTTCACTTTTTGATTCCCCTTTAAGTCATATTCATATAGTTTCTCATATATATACATACATATATATATATATATATATATATATATATATATACTTAAGGAAAGATAGAGATCTTATTCTTAATATTGCATTACTTTACTATTTTAATTATTCCAATAATTGATGTAAATCATAGGAAAGAGGAGTGAGTTTGGTTGTCATCTTTGAAGCTACATATAAGGAAATATATCTGCAAAATGTTTAAGGGTAAGTGATGCTTCTATTTGTATTTCCAAACATGAGAAAAGGTTATATTTGGCTTATGCTTCCACATGGCAGTCTATCATCTTAAGAAATCAGAGCAGGAATGCAAAGCACAAACCCAGAAGAATGAACTGAAGCAGGAGCTGTGAAAGAATCATGGCTTACTGCTTTGTTCCTCAGTTTTTCCTTATATACTCCAGTACCACCCACTTAGGCAAAACACCACCCACAAGGGACTAAACACCCATTCTGAGCATGGAGTTGGTGAAAATCTTTTCCTATTCTGTAGGTTGCTGTTTTATCCTATAAATAGTGTCATTTGCCTTAAAGAAGCTTTACAGTTTCATGAGGTCTCATTTATTAATTGTCAATCTTAGTACCTGCACTATCAGTGTTTGTTTAGGAAGTTGTCTCCAGTGTCAATGAGTTCAAGGCTGCTTCCTATGTTGTCTTTTAATAGACTTAGTGTGACTGGTTTTATTTTGAGGCCTTTGATTTATTTGGACTTGGTTTTTGTGCAGGACAATAAGTACATTCCTCTACATGCAGACACCCAATTAGATCAGCACATTTGAAGATGTTTTCTTTTTTTCTATTGTGTATTTTTGGATTCTTTTTTTTTTTTTTTGATTTTTTTTTCAAGACAGGGTTTCCCTGTAGTTTCTAGAGCCTGTCCTGGAACTAGCTCTTGTAGACCAGGCTGGCCTCGAACTCAGAGATCTGCCTGCCTCTGCCTCCCGAGTGCTGGGATTAAAGGCGTGCGCCACCACCGCCCGGCTTATTTTTGGATTCTTTATAAAAATCAGGTGTCTATAGAAGTGTGGATTCATGTCTGAGTCTTTGATTTGATTACATTGATTAACTTGTCTGTTTTTATGCCAATAACATTCAATTTTTTTTACTATGTCCCTATAGTACAGCTTGGAATCAGGGATGATGATGATACTTCTGAAAGTTCTTTTATTGTTCAGGATTATTTTACCTATCCTGGGTTTTTTTTTTCATATAAAATTCATTATTGTCCTTTTAAGGTCTGTGAAGAATTGTGTTAGAATTTTGGGGGGTATTTGTTTTGAACGTGTAGATAACTTTTGGTAGGATAGCAATTTTCATTATATTAATTTTCTGTTCAATGAGTGTGGGAGAGTCAATTTCTTAAAAGACATGATTTTTTTTTTCATACAGGTCTTTCATTTGCTTTGTTAACGTTATCCCAAGGTATTTTATACTGTTTATGGCTACTGTTTCCCTAATTTCTTTCTCAGTCCATTTATTATTTGAATATAAGAAGACCTTTATTATGTATATTTTGGAATTTTTAAAGATATATTCTCTATTACATTCTAATTGGTTATTGATATTTGTTTTTCTAGGCTCCTGGTGTCTCTACGGTGATCATTTGTACACTAGTTTTGCAAATTATAATGTGCAATTTAATATTTTTGCATCAATTACTTTCATAAGTGTGCACTAATTTTAATATTATTAACATATATAGTCATATATTACATTGTGTTTCATTCTTATACTCACATGTAGTGTATTTTGATC
The DNA here is from genome assembly GCF_903992535.2 of Arvicola amphibius. Taxonomy (NCBI): domain Eukaryota; kingdom Metazoa; phylum Chordata; class Mammalia; order Rodentia; family Cricetidae; genus Arvicola; species Arvicola amphibius. The sequence continues at coordinate 49,581,242 of NC_052065.1, forward strand.
ATATTCATCCCTATGATGCCCTCTCATAGCCTCCTCACATTCCTTATATCTTTTTTTCCATTCAAATATTTACACTTCCTGCCATCCTCCTATTCCCCTCCCACTCTCCCACTCACCCTCCTCCCTCCCCCTCCCTCCTTAAGAGAAGGCAGGGAACCCTGCCGTGTGAGAAGTCCAAGGCCCTCCCCCTATCCAGGCCTAGGAAGCTGTGCATCCAAATAGACTAGGGTCCAAAAAGCCAGTACATGCAGTAGAAACAAGTCCCAGTACTTTTATCAATGGCTTCTCAGTCAGCCCCCATTGTCAGCCACATTCAGAGAGTCTGGTTTGATCATATGCTCTTTCAGTCCTGGACCAGCTGGATTTGGTGGCAGTGTGCCTGTTCTAATGGGAGCTCACCAAATCCTTATATCTCTTTCCGTGTCACTAGTAACCCTCTTTTACTTGTTTGGCTTATTTACAAAATATTACACAAAAGAAAAACTGTGTGATGCTTCACTTTTCAAATATGGCTTATTTTGCTCTAGAATATGCCCTCCAGTTACATTAACTTCTTGCAAATGATAGAATTTTGTTCTTCTTGGTGGCTGAATGAAAGCATCATTGCATTTGAATATGGTTGTATCTCACATTTTTTCATTCCGTCTATTGATGGAAACAGTCGGATTCTGTAACATAGCTATTGTGCATCATGCCCTCACAAACATTGATACGAAGTGGTATAGTCATATTTCATTTGTTTATTTTTAAGTTTTTAATACAACTCTATATTAACTTTGAGAGTAGTTGATCTAATTTATACTCCCACCAAAATATATTTTTATTTTTCTTTGTATTCTTGTCAGAATATTTCATTGCTTTTTTTCTTGATGATATACATTGTAACATGGGAGAGATAAATCTAAGTACATTTCTGATGTGCATCAACCTAATGGCTAAATGTGTTAGTCAATTATTCTTTTAGATCATTTGTCACTCTCTTTTTTGTAAAAAAAAAAAAAAAAGCCTATTTGGACTCCTTCTTGATTGTACTATCTAAAATTGTCCCCTGAAATCATAAACAGATTCAGAAGGTATAGCTATATAATTGTGATATATATGATATATTTAATATATATTAAATAAATATTAAAATGGCCACCAATTTGAGAAGGAATGAGAGGGATATAGGAGGAATTGGATGGAGGAAAGATGGGAGGGTTTAGAAGAAAGAAAATGAAGAGGAAATTAATGTAATATGGACTGATTATGTTCCCTTTCGGAGCCCAAGGCAATCTAACAAAGGCACAAATACTTCCACTAGGCATGAGAAGCTCTCTTTTGAGTTGTTGCTGAAGGTTTTCCAAGACATTACCCAAATATTGCATGCTTTTGTTATTGGTCTTTGTTTGACCGCCAAGGTGGGAAGTAAATCCCTATTGCTGAAGGTACCATGTACTTTAGATTAGATGCAGTGCTCAGAGGTCCCTGAGTTAGAAATAACCTGATTGCCTTCTACCTAAAGTATACTTTGCATGGTACCAGGAGGCACCATGTAGGCTTCAAAGGAGGAAGGCAACCAACAGTCCTACCCAGCTATGATGTCTATGAATCATAACAATAACCATCATGGCCCAAGTACTCTAAGGGTGTAGTAGTGTCATGCATACATTAGTGGTAGCCAACAACTCTCTAAATGCACTTAAGACCAACTGAATAGCTTGCCAAAAAGCCCTAGAAATAAAAGAGGTAAGCACACCACAGAGGAGTAGACAACAAGAAATAATCAAACTATGGGTTGAAATCAACAAAATAGAAACAAAGAAAAAAATAAAAAGAGTTAATGAAACACAATTTGGTTTCTTGAGAAAAACGAACAAGATAGAAAAACCCTTATCCACACTAACTAAAAAAATGGAGAGAGAATATATAAAATAATAAAAATAGAAAAGAAAACAGAGACATAACAGATACTGAGGAAATCCAGAGAATCATTAGCTCAAATTGAAAAATATAAAAGAAATGGATAATCTTCTCAATAGGTACCACTTAAAAAGTTAAATTAAGATCAGGTAAACAGTTGAAATGTACCTAAACCCCTGGTGACACAGAAGCAATCATTAAAAGTCTCCAAGAAAACAAAACAGGGGCAGATGGTTTTAGCACATATTATGTAATTTTACCAGACTTTTAAAGAAGAGTTACTGCCAGTTTTCCTCTAATTATTCCATAAAAGAGAAAACAGAGATGACAGACTAGTGAGACAAAGAGACCCACATGCAGGCTTGGAAAATTCTGCCCCAAGCTCCGAGGAGAAAGCAAGGTCCTCTCTAGTGCCTTGTCAGACTGAGGAAGACAAGGAGACCCACACGATAGCCTAGGACATCCACACCAAGCTCCAAAAATGCATGATGCTATATGGGGGAGGGAGAGAGAGAGAGAGAGAATTTCACTTAGGGCCATGGTGATGCCTGGGCCTGGGATGCTGCCACCCATATCGTGGTTCAAGTCCATGATACAGCCATAGTTTGTGATGATGTCCCTGACTCCTGATACCACCAAAGGCCAAGAAGATAAGGCTGTACAACATTTTTCCCATTCCTCACTGGCTGCAACATTAGGAAGAACTGGTCCTGGTCCTCACCAGCTGAAGCACTTAGGGGAGAGGGTTCTACACCTCACCAGGGAAACATAATAAAGCTAGATGACTCTGTTCACAGAGGCGTAAATGAAATGACCCTGAGGGCATGACAATGGGAGAGCAAGTTGCATCCCTCTCATCTGCCATGTGGTAGCATGGGTGATGGAAAGATGCCCTCCTCCCCTTAACACTCAACATCTGTAGCAGGTGGAGAACTTGACCCAATGTCTTACCTGCTGCAGCACTCAGAAAAATGAGCCCTGTGCCTCACCTGGTCAGCTCAGTAAAGTTGACCCTGTAGTCTGGCATGGGTGAGCCAGCCCTGAAGGAATGAGAGGGTCATAGCTGGTACCACCTCTTTTGCCTGCATTGTGGCAGTGGAGGTGAGGAAAAGATTCCCTCCCCCTTGCATCTCTACCACCTTGCTGACCCTCACCCTTATCAGCTGCAACACTTGGGAAAGTTCATCTGGACAGTACAGCAAACTGATCATGTTGACAGGGGGCATGGATGAACTGACCCTGAGAACATAGGAGATCTGCCCCAGTACCTCATCTGCCATATGGCAGCATGGGTGGGAAAGAGATGCCTTTCCTTCCACCCCACCTCCTACCCCTCTATGCCTGAGATGGGTAGGAGAACTGTCCCTGAGGTCATAAGAGTGGCAAAGGTGCCCCTGCCATTCACAAGCTGCAGCATTTAGGAAAACAGTCCCTGCACCTTGCCAGAGCAGCACAATAGAGCAACCCTGTAGGCTGGGTGTGGGTGAGCTAGCCCTGAAGTTGTGTGTGTGGGAGAGCTGCCTCACTACTCATCAGTCATACAGCAGTATGGGCAGCGGAGAGATGCCCTCCTACCCTTCACCACTCACCATCTGTAGTAGATGAGGAAGTTGACCCTTCCCCTTACCAGGAAGAAGGGCAGAGTCTTCGGAATTGAGAGCAGAACATGTCCTGTTAAAAGATATCACCACATGGCAGATGGTAGATAAGAAGTATGGGTTACAAAAGATGCTCAATCATACTACAAAAGCAGTTGTTCAACTATGTTCATAGAAGCACTATTTACAATAGCCAGAACCTAGAAACAACCTAGATGCCCCTCAATGGAAGAATGGATAAAGAAAGTGTGCCACATATACACAATAGAGTACTACTCAGTGATAAAAAAATGAGATCTTGAATTTTGCATGCAAATGGATGGAATGAGAAAACACTATCCAGAGTGAGATAACCCAGACCCAAAAATATGAAGATGGTATGTACTCACTCATTAGTGGATTCTAGCCATAAACAAAGGACATTGAGCCTATAGTTCCTGATCCTAGAGAAGCTAAGTAATAAGGTGAACCCAAAGAAAAACATATATAGATCCATCTGGAAGCAGACAAGTTCGCCTGACAAAATTTGGGAGAATGGGGGTGGGTGGTAGAAGGAAGGGGAGGGGAAAAGGGGAGAGTTGGAGAGAGCATGAGAAAATGGGATAGTTGAGATGGAGGAAGGACAGATATGGGAGCAAAGAAAGAAATATCTTGATTGAGGGAGCCATTTTGGGGTTAGCAAGAAACCTGGCTCTAGAAAAATTCCCAGGAATCCACAAGGATGACCCCAGCTAACACCCTAAGCAATAGAGAGGTTGCCTGAACTGGCCTTGCCCTATGGTCAAACTGATGATTATCTTAAATATCACCATAGAACCTTCATCCAACAAAAGATGGAAACAGAGACCCACATCAGAGCACTGGACTGAGCTCCCAAGGTCCAGTTGCATAGCAGAAGAAGGGAGAGTATGAGCAAGGAAGTCAAGACCATGAGGGGTTCACCCACTGAGACAATTTGCCTGAGCTAATGGGAGCTCACCAACTCCAACTGGACTAGGAATGAACAAGCATGGGATCAAACTAGTCCCTCTGATTGTGGTTGACAGTTGGGGCAGACTGAGGGGCCAAGGACAATGGCACTGGGATTTGTCTCTACTACATGTAAAGGCTTTTTGGGATCCTATACTCTTTGGATGTATACCTTCCTAAGCCTGGATGTAAGGGGGAGGGCCTTGGACTTCCCACAGGACAGGGTGCCTTGCCCTCTCAAGATTGGAGAGGGATGTGGGGAAGGTGTATGGAGGGAGTGGGAGGGAAGTGGGAGGAGGGGAGGAAGTGAGAATTTGGATTGGTATTTTTTTAAGTAATAAAACAAAAAAAGAAAAATGAAAAAATTGGTCGGCATTGAAAATACACATTCAAGTAATATTTTTCTAAGCACTTTGTACTTATCTATTCAGGTATATGTATTTATGCGTGTATGTTTGTGTATATGTTCATTTAACAGCAATTAATAATAAAAGAGGCTGAGAGGTCATGAAGTTTGAAAGAGAATGTAGAGGGATATATGGGAAGGTTTGAAGTGAGTAAAGAGAATGGGAAAATTATGCAATTATACTAGGATCTCAGAAAAGGAAATATGGGTTATTTAAAATGTAAGAGTTAGCTAGTAACAAGCATGAGCTATCAGCCTAACATTTATAATTAATATTAAGTCTCTGGGTGGTTATTTAGGAACTGACTGGCAGGAAAGAAAAGTATGCCTATGAATGGCATTCCAAATTGGAGTGCAAATTTCTACATAGGGCCTGAGAAAGCTAAAAACAAAATAAAAAAAAAAACCAGCTAAGTAAGTAAGAACACCTGCCTCAGTGTATGTACCAGCATCCCAGAGTTTGAGTACTGAATGCATTTACTGTTTAATAAATGTGACTTTTGGCCAGGCCAACTGGACATAGAGCTCCTCTCTCACAGACCAAGTAGCAACCAAGGCAGAAGTTCAAAGTCATGCTCCTTAGCAGTTTAAAGGCTCAAATGGTCAGAAAGAGATAGATATACAGCTGTAAAGGTAGATCCAGATGAAAAGAATTCTAAATGGGTTTCAGTGTGCATATGTGTGTGTGTGTGTGTGTGTGTGTGTGTGTGTGTGTGCTTAGGAGAGAGAAAATGTATATTGATTAAAAATAGTTTAAAAATAATAAAGTCTCTAAAAAGGAGTAAAATAAAATTTAAAAAATAATAATCCATGCAAAGATGAGAAATACACAGAGTCTGAATTCTATATATTATTGTGTTGTCTTTAGATTTTCTAATTACTAATAAAGGAACAACAGCTGCTAAAATACATTGGATTATGAAAACTGCTGGATTAAGCCAACCTATATATTTTTAAAATGTCTTGATTTTAAAAAAAAAAATCTCAAAATTATGTTACTTTGGGGAAGAAGCTTTTGCTTTTTTCTTTGGTTTTTCAAGACAGGGTGTTTCTATAGCTTTCTCTGGGACCTGTCCTGGAACTCGCTGGCCTTAAACTCAGAGAGGTCTGCCTCTGCCTCCAAGTGCTGGGATTAAAGGTTTGCACCACCACTACTCAGCCTTTTATTTCCACAGAAAATAAGAGGTTGTGGATTCATTCCAGGTTGATATGGATCATCTTTGATTGGGGAGACTCCCTAAATTCCTGACAGCACACATAAAGAAATAAACCTAAATGAACTACAAGACACATGGCATATGGTGTATATTTAACCTGCTCAAACACATAACAAAAGTCATCTTTAGCTGACTTGAGTATAATGCACAGTCTATACTTGTATTAGTATTGGCATGTATGCTACCTTTAAAATTCATGTATTTTCAAAGCAAAGGGACCAGACACCAAAGAAATAAAAATCAGCATCCAAAACAGTTTCAAAGCAGCTGGCTGAGATGATCTAGCAGCACAGTCTACTTTAGCCAGTATTTAAGCATTATCCTTAATTTTTGAGTGGTCCAAAGGTATCAGCAACCCCAAACAACAGAAAGTAGTTTAGAGAATGATGCCCACATTCCAGAAAAAAAATGTGTTATAGATGTTTATTATTATTTAAAAAGAATTGGTGAAGCCGGGCGGTGGTGGCGCACGCCTTTAATCCCAGCACTCGGGAGGCAGAGGCAGGCGGATCTCTGTGAGTTCGAGGCCAGCCTGGTCTACAAGAGCTAGTTCCAGGCCAGGCTCTAAAAAAAGCTGCAGAGAAACCCTGTCTCGAAAAACCAAAAAAAAAAAAAAAAAGAATTGGTTACAAGTTGTTATTGGTCATAGTCAAGAAAAAAGCTATACAAAATAGTTAAATTCCATTACCTCTTCCTAAAGAAAAAAAGGGGGATGCAATATAGAAACTATAAGATAAAAGGATAGATTATTGAATCTACTTTAATCTAAAAATTGACTTTTAATAGGAAAATATTTTACATTGGTGTGGATTTTGGTCTATTGATACAAATTTAAAGTTATTTTGACTATACTATATGTATTGGGCTTGGAAAGCTCATTTAAAAAATATAATGTACAATTAAAAAATATAGGTTAGTAGTTAGTCATCTAAAACACAATTAATAAAAACTCAGAGACAGAAATTGGGTTTCAACCTGAAGATCAGAAAAGCAAAACGGCCAGCACTGGCTCTACCTCAGTACAAAATGGCAATCCTGCCTCCAGAAATCTCAGAATGAGGCTGAATGCTGTTTCCTCATGTTTTACAATGCTCTCTAGTTCTGGAATTAAGGACATGCATGGCTACTGGGATTAAAGGTGTGTGTCATTTTGACCACTGGGATAAAAGGAATTTATCATCCCTGCCTAGTCTGTAAGGCTGGTCAGTATGACTGTTTTGTTTTTCTGATCCTCAGCAATCTTTATTTATTAAAATACAAATAAAATGCTACTACAATCACCTATAATAATCAAACTTTCATCATATTAAGTATGTGGTCAGGATGTATTGTATAAGAGAAGAATCAATTTTCAATTAAAAAAAAATCTATTCAACAAGAAGAAAATCATTCCTGATACTGGAAACCTAGCCTACTACCCAATGCCAGTAAAGTCATGAATCTTGGAGGAGAACCTACAGCTACCATTATACTAAACTATTCTAATCTCTAACAACAATCTAAATATTTATCCTTATACTCACAGGTAAGCATAGTTCTTTCCCCTTATCAAGAAAACTTTTCTGTGCAAGAGAAGCAGACGATTACAAGAATCTATAACCAATCAAACAGTAAAGTTTTGGAGCCCAGTCACAATAATGGACTCGTCTACAATCCAACTCCACCACCACAGTCTCCGGGAACACTGTAGAAAAGCAGTTGGAAATATTGGAAGAGCAAGAGGATAAGAGGGTTTGCTATGTGGCATAGCTTGGAATGTCAGAAGCTATACACATAAAGTCTCACCAACATGACTACCTAAATATGAGCTGCACAAGGACAAAAATGATAGACATGCTACTATGAAAGGGAGAGAGTCCATGGGGACGTAACAATAATCTCAAAAATAAGAGAAAAAAGTCAAGTAATTGCTCATTCTTTTGTCTGATTTGAAAAGTTTATATGAAACATTTTTATTACCTCTTCATATTTGATATAATGGACCTTCCATCCTTCTTTGGGGCATTTTGTTAGTATCTTGGATTTGGTCTCTAATTTGAATTTCTATTATGTAGTCAAAGATTTATATTTCTCTCTAGAGGACTTTTTTTCCCCTTTTCCTTTCCAGGAGGATTAGGGACAATTAATGTCACTTACTCCTTATTGTGTTTAACAATTTTAATCAAGTGATATTATCAACAAAATTTTTGAAAAATAGGCAATTTTTTATTATTTACATTCAAGGACCACAGCATGACTTGTTGTAAGATATATTTATAATAAAATGGTCAAGAAGGACTGAATGCAGGTAATTGACATAGGTCATAAAAGAGAATATAAAGGTAGTTGTTTTTTTTTTATAATTCTGTCTCTGTCAGGGATATTTTGGTTTCGTTGTGGATAAGTGTCCAAAATATATTTGATGGTGAAAGTGTAAAATACCATCTGAAACAAAGTCCCATTCTTAGCTGAGAAGCTACTGGCATTTGATGGCTATAGGAGATAATAATGCAAACTTCTTCAGAGATGTGACCCTTGAGATGGGAGCCTAAATAATGCATATATTGACAACACTAATGCTGTGGGAGCTCCTTCAGCTAGTAGCCTTTAAGATACCAGCCCACTTGGGTGTGGTCTCTTATACTATAAATGCCAAGGTAAAGTGCACAATTGCTCTCTCTCCTGGCTTCTGGATTCTATTCCTGTTCCTTATTTGTGCAAAGGACTATGATCTATTGAGTCTACCCCTATAATCAACCCTTCATTATACTTAATTCTGAGCTAGTTTGGGATTATTTTATAGCATCCATCTTCACACTAAGAGGCTCAGTAGGTTTATACAGGAAGAACACATGAAATTGGGAGGAAATGGTAGTAGAGGGGATAAAGGGAAAATGGAGGGGAGGGAATGGAGTGAATTTTATCAAAACTTATCATATGCATTTATGGAATTTTCAAACGAAAGGAAAAATTGCAAATCTCTTATCTACAAAGTGATTCTGAAAAGCCCTATCTTGAAAAAAATGTTAGAATATAAATAATATTTGTAAAACACAAAAATCTATGAACTTAATGAATGTCAGTTACATGACGTAAGACCTTACAAAGTATTAGTAATCATTTTGAGTCTTTCTTTCCTTTAAATCATGATATGCCTAAAATCTGTAGCACATTTATTGGTGACAAAACAAAGTCAGGCTTTTCAAGAATGTATGTATTATATTATACAGGACTATATTATGTAATTAACTTTGAGGGAAAAATTCACCCACATAAATAAATTTTAGAATTCCTATTATTTGTATCAATGACCTAAAACCTGCCATTCAGACAACCTTTTGTCTTCACTCATCACCACTACAATGAGGCTCCCCTTTAGAGCTCAATATAGTGTGGTTAAGGTAATTTAATAATTTGAAGCCCTTTTAATGAAATAGGATATAATCTTCTAGCCCAGTGCAGAGTTCTATCATAGTATCTCTTAAAATATCATATCAAAGGAGTATCAAAATTACTTTAAAAAAATCTTGTAACTGATTTCATACAGCATCTAAGTTTTACTATGTTCTCTGGTCTCCTTGAACTCGCAAAGTAAATGTTAGGGAAACTTTTCCACCCTAGCTTTTAGTATGTCAGTTCAAACCCAGAGTCTAACAGCACAGTCCATGGAACACAATTAAGTGTCTTTAACTCTTCCAGCTCACAATCTTATCTGATAGAAAATGGTTACCTGTGTAGATGTATTGTAATGTTCTAAGCTTTAGACTGCTTGGTTTCTAGTTATTACTCATGATGATGACTCTTGTCAGCATACTCAACTTTTTCACAATCTTTTTTTAACATTTGCCATTTATTTAGATCTTAGAGTTTTACTATTTTCTTATAAAATATTGAAATATAGGCTATATCTATTGGCAGTGGGTCGGTTTTATTTTGTTTTTCTTGTTGTTCTAATGATTGGACAAGAAAAGTTTCTATGACAAAAATAAGGCATATAGTGAGCATGTGTTTAACCATTATGATTTTTATGTTCTTTACATATTGGATTAACTAAGAAAATCCAGATAAATGTCAAACACATAAAAGTGGGAATAAAAGACAATAGTGTAAAAGTTCACTATAATTTGCCTTTTTTTTCTATTCTCATGAGTGTTTTGATGCAGGATTTGCTCATGTACCCATGCCCATATATTCTTGTTCCATTGCCAGTTATTGAGTTCCAGATGATTAAAAATGACTGTAGGTTTACATCACATGAAATATAAAACTTCTTTATCACTATTTTTGGAAATCAAACATAAGACATATGCCTGCTAGGGATCTGCTCTATCATTGATCTGTATTACTAATGTGAAGTATCAAAATTGTAACTGATAAACTTAATAAAACAGCAGTAATTATACAGGTTATATGAATGATACTTGGCTTTTGAAATCTGGTAAACATTTAAATGAAAAACTCAAATGAATCAAAGTATTACTCTTACTGTGAGACTATTAGGGATCCTGGAATCATTTTTGTATAGGAAATCCTCCTATACCAGGAATGAGAGAAGAATAAAATGAAGAGAGATAAATTCATCAAAGTCAGAAAAAATACAGCAAAAGTCCAAATGAAGGGAATAGTGTACAAAGTGTGTGTGTGTGTGTGTGTGTGTGTGTGTGTGTGTATGTTTAACAATAATAACTAACAACTAAAGAAAAAGAGGTCTTCATTTTGATAGAGAATAAGGAAGTATGTGCTAGGGACTGGAGGGAGAAAGGAAAGGGAGAAATGTAATTATAGTTTAATTTAAATAGATATACTTATTTTATATGAAAAAACAAGATAATGCTAGTTGGATAAGAGATGGAGCCACACAACTGGTTTATCATTGATCATCTCTGAAGTATTAGGCACTCCACAACTTGTAAGGAAACCCCAGGCAACATGACATTTTAGAATGCTGCTTCATAGATCATTGTATACTTTATTGGAGGACTTATGTTTTATTCCTAAAGTTTCCTATAAACTTGAAGGGTATAAAATAAAAATTTTATACAGCACTGATGTTCTTCTGTTGCTTTTTAAAAATTATTTATTTGGGTATTATAATATAATTGCATCATTTCCCCCACACCCTTTTCTCCCCCCAGCACTCCTATATGTCTCCCCTTGCTCTCTTTCAAATTTACAGCTTCTGTTTGTCATTAATCTCTGAGACAAGCATATATATATATATATATATATATGAATATATATATTCCTAAATATAACCAGCTCAATATGTATAATGTTAATTGTATGTTTTTATACAGGGATGGCTGTTTAGTATTGGATATTCAGTTAGTGTGCTCTTTCCTGGGGAAGACTATTTCTCCGAATTCTCAGCATTTTTAAGTTGCCTCTATTTGTGTAGAGTTGAAACCTCATGGACTTTCCTCTGTCTAGTTTGACATGTCTACAACTATCCTTGTCAAGCTTGTGTTTAAGAGTCATGTTGATAAGACTTTATGAATGTAGCTTTTGACATTACTCAGAGATAAAAATCTCACAGAAAACCCCCTGATTCAAGTCATTCTAACTTCATGTTTCTTTCAAAAGCAAAAGCTTCTCACCTTACTTTGTGACAGTAATTCAGAGTGTGTCTATGTGAATTGCACAGTATGGAGGAATCGCAAGATAGGTACCTATCCAAGACAGAACTGCCAGAAGTTTCATAGGTAATCCAGGCAGAGGGAACATGCAAAACCATAGACTTTTTTAAACTTAGCACAATAGCTGAAGTTTGGGAAGTGACACTATGATGAATCCGTGACTGGCCATCATTTGGCTTCTGTGGCTAGAAGGCATTAAATGGCCTACATGAAAGAATACTCTTTTGTTTTGAGAAATGGAGTATTTGATGATATGGGTTTTTTGCAAGAAGGATGAAGTCCTGGATGAAAAGTTACAGCATGAAATATTAAATATAAAAATGTGAATTCCTACTCACCAAAAATGATGCCATCCAACATATTTTACCTTCTTTGTTCATCTCCAGAATGGATTACAATCATTAATTTTGAAGCATTTAAAATTATTCATTACAGATGAGCTTCTACTCTTCTTAGAGATTATACATTTCTCAGAAAGTTTTCCTAAAAATAAACAGCACAATGTTTTCTCAACATGAAAAACAATTAAATGTGTTCCCTGAAGCCTTGCAACTTTTTCTTTGTTCTTGGAAATTCCACTTATGTCCTAGAGAAAAAAAAAGTTCCTCTCCAGTACTTACTGCTGGTTACTTTAAAGCTCAGATTTAAAGAATAAGAAACAACTAGACTTTGGGGTCACTTGAAGTTGGAAAATATGAAGCTTAACAGACGTAACTCATGTTTGAGTGATTGTTTCTAATAACATGCAAATCTGAGAAAACTTAACCACGGTCATTTTATAAATGTTTAAAATCTTATGTTTCTCAGAGGTCTAACAGTTCATTTTATAGGAGCAAACTATAGCATGGTGTGGCTCTGTGAATTTTAAAAAATATGTGCAAAATGCCTAAAGTTATGTTTCTAAAAGTATGAATACTTTCTGTGAATTCATTTTCAGAACATTAAATGCTTTTAATGGGGTCAAGGTGGTCAGTAATCATCTGGTTTTCCAAGTAAATGCATTTCAATTATTTAAAGAAATGAAGTCTATAAAAGAAACAATGCAATAGGAATAGACAAAGTTTCACTCTGTAGCTCTGGCTGACTTGAAACTTGCCGTGTAGAGCAGGCTGGCCTTAAATTCGCAGACATCAGCCTGCCTCTGCCTCCTGAGTGCTAGGATTAAAGGCATGTGCCACTAGGCCCAGCCTGAATAATATTATTGAGATATTCTACCAGTTCAGATTATACTATTACCATGTCTGCACATATAAATTTTTACATTTTTTTTATTTTTGCATTTACTTTGTTTCTTTTCATTTGGCTTCAGGTTTCTATGGGATTCTTACTATCATATGTGGTCTTAAGGTTTATAAGCTGCAAGCAAAATAACAGGTCCTCCTCAGACATTAGAATTGTTCTGCCAATCTTTTCCTTCAGCAACATTTTTGAACACACCCTGTAATGTTGTCAGGGAGCAACCACTCATAAGTGTGTATATAAATATATACATACACATATGTGTGTGTACATGTGCATGCATGTGTGTGTTTGCATATGCATGCACTCATGTGTTTTCCCCCTTCTCACATCATGTTACTCTTCATGTCCCCCACCTTGTTCTTTCTTCTCCTTAGCCACCTTTAGTCCCCTTTCCCTTTCCTTATTTTCTCATTTTTCCTTATCTTGCTGTTTCCCCTCTGTTCTCTCCTATGTAATCCTCCTCTGTGTCTATATCCTCTCTTTATCTCACTTTCATTGCTTGTGAATGTGTTTTGTCATAAAATGATGCAACATAAGTGCCATGTCCAGATAACAACCTGTCCATTTTATACTTCTGAGTCTCTATACATCTGACAAATAAATCTACCTTTATAAATTACCCGGGATCAATCATTCTGCTAGAGCAGCTCTTACAGGCTATATGCTGACACACCTTAAAATTACCCAGTACAGAAGGCAAGGTGGCTGTCTAAATTGAAAGATGAGGTTTTAAAACCATTTTCTTATCAGAATTATTAGAGAAACATTTTATCTGTCTTAGGAAATAAAGGATTTCTGAGGAATGACTTCTATCTCTGTGTAATCAACGATAGGACCTATGTGTGTGCCTTTTTCGTATGTAAACACTGCTCCTTATGGACCTGTTAGGAAAGTCATTCCCCAGCCTTTGGGCAGTCATAGTTAACCCTATGAACTTCTCAAGCATCATTCTCACCTCTGTGATATATTTGCTCCAGCAAAATTGATAAAAGTTTTATGAACATGAACACACAGGCAGAGTGGGAGATTCTCTTGTTTTAGAGGTAAAGGAAACTGGTGCAGATATTTTCCAGGAAGGATGGATTGGAGAGTTACTGTAACACTGTGATCATCAAGATTCCTAAAAATGAGCTTTATGATAGTTAACAAGAATTGTATCCTTGGGAATTTTACAACAAACTCTCTGCAGAATTTTTTGCGTTGAGGGCTCCCTCCACAGAAAACCTTTTCTCAACTGTTTGGGAATATTCTTTTCATCTGTGCTGCTTTTGTTTATGTTGCCTTTGTTTAACTGTAAAGCTGTGTTACTGTGTCTATCTAAACACCTGATGGCCTAATAAAGAAATGATTGGCCAATAACAAGGCAGGAGCCAGGATATGTGGGGCTGGCAAGCAGAGAGTATCATTAGAAATTGAAACAAGGAAGAGGAGGAGCAAGAGAGGACAAGGAGAAGATGACATCTGGGGCTAGCCGCCCATCCACTCATCCAGCCACGAAGTAAGTATGAAAGTAAAATATACAAAAGTAAAAACAGGGAAAAGTAACAGAGACAAGAGGTAGTTGGAATAATTATTAATAACAATTAAGTTAATAAAACCTAGCATGAAAAAAGTCAAGCTAAGGCTAGGCTTTTATAAGTAAGAAAAAAGCCCCCCTGTGTGATTTATTTTGGAGCTGGGTGGTGGGCCCCTCAAAAAGTCTCTGCTCTTAAAATAGAAACACCAAGCCAGCTACAAACCCTTTGATCTATAATGCTGTACTGCCTTCAAGACACACTAGGGCAATGGTGACACAAAGCCTGTAGGAGTAACTACCCAAAATTTGGTTTGATTCAAGGCCCAGTCCATATGATAGAATCCATATCCAACATTGCTTGGGTGACCAATAACCTGAGACTAGATAGCCCAGAGATATAGGATAAAGCCAAATACTACTGATCTAAAAGAGAGAGGGAAAAGTTAGTGATAAAATGACTTCTAATGATATTCTGTAGCACTCATAGATTAATGCCTTATTCATCTATCATCAGAGAAGCTTCTCCTGCAGAAGACTGGAACAAATATAGAGATTCAGAGCCAGACATTACACAGATAGTGAAAGATCTCTGAACACTGTGCCTGAATGGGATTTCCATCAAATCCTTTCCATGAGAGCTCAAAAAAATCCTGTGGAGGGGAGTTTTATAAGAATGTAAAAGTCAGAGGGGATGGAGGACACGAAGAAAAACAAACACCCCTAAATCAACATAACTAAATCTTAAATTAACTCACAGAGACTAAAACAGCATACATAAGGTCTACATGGATCTGCCCCAGGTCAAATATATATATATATATATATATATATATATATATATATATATATATATATATATATATATATATGGGATTCCTGAATGTGTTAATCAGTAGGTTTCTGTTTATTGTTCTTTCTCTTGGGTTCTTTTACTCCTCTTGTCCAATTTTGATGTGATAGTTTTTGTTGTATCAAAACTTTTATTAATATTTTTATTATTCATTTTTATTTAGTTTGTATTATAGAATACAGTCTATAAGCCTTAGAAGCCTTCTTAGAAGCCTTCTCTTTTTAAATGAGAGACAGAAAGGGAATTGATACAGGGAGCAAATTTGGGAAGGGACTGTGTGGAATAGCAAAAAGAAAACAATAATCACAATACATTATAGAAGAAAAATCCATTTTCAATAAAAGTAAAAATAAAATAAAATTCACACCATAAAGATACACATGTTTAAAATATCAACTATCAAGGTTTATGTGGGGTGCCAGTCACATAAATCTCTCAGAATCCAGAAGGATCATTACAGCTAGCGAAAATTGACTAAAAGGTTTGTGAGGGTGAACAAATCAGCACAAACATGTTTCCTACTCATGTCTCTTTATCCTTCAAAAAAATTCCCTCCAATGTTCTATATTCTCTCTCTCTCTCTCTCTCTCTCTCTCTCTCTCTCTCTCTCTCTCTCTCTCTCTCTCTCATAGTTCTCTCAATGTTCTCCTGAAGTTCTTTCAATCCCACAATGTTTTTAGTTTATATACCCACACAGACATAATTAGCAATTCTCTGGTTATAACAAGGATTTCATAGGGCCCAAAATGCAGATAAGGTAGATAAGCAGGCACTTGTAACACTGCTTATGTCTCAGAGGGGGTGTGGCTGTGAAGCACCTAGGCATATCTGACAAGGGTAAATAAAGGAAGGGGCTATGATTTGTAGGAGGAGAGAGAGGGAGTTTGTATATTAACTACATTTGTGTGATTAGTTAAGCTAGAATTTTGCAATTCAAAAATGTAGAAAAAGAGGGAAGAAAAACACAACAGTGCTGATGCACTCTGAGAACTTCAGCTTCCTTCCACAGCAGCTAGTAACACAGCATTGTGGTAACCATGGCAAGCATAGTATGTTGTGGGAGGAAAGCAGTGATATTAATTTTGCACTGTAATTTTGCTAGCTGAATTAAAGTGGATGGAATCTTTTAGCTCTAGAGGTAACATCTAAGGTGATCTAAAGGTAACCTCTAAAGGAAAAATTGTAGTAGTATAAAATCCAAAGCCTGGCAGTTGCAGCCTCCAGGTCAAACAGCAGTTTTGTTCCCACTGGCACCAGAGTGAGAATTTCTTTTCTCTAGGAAATTTCCAAAAATCAGGGCATCCAATATACATTCTGTATATCAACATGAAAAATCATCTAGTATAACATTATACAAGGAACTTATGCCCAATAATTGGATAATACACTGCTGGTGTTATTTAAGATGAATCTCACTATGCAAAAGGGAGTACTATGGCTTCACAGGGCTTTTACAGAAGTGACAGCAACTATTCAAGAGACTTAACTCTAGAGGGGTTCCCGGGTTTCCAGGGAGATGCCCCCAGCTAGTTCCTTGGGCAGCTGAGGAGAGGGAGCCTGAAAAGGCCAGTTCCTATAGCCATACTGATGAATTTCTTGCATATCACCATAGAACCTCCACCTGGCGATAGATGAAGAAAATGACTGAGCCCCACACTGGAGCACCGGACTGAGCTCCCAAGGTCCTGATGAGGAGCAGAAGGAGGGAGAACATGAAAAAGAAAGTCAGGACCATGAGGGGTGCGTTCACCCATGGAGACGGTGGGACAGAACTAACGGGAGATCACCAACTCCAGTTGGAATGGGACTGATGGAACATGCGACCAAACCAGACTCTCTGAATCACCGACGGTGGAGGCTGACTGAGAAGCCAAGGACAATGGCTCTGGGCTTTGATTCTTCTGCATGGACGGGCTCTGTGGGAGCCTTCTCAGCTTGGTTGATCACCTTCCTGGGCCTGGGGGGAGTTGGGAGGACCTTGGTCTTAACATAGAGTAGGGAACCCTGATGGCTCCTTGGCCTGGAGAGGGAGGGGGGTATGGGTGGAGGGGAGGGGAGGGAAGGGGGAGGAGGAGGGGAGGAGATGTAAATTTTTAAATATAAAAAAAAACATGAAAAAAAAGGCAGGTCCCCAAAGCTTTGCAAGTTGGGTGTTTTCCTAGAGAGTGTCAGCTGTATTCTCACTATATAATGAATCTATATTGATGGTACAATGAGTAGCAAAATTGGCCAAGACAACCTGTCAGTGGACCAAAAGCATGATAACGAATGACGCATACTCCTAGCCAATCACAACACACCAGCAGTGAGTACCAGTTTCAAAAGGACCAACCAGAAATGTTCTTGCGGTAGCTTAATTTTCCTAACCTCATGAAAACCCCTGACCTTTTTACAATAAAGAGCTTCTGTGTTGGAATCTCTAGGACTTTGTGTCATTGCCTCTGCATCTTCTCACCCCCTGCAACCTGGGAAACAGGGATCACACAACAGGCAGCAGCAACAAGCCCGCAAAAACTTCACCTGGCGCCAGACCTGGATGTACCCTTTCCTTTTGCTCTCTTTTTTGGTCCTCCTTCCCCTCTTTGGGGCATTTTTCTTTCTTGCTTGCTGCTGTCCCCATCCAGATTCTCCGCTGGCATCTTGAGTACACCCTCTTCAGCTGTTTTCGGTGAGTTGACCCCTATTTTCATTTTCTAAGCCATTGGTGAGTTGGGGCTTTTTTTTCCCTATCCCTACAGTTTCTTTTCTTTTCCTTCTTTGGCATTCAGGTTAAGAACTCTTCATCGTGAATTGGATTGTCCCTGTACCTCCACATAAGGGCTGACCACCCAGGAGGTAGAACACCAATAAAGGACCCTCCAACAGGTCCTTTTCTCCCAGAGACACTGTGTGAGCATACAACTGCGGCCTAACAAACTGCAGAAGTCCCTCACTATAAGCAGCATACTGGGTCTGCAAACACTACTTTCCCTTTCCCTTCAGTTCTTGTCCTCGCATGGACTCCCTCACAGCTTGAGAGCAACTGATGACTTTTGCTTGGGGCCACTCTCTGGGATTGTCTGAAGGCTCTTGCTTTAAAGGGAGTCCCGACTGCTCTTCGGATTGTGGACTGTTGGACTTCCTCTCCTACTCTCTCTTCTCAACTAATCCCGTTACATGAGCACCAGTTAAGAGCCATCAGGGTGTCATTCAGTCTCTTAATTCATGGAAAGGCTTTGGCTATTTGACTGTGGTTGAATCCCCTTTCCCTTCTGGGGTTGGAACACTCTCCTCAGACAGTGACTACCTCCACTAGCTTGACCCTGGAGCTGAACA
Organism: Arvicola amphibius; assembly: GCF_903992535.2. Classification (NCBI taxonomy): domain Eukaryota; kingdom Metazoa; phylum Chordata; class Mammalia; order Rodentia; family Cricetidae; genus Arvicola; species Arvicola amphibius. The sequence continues at coordinate 49,599,872 of NC_052065.1, forward strand.
TGGGGACCGAGATGAAGTTGTTGCTACTGACCCGTGTCTTCTAGCCATTTTCTTCCTTGCTGCCACTCCTCACAGACTCCTCCTGGGGCCCATCATGAATGGTGCCCTGATATGGGATTCCCCTCTGTATGCTCTGAATATGTTTTATTGACATTGTTTAATAAAGAAGCTGCTTTCAGCAAATGGGTTAGCAGAGTAAATCCAGGTGGAAAATTTGAATGGAGATGTAGAGAGAGAATAGGAGGAGTCAAAGAGCTACCATGTAGCTGCCTAAGAAGACCGACGCCCTGGAAACTTGCCAGTAAACTAAGAGCCTTGTGGTAATACACAGAATAATGGAAATAGATTAGTTTAAGATGTTAGAACTAACTAGAAATATGCTTAAGTTATTAGCCAAACATTATTGTAATTAATACAATTTCTGTGTGATTATTTTGAGTCTGGGCGACCCGGAACTGAGCAAGCAACCTCGGTGTACAGTGCTCCTTCCCCAGATGATGAGCCTTCCCTTCTCCACCAGCACTGCCATCACCCTCTCCCCCAAGTTGGCCAGAGTTCTGTGAGCCCCATGCAAGAGCTGCTGCCCTGGATCTTGCCCACTGTTTTTGCCTCTACCTGACCTCCCACCCACAATATGCAGAGACTGGAGCAGAAACAGACTTTTCTGGCAGTTTTGCTGAGTTATTCCTGCAGCACTTTGGAACTGAGGTGGCCCAGGCCTTGGGCTCACTCTTTCCAACTCTCTTGGCCCCATTGAACCCTGGTGTGAAGTTTGCACCACCACGTGACTTGTCCCTTGACAGCTGCAGAGTGAGCAGGGCCCTGGCTGTGTTGGATCCATTTCCATTTTCCAAGCACTTAGCTAGCCCCCTTCCTTCATCAGTCTCTTCCTCATCTACAATGTACTCAAAGCTGAACTTCAAGAAACTGTGTTGCTGAATCAGGAGTTCTGTCTGAGGCATGCTGCAGTGGCAAGGGGCTATGGACACTTCGTCCCCAGCTGGGCCTCTGGAGACTACACCAGACCCTTCAGTCCTAGGTGGAAAGAGCAACTCCAGCTCCTCTGGTGGTGCTGGGACAGTTAGTTGGTAAGGGATTTCCTAGTGATGGCACATCCCCTGGGGAGAGATAGACTCACCACTTTGAGAGGTGGTGGGGAAACCTTGAAAGATGGAGCAGAAATGGTACAGAGAGAAGAGCTGCTCAGTTTTATGGAGTCTGAAGAGGCTGACCCTGACCAAGCAGGAGTGGATTATGGAGGAGAGGTGGCTGGGCAGACCTCAGGATGTGGAGGGCAGTCTCAGTGGCAAAAGTGTTGCCTACTTCTCCAAAGTGAAGGAGGAGGAAGTTGCCTTGAGTTCTTCATACCACCCAAGGCATCCCAGCCCTGACTCAGCATTCCTTGTCCTACTATCACTGATGTCCGCACAACCACGGCCCTAGAGATGCCTGACAGGGAGAACACATTTTTGGTTATGGTAGAAGGTCCTTCAGAGTACATTCTGGAGACAACTGATGCACTTCATGTGAAGGCCTGGGTGTCTGACATCCAGGAGTGCTAAGCCCAGGATCCTGCCTTGCTATCAACCCTGTTCCATGACCTTTCCCTGGTCCCTGGGACCTCTTTCCTCACAAAGGATAATACAGACAACCTGGAGTTGTCCAGCCTGAATCATTCAGAGTCTGCCCAGTTAGGATCTGCTGCTGGGACCCAGCAAGAGTAATGATCACTTGTTGCAAGGGGCTTATGGGGGCCTTTCTGACCGGCCGTCAGCATCCTTCTCCCTTAGTTCTGCCTCCATTGCTGCCTCCTTGACTCAATGGAACTTATTCCTCCAGAACTGCTCCCTCACATTCCCATTGAGGAAGGGGAACCAGCAGGGACAGTTCATTGCCTCTTAAGTCCCTATCCTCCCCTGGATACTCCAGAAGCAGCCACAAGGACATTCTTGTTCTGGGGGTAGTGAGAAAACACTGAAGGGGATCAGGCCTTCTCAGCATATCCTTGGTTCCATGGCATGCTCTCTCGACTCAAGGCTTCCTAGTTAGTACTGGAACGAGGCACTGGCTCCCATGGTGTCTTCCTAGTCAGAGTAAGACAAGATGTGGTGAATATGTCCTCACTTTCAACTTCCAGGACAGGTCCTAGCACCTGCGTTTGTCATGAATGAGGAGGGTCAATGTCGGGTCCAAAATGTGTGGTTCCAGTCCATTTTCGATATGCTTGAACACTTCCAAATGTATCCCATCCCTGTGGAGTCTGAAGGCTCCAGTGATGTTGTCCTTGTCATCTATGTGTCCTCCCAGTGGCAACAAGGCCAGAAGCTGTCTGGGAGCCATACAGGGTTATGGGAGGGTGACTAGTGCTACCCCGATTCTCATATATTTTGAGCAAGTACTCAGACAATGGGTCTTGCAGCTTCAAACTGATTACAATTGGTACTCCATGTTGAAGGCAGTCCTTGACCCCTCAGTTTTCCTTTAGTGGCACTCTGCTTATGATGATGCAGCAGCGAACCAAACTATTTGAACTTAATGTCACCCTTGACATGCTTACTGGCCTTGGATAATAAATACACCCACACTGTATCGCAATCCATAATTGACCTGCATGCCTATTTCAACAAGTGTCCAACCTAGCCTTCAAGGTCCTCAAACTTTGTACACCCCAGGATAGTGTAGCCTATTTCGACAATCTGGTCCAGCTGAACACTTGTTGAAATAGGTTTAGCAGAACAAAAGCACAGCAATTATTGGCACACACTCCTAGCCAATCACAACACACCAGAAGTGACTGCCAGTTTCAAAAGGACCAACCAGAAACATGCCTGTGGTAGCTTAATTTCCCAAATCCAATAAAATCCCCAATCTTTTTTACAATAAAGAGTCTCTGCATTGCAGTCTCCCAGAGTCTGTGTTGTTGCCTCCATGTCTTCTCACCCCTTGCCCCCTCTCCAAAAGAGATACAGCACAACAGGCAGCAGCAACAAGTGCACAACACTACAGTCTGATAGCATATACATTATAGGATCATAGGCAGAATCTCTATGGTTAGTAATAGAACATTTTTAAAAGCCAGTCCAAACCCTGGGCTATAGTTTTCAGTGTGGCAGAAGGGTGTAGAGATCACTCATGGTTGCTTCCTGCTGCTGTGGGATGAAGTTGGAGGTCTTGTCTTGAATGCTGGAATACAGTGGAAACCTGGGAAGAATAGGTTGTTTAAGGCTCCGTGCGACATTCAGGCAGCTTTGATGCAGTCTGTGTTTGGAGAATGCAATAGGACCTCCTGGAGTGAGAGCTGGAGAGCTGCACTCAGAGCTGCATACAGCAATATGGTTGCCACGGCCAGAGGAAGAGTAATCTGTAATACTTTTAAGATGATTATAGCCAGGTGGTGGTGGCACATACCTTTAACCCCAGCACTCGGGAGGCAGGCAGAGGCAGGTGAATCTCTGTGAGTTCAAGGCCAGCCTGGTCTTCAAGAGCTAGTTCCAGGGCAAGCTCCAAAGCTATGGAGAAACCCTGTTTCAAAACAACCAAAATAAATAAATAGATAGATAAATAAATAAATATAAATGTGGTGAAAAACGTATGTTAATGGCAGAACAAATAATATAAGGATTGCCTGAAGTCCAATGGAGAATCTGTCACACATGGTGAGTGATCTTAACTTGAAATATTTTGACATTAATATTCCTTCATTCGCTTATAAAAGAATAACTGCCCTAATGTTACATTAGGAATTGATGTAATGGCAGATGTTTTCCAGAGCTCTGTGCTGGTATAATGATGATTTTATTCAGATTGAACTGTGTACAGGTCAACTGTATCACTGAGGAGGAAATCTGGAAATTCATGAATATGATGTAGGTATCATCATCAGAAATTAACTACAGTAAAAAGATTCAGTAACACAAGAGCTCACTCAATAGAGAATATATTTCCTGTAACTCTAGCGCATTTCAAGATCTTGCACTAAAATTAGAAAAACTAGTAGTAAGTCTAGAAATTTTTGTTCAAGTTCAAAGGATTCTGCTTCTTTCTTCCCCTCAAAGACAAAGGCTAGGGAAAGAGCCAAAGCCAGAGCTGTAGCCAGAGCTATAGCTATTGTCACCTATAGGTCATGTTTCAAAGTTATATGCCTTTTAAAGCTCTAGTGAAACTTATTGCCAGTTATTCATACTCTTGTTGACTATATAGGAGAGAGAAAATATTGGGTATAAAGGGATAGAGTACGTGTCACCTTTGTATCCTTCTTTAAGGAATAACTTTATTTTTACCTTTTGAGCCAAGAAAGATATTTTGGTATGTAACTCTTCATTTGAGACCTGGGAAATGATCATTCTATTTACTTAGCTGCAAGCATATGCTTTCTCCTTCATCTTTTCTTTGTTCCTTCATTGTTTCCTTTATTTCTTTTTACCACATTTTAACCAAGTATTTCTAAATATTATTCTTTTTTAGAAGATATAAGTGGTTTCATAATATTAGTTTATAAATCACCTCAATGGTTGTACAATAATTACTATGTATTAATTAAGGATAAGAGCAATACTATCTTAACAAAGAAATTGGCAAAACTGTATTACTTTATATTTTAAAGCAATATAATAAACAAATATTTCATTGTATATATGAGATAATGGAAAATAATAATGCAAACTTGAAATGGAATGAAAAGCATTTGTTTAATTTTCAGTTTACCATTTTTCAAAAAAATCTATAACTCAGTATTTAGATTTATCAGGATTCTCCAAGATTTAAGAGGAACTAAATCTTAATAATTGGTATAATGGATGTTTTTAAAGGGGGAAATTTAGTTTTCATGTTTTGTTGAACTAACAAGTTTAAGGTCAAGGAAACACACAAGTGGTGTCTGTTAAAGACATTCTTCCTGGCTTGGAGATGGTCTTCTTCCCAAGCCATCCTCACATACCAGGAAAGCAACAGAAATCTAAGCTCTCTTTAGGACATAAAACATAGTCAATAAAGCATGAATCCTGATCTAAATAATTTCAAAGACGTTACCAGTTCATAACATTAGGCATTGGAATTTCAACTTGTAAATCCCAAGTGAGATAAGTCTGTCCATAGTCATGTTCATTGACTCATATGTTTATATTTGAAACATAATAATCTTGGTAATTCTAGGGTTTCTTTAATAGGAACATTTTAGTGGATTAACATGGGAGCTCAATGTGATCATGTTCACTTGTGTATAATAAGGTGAGTTATGCATGAGAAAAATGTAAGTGTCCTATGGCATGAATGGTTGGCTATTTGTAAGCTGCAGGTTCTCTTCATTCTGTTGTTACAAATTTACCTCTGACATTGTATTTTTTTGTTTTGTTTTGGTTTTGTTTTTGGTATTTGAGACAGGGTTTCTCTGTAGCTTTGGAGCCTATCCAGGAACTAGCTTTTGTAGACCAGACTGGTCTCGAACTCACAAAGATCTGCCTGCCTCTGCCTCCCAAGTGTTGGGATTAAAGGTGTGTGCCACCATTGCCTGGCTATACTTTTAATTACTGTATATTACTGTATATTGATCATACCCATTCACAATTACTCCAACTGCCCCTAAAAACCCTCACAGCATCTTCCTCCTGACTTTTTCTGTTATTAATCCCCTGAGTTCAAGTAATGTTATTCATATAAGTTTTTGAAATTTAATGGAAGTGAATATGCCCTTCTGCCAAAAGGATTTATTTATCTATAGTAACCAGATAGAAGCGATAAGATAACTCACATAGTACTTCAAATCAGCAGTCTCAATAATTAAGAGTCTTATTTTGAAAGACTCTTTTTTTTTTTCAAATCAATAGAAAGAAGATGGCACAGTATCTACATGCAGGCAAAATAAGAAACTTCATGAAATTCAGCTCTGATGTTGCATTTCTGTAATCCTTAACACTCCAGATGCTAAAACAAGGTTTTTGGAAATTTAATGAGTCTCTGGATTACATATCTATGTCCAAGGTAGCCCAAACTACACATATTGATACCTTGTTTCAAGAAAAAGAACACAGACAACCTATTATGAGAGAGTTAGGAGCAATCTCTCATGCCTTAGGGAGTATTGTGAATTAAGACTGACAGCCCAAAACACACTGTGACTCCCCAAGCCCACACCCAGCATTTCTTAAAAAAAAAAAAAAAAAAAAAAAACAGGGTGACATAGGCCCTGCCCCTGCTGTGGTTTCAGAGAGTCCTATACAAGGCAATTCCTACAAGGCAATTCAGCCCACTTTTCTCTCTTTTCCCGGAATGAAGGCCTGAGTGGGAGGCTGGGGAACAGCAGTGAAGGGGAAAAGCTGTAGCTGGGTGAATATAGATACAGCTCATAAAAACTGGGGAGAATTCATGCCAAGTCTGCTCACAGGTTGTTGTGTCAGAATGTTTGAGGTGAAAGGGGATGCAGAGCAGACAACTATGTCCCTTTTATGAATTCTATGTGAGTCACAGTGGGTCTAAATGGCAAGTGATTCCCACATTTGTAGACAGGAGATATAGTGAGCCTTCATATAACATATCCAGTGCTTATCCTAAAGGAGATTCCTATAGGAAAGGACCAGAGGGAGCTTTCAAAGGTCATAGAATTCAAGCATATACTTCTGCTTCTTCTTTTGAAATAGGATGTTTGACCTTGGGAGTGGATGCCTTTAGGATACTTGGTCTAGGGTAGATTCACTGCCTAAAAAACAGAATGATTTTCTCAAGAATTAACAACTTGATATCTCAAGTATTGTGACAAATAACTGTTCTGGTTGTCCTTTGTATCATATTCAAGCAGTCTTTTGCCTTCTTCCCCATTTCGTATTGGGGCATAAAAGTGCATGGAAAAATAAACACAGGCAAACTCAGAAGTCAGAACTTGGTATACAGGAGGCACTTAGTTGCCCTCCCTATACTATGTCTCTGTGTTTCCTTATCTCTGTTCCTCCTACCTAACATTTCTAATCCTCATGCACCTACCCTGGAATGTATGATCCTGCATTGGCTAACATTGTGGCAAAAGTCACTCCAGAAAGGTGACCTGTGACATATGGCAAACCAACATGGCATAGCTTATAAGGAGACTATTAAAGAAAACCACAACCAATCCAAATATAGTTTTATGGAACCCGGTCCCAGTGGATACATCTAAAGTACAACTTCCACATCTAAGGATTGTGGATCATTATGGAAGAGAGGATAGAAAAAATGTAGAAGTCAGAGGAATATGGAGTTTTCTGTGAGACTGTGTCTCATAGTAATGTCTGAGGCTACACACATAATGTTATCAACATGACAGCCCAAGTGTGACCATAACAAGGACATCAACAATAGACATGCTAAGAACAGGGAAAAGTCCAGGAGGCCTCAGCCCTACAGAAAAAAACTTATAGGTAGCCAAGAAGTGCTCAGACTGGGAGACATAGTCTTCCTCAGAGAATAACACACCAATTTGTTATCCAACACCAAATGGTCATACCTGAAAATGTATATTCAAGTAGCATTGTATTGACTCAGCGGGATGTGATTATGATTATGTATTTAGAAATATGTGTGTGTGTGTGTGTGTGTGTGTGTGTGTGTGTGTGTGTTGAAACTGAAAGAGAACCAGGAGGGAGGACATGTGGGTGTTTGGAGGGAAGGGAAGGGAGTCATGATATAATTATAATTCTAGAAAATAAAATAATAATAATTATAACATTAATTTGTGTGTTTGCATGCTTATGAATGGATGTACACCCATGCATATAAACATATCACAGTGTATGTGTGAAGATCAGAGGGCTTTCATACTGGGTCCCATTTTGTTGGAGACCACTTGTTTGTTCGTGGACACCCAGACCCAAAATAATCACACAGAAACTAGATTAATTAAAACCTTGCTTGGTCTATTATCTTAGGATTCTTATTAACTCTTTTATCTTAAATTAACCTGTTTTTATTATTCTGTGTATCTCCACAAGGCTGTGCTAACCAGATAAAGTTCCAGGTGACTGTCTCCTTTGGCAGCTACATGACATCTCCCTGACTCTGTCTACTTTCTCTATCTCTGTTCACGTTTCCCACCTGGCTTTATTCTGCCCTGCCATAGACTCAAAGAAACTTGTATATTAACCAATGGTAATAAAATCATATTCACAGCATATAGAGGGGAATCCCACATCACCTAACCTTTCTGTCTAAATGAAAAGAAAGGTTTTTAACATAGTAAAATTACATATAACAAAACAGCAAGAATTATAGTTACCCATAGGCTTGCTGTAATTTGCCTTTATTATGTTTAGGAAAACTTTTATTGTGAAGGGCTATTAGATTTTGTCAGTCTTTTCCAGCATCTAATGAAATTATTATTTTCTTTTTTTTCTCTCGGTTTCTTTATATGGTAGTTTACAATGACAGATTTTCATATGTTGCACCATTCCTGAACGACTGGGAGGAAGCCTACTTGATTATGGTGGATGATCTTTTTGATATTGTTCTTGGATTTTTTTCTGCTAATATTTTTATTGAGTATTTTTGCATCAATGTTCATGAATGAAGTTGTTCTGTAATTCTCTTTCTTTATTGAATCTTTCGTGTTGTATGGGTACCAGGGTGACTGTGGCCTCACAAAAAGAATTTGGCAATGTTCCTTCTATTTCTGTTTTATAGAATAATTTGACGAGTCTTACAATTAGCTCTTCTTTAAAATCCTGGTAAAATTCTGTGCTGAAACCATCTGGTCCTAAGTTGGGTTTTTTTGTTGTTGTTGTTGGTTTTTTTTTTTTTGGTTATTTTTGTTGTTTGTTTGTTTGTTGCAAGTTTTAATGAATTCTAGTTCCTTAGTGATTATAAGTCTATTTTTATTTTTTATCTGGTCTGTATTTAATTTTGGTATGTGGAACCTATCCAGAAAATTTTCCATTTCTTTTAAATTTTCCAATATTGTGGGGTACAGATTTTTGAATTATGATCTGACAACTCTTTGTGTCTGTTGTTATATCCCCACTTTCCTTTCTGATGTTCTTGATTTGTATATTCTCTCTCTCTCTCTCTCTCTCTCTCTCTCTCTCTCTCTCTCTCTCTCTTTCTGCTTTTTAGTTAGCTTGGAAAAGGGTTTCCCTATCTTGTTGATTTTTTTCAAAGAACTAACTTTTTGGGTTGGAGTTTTCCTTCTAGTAACTTCTGTAGGGATGGATTTGTGGATATATATTGTTTAAATTTTACTTTGGCATGAAATACCTTGTTTTCTCCATCTTCAATGATTGAAATATTTTCTGGGTATAATAGTTTGGGCTGGCATCTGTGATCTCTATACATCTGTAAGATATCTGTCCAGGCCTGTCTAGCTTTTAGAGTCTCCATTGAGAAGTCAGGTGTAATTGCCTTTTATATGTCACTTGGCCTTTTTTTTAGCAACTTTTAATATTCTTTTTTAAATTTTATATGGCTTTGATTATTATGTGCCAAGGGGAGTTTTTTTCTGTTCCCATCTTTTTGGTGTTCTGTAAACTTCATGTAACTATGTAGGCATGTCCTTATTTAGGTTGAGAAAAAATATCTTCTATGATTTTGTTGAATATATTTTCTGGGCCTTTGAGCTGGCATTTTCTCTTCTATCCCTATTATTCTTAGGTTTGGTCTTTTCATAGTGTCACAGATTACCTGAATATTTTAGTTAGGAATTTTTTAGATTTAACATTTTCTTTGACTGATGAATCTAGTTCCCTTATTATATCTTCAATGCCCAAGATTCTGTCTTCCATATCTTATATTTGGTTGGTGGTGTTTGCATCTATAGCTCCTGTTCACTCACCCAGATATCATTTCACACAATTCCCTTGGCTTGTGTTTTCTTTATTGCTTCTATTTCATTTTCAAGTCTTGAATTATTTCCTTCACCTTTCTTTTTTCTTTAAAGGGATTTATTGGTTTCTTCCATTTTTGTTTGTCTTTTTCTCAATTTCTTTAATGGTCCCTCTTAAGGACCTCTATCATTTTCATAAGGCTTTTGTTGTTGTTGTTCATTTTTCTTATGCTTAAGATGTGTTAGAATGTTAAGGTTTTGTTGTAGAATCACTCACTGGCTTTTGGTGAGGCAATATTGCTCTTCTGTTATTGAACTTGCCTAAAACTGACACCATCCTTCAGGGTTCCTGCTTCATGAAAGAGTCTGCCAGACATTCTGCAGGACACAGAGAAGGCAACTGATGGACTTTGCCATTACAAGGCAGAACAAATCTTCAAATTTCCTGCTTCATGGAAAAGTCTGCCAGATACTATGGGCTAGTAGGCCTAAGATGAGTGTCTGCAATGTTACAGAAGAACTTTGGGTGACTGTCCAGGCAGTGAGATGTCTCTGTAAATTCTAGAGTTTTGGAAGTTGCTTATAATGCATTTCCTGTTTACTTCGGTAATATTAAAACTTGCTGAAGTCTTTGATGAAGTTGAAGAATAGATGGTTATAGTTTTTCTTAGTTATGATAAAAGATAACATAGATATAAATATTGTAACTGTAATTCTTTCTTGATACCTGTTTTAAAGTTAAAACCTTCCTTTTTATTTAAACAGTAAAAAGGAGGTGATGTGGGAAGTCCTTCTGTCTATGTGTTGTTTTTATTGGTTAATGAATAAATCTGTTTAGGCCAGTGGCATAGCAGAACAGAGCTAAATGGGAAAAACTAAACTGAATGCTGGGAGAAAGAAGGTGGAGTCAAGGAGTTGCCATGTAGCCACCCGAGGGGAAAGATGTGAGTTGTTGGCTGGAACCTTGCCAGTAGGCAATGACCCTCATAGTAAAATATAAAATAATAGAAATGGGTTAACCAAAGATATAAAATCTAGCTAGCAGTATACTTAAGTGATTGGCCAAGCAATGATTTAAATAATATGGTTTCTGTGTGATTATTTTGGGTTTAAACAGCTGGAGCAAACAAGTGGCCTCCTACAAAATTGTGTTTTTACATTGGGGTTTAGGCATCAAGATTTGGAATGATTATAGGTTTAGCTCTTGATTCCTGAATTTATCTTTGTTGGGTAGATTTTTTTTCCTTTGTTTTCTGTTTCCTCTCTGGTCTTCTGGTCAAGGATTCTGATGACTGGCAAGTCTTCAGGTCTAATAATTTGTCTTTGATGAGGGATTATCCTCTATATGATATGAATATGCTTTATTACCATTGGTTAATAAATAAGCACCTTTGGCCTATGCAGGGCAGAATAGAGTGAGGTGGAAAAAGTAAGCTGAATGCCAGGAGAAAGAAGGCAGAGTCAGGCAGATGTTATGTAGCTGCTGAAGGATAAAGAAGCTGGAACCTTACCAGTAGGTCAAAGGCTTGTGGAGATGCACAGATTAATAGAAATGTTTAATATAAGATGCAAGAGCTATCTAGTAATACACCTAAGTTATTGGCCAAACAGTATTGTAATTAATAGAATTTCTGTGTGATTATTAAAGTTTGGGTGTACAGGAAACAAACAAACAGCCTCCTTCTACATGTTTTGGCTTGTCTTTTGGGGTCCTTGGACTCATAGATCCAGTTTTTCTTCTGGTAAATTTCTGAGGCTATGGGCAATTGGATGGGGGAATGGTATGTGCCCTGGGTATCAGGGTCTGAGAATTGGGGCAGCTCAGCTGGGATGCAGGTCTCTTACCTGTTCATGAGATTGGTGTGAACTGTGTCTGGGCCTCTGGAGTCTACTGGAGTTGTGGGGAGTGCCTTGCTTTAGGAAGGATGATGAGATTGGAGGGGGTGGGCAGAAGGGTGGGTCTTGGAGGAACATAATCCATAGAATGGCAGTTCAGGTGGCAGGTGGGTCACTTATCCACTCGTTGACTGGTGATCTACTATTCTATTTTCAATCTGTTCTTTATTGAATAATATTAAAATTTCTAGCACTCACCTCTAAAGTACTTCTAAGTGTTAATTCATGTATTCTCCAGTTTTAAGCACCCCGCCTATTAAGAATTGTGCTCCATTATATGTCTTCATGGTTCTTGAAACTATGACCTTATGTGCTTTCTCAGAATCCTGAAGTGAAATATTAGAAATTCAGTATTCTAATGCATGTTGGAAGAAAACAAGGTCAGAACTGTAAGATTTTGTTCATGTAATTTTGTCATATTACAGAATACAGAATAACCCTAATTTGAGGACTTCCCTTTCTCTTTATCTACCACTTGTCTGTTTTGGTAAAAAAAATAATTAAATTATATATTATATATGTATGCTGTACAACATGTTGTTTAAAATCATATATATATAGTAAAATGTTACAATATTGAAGCAAATTGAAATAGTTTTGTCATGATTTATAGATATGACAAAAGTGTAACTATGTCATGCTTCACTGAGATTAAAACTTTTATTTACAAGACATATTGGGAAAAATGAAAAATAAAATAACAGAAATATGAAGAACACAGAAAACAAAAGGAGCATCTGTAAATAAAAATAAAACTCTCTTAAGACAGGGTTTCTCTGTGTAACACTCATGGTTGTCCTGGAACTAGCTCTTATAGATTAGGCTCAAACTCACAGAGATCTGCCTGCCTCTGTCTCCTGAGTGCTGGGATTAAAAGTGTGTCACCACTGTGCAGCAAAAATAAAAACACTCTTAACATGACAATAAGAAATAATAAGTCTAACTTAAAAATACATATGCTACTTGAACATATATTTTATGAAGTATTTTATTGCAGCTGGGAGTAGATATTTTCAATATAATTATCTGCTAATGAAATGCAAATGTGATACAAAGTGGTATTCTGCATATATTACAATGGCTCAGAAGATAATTGTTAAAGTATCAAATGCTGATGTGGATTTGAAGCTCATGGTTCAGTCATAAATTGAAAGTTGTAAGCAAAATGGTCTGAGATGTCTGCAAACCAACTTGCCAGTTTATATCAAACAAAACACATTTTCCACATAATCAAACAGTTGTGCCCTCAGGGTTTCTTATAAAGAGAAAACAACTGTTTCATAAAAATGTGCATAGTAACTTAATTTTCAGTAGCCCAGCAAAACAGATGCTCCAATAATCCTTCAATAAGTAGACAAATTAAAATATCTCAGATACCTTGATGAAATAGAATTAAAAATAAATTATGTTCCATAAAACCACCTGAATAGATCTCAGCATCATTATGCTGCGTGAAAAAGTCAAGCTAAAAGTCAAATTTTATAATGCTCCAAAATTCTGTTGTTGTGGGCTGTTTATTGCTCTTTAGGCTTTTTAGGGGGAGAGTACCACCCAAGTCCCCCAAAAAATCACCTCCTAGTTATGAATGCTTGTCCTTAACTTGGATTGTTTCTTGCTTGCTTTTCTTAAATTATCCTGACTACCTTTCACCCCTGGACTTTTGTCTTTCTCTTACTTCTGTATACCTTACTTTCACTCTTGCTCTGTGACTGGCTGGGTGACTGGCCCCTAGCATCCTCCTCTCCTTGTTCTCTCGTTGTTCCTCCCCTTCCTCAGGTCTCCTTCTATCAATACCTCTGTCTGCCAGCCCCACCTATCTTTACTCCTACCTCACTATTGGCTCATGCATCTTTTTATTAGGACCATCAGGTGTTTTAGACAGGGAAAGAATCACAGCTTCACAGAGTTAAATGCAGTATAAACAAAAGTAACATACCTTAAAATAATATTCCCGGCGGTGGTGGCGCACGCCTTTAATCCCAGCACTTGGGAGGCAGAGGCAGGCGGATCTCTGTGAGTTCGAGACCAGCCTGGTCTACAAGAGCTAGTTCCAGGACAGGCTCCAAAGCCACAGAGAAACCCTGTCTCGAAAAACCAAAAAAAAAAAAAATAATAATAATATTCCCCAACATTTTGTATACATAAAATTTGTATCATGACAGAATTTTAGTAATGGAGAGTTTAAGGGAGAAATGTACAATTTAAGTAGGTAGAATGAGGTCCTTTTTCTATGGAAATACTTTATTATTTTGATTGTAGTAATGCTTACATGAATGTAGTAGTGGGAGCCTATTTAAGGGAGACGTCCCCAGTTAGTTCCTTGGGCAGCTGAGGAGAGGGAGCCTGAAAAGGCCAGTTCCTATAGCCATACTGATGAATTTCTTGCATATCACCATAGAACCTCCACCTGACGATAGATGAAGAAAATGACAGAGCCCCACATTGGAGCACTGGACTGAGCACCCAATATCCTGATGAGGAGCAGAAGGAGGGAGAACATGAGAAAGTCAGGACAGAGAGGGGTGCGTTCACCCATGAAGACGGTGGGACAGAACTAAAGGGAGATCACCAACTCCAGTTGGAATGGGACTGATGGATCCTGCGACCAAACCCGTCTCTCTGAATGTAGCCAACAGCGGGGGCTGACTGAGAAGCAAAGGACAATGGTGCTGGGCTCTGATTCTTCTGCATGGACGGGCTCTGTGGGAGCCTTCTCAGCTTGGTCGATCACCTTCCTGGACCTGGGGGGAGTTGGGAGGACCTTGGTCTTAGCTTAGAGTGGGGAACCCTGATGGCTCCTCGGCCTTGAGAGGGAGGGAGAGGAGGTATGGGTGGAGGGGAGGGGAGGGAAGGGGGAGAAGGAGAGGAGGAAAGGGGGTGGAGGAGGGGAGGGAGGGGGAAGGAGGAGGGGAGGAGATGGAAATTTTTAAATATAAAAAAATAAACCATGAGGAAAAAAAAATAAATAAAACATTTGTATCTCAACCTTTAAAATTTAAAAAAAAAAAACATCTCCTAGGATAGTTACCACTTATATTAGTCATTGTTTGTCACTGTGACAAAATATCTTTAAAATATTTAAAATAATTCTGTTAAGCTCATTGTTTCTAATGATAGTTGTCATAATTTCCATGGACCTCTAGTAAGGCAGAATGTCACAGAGGAGTAGACAGGGTGCATTATAGAGAACGGCACAGTTGCTCAATTTCAGGTGACTGAAAAGGAGAGATATTGAAGGAAATGGACAGAATATTCCCTTAAATAGTGAAAAGGCCACAGGGAAACAATTCCTACTACTAGGCCCCACCTTTTTCCCTCATGAGTTATTGGTACATGATATGAAATCATTAATCTATTGTGAGTTAACCCACTAATCATGTCAAAAACATCTTGATTCAATCACATCTTTTATAATATTTCAAGTTTATAGGGTTATTGCTGAAAAAAAATTGCTTTCATGGTCCTTTGTGTAATTATGGAATTCCACCATGTCAGGGAAACAAGCTTTATCTATGAAAGTATTATATACTTTTAAATATATCATTTGAAAACTTTTCTTGGGGGTGGTCTTTATCTAAATAAGTATATAGCCTAATACTTGTATTTTAATTTTCCCATATTTCCTATAGAAGGAATGAAGTTTTTAGATTTATTTATTTACTTATTTAGACAAAGACTTTAAAAAATTTCTAGATTAAAATTATATCATTTCCCCCTTCCCTTTCCTTCCTCCCAGGCCGCCATAATACATCTTATGATTTGTTTCAAATTTATTGTCTCTCTGGGCAGTGGTAGTACATGCCTTTAATCCCAGCAGTAAGGAGGCAGAGGTAGGCAGATCTCTGTGAGTTCGAGGCCAGCCTGGTCTATAAAAGCTAGTTCTAGGACAGCTAGGCCTGCTACACAGAGAAACCCTGTTTTAAAAGACCCTCCCCCCCAAAATTGCATCTTTTTCCATTAATTGGTGTGGTGTGGTATGGTGTGTGTGTGTGTGTCTGTCTGTCTGTCTGTCTGTGTGTATGTATATTTCAAAATACAAAAGTACAACCTGCTCAGTCTATATAAAGTTACCAATTGTGAAAGTTTTCTATAGCATGTAAATTTTTAAGGACTTTATTTTCTTCCATTTTGAAACTTCTGTGGAGAAAAACACATATAATGCTGAAATGTTGTGCATACCTGTAGACAATACTAGTGCCAACTTGAAGGTAAATTTCATTACCTTAAAAAGAAATTAAAATGGGCACTTCTAAATCACAACATACCCAGTGACTAATGAGGGTGTTCTGTGTATTGTGAAGGTAAGTGAATAACAAATAGCTTTATGTCAGTCAGAGGTTTCATCAGCTAGACAGTTTCCAATCCTATATGAACTAAGTTGAAAGAGAACTGTTTAGTCTGACTGTTCTTATGTGACTCCTCTATTACTTGTATCCTAGTGTATGTAAGAATACTGTTAATTATAAAGATCTCTGTATCTCCAGCATAATTCCAAGCCTTGATATACACTTGCTTATATCTATCACATAGGAAAACAACTAAAACCAGCAAGGTTGCCACTATATTCTTGTCAGTACTTAAATGGCCCTTACTCAGTGAATAGACATAATACCTGGCCACAATAGGCTAGGAATATAAAAGCAAATGGTCATGTCAAATAAAGCCCTTCCCGCCCTTATATCTTCAGATCAGTAATATAGCATGCAATCAAATAACAATATATACAATAAAATAGGCTCTTTAGTACTGTCTTGTGTAATACTATATTCACCCGGGGTATTGCCTATTAGTCAAAACACATCAAGGCATGTATTTTAGAAAGAATGAGAAGAATATGGAGATTCTAAGTTGTGTTGGGAATACCCCTCTAGATTACCAATAAGTCTCAAAAGGACACAGAATCATTTCCCAAAAGCATGTATCTTTTATAGACATAGACCCAGGTGTAAGGATGTGAGTTGTAAAGAGAATGACTTGTGCAGAATCAAACTGAGAGCTTAAGAAAAAGATGTGTGGTTTTTATGGACAACAGACAGATGAATTTTTTTTCGTACTCATTTCTCTTTTCAGCCTGAAATACTGTTTCGTATATTTTCTTTAGGCTTTGTTTCTTGGATATAATTTTTTGGGCTATTCATATAATGAAAAGTTTTTATTTCTCTTTAAAATATGACAGAAGTCAGGCAGTGTTGGCACATGCTTTTAATCCCAGCACTCTGGGGACAAGTCAGGTGGATTCTGTGAGTTTGAGGCCAACCTGGTCTACATAGCACATTCCAGGGCAAGTTCCAAAGTTATAGAGAACCCCTGTCTCAACCCCCCAACACACACACACAAATAAAATAAAATACGACAAATAGTTTTGGTGAATTTATTAGTCTGGCTTGACACTCATGGTCTCTTAAGATTTAGAACATGTTGCACCAGGCTCTTATAACTTTCAAACTCTCCTATGAGAAAAGCTCTTATTCTGATGGATTTCCCTGTGTATGTGATAATTTTTTCATTTCTTAGTTTTTAATACACTTTCTTAACCCTTGTCTGTACATATAATTTACCAATTTCACATAATTTGTTCCTTTCATGGTGTCAACATTTCCTGTATGTTTCTTTCCTGTACTTTAAACATTTTTTTCGTATTCCTTCTTTATTGGTTCTAAATCTTCAACTTTATCTTTGAGTTATGGATTTCATTTTTTTTTTTTGCTTGATCCAGTCCACTTGTAAGGCTTTTCTTTGAGTTTTATAGCTGAGGCATTGTGGTTTTCAATTCTGTATTTATCTCAGCTTTAATCCTTTTCAATATTTCTATCTCTTAAATGAATTACATTTTTATATCCTGGATTGCCTTCATTATTTCCATCAGTCTTATAATTGTGTTTTCTTGGGCATCGCTCTGGCATTTATTCTCTTTAAGATCTTTCCTAAATTCCACTGAGCTGTTTCTTTCTATCTTCTGTAAACACCTTTAATTCACTGGTGAAGCTTATGATTATTCTTTTACATTATGTGTCCTGGGATTCATCTAGATGACTCTCATTGGCAAATATTTTTTTTACAACTTTTAGGTTTTAGAAGAGAGATACTGGCTTGTTCTTTAATGTTGTTTGCCTTTTGGTGAAGAAATCTCTCATGTAGGCTTCTTTTTGCTGGTTTTTCATCTTAGTTGGACAGGACAGGTTGAGTTCAAAGAGGATTTGTGGACAAGTTTGGCCTAAAGGCTAGAAATGTCTTAGGTGTAATGAAGTTATAGGGATAGAGAGGACTGAGCCTTTGTACAGTGTTTGTCCTGGTCCAAGCCTGAGATGTGAGGATAGATCTGCTCTGATAGATAGATAGGTTGGATGTGGTGGTGGAAGTGCTGTGGGTTGGGGGCATTCAAGTGATGGACTACTTAGGAGTGATTAGATAAAGCTCGGATAATAGGTGAGGTGTGGTTAGTGAGACAGATCTGGCAGGTTGGGAGGGTCGATGGAGGGGAGGATCAAACACTCATTAGGCTACACTCTAGAAGATGTCCAGAGTGGGGGTGGGTAGAAAGGTTGGATGAAGTATGTCTAAAAGGGATTTAAAACTTCCTTTAAAACCACAACCATAGAACTCAGAAAAATTTTGTTAGTAACTATGAAAAAAGAAGAGAGAAACAACCTAATCATAGACTATGTGCCTATTTTGTATAATTTGATGGTGATATTTTTTATATGTCAGCTTGATTGGAACATAAGATGACAAATACATAATGAAATGTTACTATAGGTGTTTCTGTGAGGTGTCATTTTATCATTGGAATCAGTAGACTAAGTAAAGCTAATCAGGAGAAAACTTCATCTTCATGACTCTGCCTGAAGGGGAAAATCAAGGGGTAATTTTCCTGCTTTCAAATATGCACTAATACATCAGGTGGCCTTGAATCCTAGTAATTACAGCTTCTGAGTCTCAAGTTTAATGGTACTTCCTTAACTATCGAGTTTGGAAGTTATATTGAGTGAGGAAGATCTTTATTCATATAATTCATATGTTGTCATTTGCATGTTTATAATGTATATGTGGTAATACATTTTCATGTATATGTGAAAACCTTAGTTCTTTCACTTTCTTTTTAATTGTGTATGTGTGTTTGTGTGTGTGTGTGTGTGTGTGTGTGTGTAAAGGGCATAAGACAATCTGAGTGAGCAGTCCTTTTTTTCCACCATGTGAATCCCAGATATCAAACTCACGTTACCAGGCTTACCCATTAAGCCATCTTGCCATCTTGCTGGCCCCCACCTCAGATTTTAAACAACAAAAATTTATTTTTTACAGTTCAGGAGAGTGGTAAGTACAAACTTCAGTCATTGGTAGATTTGGTGTATGGTAATATCTCATTCCTGACTCATAGTTAACCATCATTCATAGTGTCCTAACTGTGATGGAGTCCTTGTGATAAAGGTTCTAATCTTATTCCATAGAGTTCTGCCTTTTTGAGCTAATTGACATCTTGACATCTGTAGGCTCCACCTCCTAACCAAGGGTACAGTTCTGTCCTAATTTGAAGATTTTCATGATTTCTACTCATATAATTGGTACATATATGCTTCATCAATGTTGGAAAATGCTAAAAGCATAAAAACTAAAAAATTAATAATCATATAATCACATACAGAACAGGAAGAAAATTAGTACATTTTGTTGTTTTATTTTTAATCTATGTGTTAATGTGTATATGAGAATGTTTACATATGCATATATATGGATAAATACACAGAAAACCACATACTTTTGTATGTATGCGTCTCACTGATTTTCCCTTGAGGTTTAAAGTCCAATTTGTTCCAAATATTGGTTAGTTACACTTTGCAAACATTTACATTGTAATAACATCATTTTTAAACTACATGACTGTGTGTCTTTAAAAATATTAGTATAGTAAACATTAAACAATGAAAGAAAATGATTCCTGGGAGAAACAAAGCAAAAGTGAGTGTGTCATGGTACCAATTTGCTGCCTTGATCAATATTCATACATTATATGTTACATATATGAACAAGACCTCGTTTATGGTATTTGCCATCCATTCAAATTGTCATACATTTAAGCAAACAGGAGAATATATTCAAGACTTAGAACAATAATATAATATTCACAAAACACTATACTATAACATTTAATTATATATATTAAATATCTGTAAGTGAAAATAAATATTTACTTTTTAAATAAGATGAACAGCTATACTGCTGGTGCAGGGATATAATTTCACCTACTTTAGAAAGAAATTTTCCAAGTTCAAGGCTTGTAAATTCAAGCAGTCTCAAATAAAAAGAGCCTCAAATTACAGCACATTGCTCACAAAACTTGTGAGGAAAATGGAATTTATCAAAAGAATAATGATGAGAATTTATTAGGGAACCAAGCCTCTCCATATCTGGTAAAGTTTCCAATAGATTACTTTTGAAATTCTTCAGTGTTTCTGAGAGATTCCTCACGTGTGACAGATATTTCCTAATTTACTTTATAAATTTGTATATCAAATTTATCAAAGGTGTCTATAAAATCTCAACAGAGAAAGACTGTTGTACAACTAAGTAGTACCTGTCTACAGTGACTTTGAAATTAAATTCCAGTGCCAGTAGAATAGAAAATATTCTTGTGTTTGTGCTTGGAGAACATTTTTGACATATGAACCTCAAACAAACTGAAATACAGCTGAATTTATAGGATTTATCCATTTGTGCTATTAGAAACAAGTAAAACCTAGAAATTTCCTCTGGAGTAAATTCTGAGAGAAGAAATAATTGTATGATTGTAGATTATATTTTCAACTCAAACAAAACATGTCAGCTGCATTAATCTATTTTCTGTTACTATAGAAATATCTAATGCTAAATTCTAGGAAAAGTTTATTTGCCTTTTATTTCTTGGAGTTCAATGACATGGTACCATAATAGTCTTGACTCTAGTAAGGCCAATTGAGTATGTTACATCATTGTAGATAGCATAACAATGGAAGCACAATGTTAGAGGCCTACAGTATGCTCCTGTATGTTACATATTATCATGTAAAGAATCTTTACATTTGATTGCTTGCAGCAATGCTCAGAATTGTTATGGTTTATATATGACTGCCCACCAAAGTCTTATACACTGAGTTCAGTTCATATTTGTGGTTGTGTTAAAGGAGTAGAAACTAAATATAGAAAGGGGTCTGTGATAGATTATCAGGTTATGTGTCTTCCTCCTTCATAATACTGTCATCAGAATAGATCAAGTCTCCTGTGACTGAATTGATTCTTATGGAACTGGGTAGTTATTAAGTCATACTATGACTGGGCTCAATTTTCATGCTCTTATTTTTCTGTTTTCTGCCATGTTGAGACCCAGCAAGAGAGGGGGTATGCTATTACTAGCAACAGGTTATTAGATGTTCTAAACATAAGAATTGAGTCAAAAATTTAATTTACAAATTCTCCAGAATTGGTTATTACATTATAACATCTCAAAAGAGACTAAGCATTCCTTATTTTTTATAACCTATGGCACTGCCTTGTTCTTTTTTTCCCCCTTATTACCTTTCCACAGCAGTTGTTAAATTAATGTCTGAGCCTTAATAAGTGAGACAGGGGACAATTCATTAATTTATTATGGTTAAATTTGTCTCATATTTTTAATAAGCTAAAATATGTTCAGATAGGTCACTTGATTGTAGCTAAAGAAACAAAGCTAATAAAACAACAAGGTTTAATCACATTTTTTTGTTTTCTTTTTCATATTTATTTTGCTGAAGAATATTTTCAAATCTCAAC
Organism: Arvicola amphibius; assembly: GCF_903992535.2. NCBI lineage: Eukaryota > Metazoa > Chordata > Mammalia > Rodentia > Cricetidae > Arvicola > Arvicola amphibius. The sequence goes on from NC_052065.1 coordinate 49,621,329, forward strand.
AAAATTTTTGCTTCTTGTCATTGATTCTAAATCACCACAAGCAATCACTTATTATGTTTGTCTTGTGAAACATAAAATCTTAACAAAAATTTTAATTAACAGCAATAACTATGTAATGTAAGTCATTTATACACCAAATTCTGAATTCCATTCAATGTTTAAGGTATCCATAGGAAAAAAATAAAGCACCAATATGCCTATCAAATCATCTAAGATCCCCCCAAAAATGCCTCTAAAATAAAAAACAAAACAAAAGCAACTAATAAACAGAGTAAAATAAAACAAAAAAGATAAAAGGAACATCCAATCCAGAAAAAAGTAGAGATAATTGTAAAAGGGACAAAGCAGAGTCAGAACACTACTGGTTAACAGATAGTGTCTAAATTTTTGAGTTAGCACTGGATATCACTGAAATATCAGACAATTCACAACTCCCTCTTTAGGAAACTCAAACAATATGACATTTTATCATGCCACTTGATAGATCATTGTATAATTTATTTGGCGGTATAAATTGGCACACTTCTATTCATCCTAACCTAGATTTGACCCTGACACTCCCTCTCTAATTGTGGTTTTCCTCTTCTTGGTCATTGCCTAGATTTTTTTCCTTTGTAGCTATACTCACTTACCAGATGAAATTTATCTATTAACTGTTATAGAATGTGAATTTCCTGTTCTTTTTCTCAAGGTTCTTCTTAATTTGAAGGGTATAACCTGGAAAATTTATTCAGTTCTGATATTCTTCTGTTACTTTTAAAGCTACTTCATGTCACTTTTACAAGCAAAAATTGTTCGTATTAACCTTGTAAAAGCATTTTGGGGTATGAAGAATTACCTCAAGTAGGTTTACAGCATAGAGAGTTGTTCAGGGCAGATATCTATTCAGGAAAGAGCTGCTAAATGTTCAGTAAGCAATCCAGGTATGGGGAACATTTAAGATCATGGACTAGTTTTAACTTCCTGTGATAGGTGAGGTTTGAGAAGTGACCTTATGATGAAACTCTAGCTGGCCCTCTTTTAGATACAAAGTGTCAGATGGACGAATACATTGAGCAATGGCTCATTTGATGGCATAGACTTTTCTTCAAAGTCTGTGGTATAAAAGATAATGCACTCTAATGGAAAGTGTTAAAAATATTTTTAAATGCTATTTATTTCCTGTTTGTGCAGAATGATGTCACCCAATATTTGCGACCCCCTTTGTCCATCTCTAAGATGAGCTATTGACCTAAAGATTGAACCATTTAAAATCGTGAGCAGGTTGTATTTATGTATTTAAAAAATATACACAACAACAATAACAAAGAAAAAGAGGCCATAAATTTGAGTTAGAGCAAGAGAGGTATATGGGATAGGTTGAATGAAGAAAAGGGAAAGGGGAAATGATGTGTATATATTATAATCTTTTAAAAATATGTTAATATAGAGCCTTATTGCATCATTTACTTCCTTCTGTAATAGTTGATTTCTATCACTTATTTGATTATATTTCCTTCTTAGTAAGCATTTAAAATATTTGGATTTGTGTTTTGGTTTGGCTTCTGTGATATTTTTGACAATAATGATTACATTCTCCATACTATCCAACATGATTTCCACTAGACACACATAGTTACTGAGCCTTGGTGATGTGGGAGTCCCCTCTGTGTGCTCTCATTGCCATTAATGAATAAGAACCTGCCTTGCAATGTTGATAGGGCAGAACTTAGGTAGGCAGGGAAGACAGAACTGAATGCTGGAAGGAAGAAGGGCGAAGTCAGAGCAAGACGTCATGGACCAGCAGCTGGAGATAGATGTGCTGAGACTTTGCTGGTAGGCCACCAACTCATGGTGATATACAGATTAATAGAAATTGGTTAAACTAATATGTAAGAGTTAGCCAATTAGAAGTTAGAGCTAATGGGCCAAGCAGTGATTTAACTAATACAGTTTCTGTGTGATTATTTCAGATGTAAGCTAGCTGGGCAGCTGGGACAAACAAGTGGCTCAGTCCCCTTTCTCATACACCTTGGGATGAATTTTTGTATAATTGCAATAAAAACACTATGAAGGATATATGGACTTTGCTCTTCTTAGAGGAACTCTACCTCTTTTAGGAATTTTACAAAATGTCCTATGAAAAAATGTTTCTATAACCAAGACCTCAAAACACCAGTTCCCTTCACTTGACTTCTGTGTAAATCAAGAAAATACAGGCAAAAGCACTACCTGCCAGCTATCCTTCCTCCTATTAATGATGTGTCCTAGAAAACTCTTTGGGACCAGAGTCTTTATTATAAATTGAGTATGTATGGCAAGAAAATCAAGATTGATTTGAGACTCCAGATATATTCATAATCTAAACAAAAATGTCATGTTTATAATACATCACTTGAGGTGATGAAACCCAGACTTGCCATCAACCAGAGTGAAGCTGGTTCCCACAAAAATCAAGATAGTCACCAAAAGACAAGACCAAAGCATCAAGAAAATTGTGAAAGTGAGAAGAGACTGGTGAAAGGTCTGAACTTTCCCCATGTTACAACTGGGCCTGAGTTTCAGTTTCCTAAAAGGACAATGAAAGAGATAGCATGTACACAGAGACAAGGGAGATAACATGTACCAGGCCTGAGCCAGTCCACATAGTACCTCAAGACAATGACCAAATAGGGACAGGTCCTGGGACTTGTCCTAACATGTCCAAAGATGGAAGAATTGAAGTCCTTGTCAGTCAGTCCCTGCTAGCCCTACCCAATCAGAGATGTACTAATGTAACTCCTGCTTACTTAGCTAATAATAGATAGTATGAACTTACTGTTCCTGAAACTCCCCCTTGCTGTGCTTTGAAGGAGTACACCTGCCCTTCTGGGGGACACCACTTTGTGGTGTGGGAGCTTCTTCTCTATATGTGTTGCTTTTATTGGTTAATGAATAAAGAAGCTGCTTTCGGCCAATGGCTTAACAGAATATAGCCAGGCTTAAAAGATATATACAGAGAGTAGGCTGAGTCAGGAAGATGCCACAGAGCCACCAGAGAAAAAAGACATGAGCCACCAGCCAGAAACTTGCCAGTAGGCCAGGAACCTCGTGGTGAAATATAAAATAATAGAAATGGATTAACCAAAGGTATAAGAGCTAGTTAGCAATACACTTAAGTGATTGGCCAGGCAGTGATTTAAATAATATAGTTTCTGAGTGGATATTTTGTGGTCTGGGCAACTGGGAACCAACAAGCAACCTCCAACTACAATTTTGCCTTTGTGTTAGATGTGCAGCCCCAGAATGCTGGAATCTTTACTCTCAAGATAATAAACACTCTTGCTGATTGCATACGTGAATGGTGGTGTTTTGTGGGACAACAATAGGACCCTAATAAGGAGACAGTGGTATAGTTGAAGTTGTATTACTCAGTTCAGGAGTTCTACTTCTCAGCTCAGGAGTCAGTCCATGTTTGCAGCCTGGAAAAGAATTGCTATGAGAGCTGTTTAGCCTGAGGCTATGAATCATCCTCTTCTTCGTGCTTTCATGGAGGCCTGCCTGCTATAAGCCTCCAGATCCAGGTAATGTATAGTCCACTTCAGATTTCTCCCTATGGAAAGGACAGGATGGTTTTACTTGAAATTTCACACTAATCAGCCCTGAGTTCCCAAAGGATGATTTATTTCTTCCAGTTACCAGCCTGTGTTTTTCATCCCCAGGAATGGAAGATAATATGCTACAACCTGAATTGTCACAAGTCACACATTGAAGTAACTTCTGTCGCAGTTCAGCTTCAAAGAAATTCACATTTTCCAGGTTAGGAGCATGAGGATTAGAATTATTATGCAAAAGTAACAGAGATATAAGAGACAAAATAGAAACACAGAATATTACAGTGATGGAAATTCAGTAAATAGTGAACCACCTGCATTTATTTTCTGAAAGCTTATATACTTCACTTCAAAAGGGGGGAAGGCAACAGACTTCATTAATATTATATAAGGAATAAACTTGAATTCTCTGACCTTTGGTCCAGGTGAAGTAGATCCACAGCTGTATTCAAAATACTAATTAACCACACCCTAGGTTAGGATCTCTTGTTTGTATCCACACCTGTTGTCAACAACTTGGACAGAGCAAAAATAAACTGAAACTCTCTGGAACAGGCTCACATCTGTGTGCCTTCCACACCGAATGTGTTCAAAGCAGTAAGAAGATTGCGAGAAATTTTACAAGAGAGAGAAACTGTATAAGGGACTACAATATGCTACCCCTAACTATGTCATTTTTAGACAATGTCAAGTTTGTGTTCTGATCTGATGGGAATGGAGGAAACAAAAAAAACCCTTTCTGTGTTGCCTATAATGGCTGAAAAAACAGGACATTAATCTGCAGAAGTCCTTCCTCCTGACAAGACAAATAATTCAGATTCTACAGACAAATCAGCATCCATCATGTGGTAATTCCCCTGTAGTATTTACAGCAGGCAGGGGGAAAATGATCCATGAAGAGACAAGAATGAAACTCAGCTTAGGCCAATTAAATTGTAACTGGGGCAGGACCAGGACTTCTAGAGTCTGGCCCAGATAATTTTACTTTAGCCATATTATTCTGGAAAAAAATATTCAGATAACAATTAACTGAGTCCCAAGTACACAACAATTTAAGATATTATTACATTAAGGTTCCTTACAAAGTACATCTGGCTTCTTTCACAAGAATGGGTACTATTTACTCAGAGATAGTGCCCAAGATTTAGAGTCTAGGGAGTTGACTGGGGTAAACATAATGCCTGTGGGTGTCAGAATTGACCTGGACCTAAGGTAACATAGAAGTCACTTAGGCTCTTTGAAAGCATAAGTGACATCACTCATAAAATGGGCTTTATGGTCTAAAAACAAAGCTCATGACTTAGGGAAAAGAGTCTTGGATAAGTAAAAACATAAATTCTGGGAGATATGGACAAAGCCTGTCTCATCAGACAACAAAGGATCACCAGGTTGTAAAACTGCCTCATACCTAGCATTTGAGGAAGAGCAGCTATGCACCTCATTCCTTTGAAGAGGTAAGCTATTTGTTTATCTTTTCTGACTTCTCTGTTGTAAGAGGCCACTAGTTACTTCCAGGCTGCTCAGCCCCAAAATAACCACACAGAAATCATATTATTTGCAATACTGTTTAGCCATTAAATTAAGTATATTTCTGGCTAACTCTTATGTCCTAAACTAGCTCATCTCCATTTATCTGTGTGGCTGTGGCTTACCTGGTCATATTCTGTCCTGAGTGTCTGTCTCTGGTGGGGCTACATGGCTTCTTTCTGACTCCGTGTTCTTTCTCCCGCCATTCAGCTTAGTTTTCCCCACCTACTTCTGTTCTGCCCTATTATAGGTTCAAAGCAGTTTCTTTATTCATTAATATTAATTACAGCATACAGGGTGGAATCCCATATCACTTTTCCAGTGTTTAAATGTACACACAAGGACTTTTTTCCCTCTACACCATATACTGAATAACACCATGCTGAATCTTAATGGCTTTGACATCTCCCAATGACCTTGCTTTGATGTATCAAATGCTTTGCTATCTAGAAAAAATGGTTTAACAGATTTGTTTTGCTGTACTTTTTTCATAGATGAATAAACCAGGAAGTACCATGTTCTGCCTTAAGTTTCTTCAACTAAAATCATATCATGATGTTTTTTTTTTTCTTGTCGAAGCAGGATCTTGTTTTATTGTATCAGGCAGAAACTTATATAGGTTGTGATAGGGGGATGGGAGTCTTGGGATGGGGTGAGGCCGAGTGGGGAATAAGGGCCAATAATATTTTACCATGTTAGCAGTGGCTGGGCAGAGGCCGGCTTAGGTCGGGCTGTGCTGAATCACTCATATGCGAAAGTTATGGCCAAACTTGAGTTAGGCTCAGGAAGTTACACAGGGCCTAATGCCTGGGCTTTATGAGACCCAACAGATTGAATTTGGGTCTCCAGACCTTTGTAGTAAATGCCTTTATCCACTGAGCATCTCACAATCCCTAAATAATTCAATCACATTTTCCTACACATTTTCATCTTCTGTGATAGCAGGAGTGTTTATGGTGCAGTATTTTGAAAGTGTGTTTTACAGCACTCTGCTATACAATTAGCAGGGCCTTGGGCAAATCAATGTTAGAGGATTCAGTGACAGTCTTCCTCCAGAAACACATGCATGGTCCATCAGCTTAGCCCTTTGAATCTGAAATCATCTGTCCTAAGGATTCAGACTTTCTCTGCTTTAGTTTAACTGCTTGGAAAGTCAGAGGCAATCATGTCATATTTCATAGATATCTTTGTAACAAACTTAAGACCTCCTCCATCTGTTTGTAGCTATGTATGCCCTGTGGGAAGTCCAAGGTCCTCCACCTCCATCCAGGTCCAGGAAGGTGTACATATAAATAGACTAGGCTCCCACAAAGCCAGTACATGCAGTAGGATCCAAACCCAGTGCCATTGTCCTTGGCTTCTCAGTCAGCCCTCCTCGTCAGCCACGTTCAGAGAGTCCGGTTTGATCACATGCTATATCAGTCCCAGTCCAGTTGGCCTTTTTGTTTTTAAATTGGTAAGTCTTTTCTTTTTTAGTAAGATTTTATCATGTAGTAACTCTAGCTTGCCTGGAATTTGCTGGGCAGACTAGGCTAGCAGTAACTTGTAGTGATCCTACTGAGTTTCAGGACTACCTACCTGCATCATTGTCCAGCTACAACTGATATATTATTGACTATAGTACAGAGTTAATTGCTTGTGCTAGATATTTTATGGGTCTCGACAAGTGTCTAGAATTCTATACAACTGAAATTATATAATATGTGAAAATATTTTTTTTTACTTTTCAGATTGGCTTTTATCTAGAAATATGTGTACAAAAAATTAAAAAAAGAAATTCTGCCCCACAAGTCTCTGTTACAGTATGTCAGTGTGAAAAAGAAAACATTGCTAACAGTTGCCAGTGTCACTGTGCAATTTTTGTTTTAGGAGTTTCTACATTTTTAGTAAAAACTTGCTCAAAATAATTCATTCTCTCAGGATCAACAATAGCATGGTTTTGTTAGTTTATTTTGGCTTGTTTCTTTCTTTTATTTTTTTTATTCATATAGTATGTTAAAAAATAATGTTTAAAACTTTTAATGTTTTTGGAAAGTGATTTGATTTCAATACATTAAGCTTTTATTTTGTAGCAAAGGAAAAGAGACAAAATCTAATAATTTTGATGACGTGGGAGTTCCCTCTGTGTGCTGTGATTACCATTAATGAATAAAGAAATGACCTTGGCCTGTTGATAGGGCAGAACTTAGGTAGGCAGGGAGGACTGGACTGAATTCTGGGAGAAAAAAAGGGCGGAGTCAGGAGACACCATGGATCCACCACCGGAGATAGATGTGCTGAAACTTTGCTGGTAGGCCACAAACTTGTGGTGATACAATGGAGATGGGTTAAATCAATATAAGAGTTAACCAATAAGAAGTTAGAGCTAATGGGCCAAGCAGTATTTTAATTAATACAGTTTCTGTGTGATTATTTAAGTTCTGGTGGCCAGACAAACAAGAGACTCCTCCTACATTTTGACTATGTCTTTAAAGTACACATTCATGCAGACATATGTTATGTCAAAGGCCAAATGGTGAAACACATTAGTAATTGGTTTGACGTATGTAATCACAACTGATTATCTTATCCTTATACACGTTTTAAACAGTTACTAGTTATTCTTTTACATGTTCTTTTGCTATTGTATTTTAGGTCATATTTTTGTAAGATGACTTTCACCTTAAGCTTTAACTGATGTATCATGTCTTTTTTGCTTACACATCTGAGTTACCATGATGCTCTGACTTCAGTAGTTTCTTTGCACAGACTGTGAATTCCTGCTAGTTGCCTTCATAATAAACATATGAAGAGATGGCACTTTTCAGTCCTTCTCAACTATTCTCTTAACCATTAACTCAAACTAATCAGTAAGTTTTATCTTTTCCTACTCCCTTTCCTTGTCCAAAGATGGATATGAAAGTTATTGCTGAATACCCTTCTCTAGATGAAGGACCACTATATTAGCGATATTAAGGAGAAGTATCAGATGGCAAGTATCAAAAGATAGTATATGTATTCCCCTTTCCTTCTTGCTAGTTAAAATACAAAATCATTTCCAGGGATTTTGAAGATGATGAGGTCCAGGAACTCTACTGCTGTCTATTTAGGATAAATGGGCTTGCCACCTGCCTCCTTTACTTGTGAAGCCAAAGGCTGTAGTGAGTATCACCTATATACTTGATTGCCCACTTGTCTTGCCTAGATGCCATAATTTTATGCCAATATTTCTTGAGATTGTCTCTTTGCGGGGTGAGAACACAGATTTGGTAGATCATAGGAAAGTTTATGATTTCCCAAGGACCCTTGGAATGAGTTTCCTCATGGATTTATATAGAGCACTATCAAGTGAGGAGGGCATATAGCCCCCTTTCCTGACTTTCAAAGTGTTAAAAACATTATTGATAAATCCATCTGGTGCAAATAGTGTCATCCTCCATTTCCCTGGATATTTCTCAAGGGGTCTCTCATTTGTCTCCATATCTGTTTTTCCTCCTTCATCTCTAATATTTCTTTTAAACCTCAAGGTAATAATATAAGTATACAACAATCTTATGTCTCTCTCACTTCAGATTTCTAGTTAATAAAGAGGGTTTCATGAACACTGGAAAAAGAGGTCACAGGACCCCCACATGCTGAATCCTGAGAGTAGACCATTAGCTACGAGGAGAGAGATGTTGAATTCTTTCATTTCCCTAAATTTGGCACATAAATATCTATCTATATTTAGAGAATTGGCCCTCCTCGACAATAGTTTGTCATCTTTATTCTTCAAACTAGTGGTGAATCAGTTCTCTTTTGCAATTTGGGATTTTTATTTGACAGATCATAGTAGATTCAGAAAAATAAGGCCCAGAAGATATTTTTACATATTTTATGTGGTGTATTTCCATGTCAATGGCATCATTTAATTATTCCTAATGTTTTGACTCTGACTTGTGTTATAACTTTGTTTTAAATGAGAGTGTTGTTTTTTAGTATGTAAGGCAATAGAAAAAAATTATTCCAGACAATGAACTCAGAATTTTATTTTTTGCATTTAACACAAGTATACCTTACCAGAAAGAACGGTGTCAAATTTATACTAAATGAGAGATCTTTTGTTTCACCTCTCATACTTAGATTGTAAACCAAAGCCCACTGAGTTCCGTGTTGTTTGATATATTCCTTGTCTCAGGGAGAAATAACCTGTGTCTATTTATCTGAGAATTTCATTCAGTAACTCTATCCAACATGGATACCTAAACATGATCTGAATAAGAACACCAATGGGCTTACTAACATGTATGAGGAAAGTTCACAAGTCCTCACCCCTATACAAAGAACTATAGGCAAGTAAAAAATGCTGAGACTGGGAGAAATAGTCTTACCCAAGGAAGAGTTCATCAGTTGTTTCTCCAATAGCAAATGGTCATTCTTGAAAATGTATAACTATCAGTAATATAATATGGACTAAGCAGGCTGTATTTATGTCTTTAGGGATATGTATATTAAGTATTATATTAAATAATGTGTATATATATAAATATGTATACTCTCACTATATATATACTCATATACTGTATGTATAATGAAAAAGAGGCCGTTAAGTTGAAAAAGAGCATGGGTGGGTATATAGGAGAGTTTAGAGGTAAAAAATATAAGGAAGGAATGATATAATTATATTATTTCAAAAATGTTTTGAAAGAGAGAGAGAAAAGGTGTGAAATAGGAGAGGTGAAAATGCAAAGAGTATTGGCGAGGAGTTGGCAGATGAGAAAGCATAATCAGAATATATTATATGAAAAAAATTAAAAAAAAATAAAACATCAAAAAAGTAGAGGCCAATGGCAAAATATGACATAATTTTAAAAACTGAAAAGAAATCATAATATCTTCTATAACTAAAAACAAATTCCATGAGATAAAAATTAGAAATTATTAAAAATTTTTGTTTTAACTTCTGACCTTTTTGCAGTGTTTCTTGTTTCAAACTGGGAGAACTTGATTATCAGTGAGCTGTGGGTGGTAAGGTACATTGTAGTAAGTGATGCTTGTTCTAGACCTAAAATCAACAGTCATATGTGTATAAAACTGTGGTAGTCCACAAGTGACTATTTCCATCTGGAGTCCATTCTGACTTGTAAGTCATTTGAGTTCAAGCTTGCTCCAGTCTCATTAAGGGGTGTTAGAATATTCTGACTAAGCACACGAGAAAGAGCACTTTGCCCATGAGAAACAACACATTACTTTGTAGAATGCATACTATTGACACCAAGCCTGAGGCACATTGAGATAAAAATTGAAACTTCTTGCAAGCAGCAGGCACTTGATAGATAGTAAACTGTTTACTAAAGACAGGAGTAGCCTTGTAGTTTTAGATACCATCAGACTATCTATGCTATGCTTTGTTCTGCTTTTGTATATAAGCAGACTTTGAAATAAACTCTGGGCTGTTTGACAATGACCAACAGACCTCCCGAATCTTTCCTGTGCCTCTGTCTTAGCTTCTTTCATCTGTCGTTTCCTCAATCCTCACATCCAGCTCCAGATGCCCTAGTAGAGTCATAGGCAGGTTCTGACATAAATGAATAACTCGGCACAGGTGTGTGGGTTCATCTGGGTCCATGATGAAGACTCAGAGACATCTTGAGAATGCACTTAGCCTCTGTGGCTGCAGGGTCTCAGTCTCCTTGAACTGAAGCGCTTTCCCAAGCTTCTTTGTCATTTTTATTTTTCCTCGTGTTTACATTTTAGCTAGTAGATTTCCCTATCTCAAAATAAACTGAATTAAGCTTCCAAAAGTACAATGCCAAATGCAAATACCTGATTCATGAAGTTATCACAGTTTTCCGGGTACCCTCTTAACCAAGTTTTGCATTGGCTTTGTATCCATGGGAAACTCTCAAACAAGATTCAAACAGGACACAAAAGGTATCTGTAACACAAAGAATGGATGAGGGGCTGAGAGTGTAAACTCTGGAGCTAGGCCAGGTATAGCCCACTGGGGGTGTGAGGCTAGCTAGAGTAGCTTGCTAACTTTCTGGTGCCAGGCCAGTGGGACATTATGCCACAGATCCTCCTTTTCCTTATACAAAATTTAATTATTTTGAAGGTTATGCAGTCTCACAGTATATACACCTTTTTTTCTATCTGTTTTACAATCTCATAGAAGTAGACCAAAACACATTTTAAAGTTAGTAAGGCTATTGTCTATAAGGCCTAGTTCCAGGACAGGATCTAAAGCTACAGAGAAACCCTGTGATGTGTGATATCCTTCTGTGTATGTGTTTCTCTTAATGGTTAATGAATAAAGTTACTTTGGCCTGTGGCAGGGCAGAATATAGCCAGGCTGGAAGAGATAGAGAGAGAGTAGGTGAAGTCAAGGAGACGCCATGTAGTTGCTGAAGGAGAAGGACCTGGAGCCTTTCTGGTAAGCCACAATCTCATGGCAATACACAGATTAATAGAAATGGGTTAATTCAAGATGTAAGAGCTAGCTATAAATATGCCTGAGTCACTGGCCAAACAGTGTTGTAATTAATATAGTTTATGTGTGATTTTTCAAGTTGGGAAATGATAGAGCAGTCTCCGGTTACATCCATGTCTCGCAAAACCAAAAAAAAAAAATTACTAAGGCTATTATTGATAGAACAAGAGATCTGTTAAAATAATTCATAGGATTAAAAGAAGCTATGGCATTTGCAGTACTTTTCATATCTATTCCTGTCATATTATGTAACTGTTTTTGTAAAATTGTCCCTAATTTCTTTCTGTAAATCATAGACCATTTGAGAAGAATTAGGGTGACCCATCAAATGCATCTTAACCTTATCACATTTGTACTTGCTTTCATTAAATCTTAAAAGTGTAATTTAATAAGAAGAAGCATTTCTATCACGCTTTAATTTAATCTGATCCTTCAAATATTCTAACTGATCCCCTAACAATATAACAGCTTGCTTTAACTCAGCTAATTTATTTATTATCTCATTATCAATTTTATCTTGTTTAGTCCAAAGTTTTGTTGAATGTTTATGCCAGTCTCCAATAAATTTAGCAGTTTGGATTTCTTTATGAAGCGCCACTCCAGCTGTTGCTGCTGTAGGCGTCAATGTTATGATTCTCAAAATAACTGCAAGAACCAGTACATTTGATCTGTTTTTTTTTTCAATATCTTCTTAGTGAGCTTCTATACCAGGGTCATCACAGAAGAGTCTTGTCATGGCTTGGACAACTTCATGGGCATCCAGATTGCAGGTCTTGCTCTAAGAATATATAAACTCTCAAAAGTAAACTTAAAAACATTCTAGAGTCAACAGAGGTATGAAGGGTTCATACAACGTTCACATGTGATGCTGTAATGTATAGGGTGCCATTCTGCAGGCCTTTTCAGTAGTAAGTTATTGGTACACATGCCACCAAAGGATGACTCTGATTTAGTCTTAAAGACAAGTTATATTTATCATACTTAATGTCTAATTTTCCTTTCCATGCCTTAAGACGGTGGATGGCACTTGCCAATTTCCACAAGTTAGTCTCAATTGAATTGCCAAATTGCATGTGAGGACTGGCCATTCCAACTCTATGGTATTAGATAGGTTCACTAACAGAAGCACTGATTTCCACAGTTCCATTTAAATTTATACCATTTTTGTCTTAACTCTGAGTGAAAATCTTTTTGTGGAGCAGAGCCAAAATGGCTCCAATCTATGACATCTCCTTGGGAGATATTAATTAACGCTTAGGCTTCTCACACTTACACTGTTGCCAATGCACCCAGTCAAATTCTTTATTGGTAACACCTATCTTACAGAATGGTAGATTTATGGAACTAGTAGCATTAATCTCTTGTCCTTTAAAACTAGATGCTTGAAGCATGTAAAACTTGTTACAATTATCTTGAATAGTATTAACTATGGATAGCCATACTTGAGAAGTTATTTTTAGGCATTGATTTCTACTTCCCATGCAAATAGGAATTCCCTGTACTTACACAGTGTAATTTTCATCTACTACCCTCCTCTGTTGCCTGAGAAGGACCTCTGTTGTCATATGGACCAGGTAGTCGTGAAGATTCACTAACCACTACAGGAATATTCATATCTTACCAATTCACTGCTATATTAATTGGAGGATTGGGGATAAAAGCCTAATATGTATAATTTGTCACTGTTATCTGTATAATTACCACAAATAAGTATATCAAGAAACAGATTTGTAGCATTCAAGTTTCATATTCGCCTCCTGCTACAAGCTGCAACATTATACAGTAGTTGCTCAGTCATCTTTTCACAAGTGACTTATCAGAACCAAGGGATCTGGTAAAGTCTAAACCACAAAGCAAGGCTTTTGGTATTATTGCTTTGTGAATTAGTGGCTGTCCTTTGCTGTAGATTTTTTGCTATAGCTGGCTTCCCTTCTCATATATTTGGTAATTAATTCCTTAGTTCAGAACAGTTTCCCACTGCCAGTCCTTATTCCTAGGTAAACACAGAGATCTGCCTTCCTGCAATTATCTTTATTAGCAGGCATTTGGTCAGAGTTTAGGATCCAGGCAAAGAGCATCTCATTTAAGGTAATTCACAGATCTCCAATAACATATAATTACTACCTGCCCAAGCTGCTGTTCCGGTTTTACCCCACAACGCCCATGATTAGAACGACAGATAACAGCAACATCTGGTGTATGTGCTATCTGATCAAGAGTCATCAGCTTCCCCCAGGTTTCCTGGTTTCCTGGTGACCTCTGTGCATACTGGGAGAATAGAAAAAGTGCACTGATTTAAAATACAATCTATGCCCTATTTATAATTTTACTGAAAATAAGCGTTTTAGCCCTTTACGAACTACCTAAAAATGTAATGTAGCACATTAACCTTCACCTCTAAAATTCCCTGATGATTTAACTCCTTTATTAACTAACTTTCTTAACTCCATTAAGGAGTCCACCAGATGTCTACTAGCCACTCCCATGGAGCTGTGTGTATACATGTGTGTGTGAGTGAAAACCCTTATCTGATTTTCTATGGGGCAAAAGAATTCTGGCCCTGGAACCTCCTAGGGCTGGGGAATTACTGGTTTTAAGGGTATATAGGACTGGGAACATTTGTAATGGGTAGGACATAGAAAGATGTACAACTAAGAAGAATGTAGAACCAATAAACAAGTAATGGTAGAACAATGAGAAATGATGGATTGAAGAGAGAAGAATAAAGAAACATAGACAGACAATTCCTATTGTGAGTAGACTTCTTAGACCTCAGATTTTTAGCCTCCTTTTTAGCTAATCATGGTGTCCTTAATTGAACCTGATAATCCTCCCCTTTGTCACACAAATTCTTAAGCTGCCCCCAGGTGGTAGGATTTGTTGTCCACTCCATAGGCCTTTTATTTCCAAGAGGCATCTCAGCAGATGAAGTGGGAGAGATTCCTCTGGCTCATGTTGGATTTTATCAGTTTTGATGGGATCCATAATTTTTTATCTCCTGTGGAAACATAAGCATAACCTTGGTCCTAACAACACTCCCCCTGGCTTTACACAAACTGACCTAATTTGGTATTTTTTTCTACAATCCAATGTCTTTTAGCAGCTGCTCTCCCTGTTTCATAGCATTTAAAAATTTTAAAATTAAAATTAGTAAAACATTATATATTCTATCTCCAGGAGCCCTCATATCCCCCTTCTGTATAACATGCATCTCCCTTAGTGTGTAATTATATATTTTTTAATCTGCACCTCTTGTACCTAAATTTTTCTTTACTTAAATTATAGCTTAAATAGTTAAGAGAATCTCCTCTTTGTATTTTTTTAGGAGAGATTTGAAATCCCCAATAGGGTAAATTTTTCTGTACTGCATTAAACATTCTTTCTAAGGTATCTGTATCAGAAGCAGACAATAGAATATCATCCACATAATGATAAATAATAGATTGAGGAAATTGTTCACATACCACTTCCAGTGGTTGATTTACAAAATATTGACACAAAGCTGGGCTATTTGATAATTTTTTAAGGAAGTACTTTTATTGATTCCACTTTACAGGCTAGGCATTATTATAAATAGGTATTAGAAAGGCAAATTTTTCTCTATCCTGTTCTTGTAAAGGAATCCCATGATAAAAAGCCCCATAGATTGGATTATTTTATTAATCACTCTTAGATCAATGAATATTTTCCATTTTACAGATTCTATTTAATACTAATGCAGGAGAATTCCAAGGGTTAGTAGTTTCCTCCTTGTACTTAGCATCTAACTGTTCTTTTATAATATTTTTAAGCACCTGCACTTTTTCTTTAGTTAGGGGCATTGCATTACCCACATAAGCTTTAACATTCTTTGTTGTACTTCAGTTTCTATACATTTAATGAACTTCACATTTTGCTCTACCTGAGATAAGATTAAAATTGATATGGTGTTCTCCTCTGTAATTACTATTTGTTAATAAAGAAGCAGTTTCAGCAGGTAGCTTAGCAGAGTAGAGCTGGGGGTGGGGAATTAAACTGAATTCTGGGAGAAGGAAGGGGAAGTAAGAGTAACCATGCAGCCCCCCACCCCCGATGATGTGGGATTTTACTCTGTAGTCTATGATTACCATTAATGAATAAAATCACTGGCTTGGCCTGTTGATAGGGCAGAACTTAGGTAGGTGGGGAAAACTAAGCTGAATGCTAGGAGAAAGAAGGGCAGAGTCAGAGAGATGCCATGGAACTGCCACCAGAGATAGATGTGCTGAACCTGAAACTTTGCTGGTAGTCCACAACCTCATGGTGATATACAGATTAATAGAAATGGATTAAATTAATATGTAAGAGTTAGCCAATACAAAGCTAGAGCTAATGGGCCAAGCTGTGATTTAATTAATACAGTTTCTGTGTGATTATTTTGGGGCTAAGCAGACGAGAACCAACAAGCAGTGCCGTCCTCCAACAGCGTGAAACAGACGCTGGAACTTTACCCATTAGCCAGAGCCACTTGGCAATACACAGATTAATGGAGATAGGTTAGGTTAGCATATAAGAGCAAGCCCGAAATATGTTTAAGCTATTGGCCAAACAGTATATGCAAATAAATTTTATGTGGTTATTTTAGGAGCCTGGGTAGCCATGAAATGAACAAGCAGTCTCCTACAACATTTAATGTCTAAAAACTGGGTGGAGACCTCTTATAAAGGACAATTGGGATTCTAGGATTTTGGAAAATTACAGATATATCAACTTTAATTTTTATTTTTAGTATGCCTGAATTTCAATGTCATTTACTTGCAATTTTTAGCTTTGGCCTCTCATCATTAATAACAGTTGGCCAAAACACCTTTTTAAAGTATTTTTAAAACCTTTTATTCTATAATTGGAGCTGTCTTACCTTTAAAATATGGGGCAACAATAATTGAGAAATTCTATCACCAGTTTCTATCAGCATATTTTTTCACATACGCCATATCTAAAAGCATTGAAACAATATCTATAGGATTTTAAGAGGTAATCTTAGGCAGTACTCATGAAGCACTTTTATAAAATCTTAAAAAGAGGATTCTTTTCTATAAATCCCAAGTAACATGTTAATGTAACTTGGCAATTATTAACAGTGTGAATTAAATAATTTGCCTGTATTTTACTTAATGGAGAAACAATTCTGTAACCTCTTTATCAGTAAATTACTTTCTAGGAGCTTTTACCTTAGTAGCCATATTATCTAACATCCTAAAAACTCCATCTGTTTCAGGTGTTACATTTTTTAGAATTTAACCATGAAATTTCAGAAAACAACTTAAAGAGCAGAGCCAAATTTTTCATAGTGATAAATAGACAAAAGCATACTCCAAAATCATATTTTGCTCATAGTTTATTTACTATAAAATTAAACGTTTATTAAAACATTAATTAGACAATCAAAAGAACATCTTCTATTCAGTGAATGATTATTACCTATGGAAATTTAAATAGCATTGACTTAATATGTTTTGCCCTGATCTCAATTGTTCTTACTAGAAGTTGGGTTTGTTTAAATCCTTCCTTCTCCCATGAAGGAACTATTGATAATGAAGTATTCCCTTGAATACTTTCATTTCCCTTGAAGGACCTTTAATACTGAATTATTCCCACTCTGAGAGAAAAACAATAACAACAAAATTTTAAGCAAAGTTAAGCAAAGAACTGTAATAAGAAGGAGGCCTGCTTGTTGGGGTTTCTAAACAATTGTGGGAACCTGGCACAACAGAAAACCGCAAAAACAAACAGGCCCCGTTCATGTTACAGAATGGTGCCCACGTGGATAACTACATCCACAAAAAGCCTGAGAAAGCTTGGGAAAGACTAGAGTAAATTTTGGTTTTCAGCCATAACAGGAGAAAAGCTGCATTGTTTTAACATGCTGGCTTCCTGGGCGGTCCTGCCAGGGAAAACTCTGACTCTTTCAAGCAGGCAGTCCCGACTATGGAGCTATGGACACACTGTTGCAGCTTGCTTCCTGGCAAGAACCTTGAAACACCATAGAGTTATTGCAAAAAACTTCTCCATATTCCTTAGCAAATTAAAGACTCATGTGGTCAGAAAAAGAGAGATATACAGTAAAGAGAGATTTAAAGAGGAAGAAAACCTCTAAATGGTTTACAGTGTGTTAAAGATAAATACAGGCTAAAGGTTAAAGTTCTCAGAGTAAAAAAAGAAAAAGAAAGAAAGGGAGAGTAGCCGGCTTGGCAGAGACAGATGGATCTCTGTGAGTTCAAGGATAGCCTGGTTTACAGAGGTAGTTCCAGGACAGAGAACCTGTCTCAAAAAGCCAAAAGTTAAAAGTAAAAATAAAAGAAATAGAGGTTAAAATAAAGCCACATAAAGATGGAAAATACACAGAGAATCTTGATACTGTATGCTATTATGCTCTCTTTGAATTGTTTGAATGCTGAGGAAGGAGCAACAGCTGCTAAAAGATATTTTCGTATAAATACAACAGAATTAATCCAAGATAGGTATTTTAAAAATGCCTTGGCTTCAAAATTGAAGTCAAAAGGTATGTTACTTTGGAGAAGAGATTCTGCTTTTTTTCCACAGAAAATGAGAGGCTGTGGATTCATTCTAAGATAAGAAAAATCCAGTTTGACCAAGGAAGACCACCTGAGAAATCTCCGGCAGGAATAGATGGCTCAGATGTCTGAGTTCATCCAGAACAGGTTCAAGACTGCTGCCTGAGATAATCAAGACTCACAGGATACTTCAGGACTTGATCATAACTCTAAATTTTCTTTAGGTCCCCATAAGATTATCAGCACCCCCAACCAGCTGGAAGTAGCTTGGAATACTATGCCCACATTCCCAAAAAATGGACTATGGATATTTTCCTTTTTTTAAAAAAAAAGGGGGGGGGGAGTGGTGAAGAATTGTCTGTATTCTGTCAATCATGTTTTAAATAAATGCTGATTGGCCAGGCAGGAAGTATAGGTGGGGAAACCAGACAGGAAGTAGAAATGATGCAATGAGAACAGGAGAATTCTGGGAAGGAGGAAGTTGATTCCTCCCACTCCTGCCTAGACCACTGAAGCAGCAGGATGTGATCTGCCCCACTGAAAAAGGTACTGAGCCACATAGCTAACATAGATCAGAATAATGGGTTAATATAAGCTACAAGAGCTAATAAATAGCCTGACCTAATGGGACAAACAGCTTTATAATTTATGGAAACCTATGTGTGATTTTCTTTAGGGCTAAACAGTTGTGGGGTACCGGGCAGGCCAAAAACCCCAACAACAAACAGGACCCTCCATGTTACAAAGAAAAAAATTCTAAGCTCTGGGCTTGCTGGACTGGCCCACTTGTTGCTTTCGTTTTAATTCAGATGCTACAACTCTGTGCTGATAGGCAAATTGTAACCAGAAAGAGAGAACTCTGATTTTTAAATATTCTCCATTTCTTATATTGGAAAGACCCTTCTTTTTCTTTTGTGTGTGTGGGGGGGGGGGGCGCTTCTTTGTTCCACACGACCCTGCCCTTCCCCCAAGTTTGCCCTTTTGTCTGCTGGGTCCTTGGACTACCAGAAGTCCCTGTTCCTGTGCTGAGGAGATCCATCCAGATGGGTGAGTGTGTGCCATCCCGGGGCTGACAGTCCAGAAAGGAGAACAGGGCTCCTCCAACTCCTGCTGCAGGGGCTTCTTTGTTCCTCATGACACTGCCCCCAAGCCTGCCCTATTGTCTGCAAGGTCCTTATTTTTCTTTATATCTACTGGAAAGAGGCTTTTTTCTTTCCTTTATTTTGTTTACAGGGCCTTCTAAGTTATAGGCCTTGAATTAATATTTCCCCCCCTTTTTTTCTGGGATAATCCTGTTTCCTTGGTTCAACATTTCTCCTTTTTCCTTCAAGAAATTTCCTTTCCTTTCCTCTTCTCTATAGGGAAGATTTCCTTACTTTCCCTTTTCTCTACTGGAAAGTTTCTTTTTTCCTTTTTAAATTTTTTCTCAGGAACTCTTGTATTTTTAACCATGAAGTTAACTGCTCAGCCTTTCTAATTTCTAAATCTATTTCATCTAATGATTATAGAGTAGAGACATCTCCTGTGTGCTCGTTTTCCTAGTTTTTACTGTTCTGAAACGGCTTCTTTATTGACCTGTGAAGGAAAATTCTCTTTTCCTGACTGACCATTTCTAACCTGAGTGTCTTCCCTTTCATTTTCCTGTTCTACTTCTGATGCAGTTTTAAGTGACTCCTCTCTCTGTAATGGCTCCAGAGCATTTGATATCAAATTACATAAAGTTCAAATTTTTAACAGTATGGGCTTTCTTGATGAGTTTTCCTCAAAGCTCTCATAACTTGCTTCCATAACTTCAGTTTCAATTGAACACGAGATGCCTGAAACCAATGGCAATGCCGTTTAGTATCAAAAGCTCTGTAAGCCACTTTTCCTTCACTTTCACTCCATTTCCTTTAAACAGGCATTTTAATAACCATATATATTGCTGCTCCTGAGATGGAAGTTTTCCAAGACCCTGCCAATCCTGGATTCCTTTTACTGTGAGAGTGTTTCTTTCAGTTCTCAACGTGTCTGGATTCTCTGTTCTTTAAACCACTCATTGGGCACCAAAATGTAACAAGTAATTCCTCAGGGCTGTGTGGGTTCTTGTGGGTCCATGATGAAGACACAGAGACACCTTGAGAATGCACTTAGCCTCTGTGGCTGCAGGGTTTCAGTCTTGGTGAACTGAAGTGCTTTCCCTAGCCCCTTCGCATTTTTAGTTTCCCTAGTTTTACACTTTAGCTAGTAGATTTCCATATCTCAATAAAAAAACTGAATGAAGCATCCAAAATTACAATGTCAAATGCAAATACCTGATTCATGAGGTACCAAGGTTTTCCCGGTTTCCTTTTAACCAAGTGTTGCACTGGCTTTGTATCCAGGAGAAACTCTGAGACAAGATTCACATAGGGGACAAAAGGTATCTGTAACACAAAGGATGGATTAGGGACTGAGTGAAAACTGCAGAGCTAGACCAGATATAGCACAGTAGAGGGTTGTGGATAGCAAGGGTAGCTTGAAAACTCACTGTGGCCCCAGGTTGGTGAGACATTATGTCACAGTTCTTCTATACTTGTTTTGGCTACTGATTTATTTTAAACATTTATGCCACAAACACATATTTTTTTTAAAAAAAATGATCCTTCACATCTGAGTGTGATTGTAAATACATATCATCTTAGCACTTGGAAGGCTGAAACAGGATCACAAATTTGAAATCAGCCTGGGCTACACAAGACTCTGTCTAAACAAAACAATATATATCATTATTTAAAAATTAAAACTGATGGTTTATAAATTTAATCCATTTTATTAGGATTAATCTTTGATCCTTTAATAATGAGTACTAAAATAGTTTGGTTTTTTAAATACTCATTGTATGAGTTTTATTGTACTTATTTTACCTGATACTTAGTTTTTATTATTGAAATATTTACTAGCTTAAAATATTATACTTTAATTGGTTTATGAACTAGTAGGCCTTCATGAGGCTTCTTCATGCAACCCTTAGTTGTGCCTAACCCACTTACATCTTCCTTTGCCCAACCTCCTACTCCAATCCCAATTAAAACTTTTACTCACATCCATCCAGTCCCCTGTTATTTCAGATCACATGTGTTCTACCATCACTTTTTATTAAATTTTTATTTGGATAGCAAGATTATAGGTTGCTATGTAGTTTCTTTATGCATACATTATTTTCATTAAATCTTACCCTACATCCTTATTTCTACATCCTCATACCCTCATCCCCCCACTGCCTACTTGAATCTCTCTCCACTACATTCTTCCTCTCTACTTTCATTCACAATAATCTACTCTCCCCTCTCCCTAAATGAATCCTCCCACTCACTGGCCTGTTACTAGTTTTCTGCCTTCCACATTTACTTCTGGATATACAAATAAAACACAAGATTTGAATCATGCATATGGAAAACACACAGTATTTGTTTAGGGGTACCTGGTTGACCTTACTCAGCATATTTTTTCTATTTCCAACCACTTACTTGCAAATTTCATTATTTTATTCTTATTATAACTAAGCAATATTTTATTATAGACATGTGTCATACTTTCTCCATCCATTTGCCAGCTGATAAATATCTAAGTTGATTTTATTTCCTAGTTATTTTGGTAAAACAGCAATAAGAATGGATATGCAAGTGTCTCTACAGAAGAATATAGAATCCTTTGTGTATATGCCCAAGAATGTATATTTGGGTCTTTTTCATAAACCTCCAGATTGATTACCAAGCTGGTTGCAATATTTTACACTTCTGCCAAAAGTGTATAAGAATCCCCCCTTTACCACATCCATGTCAGCATTTGTTGTCATTGTATTCCTGGTGATAGCCATTCTTAACAAAATGATATGGAATTTCAAAATAGTTTCAATTTTCATGTTTCCTAACAAATAATGCAGGCTATTGTAATTTCTCTGAGATAGTAAGACTTCATTGCTGAAGACTCCATACAGTGAGATTTCAGAAAAGAGAAACAGCAATCATGAACTGACCAAGAAACTCTCTTCCTGACTGCTAGTTTTCATAGCACCAGAAGGTGCCATGCAATCTGCTGGGGAGGAAAAGCCATGAAATAGTCTTCTTCAGAACTATACATTACATGCTATAATAATAATTTGCCAGGCGAGATGTGCCTACAGATGCGTAGAGGCACGATTATTCATGGTATCAACCAACCATTCTCATAATTGAATTTGAAGCCTGCTCCAGGAGTAGGAACTCATACCTAGTACAGTAAACATGCACAAAAACAATTACTAGGGAAGTTGTAGTCCCTGCTGCGCACTGTGCCCCTGTCTGCGCTCTATGCACTACAATACAGTTTGTAAGCTTCAGGCAAGGGGCTGGAGGTTGAAATACACAAACACTCACAGAGACAGACAGACACACGGATGTCTAATCACTGGTAAGAAGCCCTTTATTCAATAGCACCATGGAGGCTTATATAACCAACAGTCAAGTGGGACAACAGGTGAAAACCTTATCCCTCTGAGCCTCAAGGCAAGGCACAGCTTTTAGTAATAATAATCAGAAGGCTCTAGCAAGGAAGAGCAGCTGAAGGCCAGGACTCCAAATGACCTCAAGAAGTCCCTAGGGAAGACTGGGTTGATGTTGTTTTTGTAAAAGGTCATGCTGTAAAACTCCCTTCTAAATATTTATGTTTATAGTCATCAGAAAAAGAAATTTAAAAAAAAATTCCAAAATGACAAGAGCAGGCCTTGTGCATGGTGTCATAGTCTCTGTGAGTTCATATGTATATCAAATTTGTTGTATCCCAAACCAGACAAAATCCCAGCATTGAGAAAAGGAAGTAGATATAAAGTCCCACCCTTAACCAAGAAGCTATTTGCAAGCCATACTTGTTGGGAAAAGGGGAAATCAGTTTTCTCCAAAGGATTCGCACTGGCTTTATTTATCAACCACACTTCAGGGCAGCCCCCATGCCCAGGAGTGGCTGACCCAACACCAAACATTCATCATGTTTCTTTCTCTTTTTTTTTGAGACAGGGTTTCCCTGTAGTTTCTAGAGCCTGTCCTGGAACTAGCTCTTGTTGACCAGGCTGGCCTCAAACTCAGAGATCCTCCTGCCTCTGCCTCCCGAGTGCTGCGATTAAAGGCGTGCGCCACCACCGCCCGGCTAGTTATCATGTTTCTTGTGTATGTTTTTGTTTCACTTTGTTTTCCCTTGGTATTTTTTGTCTTATTGTTTTTGTTTGGAGAGAGGGGGCACAAAAGATCATGATATTGGGTTAACAGATAGGGAGGATGAAAAAGGATTTGGGGGAGGAAAAAACATGATCAAAACACACTGTATGAAAAGTACTTTTTAAAAAAAGTGGCTAGGAGAAGTTTTGAATACCCTCTTTAATTCCTTTTTTAAAGCTTCATTTCCTTTACTAACAAAGAACAGACAAAGTGTGTTGCACTTATGGAACCCTTGAATCCAGTATCTGAGACTGGGTAATTTCTTAAGAAGGGAAATTTTTTTTTTCAGATCTGGGGGCTTAAAGGTATAAAAAACGGGATTGATTTCTGGCAAGTAACAGCATGATACATTCTATTGCAGAAGGTAAGGACTAAGCAAAAGTAATAAAAAGATAACTAAAAGAGAGACAGAGGAAAGAAGAAAGGAAGATGAAGTTTACAAGTGGAAGGAAGTAGTGAAATAAGGAGGTAAAGAGAGACAAATTTGAGTAAGAATCTAAGAGAGTCTCCAAGGAGAATCAGAACGTGGGTACACAGGATATAAAAAGATATAGAGGAAAGAAATTCAGAAGGGAATGGAGGGGAAGTAGAAAGGAGGATGGAAGTGAAGCAGGGACAATAAGCAGTAATATATGGGGAGGGCAAGAGAGAGAGAAGGAGGAAAAATGCCAAGAGGGTGAGAAAGGAGAGACAGTTTGCTTAAACACATATTTTAATCTTATTTTCATGAAAATGAACCCTTTGCAAACCTTTTGTTTTAGCAGGCTCACCACTAGTATCAAACAACAAACTCTTAAGGTTAATCACTCTATTAGTCTGTTAGTGGAGCTATAACAGAATGCCAAAGAGTGGATCATTTCTTGTCTTTCAATTTTGTTTGTTGAACATAGAACCTTTCCTCACACAAAAGATCTTGATTACAGTTTCTCCCACTCTAGTTATTCCATTCTCTAGCCACCTTCCCTGTCCTCCAGATCCACTTCCTTTCCGTCTCTCATTAGAAAAGAACCGCTTCTAAGAGACAACGAGTAAACATAACAAAATAAAATATAATAAGATACTCAGAAGACAAGTAGGGCATTTATACAAAATCACAAATATGAAGCGGCATCTAAAAGGAATGATTTTCTTACCACATAAATAATGCTGATGAAAATGTTCAGGAATAAAACTGGATTGCACTAAAAATTACATTGGAACAGTGTAAAACAGCAACTTTCTACTGCAAACATGAAGCCCACACTGTCACTATTTTTCTTCATTAATAGCTCATCATAAAATTATATCATTCAGTTCAAGAAGGTTCTTTAGCCCTCTATGATCTTGTATCATATCTTAACTTGGATTACATTTTTACCAACTAAAACATGTCAAAGTTTCCCTTATATGTATGATTGGGAGTAAATCAAGTTACTACTACACATAACAGAATGCAGAATTAAAAAATAACTCCAGTTAAAAATTGTGAGGACAAAAAAGAAGAATCTTCTGCTCATATAATAAAAGTGTGTAAACATCTGAAGAAATGAGACTAGGACAGGAAAAATTAAAGAAAAAAATAAAAGCAAACAAAAAATTTAAAAGTATAGTTGGATCATCTGATACTAAATATTTGTTATATTTTATTTACTTACTTATTTATTTTATATTTTATATACAGGGGCATGGTTTGTACATGGATCCTTGTGTATGTGTAGAGGCCAGAGCACAAATTGAGTGAGTCATTTTACCCCTTTTACCAAGTGCAACCTGGAGATTGAATTTAAGTCATCAGATTTAGTAACAAATGACTTTACCCATAGAGTCATATTGCTGCTCCTGTATTTATGTTTTAGATTTTTCACAATGGCTAGAAAAAATTTATGATCTCACCAGTGTTTCAGTGTTTGTCCTCCCTGCCCAGAACCAAAATAATCACACAGACACTTTATTAATTAAAACACTGCTTGGCCCATTAGCTCTAGCTTCTTATTGGCTAACTCTTACATCTTAATTTAACACATTTCTATTAATCTGTGTATCACCACGAGGTCAGGGCCTACCAGCAAAGTTTCAGCACATCTGTCCCTGGCAGCATATCATGGCATCTCTCTCCACCTTCTTTCTCCCAGCATTCAGATCAGTTATCCTTGCCTACCTAATTTCTGCCCTATCAACAGGCCAAGGCAGTTTCTTTATTCATTAATGGTAATCACAGCACACATCACCTCTCCTTTTCTGTTTAAATAAAAACGAAAGTTTTAACTTTAATATAGCAAAATTATATATAACAAAGCAGTTATCAAGCAAGAATTAGTTATATCTATTTTATCTTTTATAATAACTAAGTGAAACTATAACTGTCTATTTTCAACTCCATCAAAGACTCCAGAAGAATATAATATTACCTAAGTAAACAGGAAGTGCATTGTAAGTGACTTTCATAATTCTAAAATTGACAGAGACATTTCTCTGCCTGTACAGTCACCCAAAGTTCTTCTGTACCGTTGGGGCATTCATCTTTAGCCTATAGACCCATAATATCCAGCAGACTTCTCTATGAAGCAGGAAATTTCAAAGACAGTTCAGGCACTTTCTTTTGTATCATATTAACCTGCTGTCATAGGGGTGTATTTGTTTTTTATTTTTTGTTTTTACATCTCAACCAAAGTTTGTCCCATTTCCTCTACCTTACTTCCCCTTTCCCAACACCATCATCCATACATCCTACTCTATTTCTCGTCATATACAGGTGGGGCTCCCATGGATTTCAACCAACCAGTGGTATATCAAGTTGCAGAGAGACTAAGCACCTCCTCTTCTATTAAGTCTGGATGAGGCAATCTGATAAGGAGAAATATGTCCCCAAAGCAGGCAAAACACCCAGAGATTGCCCTTACTCCCAATGTTAGGAGTCTCACAAGTCAACCAAGCTACACAACTGTCAAAGATATGCAGAAGGCCTAGGTTGGTCCCATGCAGGTTTTCTGGTTGTGGGTTCAGTCTCTGTGAGCCCCTATGAGCCCAGGTTAGTTGGGTTTTCTTGTGGTATCCTTGAACTCTCTGGCTCCTATAATCCTTCCTCCCCTTTTTCCATAGGATTCCTGAGGTCCACCTAATGTTCATCTCTGGGTCTCTGCATCTGTTTGCATCAGTTGCTGGGTGAAGCCTCTCTGATGACAATTGGGCTAGACACCAATCTATGAGTATAGCAGAATATCATTTGGAATCATTTCCTTTTTTCCTGCCACTCGTGTTTGACTCTGTCCTAGTTCTATGGAGTTTCCAGCATCTAGGTCCTGACCCTCAGTGGTGAGCTTTCACTCAGGATATGGGGATCAGGCTGGACCAGTCATTGATTGGCCACTGTCAAAATTTGTGCACCACCTTTACCCATCACATCTTGTAAGCAGGTCAGACTGTAGGTTGTAGGTTTTGTGGCTAGTTTGGGGTACCAGTCCCTCCACTAGAAGTCTCGCCTAGTTACAAGAGATGACCAGTTCAGGTTCCATATAAAGGTACTGGTAGGAGTATTCGCTAGGGTCATCATCTTAGATTCCTGGGAATTCCCACCACTCTATTTGGTATCTCTAGATCTGAAGTATATTTTGCAGTTAGATATCGTGTATCTAGCAGAGTTCTCTTACCCACTTAGCATTATTTCTGCTATTAGGGTATTTTTATGAATCCTTCTTAATTTCAGCATTGTCTTTTTTGTTTCTGTCTTTAGAATTAAATATATATATATATATATATATATATATATATATGGATATATTTATACAATTTCTTGAAAATTTCATACATAACTGTAGCATGAATAATAAAAATCCAGAGACAGATATTGGGCTCAAGATAAAGATCAGAAAAGCAAAACACCCAAGTTAATAGAAGAGTCTTGTCTTTACCAAGACTGGGTGACTGCAGACTGAGCTGAGCTTCTGTCTCCTTCCTTTTTATATTCTCATCTAGTGCTGGGATTAAAGGCATGTGACACCTTAGTACTGGGATTAAAGATGTGAGCCACCACTACCTGGATCTGTTTCTACACTAATCTTGTGTAGCTCTGGGTAACCTTGAACTCATAGAGATCCATCTACCTCTGTCTCCCAAATCCTGGGATTAAAGATGTTTGATACCACTTCCAGGCCTCCAGTGGTTTAGTTTTATGTTCTGATCTTCAAGCAAGTTTTATTTATTAAAATACAAATAAAATATCACTATATATAACATATATAGAATTTATTTTGATCATCCCCACCTGCCATACATGTTGCCCTCCAAACTTCATATGCTTTTTCTATTTATAACCCACTAATTCTAATTTATGTGACCCATATGTACATGGAAAATCTGCCAGAAACCATATCCCTGAAGACATTGACCCTCCCTCCCCTGATAACTACCATTACCTAACTAGCTCTTAGAATCTTTCTATCCCCTCTTCTGTGGCAGTGCCTGAGCCTCATGAGAAAAGGATGCATGTTGTGGTCAGCACTCTACCATCACTTGTTCTCTGCACTTTAGCCATTTGTGAGTTTCTGTATTGAAAAATTTCTCTGATGATGCCTGAGAGCTGCACTAATTTGCACAGAGAGTTAGACTAGCAGTAGAAGTGTGTATTAGAGTCGAACCTTTCAGAACTACACTTACCTGTCTGCTCTGGGAGCATTTTACATGAATTTTTTTTATCATTTTTGGTAGGAAAGCTATTTTATGATGTTTATTACGATGATTCAGGAAAACAGTGCCGAGGACGTCCTTAATTTTCTTATTGTTTCTTCAGCTTGTAGTTTCAGTGTCTCACGGTTTTCATTGGAGAAGACATCCTTTCTTTTTGTTGGGTTTCTTCCATTTACTCTGGAGCCTTTTGTTTTATTAGTATCATTTGAACCTATCGTAAAATTGTTATTTGACCGATTTCTTTCTCAGTGAATTCATTATTGATGAATACGAAAGATACCAATCATTCATATTGATTTTGAATTCTGCTAAGTTGCTGACTTTTCAGACATGAAAATCTTCTAGTGGAGTCTTAAATACATAAGACTTGTTAGTATAAGAGCAGATAATTTCACATCTTTTTTCAATTTGTATCCTTGTTATTATCCTTGTTTTTTTCTTTACTGCTGTTGTTAAACATGTGGATATTGCATTAAATAAGGTACACAATTAGGTACACTTATGTTATTATAATTTTGGAAGAAATTTTGTGTTTAACCAATCAATATGATGTTGAATATTGATTTTTCACACTTAGTCTTTATTTCATTTATTCATGTTTCTTTTATTCCTAATTTTTTCAGAGATTTCAACATGAAAGAAATGCATCCACTTAGAATTTTTTTCTGATTTGTTAAAGTGACTGTGTGATATTGCTCTGTTTATGTTCTATAATATGTTAATTGATTTGCACATATTGAAGAATAAAAGGCTTATGCATCTATGACTATTGAGAATCCTTTCATTTCTTGTTCTGTCTTCATCTGGTTAGTGAGTCATGGTGATTATGGCTTCACAGAATGTGTCTGCTTTCTCCCCTTTTGGTTATATTGAATACTTTAAGGTGCAATAGCATTTTATTTTCTGTGACTATTTATTAATATTTCAATCACATTGTGAGACACAGAAGTCAGAGGACAACCTTTAAGAGTTCCACCATATGAATTCTAAGGGTTGATCTCTCTTCATTAGGGTTGGAAACAATTGTCTTTACTTAATAAGCCATCTCATTGGCCCATCTCTTTCCCAGACTTGTTATGCAACAGAATATAACCCTGAACTCCAATCTTCTGATCTTCCTCCCTTTACTTCCCAAATCCTGGAAGTTTATGAGCCATTACACATAATTCTATTCAATTTTTATATGTTGTTCTTCTTAGTGAGTACCTGTTCTACTGATTTTGTATGCCATCTTGACAAAAGCTAGAGTCATCAGAGAGGAAGGAGCTTCAGTTCAGGAAATGCCTCCATGAGATTCAGCTGTAAAACATTTTTTCAATTAGTGATCAGTGAGGGAAGTGCCCAGTCCATGGTTCATGGTGCTGCTCTTCCAGGCATTCCTGGGCTCTATAAGAAAGCAGGAAAGCAAGCCAGTAAGCAGCACTCCTCCGTGGCCTCTGAATCAGTTCCTGTCACTGCAATCCTGCCATGTTTAAGTTCCTGTAATAACTTTGATGAAGAGCAATGCTGAAGTTTAAGCCACAATAACCCCTTTCCTCCCTGCTGGCTTTTTGGTTCTGGTGTTTCGTCATAGCAATATAAACCCTAACTAAGACAATACCCTCCTCCTGTGTGCTTGTTTTTAATGTCACACAAAGTTAAAAGAGCAGAGTAAAAATAATATATCAAAAGCAAATTAAACACAAAACACAATGAAAAGTATCAATAACTACAACTACACCAATAATGACCATAGAAAATAAGAGAATAATATAAAATAAAATTAGCGAATAAAGTTTATTCAAAATAAAAGTAAATGAAGTAAAGATAGACTAACATTATAAGAAGAATTGTGGGGAAAGTATGAAGAAGAAGAGCATGGAACATCAAAAACAATCAGGAAATAATAAGAAAAAAGATGAAATCAAATCCACTTTGAGCCTAAATAAACTAAGCATACTAGTGCAGAGTTGTAAGTCAAGTATTCCAGAGACTGAGGAAGATGTACTGTGAACTACAGGCTACCCTGAGCTATTTAACAAGACTATGTTAACATTTTTTAAAAAGAAAGCAGAAAGGAAAAGCAAACACTGAAAATAAACTCAGATAAAATTTGGGACAGGGGTGTTAATGAGACAAAAAAAGTAATATTAATACAAGGAAAGACCTTCTAGCTATAGGGCATAAATTAGAATTCCTGTTAAGTTGTTATTATGTTGAAAAGTATCAGATGTTAGGGTATGTGGTAGGGAGTATTGGTTCATAGACTAATACAATCCTATACATTCCCACCACACAGGATATGACATATGTTGCTTAATGACATGACCACTCAAGACTATATGAGTGACAGGTTAGCATTTAGTCCAGATGCTTAATTTCTGTCAATACTGTTAGTTACTGCTGGCTACAATGAGCTTTAAAGACTGTGGCTATACAGGCAGTATTTACTCCAGAGATTCCTAGTCTGTGTACTCATAATGCAAATGTCGAGGCAAAGATTATCTTTGTATGCACTGGAGAGCTGGGGTGAAAGCACCATTGAATTGTACGTTGTAGGATGAGAACTTTGGGAGCCAAAAAATTTGGCTGGCCTTTGGATCCATAATATCAATCCTCACCCCACCAAAAATCTGTAAGTGGACATTCTTTCTGCTTACCACAAAGAGCATGAACCACCAATGAGTGTGCCATATATAGCCTATATTCCCTATGATTAGTTCACTCAGCAGGTCTGTGTAAGACTTTCAACCTTCCTATAATTTTCCTTTGTGTCACTCTTCCACACAAGTGCTGTGAGAAGGTGATGCCGAGCATTTTGTTTTGTGATAATTCCATGTATTCGGGTTCACAAGATGTCTTAGATTTAAAAACTAGACTCTTTCTGAAGAGCCCTGGTCAAAGCACTTTCAGATAGAGAAGATGAAGTAATATGATTTTCCCATATTTTCCTTTCATCAAAGAGGAGTCACTATCACATAAAATTCCTTTATTGGATTTCAGGCATAGGAAAATCATGGTTTCCCACTGCGGATAGAACTAGCATCCTTTCATCATGAGCATTACTTATACCTTCCAAGCTTTTGTGTATGAGACATTGCTTCCCTATTCCCCACAGGGAGCTTCCACAGTTCAAATGAGTTGCTATCTACTTTTCTGAGGTGACTTTTCTACTTCCCCATATCTTTTAGCTTTGTTTTCTCCTTCACGTCTGCTCCTGCTGCATTGCCTTTCTTTGTTCATTAGAATCTATTTTCTCTCAGTTGCCCCAACTGTCCTTACTGACAGACTCACAGGCAGCAATCTTTTAATTTCCATTTTACACTGTAACTCAAGGACCAGTGTTTTGATCCTGGCTCTCTATGGACTTTCAGGCTCAATTTGATCAATGAAATGAAGTTATTAAGTAACTGATACTTCAGATTCAATGAAGGAATCTGAGCAAATGGATAATTTATTTCTCTGACATCGAAACTACTTGAGATGTTAGAGGTTAATGAAGGATCTGTTTACTAGTTTCTCAAAATACCTAGAATATTCATTTTGAAATCTGCCTCATCTTCAAACAACTTGATTTGATACAGTCATATTAAATTGTTTTAAGCCATCCATTCATCAACCAAACTTCCTTCTAAAGATCATAGCCTTTCTTGAAAGAAAGTTTTACAGTAAATACAAATTTGCATGTGTGTATAGTTATTATCTCTCTTCTTTTTTGCACATCCTCACTTGGACAGCAGCACTTTGGGAAATTTATTAATATTATTTTCCACTCTGGTACATATATTTTTTCATGGAATGTTTATACTAAAAATTATTGTATATGGTAAAACTCCATGGTTAAATCTGATAAATATCTTACATTAAGGTTATCTAATAGGAATTGTCAAATAACAGGGAAGACATATCTAGCTGGACAACACTTATGGTCAAATGAAGACTCTCTTTCCAGGAATGACTTATGTTTAACCAAGCTGCTCATTTGTTCCTGACCACTTAGACCCAAAATAATCACTCAGAAACTACATTATTTGCAATATTGTTTGGCCAATAACTTAAGTGTATTTCTTGCTAGCTCTTATATCCTAAACTAACCCATCTCCATTAATCTGTGCATCACCATGAGGTCATGGCCTACCAGCAAAGTTTCAGGGGGCT
The DNA here is from genome assembly GCF_903992535.2 of Arvicola amphibius. Classification (NCBI taxonomy): domain Eukaryota; kingdom Metazoa; phylum Chordata; class Mammalia; order Rodentia; family Cricetidae; genus Arvicola; species Arvicola amphibius. The sequence continues at coordinate 49,653,418 of NC_052065.1, forward strand.
CTGGTGGAGATGTCAGTCTCCTCTGGGCATCTGCATGGCTTCTCTTTGACTCCACCTTCTTTCTCCCAGCATTCAGTTTAGTTTTCCCACGTAGCTCTATTCTTCCAAGCTACTGGCCAAATCAGCTTTGTTCATTAACCAATAAAAACAACTCATAGACAAAAGGACTTCCCACACCACCAATCTGGCTACAAACCTCTCTATCTGCAATGGTGACCCACATGCAAGATGTGTTAATGCAATAGTGGCACAAAGTTTGTGAAACTAACCAACCAAAATCTGCATCTATTTAAGACTTACTCAATAAAATTGAACCAATTCCCAACACTCTTTGTTTAGCCAAGAACATGAGATTAAATAGGCCAGAGACCTCGGGGAAAAATTAAATACTACTGCTGCAAAAGCAGCAGTTCTCAACCTGTGAGTTGTGATCCCTTTGGGGTCACTTATCAAATATTCTACATATCACATATTTACAATTAATAATGTAGTAAAATTAATGTTATACATAGCAACAAAATAATTGTATGGTTGTGGATCACCACAGCATGAAGAACTAAATTAAAGGGCTGCAGCATTAAGGAAGGTTGAGAACCATTGTCCTAAACGAATGTAGCAATAGAGTGACATCTAATGATATTCTGCTGCACTCATAGATCAGTGCCTTCCTCAGTCTTCATCAGAGAAGCTTCCTCCTGCAGTATATGGGGATAAATACAAACATCTTTTCTCAGTTCTTATTCCAGAAAATTTTTTGAGCTAGGTGAAGGTATTTGTCTAAAAATGTACACTACATTGAATAGAAAAGGGAAAGATTCTCTCTGACAAATGTTAAAGAGCTAGAAATACAGTTCAGTTGATTGCAAGCTTGACTACCATTTCCTCTTTTACATTTTTGGGAGTCATTTTTCCTCTCTTAATAAGCTATTATATAAGTAGCTTTTATATTGCTGTGATAAAGCACAATGACCAGAAGCAATTTATAGATGAAATTATTTGACTTATGATTCCAGAGGTCAAATAGTCCACCATGGTAGGAAGCCATGGAAGCAAGTGGTTGGTATGGTAGCAGAAGCAGGAAGCTGAGAGCTCACTCACATCTTCAGCTGTAAGCACAAAGCAGAGACAGGGATCTGGAAGTGACACAAACTTTATAATCTCAAAGTCTGCCCCCAGTATTAGACTGTCTCCAACGGTGCTTCAACTGGTGTGGTGGTTTAAAAAATGGCCCCCCAGAAGAATGGCACTATTAGGAGGTGTGGCCTTGTTGGAGTAAGTGTGGTCTTATGGGAGAAAGTGTGTCACTGTGCAGACAGGCTTTGAGGTCTGTTTTCTCAAGCTTCAGACAGTGTGACAGTCAGTTGATTTCCTATTGCTTCCCTATGACGATGTAAGGACTGTAAGCACATGAATCAAGTCTGTCTGTGCCCCTCCATGCTGATAATGGACTGAACCTCTGAAACTGTAAGTGAGCCCTCTCAATTAAATGTCTTCCTTATAGGAGTTGCCGCGGTCATGGTGTCTCTTTTCAGCAATAAAAAACCTAACTAAGACAACTGGGAGCCATGAATTTGTATACTCAAGCCTATGGCGAACATTTGCAATTCAAGCAAACACATTCCTTTCCCTGGAAAATAGAGACTTGTGGCTGTAACATGATGCAAAAGTTTCGTTCAGCTGCCTATTTCTATTCTATGCTGTAGAGAGCTTCCATGGGAGTATACAGCATGTGACAGTTAGTGTTAAGCAGGGTGACCCATCAGACACATGATTCCCTGGTGCGGAGCCCCACCTGGCAAAGCCATGGGGTCACTGGCGGTGGAAACTAGTTGCTTCTGTCTGTAATTTCTCTCATGAGTCACTTAATTTCTCCCCCAAGAATTTCATTTCTTCCCTAATAATAGCTTTGTTGTATTCCCCCTGCTTATGTGTTTATCTCATGTATATAATTCATTTATTAGGCACACATATAGCTGTGCAAGATCTAGAGGATGATTCTGCTTAAGTCATATAACATTGATGAACAGAAATAATACTAGAATATTTTTCATAACTCAAACGAACAGGAGAATTCTCAGCTACAAACACAGCCTTTTATACATTTAGTCAAGACCTCCGCAGTTTCCAAGCAGGCCCCTAGAGACACATACACTAGGTCACTTTCCCAGGTATTGTTTACTGATTCAAAGCCAGAGTTTGGAGCAACTTTAGTCTGTATGTATTCCTTACCACTCAAAGTCCAGCTAACTAACTGTTACTGTTAAGTCATGATTTTCAATGTCACTTTCTGTCTGAGAACACTCAACAACTCAGAGCTACATGCATGGGTCATTGTGACATTTCTAGCCTGAGAGAAACTACATGATTAATTTGTGTTTTGAGTTTAAGTAGGGCCCTGATAAACAACCTATAATTGTCCAGAGTTTGGCTGTGAGTGGGGACAGCAGAGACAGTGGAGAGAAGGCAGTGAGGCAGAGAGTGAGACAGGAGAGGTGGCAGAGGGCAGAGATGAAGGGAGTCAGAGAGCAGAGGGCAAGAGGCAACAGATCAGAGAGACAGAGCAGGAAAAGAAGAGTCAGAGGCAGCAGAGAGGAGTGGAGATGTTGAGACAAGGTTGCTTTGTGAAAGATGAAAAAGAAGCATGAGAAAATTATGAGTGAGTGAGTGGGTGAATGAATGGCCAACATAGAAGAAGTATGTGTGTATGAATGAGTGTGAGAAAGAGCTGTGAGAAAGAGCTGCTGGTACAGAGAAGAGCTGTGCTAGGAATTGCATAAAGTGTTGTATGGTGAAAGGATATGTAAATGATACCGATAGCTGTGGCTGTGTGGAGATTTGTAACTGCGTGGAGGCAAGGAAAATGAGGCTGTATAGAAAGGAGTTGTGCAGGAGAAATGTATGTAAAAGGAAGATGTGTAGTTATATGAAAACACATGTTGTAACTGAGTGTTGAAACATGTAACTGGGCAGGAGAGAAATGTATGTAAAGAGAGATTAAGATAAAATAAAGGAGAAGTTTACCAGCAGGAAAGCACATGTTTGTGCACTTTTTCTTAGGTTATCATCAGAAAGTGTGTGTTTCCTTATTTAACCCTCAGATAGGAAGGTCTAGCCAGCGAGACGTTTGTGGATTTTCTCATACACCCTGGTGCTGACTTCTGGGGACTGGGCCCTCAGTAGTCAGCAATACCATGCGCCCACTCAGTGGCATGACATTTTATCCTTCTCTTTTTCTCATGACTTTGGTCCAAGAATCTGTCAACTATGTACCTACAAATGGGAGAAATAGATGTCACTCACATGTATGATTAATCTTTTTAAAGTCTTGACTTTAAGTAATGCTGAAAAACATCCACTATATTTTTCTCTTAAACTCCAATAAAATTGTTCTGGAGCCTCCTTCTGAATCTGTTTCTAAATTCTCTAATTGATGAGACTAAGGACCTCAAAAGGAAATCTCAGTTTTCCTGGTAACAATAAACGACAGGCAACTGTAGATAAAAGAAACAAGAGGGTGGCCTTGAACTCCTGATCCTTCAGCAAATCTTACAGGGGATGCAAAACCACAAACTGAAGCAAAGACCCACTGCTAAACATTGTGGGGGGATCCTTCAGAAGAGGGGAGGTAGGACTGTAGAAGCCAGAGGGGTCAAGGACATGGCAAGAAAACCCACAGAATCAACTAACCTGGGCTCATAGGAGCTCACAGCAAATGAATGAATATGCAGCGAGCCTGTATAGAACTGACCTAGGCCTGCTGCGTATGTGTTACAATTGTATAACTAGGTGTTCTTCTGCAACTTCTAACACTAGGAACTGTGGCCATCTCTAATACTTTAGCTGGCTTTTAGGAAACTATTCCTCATACTGGATTGTCTTGATCTGCCTTAATAGAGGGTTAGGAGCTTAGTCTTACTACAATTTGATATGCCATCTTTTGTTGATACCCATGGGATGCCTGCCCTTTTCTGAACAAAAATCGAGGAGGAGTGGATTGGGGTCAGAGAGGAGATGTAGGGAGTGACTGAGTAGAGAGGAGGGAGGGGAAACTGTGGTTGGGCTATAAAAAAAGAAAGGAAGAGTGAAGAAAGAAGGGAGGAAGAAAGGGAGGGAGGGAAAAGAAAGGGAAGAAGGGAAGAAGGGAAGGAGAGAGAAAGAAGAGAAAGAGGAACAAGAGGACACTGTTCATCTGCTACCCTTATCTGGCATATCTTTCTCGCTTCCTCTTTCCTGAAGAACACATACTTAGCAACAATGCATATCTGAACCTTCATTCTAACACAATAAGTCAGACACTATTACTCAGGTAGAAGCAGAACTGCTGCCTGGAGATCAAGGCTCTATCTCCTTGGGACATCACTAAGGGCTGGAGAATAAATGTGAGATCCTTCAACTAAACAGTTCGGTAATGTATAATTCTAATGTTCCTTATTATTCTGGAGTTAGAAATTTTTAAATTTTTTCTTTCAGAATTGTGATCAAGATGCATGCTGGAAACCATGTGACTTCTTCAGGGGAAAAGACTTGAGGCACGAACAAATTCTCCATGTGACAAGGCCCTGTAGAATCTGACCCATTTTGGCAAGGCCAATGGATAGTTCAATGCATAATACTAGACATGACCTCAGGAGCATATTGCTACCTGCTCTCCTTGCTTTGTCTATGCAAACCATATTGCTGGCTGCCTCTAGTTTAATTTTCTCAGAGCTATGGATAAAATAGTTATTACATAAGGAAAACTTCTCCCTGATGACTTTCCTGTGGGTGAGCCAGAGGGGATGTTGTTAAAAATATATGGTGTACCTAATTCATCCCCTAAGTCTTTGATGTTTCAAGTGTGATCATGAATTCAGGATTTTCAAGAACGGGATGTTGCCTTTCCAATGCACCCTGTGACTAAACTGAAAGAGTCACAGAAGTTCATGACACTTGAAATTTGCATAATTGTTCTGGAGAGAATGATTTTAACTACAAGAGTCTAGGAAAAATGCTAATAGTAGATGATGTCGAACATTAATGGGAACAGTCTAGGAACAGGGAATGAAGCAGAGTCCTAGAAACCCACAATGCCCTCCTTTCTAATAGCTGCACTATACTGTAGGAAGAGGAGAAGGACATGAGAACAAGGAATAAGCAGTACCAACTATTAAGAGTAAGCTTTTAGTTATGTAGTTTACAGGATAATAGGGAAAAAATCTGATATAGCCCCTGTAGGAGATAGGTTACAACAGAATGAAGAATGAATTGATTTGGTCTTGGCTGATGGTTAATTGCAAGAACTTAGACCCTACCAGACATAAACATTAGCCACTAGAGGCAAAACTCTCACTTTGCATGATGTTGTAAACACAAATGCTGTCAACTGGGCACACTGTTCTACTTGTAGGTGGGCCTAGTTAGAAACCTTCCATTGTCACTTGCAATACTGCTTATGCTTCTAACATTACAACCATGAATTAAGAAGGTTAAAGTTACTGAATGGAAGGTGAATAAGGTAAAGGAACAAACTGTCAAATATTGTGACTATTATTAAATACAAAAGGAAACAAATGTGATTATAAAATTGTTCATGCAAACTGTTGAAACTGTATAAATAAAAGTGGCCCAGGCTATCTAGGGCCACTTGTTTGAAATAGGTGGTCATAATTTCCTTGCTGTGCCAACTTTACACATCCATCCCAGGTTGAAGCAAGGCTCCCTGCAGATACACATTAGATGCTGAGGTCCCCACTTTACCCATCAGAATCTCTTGCACTAAAATGCTTATGTCTCCATAGGTCTTAAAAGTTTTTGGCCTTCTTATCATTCAGTATATCTCCTGCCCTAATATATCTAATATATCTCCTGGGCCCTCTAATGTTTAAAGTAGGGAAGTGCTGACTTTTCATTGACACCTATACTCTAAAGTGTTTGTCTCCAAGACAGCTTCTGGTCTTCCTTGCTCTTTATTTTTTACAATTACTTATTTTTAGTTTTGAGAATATAATGTAATTACAGCATCTCTCCCTTCCCTTTCTTTCCTTCCAATCCTGAAAAGAAAATTCACACCATGTTCCCTACTGCAAGCCTTTCAGAGACTGGCTTCTCATTCCAACCTCCACTGGAGATGGAGAAGTTATAATAAAAGTCAGGCAGCTTAAGCTAGATGATCCTGATATTAGAAAAAATAAAACAAACCCAAAACATAACCATTTCATTTGTCTTACTAACCAGAATTACCTTTATATAAGTCTTTGAATAGCTTTGCTTTACACCTGGAAAAGACACAGCATTATGTCTTAGAGAGTTTTGATGCTTTCACAGTGCATAACATTGCATATGTAGATGCTTATATTGCCATTGAATTTTTAATTAATGCAAATATTACAGTTATTCAGAATTATTTCAACCCCACTCATGTATCTTCTATGAATACAAGTTTCTATCTATCTGAGATGTAGTTTTGAGTGATTAAGGGAAAAATGTAGTCCAAGCTGGAGAACTTAAAGACCATGGTGTCAAGACAAACCCAGTCCAAGCCTCTATCAGTTATAAGCCTGTGAATTGAAAAATATGCAAATGATTCACCTGTGAAATAAATTTTCTACCTTATCTTCAGCAACCCTAAAATGTGTGTACTAAGTATAGTCTACATGGAATACAGATTATGACATACACATTAAGTAGTGAGTATTTAATGTATTACTCTACTCAAATAAATGCTACATTTTGTGTTGTCTTTAATTTTCCTAACAATACAATTGCTATGTTTAATATGATTAACTTGAGCTAAGAACATGCAGCATTCTGCTCAGTGCTTCTTTCTTTATTTTCATATTTTGTTTTAATAGACAGTTACAATTAGAGTATATAGATTATGCAAGAATAAAATGCACTTTGAAGTGAATTAAATAAATGTGGGTATCTTTTATTTATAATACAAGAAGTATGACAAACAATGGAAACCATGTATTAAACATGTTTTGCTATTTTATCTTTACTATTTACTTTCTAATCATTTTATTGTGAGTTCCTATCACACTGCCCCTGCATGACCACATTATCAGTTCTGGATTATAAAAGAAACATGGTTTCCAAACTTTTTAATAAATGCTGAAAACAAAACTTAAATAGCAGTGCATGTGCGGCAAAGGAAGCTCAACAGTCATTTATTTGCAACATTTTGACAAGTTAGAATTCTCTGTTTTAACCATCACTCATTGCAACAAAAAAAGCTTCTCTGGCTAAGGTGGAAAAACATATCAATATAAGAGTACACTTAGTAAGCAGTTGGGATACACATTTATTTAGATTAATATTGGTAGTAAGTTATGTTATAGAGCCTGTGACATCCTCAACCATAGATTTTAGCTCAGGCTTATATTACCAGGTACATATTTCTTCCCAAAGAGGGAGCCTCAAGTCCAATCAGAAAGTATTTAGTTAACCTAAAAACCATGGTGCCACTATTACAGCAGTGGGAATATCTTGCCAGACAGATCAATAATGTATTATTAAGGATCCACAGCTTGGCAACACCCTTGTGGTCTTTTTTCCTCCCAGCAACCTGTGCAGCACCTTCTGGCACAGCTAATTTTTAGGATTTGTTTCCTCTTCCAGGCTACCTATATCAACTATAAGATACATGAACTGATTGGTCCTTGCTTATCAGTCCCACGTTTTCATCAATCTCACCATACAGCCTCAATGAAATACCCTCAACTGATAGAATGGTACAATCAAAATTAGAGAAAAATAATGCATGCATTAACTACTTCAACTTACCTTAATCAGATGTATTATGTTCATATCTGAAATCTTATCTTCCTTATCTCACCTTTCCCTCATACTCCCTGCCAAGTGAATATGTCATTCTGTTCCTTATTTGCATCTGCTGCTAAACTCTAAATTTCTTATAGGTCGCGCCTAGACTTTCTTTTTCCTAACTGTCTCTAGTGCTGTTAGATAGGGGGCTTCCAAACAATAGATACACAGTTCATGCTGACAAAAACAATGGATAAACTAAAATAATGAAATTCTGACTTAATTGGTAAATGTTTACTTTTTGTGCAGTGTGAATAATCAATAGTTCCTAGAAAAGGCATATATATAATCAACTATCAACTCACCACTTCGTTTTCATTTCACTTTTTATATATTTTATGGCAATAAATACCTTTGAAAGTAATGAAAGTTTGCAACATTTAAATTTTTTATTTTATGTGTATGAAATGTTTTGATTGAATATATGTTTGTGCACCAACCATGTTTGTGCAGTGCTCATAAAGGTCAGAAGATAAGAGGGTGTCAGATCCCCTGGAGCTGGAGTTAGAGATGGTTACAAGCCACCACATGGGTGCTGAGAGTCAAACCTCAAATCTCCAGAAGAGCTTCAGTACTCTTAACCATTAAGGTATTTCTCTAACACCACCAATTTATTTAATGAAACTCTTCATCTTAAATTTGACAATGAATCATACATTTACCCTACATTACGTTAAAAAAACAAAAGCAAAAAGCAAATTAATCCTCAATTTAAAAAATAAACATAACAAAGAAAGTATATCCATTCATTACTTAAATGTAAGAGAAGGAAAAGATGTGTGTGATCCTACATCCAATAAACTCTCCATTACATAGAAAACCGACTGCTCCACAGACAGAAAGTAAAGACTTAACTTAGGACCAACTAGAACTAGAAGTTGTGTAACATGCACCTGGAATGAATATTGGCCTTTGCAACAGTGCCAGTCCTTACCATAAGCATTCTTTTCTGCTTTCTCTGCATTGGTAAGGTAGGTATAAATATATAACCTACAAATCCACTTAGCTTGAGCAACACACAGCTTTCTCAACAAAGTCGTCAACAATTTGTAACAGAGGAAGGAAAATATTTTAGTTCTTAATTCCATGTTCCAATATTGTAGGGACATTTTCTTATTTTCTATTTTTTTGTGTGGTGTTTTCTGATACAAGGGCTCACCTTGCAGCCTAATATTTAGCCCTAGAAAACTTTTATTTCATACCAATCCTTCTGTCATGGCATGTGAGTGTTAAAATTACAGTCATGTGCCATATGTGATTCTGATTTTCTTATTATTGTTGTAGGGAAGTCAAGATAACACAAACTTAAAGCAACTAGTCACATATCCATAGTCAAAAGCAGAGAGTTAATGAATGTATGTCTGTTCTCAGCTTACTGTAGATGGATTTTTTTTTTTTTTGTCTTTCCTGTCAGCTCCCAGTCACTTTATGAAAGCTCGGCCAATAACATAGGCTTGTTTCTAACTAGTTCTTATAAATTAATCAATTTGTATTAATTTACTTTCTGCCTTATGGATTCATTGCCTTTACTCTGTACTGTCTACTGTCCATGCTGCTTCCCTGTTTTCTCTGTCTCTGGCTGGCAACTCTCTGTATCTCTGCCCTTCTTCTTCCCAGCATCCTCTCTGACCCAAAATTCTGCCTAGATATTGGCTGTTCATCTTTTTATTAAACCAATCTGAGTGACAAATCTTCACAGTGTATAAAATATTATTCCAAAACAGTTTACCTCCCCACTTCTATACAGTCCATAACCCAAAGGCAGGGAATAATACCACCCATTGTGGGCAGATATTCTTATCTCATTTAACATAATCAAGATAATCCTCCGCAGATATTCTGAGGGATCAAACTGATCTAAACAATCCCTCACTGAGACTATCTTTCCAGGCATATCAAAATTGCGTCAAGCTGACAATAAAACTACCACACCTAGATCTTATTTTCTATTCTGTGTGTGGTGTTTTCTGATACAAAGGCTCAACTTGCAGCCTAATATTTAGCTCTAGAAAGCCTTTACTTCATACCAATCCTTCTGTCATGGCATGTGAGTGTTAAAATTACAGCCATGTGCCATGTGTGATTCTGATTAAGTTTCTTATTTTCACTAGTTTTAGGTGTTCAGCCACCTCACTTGTATTGATTTTAGGCCAACTGTTCATACTAAAGTCCTCAATCCCTGTGACTACTGATATAAAATATTGGTGTGTTTCATCTGACCAGTTTGGACTGACCTGATTGCTGTAGGCAGGCCATGATAGGGAAAGGAGAGGAAAAGATCAGGTCCTATTCCTTTTGAGGTGTGGATTCCATTTATGTTCACTTCATTGCTCTATACTGATCAAGGTCATGACAGGGCCTATAAATATAGATTTTGTAATATAAAATCATCCTCTCCTTCAGTCATAGCTGAGAATCTCACTTTCTCAGCACCTATTGATTGCCTGAAGTTCATTGTCCAGGACCAGATTCTTGTGAAATTTTCCCTTTACACATTGCTATTTTAACTAATGTCATTATGCAGGTCTTGTTTGGGCACTTTATTATTGAGATTTCATGGACACAGCATTCCTGACATGTGTAGAAGATATTTTCTCACAGCACTAGTTTTGGTCCTCTGGCACTATCTTGGCCAATGTTCAATTGCTAAGAAGTGATACCATGATCACAGCAGTTCTTACAAAAGTAAGCATTATTTAATTGGAATTTGCTTACAGTCTCAGAGATTTAGTCCACTGTCATAATTGTAAGGGACATGATTGAATGTAAGCAGACATGGTACAACAGAAGTAGCTCAGAGTTTTACATTCAGATCTACCTGCAGGAGAGAGACAGAAACAGAGACAGAGACAGGGACAGAGACAGAGAGAGACTGGACCTTTCTTGGACTTTGAGGTTTCAGAGTATTTCAGATCTCCAGCTCTTTTCAGCTTTGTTAAGTAGAACATACCTTTTTTCTTCTTGGACTGATTACATACCCTGTTAGCAGCTTTCCTTGGCAGGTATTCCACAGTTCTGGCATCTCTAACATCTTGGGGGTTTTGAAGGTAATACAGGCTTTACATTCAGAGCTTCATTCAATAGCCTCTTTAGGGCTCCTTGAAGGACACCCCTGATACATACATAGTTTGACTCAGTGGCTTTCCTTAGTGGCAGAGGAAGATTCCATAACCTCTTTTTTGTATTATTTGTCTCTAAAGCCAGAACCACATGATAGAAGTTGTAGATAGAAGTTTCTGGCCCACCTGGTCCTGCAGCCATTCAGTCCCAAAGAGACATAAAGAGGTTTATATTAATTCTAAACTGTTTGGCCTATTAGCTCAGGATTACTATTAACAACTAGCTCTTACTACATAAATTAACCCAAAATTATTGTCTGTGTTTAGCCATGTGGTTTGGTATCTTTTCTCAGTAAGGCATTCTCTGCCTTACCCTTTTCAGAATTCTCTTACTCTAGTCACCCCACCTGTACTTCCTGCCTGACTAGTTGACAATCAGTGTTTTATTAAACTAACATGAGTGACAAATCTTTACAATGTCCAAGAGCATTATCCTATAGTCAAGTTCTGCTGCTTGATGGGGCTGGAATTTGTTTCCCTATGTTGCAAGCAGACCTCTTGTTTATCCCAGCCACCCAGCTACCTTAGCCCCGAAATAACAAAACAGAAAATGCATTAATTAAATCACTGCTTGGCCCATTAGCTTTAGTTTCTTACCGGCTAACTCTTACATATTAAATTAACCCATTTCTAGTAATCTGTTTATCACCATGAGGTTGTAAACTACCAGCAAAGTTCTGGCATCTCTGACTCTGGTGGTTGCTCCATAGTGTCTCTCTGACTCTGCCCTTCTTCCTCCCAGCATATAGCCTAGCTTTCCCCACCTAGTTCTGTTCTTCCCTGCCATAGGCTCAAAGCAGCTCTTTATTAGCCAATGAAAACAACACATAGACAGAAGGACTTCCTACACCATTTCCCCTTCTCTGTTTAAACAAAAAGGAAGGCTTTAAGTTTAACATAGTAAAATAACATACAAGAAAGCAGGTATTAATCAAAAATAACTGTTACAATATTTCTATTTACTTTATCTTTTATCATAAATAAGGAAATATATATATATATATATATATATATATAAATTCTTTAACTCCATCAAAGACTCCAGAAGGATATAATATTACCTAAGTAAACAGGAAGTGCATTGTAAGCAACTTTCAAAACTCTAGAGACTTCTCGCTGCCTGGACATTAACCCAAACTTCTTCTGTACCATTGGGGCATCCATCTTCAGCCTACAGGCCCATAGTATCTGGCAGACTCTTACATGAAGCAGGAAATTTCAAAGACAGTTCCACCTATATTGGCAGTTTGTCAATCACTTTATTCTGTGTCCTGCAGAATGTCTCACAGACTCTTTCATGAAGCAGGAACCTCAAAGGATCATCTCACCTTTAGGCAAGTTCAGCTGTCATTTCCCTGTGGGTTCTACATGTCCAGGTTTTACAGTATACCATGAAGCAGTCCAGACAAGAGTAGTTTCTTGCCCAGATGACTAAACAACTCCATAAGGAGCCTCTTCAATGCCCATCATCCTTTTGAAGTAGCTTGGTGCTGCCAGGAGCAGATGTGTCTCACTGTCCTGAAAAGTCTTAAGTTCTTAAACATTTTAAATGCCATGTTCTGCAGGTCTCTGAAAGATTTGAAGACTATCTATCTAACTGAAATATATCTAGAAAACCTAACTAACATGACAACAAGTTTGACTATTATAGATGACTATCTATTAACCTATATTTTTTAATATATTTTTATTACATTTTAAAATGAGCTATACAATCACAATACCTTAATAAAGATCAGAAATATACATATATCAATATTGACTTTAAATTTATATCAATAAACCAAGATTCATACCAATGCAAATTATTCATATCTATATCATATCCCCTTTAAATGTAAACAAACAATTATAAACAATATTTGGGAATATGTGTGTAGTTCTGTCCATTCTACTTCCTGCTGTATGGGGTGCTGTTAATCAGGTCTTTCATGGTGTATCCTGTGTGCTAGGTTCCTTTCGGGCAGCAGTTGGGCAAAGTAATTTTTAGGGGGTGTTCTTGGCAACATTTCAGGAGGTTTTGGTATATGAAACCATATTAACCTGGAAGCAATCCACAGGTTCTCATCTTCTGTGAAAACAAAAAAAAAGAACCCCTTTTCCAAAGCAACATGTACTTCGACCCAAATTCTGAAGTCAAGATACCTTTATAATATACATGCTGGTTTAGCTTAGCAGCCCATATAATGAAATGTCTCTCTGTACTTAGCTCCTTTACAGTAAAAAAAACTCAAAACCACAATAATATAGCTAATCCAGATTCTCTTTACGTTCATCTTTATGTGACTTATTTTTCTTTACTCCCTTTAATCTATGATTATCTGTACTCTGTGTCTTTAAAGACTTTACATTTTTTGTATTTTTTTTCATGGTTTATTTTTTTATATTTAAAAATTTCCATCTCCTCCCCTCCTTCTCCCCCTTCCCTCCCCTTCTCCTCCCCCTTCCGTCCCCTCCCCTCCACCCATACCTCCCCTCCCTCCCTCTCAAGGCCAAGGAGCCATCATGGTTCCCTACTCTATGCTAAGACCAAGGTCCTCCCAACTCCCCCCAGGTCCAGGAAGGTGATCGACCAAGCTGAGAAGGCTCCCACAGAGCCCGTCCATGCAGAAGAATCAGAGCCTAGCGCCATTGTCCTTTGCTTCTCAGTCAGCCCCCACTGTTGACCACATTCAGAGAGACGACGCCAGTTTCTATAGCCATACTGATGAATTTCTTGCATATCACCATAGAACCTCCACCTGGCGATAGATGAAGAAAATGACTGAGCCCCACACTGGAGCACTGGACTGAGCTCCCAAGGTCCTGATGAGGAGCAGAAGGAGAGAGAACATGAGAAAGAAAGTCAGGAACGTGAGGGGTGCGTTCACTCATGGAGACGGTGGGACAGAACTAATGAGAGATCACCAACTCCAGTTGGAATGGGACTGATGGATCATGCGACCAAACCCGTCTCTCTGAAGACTTTACCTTTTTTTAAAGGCATTAACTTTATTTTATGACTCTCTATACTCTTTTTCTTCTCTCTTCCAAGCGGACATACATTTATCCAACACTATGACCCATCTGGATTTCTCTTTATTGCATATCTGTAATTATTTTCTGACCAGAGTGCTTCTTAAAATGCTAAGCACTTCTTAAAACTTAAGCTGTGTAGTTATTATGGTATACATGGTACTGCTCGCTTGCTGGCCCAGTCTAAAACTTGATCTGCGTAAGTACTATGACATATACAATAGTGCCTGCTAACTCCCCACAGTCTAGCATATCAGAGCAAGCTGCTTGTGCCTATGAGTCTCCACAATTGCAGGCACAAAGCTGGTCCACATTGCTATTAAGCAAGCTGCGCTCTGTAGCCAGATCTTCTGCCTAAAAGAATAAGAGTTCACTGTGGCAGGGCTCAGAAAGCTGGTATTTTAAAACAGCACAGTTTTTATCCTGCTGCCACTAAATAAGGAAAATCTCTCTTAAAGGAGCTGTGGCAAGTGCCAACAAATAGTAAGAAGCTGTGACACACACACACACACACACACACATGTATGTATGTATGTATGTATGTATGTATGTATGTATATGTCTAGAATTCCTTTTCAAGCCCTCTCAGGTTTTTAAGTGGATTTAGTTGGTTGTTGATCATTTCCTTCACTGATTAAGTTTTTCTTTAATTCCTTTCCACAAATTTGAAGTTTAGATGGGTGAAGTCTTGCCCTGAGGTGACCTTTTATTCTATTTAGCATCAGGCCCTTCTTTTAAAATCTCTTTGGGCACTGGAATTAGACCCATTACACTTCTTAGTGTTCCTTTTTCCTCAAACTTTACATTTTGTAATTTCCCTTACTGATATTGCTCCTTTTTCTTACAGATTTGCATAAAAGTCGTCACTAATGGTGCAGAAGGAGTAGCTGAGAGTTCTGTATCCAAACCCATGGGCAGCAGAAGAGACAGAGAGAGAGAGAGAGAGAGAGAGAGAGAGAGAGAGAGAGAGAGAGAGAGAGAGAGAGAGAGAGAACCACTGGGCCTGGCTTGGAGGTTTGCAACCTGAAAGCCCACACTCAATCACTTAGTTCCTCCAACAAGTTCACACCTCCTACTCTTTTCAAATAGTGCATGCCCTGTTGAACAAACATTCAAATCTATGAGCCTATGGAGGCCATTCTTATTCAAACTACCACAGGCTCTTAATGTCTTTTTTCTCCCTCTTTTATAATGTTTCCTGAACCTTAGGTATAGAGGTTTTGTTGCAGATATGCTAACTGTACTTAGCTCCTTCACAGTCAAAAAATTCTAGATACCTCTTGGTCACTTATTCTCTGCAGTTTGACCAGTTGTAGCTTTCTGTAGTAACATCTGTCTGCTGCAAGCTACTTTGATGAGGACTGAGAGCTACACTTACCTATGTGCATAAATATACATATTTAAAATGCACTTGGAAGCTCAATTAGTTTAGAAAAATAGCACAAATACTCTCCTTGGCTAGGTCAGTAAAAACATGAATTCTTCCCTATTGTGCAGGCTTAAAGTCCAATTAGATAGCTTATGTTTATCCCCAAGATGTAAGTGTCATTATTGCACTCCATACTGGTCATTGTATTGGTTCACAGGCTTTACAACCAGATAATTCTGTTGACATTTTTTTCTTCCTTGGCAATGTGCCTACTATCTTCTGATGTTAAGAAAATGAGACCTGAGAAAGGAAGACTTCAGATTAGTGCCAGTTTGATTCCTCCCAGCTGTGACCAAGGCAAAAATAATAGTATGCTGAGGTTTTTATATCACACAAGTTAGAGTGGTTATGGTTAAAGAAATAAAAGACATAAATTCTGGTGAACATACAAGGAAATAAGAACAGTTAAATACTTTCCCCAAGAATATGAATTGTTCTAACCACTATAAAACTCTGAATCATTCTATTTCCAAAACTTACAAATAGAAATAGCATACAATACACCTATACCACTTTTAAGTACATATGTTTACACAAAGAAATCAAAGTCAGCTTAAACTAATGATGCCTGCATACTCACATTTTTTGTGGCACTATTCACAATATATTGCCTGATGTGGAATGTCTATCTGCATGCTGTGAATATTTTTTTACCATTGATTAATAAAGAAACTAATTTGGTCAATAACTAGTCAGAATAAAGCCAGGCAGAAAATCCAAACAAAGATATAGGGAGAAAAAAAGGTGGAGTCAGGAATGTGAGCAGCTACCAGAGAAGCAAGATGTGTGGCCACAAGCCACAAGCCTCATAGTAAAATATAGACTAATATAAATTGATTAATTTAAGTTGTAAAAGCTAGTTAATAAGCCTGAACTGATAGGCCAAACAGTTTGTAATTAATATTAAGCCTTAGATTGATTATTTGGGAGCTGGCAGGAGGTAAAGAAGCCTCCAGTTATATATGGCATATCAATGTGGGGCACTTGCTGGGCGGTGGTGGCGCACGCCTTTAATCCCAGCACTCGGGAGGCAGAGGCAGGCGGATCTCTGTGAGTTCAAGACCAGCCTGGTCTACAAGAGCTAGTTCCAGGACAGGCTCCAAAGCCACAGAGAAACCCTGTCTCGAAAAACCAAAAAAAAAAAAAAAAAACAAACAAACAATGTGGGGCACTTGAATTTCCATAAGAAGTAAGAAAATTAAAAAGTTTGTGAAAGCACAGAATTGAAGACACAATGGGTTTCCTAGTCTCACAATCTAATGCCAGCAGCAGCATAGCCATACAGCTCCCAAAAGCTGCCTACAAGATGGAGCCAGGAGGCAGCCACCATGAGTTAAGTGATGTGGTCAGTTTCTGCAGTCTTATACAGGCCTCGGCACAGAGAGGCTAATCAGCTGCACACTGTATGGCAGATTTAACTTTTGCTCATACAGACAAAATAAGTTCATGTGCACTGTACTTCAAGCTGCTTTATGGCAGCATGGACCTACTGCTTCCCAGAGTTGGGGTGGTGAGCATGACCCTCAGAGTTGTTGGTGAACATACATTCACCGTGTTGAAAAGCTGAATGGAGCAGAGCCAACAGCCAAAACTAAGCTTTGGTCTTAACCACACTTATTTAGCAGTTTCAAACAATGGTTAAAATGATTATAGATATGCAAAACAGACAGATTTAGACTAAAAGAAACCTCTAAACTGGCCACAGTGTTTAAAATGTGTGTGGGCTTGAGAGAGAGAGAGGGAGAGAGAGAGAGAGAGAGAGAGAGAGAGAGAGAGAGAAGGATAGAGACAGCCATAGATTAAAACAATAAAAAGGAAGTCCTTTAAAAATAGAGTAATAAAAATTATAATAAGCAATATCAACATGGAAAATACACAGAGAGTTGGGCTTATGTATTTTACTGTGCTTTCTTTGAATTTTTGACTGTTAATGAGCTAACTACAGAGTGATATTTGATTGTGGATGCTGCTAAGCTAAACCAGCATAAAGGTTTCTTGACTTCAAAATGTAAGTATAATGATATGTTGTCTTGGAAAAGTAGTTTTGTTTTTGTTTCCACAGGAAGCAAAAAAAAAACCCTATGGATTTGTTCCATGTTAAGATGGACCAGCTTTGATCAAGGGAGACCGCCTGAGCTTTGACAGGTGATAGTTATCAACAAAGGTCTTCCTAGGATTTGACAATTATCTCAGATTTTCTCAAGGACCCTAAAGATACTTCATTCACATATAGCAGAAACAACATCTGCACTCTCAAGAGTTGGGGGGTGAATATGGATGGTCTTTTGTTATTTGGTGAGTTTTGGATATTTCTTATATTTAGGGGTATATAGAAATATAGGATAAAAAGACAACTATTAATCTCAGATATTTTACATTGGAGTGGATTTTGGTATAGTGATACAAATTTAATTTTGTTTCACTGTGTATGTTTCTATTCTTATTTAAAGGATTTTTATATATATTAATACAAATTTAAGGTCAATTTTGTTATACTGTATGTATATTGTATATTTCTACTCTTGTTTAAGGTATTGTGTTATATAGGTCATTTAAAAATGTAATGTATAGTTAAGAAATACAAATTAATAATCATATGTAATATTCAAACTTATAGTCATGTTGTTCCCAAGATGTGTCATTATTAGGTTTCCTAGATAGGCAGAGATATAATTCATATAAATAGGGAGGTGTTCTAGATATACAGAGATATTTTTCATATGTATAGGCAATCTTCAAACACTTTAAAGTACTATAGAATATGGCATTTATATGTTTTAATAACTTAGAATTTTCTTTTCTTTAAATTTATTTATTATGTATACAATGTTCTGTCTGCACGTATGCCTGCATGCCAGAAGAGGGCACCAGATCTCATAGATGGTTGTGAGCCACCATGTAGTTGCTGGGAATTGAACTCAGGACCTCTAGAAGAGCAGCCAGTGCTCTTAACCTCTGAGCCATCTCTCCAGCCCTAGAATTTTCTTGGTATGAGATGTATCTGCTCCTGGCAGCACCAGTAACTTCAAAGAGGATGATGGGCACCGAAGAAATTCATTATGGAGTTTGCCTTCATTGTGGCAAGATTAGGCATTTGGCCAAGGAACTGCTCTTGCCTGTTCTTGCCTGGAGTGCTTCACAATATACTGTATAATGTATACTTCACAATGCACTGTATACTGTATACAATAGACCCACAGGAAAATGACTGCTAAACTTTCCAAAACAAGGTGAAACAGTCCTTCAGGGTTCCTGATTCATGAAAGAGTCTGCCAGAAATCCTGCAGAACACAGAAAAAAACAACTGAGAAATTTTGCCAAAATAGGTGGGACAGTCCTTCAAATTTCTTGCTTCACTGAGAAATCAGCCATAAACTCTAGGCCTATAGGCTGAAGATGGATGACCCAATTTTACAAAATAACTTTGGATGACTGTTCAGAAAACCAGATATCTATGCCATTTCTATAGTTTTTGAAGTTTCTAACAAAGCACTTCCTGGTTACTTAGCTAATATATCATTCTTGGGTCTTTGATGGAGTTGAAGAGTAGATAGTTATACTTTTCCTTAGTTATGATAAAATATAAATAAAATATGAAGCTTTAGACTCACAAAGATAGAATAGATGCTATAATATTTTTTATTTTTTCCAAATACAAATTTACTAAAAATTATGACTATAATTCTTGCTCTATACCTATTTTGTTATATGTAATTTTACAAAGTTAAAGTTAAAACCTTTCTTTTTGATTAGACAGAAAAAAGGGAGATGATGTCAGATGTCCTTCTGTATGCTGTGAATGTGTTTTATTACCATTGGTAAATAAAGGAACAGATTTGGTCAGTAGCCAGTCAGAATAAAGCCAGGAAGAAAATCCAAGCAGAGATACAGGAAGAAAAAGGGCAGAATCAAGGAGATGTGAGAAGCTAATGGAAAAGAAAGATGCAAGGTACGAAGCCATGAGCTTTGTGGTACAATATAGGATAGAAATGGGTTAATTAAGTTGTAAGAGCTAGCTAATAATAAGCCTGAGCTAATAGGTCAAACAGTTTGTAATTAATATTAAGCCTCAGAGCCATCATTTGGGAACTGGAGGGCAGGAAATAAACCTCCAGTTACAATAGCCAATTAATGAAGTAAGTTGATATGTTGACTGTAAAATATTTATCAGGTATATACCTACAAGGAAAATTTATTCAGCCATAAAGTGGAACAAAATAATATAATTTGCAGGAAATTGAATGTGAGTAGAGGTAAGCTTACTAAGCAAATTAAAGTCAAATTGAAAAAGAGAAGTAGCACATATGATTTTAAATTTTATGAAAATAAAAGTATACTAGTAGGGATGGGAAGGGAGATAGGAAGATATTAGATGTTATTAGAGGGGGTAAATATGATAAAATATATACATTTATGAAAAATTCTCATTTCAAGTCATTATTGTGTATAGATAATATGGGTTAATAATTGAATGCTTGATTGCAAAACACTAATTGTCACAGAAAATATGTAAACATATAAAGCAATTAGGAAAGTGAGTGTACAAAAGGTCATTATTGTAAAATCAGGATGATAGTCAAATGAAAGAAATAACAAATTAGAAATTTGTAAACAGCATATCTAAAAACATCTGAAATACACCTAACTAAAAACTGAAAGAAATGCACAAATTTTTATGGAAACAAATATAAAAACTTTCTGATAGACTCAGTAAAAAAAAAGGATCCCATAGAGATGTGTACTTTTACCCATTAGAAAAGAGAATTTTGTGAAGATTTTCACATTTTTTAGAAGAGGCATACTTTTGCACAAGAATGTGAAGATGACAGTGACACACAAGTCATATTTCCCATGACTAACCTCAACCATTACATAATAGAAGGAAAAATAATAACATTGTCAATAATAAAAAGGTTTTTTAATCTGTATGGTAATGCAACCTGTACATATTCCCTGAAGTAGAAACAGGTCTGTAGACAGCAAAGTAATGAAATAAAAGAATTGGTTAGAGCAAAACATTTTTTGGTTGTTTGTTTTTCGAAACAAGGTTTCTTTGTTCAATAGCCCTGGCTGTCCTGGCACTTACTCTGTAGACCAAGCTGGCCTCAAACTCAAAGATCTGTCTGCCTCTCCCTCCTGAATGCTGGAATTAAAGGCGTGTGTTCCACCACTGCCTGGCAATAGAGAAAAACTTTTATGGATTGATATTTATGCTTCTAACCATGGTCTGGGACAAAAACACATATTTGAGTGCTTCACTGAAGAAATCTAAGTTATCCAAAAGCACCTGCCTTCTGCTAACATGGTCAGCACAGTTATTTGAGTTACTTGACAAAGAATAAATTCAGAGATTATACTAAATCATTCAAAATCTATTTGGTAGATGAAAATTATTCAGTAATTTCTTATCATTTGACACAATATAGGCAAAAAAGTGAAATTAGAATACCAGATATCATTTTAACTCATTCCTGATGAAAGTAAAAATTTACCCCCAAAGTTTTTAACAAACACAGATCACTCAACACATTATTTAATCATGGTTGTGAGGACAAATAGGCTCCATACTTTCTTCTTAGGTGTGATCAGGGGGAATCAGTCTTCTCAGGAATGAGCTTCCCAATAGAATTCTTAATCCAAAATAGTCATCTGTAAGCATATGTACATAAAATCGACACTAAAAGAACTCAGTAGTGCGTGTTTGTGTGTGTGTGTGTGTGTGTGTGTGTGTGTGTGTGTGTGTGGAGAGAGAGAGAGAGAGAGAGAGAGAGAGAGAGAGAGAGAGAGAGAGCATTTAACAACTAAATAAGAAGTCATAAATTTTAGAGGGACTTGGGGGTATATATTAGTAGTGAGAAGGTAAAAAGAGGGGAGTAGAAATGATATCAATACAGTATTCATGAATGCAATTGTCTTTTAAAAGTTAAAATTTTAATTTATAGTTAAAACTGAGCATACAATGAGTCAGTTTTTTCCCTTCTACTACATGGTGCCAGGAGATCAAGCTCAGGTTTCAAGTTTGATGACAATATGCCTTTACTTTCTGAGTTATCTCACCAGCCGACATTTTATTAACTCAGGGTAATTTAGATATGTAAGAAGTATCTATTCTGTTTATTAATGATTTTGTGTTTATATGTATACACACAATGCCAAAAGTTTCAAGAAAGTTTATGTGCAATTCACTCTTATGTTTGCTTTTGTGGTTTATCACACTAAAGTATTAATAAAGCAATTTTATTATTCATGTCTAAAGTACAGGTATTTCTTCTTATATCTTCTAGAGATATACTACCTTAATCATCTAGATTATTTCACTTTGTCCAAATGGAATAGGACAGCATAAAAAATATGTTAAAGACAATGGAAGGATGCTTTTCACTATTGGAAAAACTTGGAAACTTGAAAGAATGGAAACTGAAGAGTATTGCATTGCAGTGAAGTTAGTTGATGGCATATGAATTTCAATATTTGTGATGCAAATAGAATAATGTACAATGTTTACACACACACACATATATATACATATATATTATACACACACACACACACACACACATATATATATATATACATTGGTAGATGCACAAGGAGAATATTGAAGCTGAAGCAAGATGGGGGAAGATTTTCTATAGGCTCATCTGTTATTTGAAGAAACTCTTAGCTGTTGAGTTGGTGGAAGCTAGTGGTCTACTAAGTTAATAGATTTCAAGAGGTTTTTAAACTGTTTTAGTCACAGAGTGTTCGTTCAGTAAAAGGTTTGGTCAAAAAATGGCTATTCAAGGGGAAGAATGCAGCCAGAGATAAATTAATTTATCCTATGGACTTATATGATTCAAACTCCTTGACATCACTGTAGTTCTTATCAGTCAATCAGCTCTGCAGGCACAGTTTCTTATCAAGGACTTCTTCATGCTGGTAATGAACAATCTCACTATTTGGCTCATGAAGCACTTGAAGATGGAAAATGTTAACATTGACAGAGGAAATATATTTGGGGACAGTTATTTTCTGGGGTATTCTAATCTTGGGAATATATATTGGTAATATTTTATGAATGTTTGAAATTTTAATAAGCTTCTCTATGATATTAAAGCCCATTTCATAGATTCAGTCCATGGATGGCATTGCTGTATTCCATGATTCTTTGCTTTATCTGTGGACTCTGTCCAAAATTATCTCCTAAGAATATTTTTTTTTCTGAAAGTAATTTGTTTTCAAAGCATTAAATGTACCTGAACATTTAAAAAAGAGGAAAAATTAATTTGAAATTCTGGCTGTTCTTATATGTTCCTACCCATACTCTTATATACATGCATGTATGCATTACCATATATATGTATAATGTACGTACATATATGAAGTTTTCTGCTAAAGGAAAAAAGGGCATATATATGAAAATTGGTTTGAATTATCCAATCATTTCTGATTATTTTATTTCTATCTATGATTTTAAAATATTTTGTTGATTTTCCTTTCAGTTATTATCATAATTATGTGGGGTGTCTTATACTGCCATTTCTAAACATAGTATATATTCCTTTTGCACTTGGAAGACCATAGGCAAGGCTGTCCGGTTCGGGGGATTCCTAGTTATTCTTTGACCCCTACTGATGTCTAAGAGCTATAAGAGTCTTACCTCAGGGCAGTAATTTCAGTTCTACCTCAGTAATAGTTTTTAATATGTCTTAATAGATTGAAGATTAGGACATTCAATTATGAAATACTCTAATCTGCTTTTGTACAAGAAAAAGAATGAAAATATGAAGAAATAAATAAAGTTCCTTGATTAAGTTGATTTGGTGGTTGAAAGAATACTGGAGAGGGTATAAGGAAATATGTTTATTTATATTTTTATTATGAGGCAGAAGGATTAGGACAGGTTTGCCATTGGAGAAAAAATGAAAGAAAACATTACAAAGTACACAGACCTTTTGCTTTTGAAAACTACCAAAAATTGGTCTATTAGAGAACTTTAAATTTTTTCCATTTTAGAGAAAAAAGGCAGAACAGGCTGACATGCCAAATTCTTCATGTTTGCATATTGTTTATAATTCTATATTTATGTGATAACATTGCTCTTCATTATGATTTTATTCATGTACTTAATACATTTATTCAGCTTTGATTTCACGATAGTTATATATTTCCCATCAGAACAGGATTCTTTTAATTTTCTGAGATGTATTTTTTACTGAAGTGAATTAAAATGAATTACAAAACAATGGTCTGGATTAGCTTGGGAGAATTCTAATTTTGTGTGATCTAGACAAATTGAGATCAATAATCTATGAAGTATGTCCTCATAAATGTGTGAAATTTATAGTATGTTTTCATGAAGTTTATTTGCTAATGTTGAAATATTTATGCAAATATAAAGGATATGAAGCACAGATTAAGAAGTATTGGGTGTTTAATAAAATATAGTTATGTGGTTATTTTCTTTTCACACTTCATGGGATCTCACCAGAATCAACCCTGGAGAAGGACATAGTAAGCCAGGTTTCATAATGCCGTGTGGCTGGAGATAGCCACAAAGGGACCTATGTGTGGTTTCATATAGGAAAGATTCCCATAGAAACCTGGAGCTTGACTTCAGTACAGTTATATCTGGTCAGACTAAATTTGACAAAGTAATGTGCTGTCTTGGAGAAACCTAGGAGTTAACTGCGTTGCAGTTAGAGTGGCCAGACTAGGCCTGGGCACTAGAAATGGGGCCCATGGTATTTCTGACAGATTGAAGATAGTGTGTGGATGGAGAGATCAGGTCTACTCATCAGACTAGACCCAGAATGAGAATGTGGAAAGTCTAGGTAGTAGTGATTTAGACAGTGCAGAAGGGACCTGTGGGTGATTGCAGGTACAGCTAGTTCTGGCAGAAACTAAAGGATGACTGCAAAGTAGACAAGGCTAGTGAGATTATACAGGGGAGAAAAACTGCCACTCCAAGAAAACTTAGAAGTCAGGTGCTGTGCCTGCAGGCATGAGCAAAGGACCAGGAGCTGGTTGTGGGATTCTAACAAGATCTGGAAGTTTTCAAAAAAGGCATTTTGAAGCCGGGCGGTGGTGATGCATGCCTTTAATCCCAGCACTCAGGAGGCAGAGGCAGGTGGATCTCTGTGAGTTCGAGGCCAGCCTGGTCTACAAGAGCTAGTTCCAGGACAGGCTCCAAAGCCACAGAGAAACCATGTCTCAAAAAATCAAAAAAAAAAAAAAAGAAAAAAAAAAGAAAAAGAAAAGGCATGTTGAGGTACTCACAAGACTAGACCCAGGAGGAGTAGGTCAGAAATCTGGCTATTGCCAGGCAGTGGTAGCACATGCCTTTATGAGTCCAGCCTGCTCTATAGAGTGAGCTCCAGAACAATCTCTAAAGCTACAGAGAACCCCTGTCTCAAAAAACAAACAACAAGCAGACAAAAATTTTGGTACCAAGTGGGGTGGTTGTAAGCTTCAATGAAACTACCCGTGGATGATTATAGGTAGCACTGGTCCTCGCCAAAGCCTAGAGATTGGCTGTGCTGTGTGGCAGTTTCTGCTTCTGTAAGTATAGAAATCTCATTGTTTCACCAAGTTTGACTTATGTGGTATCCATACTTTGGTCTGTTATGGGCTCCATATACAGGGTGAATAGAAATGTGCTTTGTATCTTCTCAGTAAAAGCAAGTCACACAACATAATTGGTGCCTAAACAAGGATATGACAGAACTACTGGCTCTGTGTGGCAAGGCATGCATGCAACAGGGGCTGAGAAGCCTAGATTGAATGGGTACATCTGTGGAGGATGTCCTGATACAGTTACCCTTTCCTGTGTGCTGTTTGTTAATGTGCTTTTGTGCTATGACAGCAATTGCATGGTTTTTGCTATGGCTAGTGAGACATGCTACAAAGCTATCAGATTTATGAGTGTCTGTGGGAGGGATCCCAGGATGGCAGTCTTCATCTATATAGTATTGCGTAACATGTCTGCTTCATGAGTGAGGTCCACCTCGTTAATACAGAGATGCCCTAAAAACAGCTACAGGTTTAAAGGAAAATATATTGTCTTTGAGATTAGTACACAAGGGTCAAGATTGTTGGCAAGCAGCAGCAGAAGTTGCCTAGCCAATGTGTATAGTAAGAAATGTATCTCAAGGTAAGATGTCAGTCAAGCATGTATTTTTGTGTAAAGGAGGAATTGGAGCAAGAAATATAGCTGAGGCTAGCAACCTCCATGTTGGCTTCTGATTTGGCAAGTAAATTAGACAACTGAAGAGTGAGACAGAAGAAAAAGATAAGATAAGACAGATAAGATGTATGAGGAGGGGAGGAGATGGAAATTTTTAATAAAAATCAGAAAAAATAAAAATAAATAAAAAATAAAAAAAACTCTAGAAAAAAAGATAGACAAGACGGTTTGCCTCTTCTTCAGATGGGGGTAGAAGAAAAAAAGAGAGTACAAGGTAGATCCATGTTTAAAAGACCCTACTGGGATCAAAGAGCTTGGAGTCCATGAGAATATTCAGAGAGTAAAGAGGAAAAGAACATCGCAAAATCGATAAAAGATGATTGCAAGTCTGAGTTTTAAAAGAAAAACATATGAAAATACATGATCCATCATGTGTATGGGGTCATTAACAATGGTCCAGTGCTTTGCCTGCAAGATACACTGGTGCAATAGTATGTAAAGCTTGGGGGAGTAACCAACCAAGATCTGACCTTAAGGTCCATTCCATGATATAGAGCCCATACTTTACCCTTCTTGTGTGGCCAAGAACCAAAGACTAAATAGGCCAGGAACCTAAGGGAAAATCAAATAACACTGTTCTGTTAAAATAATGTAGCAATAAAATGACTCCTAATGATATTCTGCTATATTCATAGAGCATTGCCTTCCTCAACCATCATCAGAGATGCCTCTGCCTGAAGCATATGGGAAGAAATACAAAGACCCACAGCCAGACAATGTATGGAAAGTAAGAAACCTTGGAACATTTACTCCTAAATGAGATGTCTCTATCAAATACCTCCTGTCAGGACTCAGAAAATTCTGAGAAAGGTAAGGCAGAAAGAATGTAAGACCCAATGGGGATGGAAGACATCAATAAAACAAGGCCTTCTAAATACAGCATGACCAAAGCACCTATGAACTCATAGAAACATGGCAACATGTACAGGACCTGCATGGGTGTGCAGCAGATGGGGTACTAGAGCTGGGAGAAGTAGACAGATGTCCTCATCCCTGACCCAGAAGCTATCTCCAATTTATTACAATTTGCAAATGAAAGTTTAATTTTCTCCAACAGAGTTTGACTGCATAAAAAACTCTTAAAGACAGGCTGCATGCCCAGAAATAGATGAAAAATGCAATACAAATTCAATAGCATCTTTGGAGATTCTTTGCCTCATGTTGTGTCAGGGCATTATTTTTTTAACCTTAGAGGACCTTTGTGTTTATATTGTTGCTTCTGGTTTGTGTGTTTATAGTGTTTCTGTGTGTCTCTGTGTCTGTAAGTGTTTCCCATGCTTTTTCTTTGGTTCTTCTACAAGTTTATTTTGTACTATTCTGATTTGTTTGTATTTGTTTTGTTTTATCTTAGTTTATTTTATAATTGATTCTTAGATGCCTGTTTGTTTGCTAAGAAGAGACAGAAAGAGTATTTGGATTCGAAAGGGAAGGGAGGTGGGAAAGATTAGGAAGAGTTGGGCGAGGGAAAACTGTAATCAGAATAAACTGTATGAATAAACAGCCTTCCACCAGAGAACACACATTTACACCAAAGTCTCTTTCCTGTTGCCACCTGACTGGGCTTTGTCCCTTGCTCTCCGCAAGCCAGGCTGTGCTCTCTGCGCCTTCCCGCTCTTGGTGTCTTCTGTCTGCACACTGGAGCCACATTCCAGCACACTTTCACTCTCTACCTGCATGAGCCTGGGAACCATGGACGACCTTCGCTGGGCTTGGAGATCCCCAGCTGGGGGGTTGTTCTCCTCACACTCTTCATGCAGCTCTGGCAAGCCCTGCAGCTCTAGGGGGCTGGCAGCCTGCTGGAAAGGGGTCAATGGCGGAGCGAATGCAGTTGAACCATTGCTGCTTATGGAACACGTCATTGGCCTGTAGTGTGTGGGACTCTGGTGTAAATGTGTGTTCTCTGGTGGAAGGCTGTTTATTTATACATTTGTACAGTTTTTCTTGTAATGGGAGCATCCTAGGGTCACTCTAGCAGCTGTAACGTGTTCATGGTTTGGGATTCTCTCTCTCCCCCTCCCTCCCCCTGTTATTGTCGTCGTTGTTGTTGTTAATGGCAGCTAAAGACATACAGATTACTGTTAAACTGCACACTTTAAAGAGGTATTTTCATGGATTATTTGGAACATACCACCTGGTATTTTTTTATCAGAAGAAATATATATGAAACCAGTGTTGTCCTGACTCTGGGTTCACCTTGACTTCCCAATTGAAACCAAATGTGATATTTACAGTGTTTGCCAAACTTAGTTTGTAAATGCTGAAATTCTATCAGTGTTCCTTGTGAAACCTCAAAAGATGAATGAAATTTTAATAACGACACCTACAATCTACATGGAAGATTTTTGAGTCTGAAATATTTCCATATTTACAGTGAAGCACTGCTTCCTTGGAAAGCAGTCACCAAACTTGGTGTGTTTTCCGTCTTGTCAACTGGAATGCCTTGTGTTGGTTTCACTGCACGTTCCTCAGTTTTCATTCATTTATTCTGCCAACTATTTAATTTTTTTATTGTAAAGTAGTTCTTAGTATTTGCTTTTATTTTTTTACGTTGATGCCTTTTTAAAAATTGGCATGTCCTTAAAGTTTTTCTTTCTGATTAAAGAGTGTGTGTGTGTGTGTGTGTGTGTGTGTGTGTGATCGTATTAATGATTAATTTTACTGAGTGAAACCAAGCCATAATGTTGAGCCAATTAAGAAAACTGCAGTTTTTACAGTATATCATGTCAGGGTAGCAAAGACCCATGGGATGACTTAGTGTACTCTAGACTACTGAGAGGAGCCACAAGAAGGACTTTGGTGAAAGTTTTCGTGTTGTGTGGAAAGCAAGAGAAGGCAGGAGACTGGAATAGTGAAGAGAAGGGAAGGGAAAGAGGAGTTGTCAAAAGTAAAAATGTCTGGCTGGGCCAGAGGAGCAGAGCGGAGACAGGAAAAGTCTGACCTGAGGGTGTGTAGGAAGTTGTAGAAGGCCAGAGGGAGCGTGAACTGTATTTGCTTTGGTTTCTCATACCTGCAAATACTGAATTTGAAAAGAAACCATAAAATGTGTTAGAAATTTGACTATGTTAGGTTAATTCTGGTTGGATTTCTTCATTTAAAAAAGAAGCTGGTGATTCTTGACTGCAAAATGTTTGTGTTAGAAATGTGGTCATGCTCTTGAGGGAGGAAGACTGAGATCCCATGTAAACCCAGATTTAAACTGGCAATCAGTTCAAGTCATTGTTAACCATTATGTGAAATATATCTCCAGTGGAAATGAAAATTGGAAAAGGCTGTAAATAGAACGATCAAATGATTTCTTTGTATAAATGAATTATACAATTAAAAAAAGCACATACATAATAACCCAAAAAAAGAATAAACTGTATGAAAAAAATCTGTTTTCAGTTAAAAAAAAGGAAAGACTGAAGTTTTGAAAGAAGAGAATGATACAGAAATATATTTATGAACAGGAACTAATTTCATAGCCATGCATTATTTAAAGGACTATTTAATGTTTTAATGACATTAGCA
The DNA here is from genome assembly GCF_903992535.2 of Arvicola amphibius. Classification (NCBI taxonomy): domain Eukaryota; kingdom Metazoa; phylum Chordata; class Mammalia; order Rodentia; family Cricetidae; genus Arvicola; species Arvicola amphibius. The sequence goes on from NC_052065.1 coordinate 49,682,519, forward strand.
TCATATAGAATAAGATTAATTTACCAGTTTTTGAAGATACAACAAAACAACCAAATAATAATTATTTAGTTTTTAAGCATTTTGTTCACTTTTAAAAGTTCCCTTTCTAAATATATATATACATATATATATATATATATATGAATATATATATTCCCTTTCTAAATATATTTGTGAGTGTTCTGAACAAATTAGATTATTCTAGGACCTTGAAAATATACTTTTATGGAAATTGCGTTAGGTGAGACATAATTATTTTTGAAAACATAATTTCCCACTTGTCATATTAGTTTGTGAAAAGTCACTTCTCATGTTAAATAATGGATGATAAATTTGGAAGAACTCCCTTTCTTTATTTTTCTTAGAATAAAATGTTTTTCTTTGTCACAAAAACAAAACACCAACGATATAGCACAAGAAACTATGGTAATCAGAGAATATTCAGTGCCTGAGCTGCTAGAACTGTGGAAGACTTTTAAACAAGTAATAAAAGAACCTGTTGCAGCCTGGTTTGTGAATGAAGCTGTGTGACATAGGAACAGTTGACTTTAGTCGGACTGCTGTGGAGGCAGAAAAACTGAGTATGTAACCACCCATCCCACCTTAAGGCACGGTCTGCATAACCTGAGACAGTCTGAGGGAAATCAGCCCCTGATGGACTGGCCTATCCAAACAATTGGGAACATTTTGTTATCTCCTGCTGAAGTCCCCATGAATGTTTGGGAATGAAAAACAATAGAGGTGGGATCAATGATATTAAGGAAACTAGGAATAAGAGAAACTTGTTTAAAGCCTGGTTCACTGGGCCAGTTAGAACTATGTTCACAGAGGTATTAAAGAATAGGTTGATCTCACGGCTGGTGTAGAGCTCAAACAACTTTGCTGAGTCTTTGGGGGGGGGGCTAGATTTATAAAAAGGAGGAGAGGCTTTGGCAGATCTCAGTCCCTTAAACCAGTATGCAGAGACTTGGTAAAGTCAGAGAGCAACCTAGAGGAGAGAAGAAAAATGGAAAGGAGATATATGTGAATATTATTCAATAAATAAATGATAACCAAGCCACTAGCCAAAGATCAAAATAATTTAGGTATAGAAGAAGGGACTATGCTGTGGAATAATTCTTATGTATTCCCCACATGTTTCTGAAAGGCTTCAAAGCCGAAGGAGCAGCTCACAGAAGACATCTGTGATAGAACAAGTGAAGATGATCAAGCCTGTCCCAGGGATAGGTAATAAACCACTGAGAGTAAGGTGGGTATCTTTTCTTCCAGAAAAAGGTTAGGCTGGGGTGGAGATGGTTTGCTCAGCAAAGTTCTACCTCAACATCCAGATAAGGTAAATAAGGAGGAAATAGCTACAGTACCAACCAAGGGGCCTTTTATGACCCATGAAGTCAGCAGGCACAGCATGAGAGAACACGTCCACAGACCCCTTTGGTCCTGGAAAGGTCTGAGCAGATTAAGTCGGGCCCAGTGGGTTTATCAGGGATGGAGAAACAGAGGGTGGCTCCATGAAAGAGCTCCAGGATATGAAAATATAATGGCTCAGAGAGAATAAATAAGAATTACCACCTCCTATTCATGGTTTGTATCCAATCTGGATCTGGGAAGGATGCAACTGACTTAAATGGATGGAACTTTCGTTGTGTTCAACTTTTGTGTCTTTTTTAGAGGTAAACTTCTGGAGTCACTTTTATCTCTTGCTCAAAACAGATGGCAACAGACTTTCAGAGTTCTTCACCACAGTTACTTTTGTAACCACAGTTATGCGATAGTGTCTCAAGTTGTTGCCTTTTCCTGCCCTTTGTCTGGAAAAGGTTTTGCTACTTGATGACATAATGCTAACCTCTGAATGTTTTGAAAATTTGAAAAACCACCTTCAGAGAGGAAACCAGGTGTATTGTTATTTCTATGAACCTTACAGCCCAACTGGGACTAGTTTAAATAAAAGGAAACATAATTCAAAAAGTACTCTACATGGGTGGAGAAGGACACTCCCAGAGGTCATAATGTTATTGAATTAAAACCCCACTGTGGGGTTGGGCTACCTCCTTGTGTGTTATTAGTTAGGGAAGCTCAGAAGACCCCACAAATCATCAAACTATTGTGCTATTGGTTGTATGCCAGAACTAGAAAGTAAGACCTCTCTATTTCAGAAGATCATGCTTTGACTTTAGGACATGGAGAAATTAAGCTGGGACTGAACTAAAAACTCCCACCATAATGGCTTGCTTTAGTAGCGCCAACAGAGAACTATCACCGACATTCCTGTTTGGCTGTGAACCCTGCAGGCTAAAATACTGACATACCAGGCAGAATGTACATACATGATGAGCAACACTGGCTTTGCTATCATGGGTAAGAAAAACAGCCTACCAATTGAATTAGAGGTCTCCTACACAAGAGGGAGTTCAGGTCTGATACTGTAAGACAGGAACAAACACATGGCTGAAGGGCCAGGGATTCCAATGGGGAAAGAACTTCTATAATTTTACTAGATAGACGTGATGTGCCTGTGAAACTGTCTTCTAAACATGTGTTTTTATACCCATAGATCACTGTTTCTGTCAGTCTCAACTCATAACCACTGGTAAAGCGACATTTAAATGACTGTTTTTGTGGCACCATGTTAGATATCTATAATTATCACCCCTCTAAGGCTCAGATCATTGTGGAAGAGGGAGTGGAAAGAATTTAAGAGCCCAGAGGAAGGGCTGGAGTGTAGAATGAAGCGGCGGGGCTGCGTCCCGCCACCCGGCCGCCAGCTAGCTTTACACCCAAAATAATTACACAGAAACTGTATTCTTTTAAACACTGCTTGGCCCATTATCTGTAGTCTCTTATTGGCTAATTCTCACATCTTCCTTTAACCCATATTTAGTAATCTGTGTAGCCCCACGAGGTGTGGCTTACCAGGAGAGATCTTAACCTGCATCCATCTCGGAGAGGAGAAGCATGGAGCCTCACTATGGTGAATGCCTGAAGCGTCTCCCCACTCCTGCTACCCAGCATTCTGTTCTGTCTACTCCGCCTACCTAATTTTCTGTTCTCTTAAAGGGCCAAGGCAGTTATCTTTATTAATAATGAAAGTAACACATAGACACTCCTCCATCATTTCCCCTTTTTCTGTTTAAACAAAAAAGAAAGGCTTCAACTTTAACATAGCAAAATTACATATAACAGTTATCAAGCAAGTATTACAGTTACAATATTTAGATTTATTTTATCTTTTATCATAACTAAGGAAAGCTATAACTATCTATTTATTCTTCAACTCCATCAAAGACTCCAGAAGGATATAATATTACCTAAGTAAACAAGTCATATGCAACTTTCAAACTCTAGAAATGACAGAGACAACTCGCTGCCTGGACAGTCACCCAAAATTCCTCTGTACCGTTGGGGCATCCATCTTCAGCCTACAGGCCCATAAGTATCCAGCAGACATTTCCATGAAGCAGGAAATTCCAAAGACAGTTCAGTCACTTTCTGCTATGTCCTGCAGAACGTCTCGCAGACTCTTTCACGAATCAGGAACCCCAAAAGACCATCTCACCTTTAGGCAAGTTCAGCAGTCCTCTCTCTGCAGGTTCTTTGTGTGCAGTTTATGCAACAGTCCAGGCAAGAGCAGTTTCTTGCCGAAATGGCTAACAAACTCCATAAGTAGCCTCTTTGATGCCCATCTTCCTCTCGAAGTAGATTGGTGCTGCCAGGAGCAGACGTGTCTCATTATTATGAAAAACCCTAAGTTATTAAAACATTTAAAATGCCATATTCTGTAGCCTTTGAAAGATATGAAGAATGCCTATCTAACTGAAATGTCTCTATATATCTAGAAAATCTAACTAACATGACTACAAGCTTGACTATTATTGATGATTATCCATTAACCTATATTTCCTAATTATACATTACAGTTTTTAAAATGAACTACACAATCAAAATAGCTTAATCAAGATCAGAAATACATATACATATAACAAATTGACCTTAAAATCCATACCATTGCAAATTATTCATCTCTATATCATATCCCCCTTTAAATGTAAAAGAACATTTTAAAACAATATTTGGGAAAATGGGCACAGTTATTTCTCTCCAAACTGCTTCCTGGTGAATGGGGGCGCTGTTAATTAGGTCTTTTATGGTATAACCTGTCTGCTAGGTTCATCTCAGTCGGCAGTTGAGCGAAGTAATTTTTTGAGGGTGTTCACAGCAACCTTTCAGGAGGACGTGGTCTATCATACCATATTGGGATAGAAGCAATCCACAAAGTCTCATCCTCTGTGAAAACAAAAGAAGAAACTCTTTTCCAAAGCATCATGTTCTTAGATCCAAATTCTGAAGTCATACCGTTAAGATGTCCATTCTGGTCTAGACTGCCAGCCCATATAATGAAATGTCTCTCTGTATTTAGCTCCTTTACAGTCAAAAATTTCAAAGAAAACACAATAAAATACATAATCCAGACTCTCTGTGAATTTTCCATTTTTACGTGGCTTGTTTTCACTCTATCACTTTATTCTGTCTCTTTAAAGACTTTACCCTTTTTTTAGGCATTAACTTTATTTTTTATATTTTCTTCTCTCTCTCTCAAGCCTACATAAATTCATCCAACATTGTGACTCATTTAAAAGTCTTTTATGTCTGAATCTGTCCTATTGTGAATCTGTAATTTTTCTACTGTCGAGAAACATGTTTGATTTGCGCCTTTACATGGCTCAGCACTTAAGACTCTAAGCTGTGACATTCCTAGGTCAAAAACAGGTACTGCGGCTTGCCACGCCCAGTCCAACATGGCTGAGCCGCTTGTGACTCTGAATTGGTTGCAGCTCTGAGCTGCAGAGCCGCTGGGCTATTCTGGATGTTGGCTCCACCTCTCTCCAATTTCAAAATGGAGGATGTACCATTTTCTGCTAGCTCTGGGGCCTCCAGGTAGGAGCCACACTCAGCACTTTAATTCTGAGACTGAGTGTGCGGCACAGAAACTCTTTTCATCCAAGTTACAGCCAAATTGACGCGCAGAGCACCACGCAGCCTGGAAACCTCTCTGTATGGCGGCAGAAATCTGCCATGTTCTCCCACTCACCTAAGCCTGATTCCGCCATCTGCCCAGGTGCAGGCAGGGAGCAGGGAGCCATTGGCCTGGTCTCAGAGCATTCTCCTTCTGATCCCAAGCGGGAACATAAATATCCAGGCCCATAAAAGCCATTGAAATGCTTTAAAGCCAGAGTTTGTGCTGGCGGCACAGCACCAGGAAGCCTCGTTTTAAAATGACTCAGCTTTTTCTCTGCTGCTATTGCCGAAACAGGAAATCTCTCTACAGCACGTCCAGGCAAATAGCAAAAAGCTGTGTTAAACTCTCTCTCTCCTTTATTTAAAGCCCTCTCAGGTTTTTAAGTGGATTTAGTCCATCACGTTGGAGCGCCAATCTGTAGAAGGAACGGCGGGCTGCATCCCGCCACCCGGCCGCCTGCTAGCTTAACACACGAAATAATTTGTTATATGTAATTTTGCTATGTTAAAGTTGAAGCCTTTCTTTTTTGTTTAAACAGAAAAAGGGGAAATGATGGAGGAGAATTATCTGTCTATGTTACTTTCATTGGTTAATTAATAAAGAAAACTGCCTTGGCTCTTTAAGAGACAGAAAATTAGGTAGGTGGAGTAGACAGAACAGAATTCTGGGAGAGTTGGGGAGACGCTTCAGGCAGTCTCCATGATTCTCCTCTCTGAGATGGACGCAGGTTAAGATCTCTCCTGGTAAGCCACACCTCGTGGTGCTACACAGATTACTAAATATGGGTTAAAGGAAGATGTGAGAATTAACCAATAAGAGGCTACAGATAATGGGCCAGGCAGTGTTTTAAAAGAATACAGTTTCTGTGTAATTATTTCGGGTGTAAAGCTAGCCCGGGTGGCGGGACGCAGCCTGCCGTTCCTTCTACACTGGAGTGTTATGTAGCAGAATGTCTGAGATTGAAACTTTCCATTTTGCAGAGGAACTTCTTGCCACTGAGGGTAAACAACTCAAAATAGCTTCAGGAAGTTCCTGAAACTGACCAGATTGTCTAGGTTCCTCCCTCCATGCAACAATGTAAACAGGAAAGAATGCCAAGAATTACTCTCAGGCAACCGAACTGCAAAGAAGACTCTGAGACTAGACCAGCTGCCTGGAAAGAGCAGGAACCATCTAAGCTACCTGGAAGATATTTAAACCAACTGAGTCACAGGAAAAGGACCCTCTCCAACCTGTTGAGCTGCCTGCAGACTGTGCAGTGTGCTCCAGGTTCCCAATCTGGGGTGGACTTTGTTGATGTAACTGTCTTTGAGACTTTTCTGGTCCTGTAAGTAATCCTTTGGTCATATTCCTGTAAGTAACCCCAATGACGTTCACCAAGTTGGACTTAGGTGGTATCCCTAGTTTGCTCTGTCATGGACTCCCTATTTTAGGTAAGTAGACATGTGCTGCATTTTACTAGGAAAACTTTGACTCGGCGGGCTGCAAAGTAGGCAGGAGTGCACAGACTAGGCCAGGAAAAGGGATGTGGGATTCCAAGCCTACAGGTTGTCTTTCTTACATGAGGGGTGTCTAGAATAGGCAAGGATACCTGTTTTTGGATACCCAAGCTACACATGACAAGTTTCAGAAAACCTGTGGATGTGGATGCCCAGGAGACTTGCCAGGCTTTACCCTGGAGGAGTATATCGGGAATTAGTACTGAAGGAGTACTTACAGGAGTGCTGCAGAAAAGACCTGTAGGTGATTTCTGGTAGGGTAGGACTAGGTAGAAACCCAGATGTTAGTTTCTATGCAGGCAGGGTCACCAGGGTAGACTGGGTCAGAAGATGTGGTCCAGGGTTAGATTTGTCAGGTTGTGGCCAAAACTTGGATTGGCAAGTCAGGTGTACTCACCAGTCTACATTCTGGAGTATGTTCTGTTAAGTCTGGATACTGAAAGGCATGGTAGAAACTGCAAAGAAGGGACATTTGTGAAGCTGTAGGAAGGCGTGCCTAGAGGTGGTTGTCTGTCTGCTGTGCAGGCAGGGGTGGTCAGACTAGGTAGAATAAGGGATGTCGAACTTTCTTAAAGTCTAGACCAATGTGGCTAGACTAGGTCTGAGCATAGGTTTTGTCAACCAGTCTACATCTTACAGTTTAAAGAAAAGATGAGATCAAAGGAGCATCCCAGGCTAGATGAAAGAAGAGAAAATGGGAAATATGGGTACAGCGTGGGGTGTTTGCAAGTAAAGCAGGACCTAGCAGAAGCCTATATGTTGGATGAGATGCTGGTGTGTGTGTGACCAGATGGGGCTGTGACACAGGTTGTGGGACCTGGATTACACCTGCCAGGTTGGGGAAAAGGCTTAGATGAGGAGGTCATGGGAACTATCTATGCTAGACCCTGAAGGAGAATGTGGGATATGCGTGTAACAATTGGCATGTTTTCTGTTGATACAGAAGGTAACTTGTGTATGGTTCAGGTGGGCAGTAGCTTAAAAGTTGGTGACATTGCAGGAGGGAGTAATCAGATTAAAGTAAGGCAAGGGGTCTCAGACCCTCAGTAAGCCTAGAAATTGGCTGCTGTGTGCTTAGGGTTGGTCAGACTAGCACTGGGAACTGTTTGGTGGACCAGCAAAGATCAGCTAGGTTTCAGAAAAGACATGGATGGGAAAATTAGGTGAATTCAGCAGGCTGGACCCTTGAGGAGAACATGAAAAATTAGGGGACTTGGTGGTGGCTGAGCAGAAAGGACCTGTTGTGGGTGGCAAGTAGGGCTGGTCCTGTCAGAAACCTAGAGTTTGGCTGCATGGAAAGGTGGTGTGATAAGAGTAGGCGGCTGAACGTAATGTGAAATCCTAGCATAGCCTGCAGCACAATCAGAGTTGGCCAAACCATGCCAGGGTGCTGCTTGTGGGACCAGCACTAGACCTGGCAGGTTTTGGAAAAGGCATGTGACAGGACATTGAGTATACTCACTGGTGTAGTCCCCGGAAGAGTATCTGGGAACAGTGAGTACTAAGTGGGGGAGGGGTTGGTGCCTAGTAGAAAAGAGTCGTAGTGGTTGCAGGCAGGGCAGGTCCTGGTGGAAACCGAGATGCTGACTGATGCACAGGTAGGGGTCATCAGACTAGGCAGGTGCAAAGGATGTGGGACCCTGTGGAAACCAAGAAGTTGGTTGTGGACAGGCTGGAGTATCACACTAGGCAAGGGCACTGCTTTTCTTTCTTTTTTTATTTTTTCGAGACAGGGTTTCTCTGCAGCTTTTAGAGCCTGTCCTGGAGCTAGCTCTTGTAGACCAGGCTGGTCTCGAACTCACAGAGATCCGCCTGCCTCTGCCTCCCGAGTGCTGGGATTAAAACCGTGTGCCACCACCGCCCGGCCAGGGCACTGCTTTTCTGACCTGAGTTATGTATGGCTGGTTGGGGAAAAGGAGTGGATGGGACAGTCAGGTTTACTCACAAGGCTTTCTCATGTGATAATTCTGGGTACTTAGTGGAGTGGGGGTGGTGGAGATAGCACAGAATTTCTAGGATCTGGGGGTGGCTGCTTGTCAGGTGGGTCCTGGAAGAAGTCCAGGGTTTGATGGCAGGGCGGGAGATAGTGGACAGTCTGGATAGGTAGGGAAAAGGTGTGGATGGCAATGTCTGAGAGACTCATGAACCAGGCTTGCTTCTGCAGCATTACATTGAAGGTCTAAATACAGAGGCATTGGTTGGAGGCTGCACAGAAGGAATCTGTAGATGGTTTCAGAAATGATGGGTCCTGGTTAAAACCTAGAGCTTAGATGCATTGAAGGCATGGGTGTTCTGCCTACACCATTGTGAGTGATGCAGAAGCCTGAGGAGGCCTAGAGTTTGGCTACCGTATGTAAACATGGGTGACCAGGATAGTCTGCTGCACAGGTTGTGCTTCTGGGAAGCATATGAGAGGCATTGGAAAAGGCATGGCGAGATCAGGTAGACTCATTAAGCTAGATCCTAGAGGAAGACTTGGGAAGTCTGGGTACCAAGTGGGATAGTTGCAGTCACTGCAGACAGGACCTATAGGTGGTTGCAGGTAGGGCAGACCCTGAACAAAGTCTAAAGGTTGGTTTTGGCACAGGGAGAATGGTCATACTACAGTAGAGCAAGGGTTGTGGGACCCTAGGGAAGCCTAGAGATTGGCTGCAGTGCAAGGTAGAATGACACTGCTTCTGGGGCCTGTGCTACATGTAGGAGGTTAATGAAAAGGTACAGATGGAGAGTTCAAGGGAACTCACCAAGCTACACCCTTGAGAAGGATGTGATAAATATGAGTATAGAGTAGATTAGAAGAGGTGATAGAAAATGGACCAGTGAGTGATTTCAGATGGGCAGAGCCAGGAGAAAGCCTAGGAGTTGGTGGAGGGTTGGCTTTAGTACAGATGGGATGACTAGAGTAGGTTGGGGCACAGGTTTTGTGGGTAGGCTACATCTGGCAGGCTGAGGAAATGGAAGGTCCAGAAGGTTCTCACTGGGCTAGTCCCCTGGAGGAGGTCATTGGAAATTTGCATACTGAATGGGGTGATGTAGGCAGTGCAGAGGGACCTGAAGATGGTTGTAGGTCCTGGCAGAAGACTAGATTGGCAGCAGTGTTGATCAGGCTATACAATGGTAAAGAGCTTAGCTGTTTCTGCAAATGAGTCTGGCAGAAGCATTGCTGTGGGACCAGACCTTCCTTGATCTGGTGGGTTAAAGATGAAGGTTGGGTAGTTATCAAAAGTCTGGGTACCAAGCAGGGTGTTCGACAGGGAGCAAAAGAGACCTGTAGATGGTTACAGTTAGGACAGGTCATGGTGAAGGCCTAGAGATTGGGTGTTGCATAGGTAGTCGTTGTCAGACTAGGCCAGGGCAGGGGATGTAGGAACCAGGGGAAGCCTGGGGTTTGACTGGAGGGCAGATGGAATGGTATATTAAACCAGGGCTCTGGTTGTAGGATGACGATTAGATCTGTCGTGCTGTGGAAAGGTGTGTATGGGGAAGTCAGTTGTACTCACCAGGCTACATCCTGCAGGAGGGTATAGAAATTCTTCATACTGATTAGGGTGGTTGAGATGTGGCAGAAGGGAACAGGAGATGGTTGAAAGCAGGACAGGTTTTTCAGAAACCTAAATGTTGGCAATATTACAAGCAGGGGTGGTCTCACTACGCTATAGAAAGAGGTGTGGGAGCCTGTGAAAACATAGAGTTTGGCTGCTTTGTGTGGGTGAATGGACAGACTAGTCTGGGATGCTGAGTAACTCATTCTACAACTGACTGGTTGTAGCAAAGGTGTGGATGAGGATGTTACCAGGATAGGCCCTGAAAGAAATTGTGGGGTGGTCAAAGTAGCTATGGTCAGGGATTATGGGGCCAGAAATAGATTAGTAGGTTGTGCAAAAGGCATGGATGGAGAAATTAAGTGTAATTACTAAGCAAGACATTGGTGGAGGGTATAGTGACTCTGGGTAAGGAGTAGAGTAATGGATGGGGTCACAGAATGGTCCTATGGGTGTTTGCAGACAGTGAAGGTCCTGGATAGAGCCAAGATGCTGCCTCTGGGCAGGCTGGTGTGACCAGCCTAGGATATGGCAAGGGATGTGGGACCCTGGGGAAGCATAGATGTTTTCTATGACCTAGGTGGTGATGGTCAGGCTAGGCCTTCGGCATTGACTAGGCCCTGGATATATCTCACTAGTATAGGAAAAGGCATGAATAGGAAAATGAGTTTTATTCACCAGGATAGATCCTGGGGGAGGATGTGGTAACTCTAGGTAGGCACAGGTTGTGATGTTGGAGAAAGAGTAGGTGTGATGGTGGTTGGTTGCAAGTTGGCCACTTCATAATGGAAGTCTAGGATCACTTTTTCATCAATAGGTTAATTCAGTGATACCAGAAAGAATACTAAAAGATATGTTTGATATGTTTTAGTCATAATAGTCATGAACTAGCTTCACTGTTATTTAAATTTTATTTTTGTTTTGTGATATTTTATAATTTTTACCTTAAGATATCAATCTTAAAATTTTTTCTACTCCTACTTTGAAAATTGATATGTTGTATATATTGTAGAGTTATAACTACTATTGTCATTTCTCTGTAAACTTAAGTTGCTCAAATGGAATCTGAGGAAATGTCACTTTTTCCAAAAGTAAGTAAACTTGAAAAATTGCCCTTCCTTTCTCATTAGAATAGGCTTATCTATACATGACTTAGCTAAATTTAACCTTGGTTCTACTCCTTAACTTGCCATTTGCCAAATGAAACTGCATTTTTTAATTTACATTTTACTGTGGTTCTACTTGGAAAAAGGTTGTGTGGCATCCTGCCTTGAACAATCATTATTTTACTCAAATGTACTATGTTACTATGTTACTATGTTCCTTATGATGTTATAGTTCTCACAGACTAAATCATAGCATTATTTTTTCTTTTTTAAATTAATTAATTAAAAATTTCCACCTCCTCCCATTTCCTTCCCACTACCCTCTTTTCCCCCCTCTGCAGTCCTAGGAGAAGTCAGGGTGCCCTGCCCTGTGGGAAGTCCAAGGCCCTCCCCCCTCCATCCAGGTCTAGTATGGTGTGCATCCAGACTAGGCTCCCAAAAAGCCAGTACATGCAGTAGAATCAAAACCCAGTGCCATTATAATTGGCTTCTCAGTCAGCCTTCATTGTCAGCCATATTCAGAGAGTCCGGTCTAATCACATGCTCATTCAGTCCCAGTTCAGCTGGCCTTGGTGAGCTCCCATTAGATCAGTCCCAACTTATCAGTGGGTGAACTCAACCCTCGCGGTCCTGACTTCCTTGCTCATGTTCTCCCTCCTTCTGTTCTTTATCTGGACCTTGGTAGCTCAGTCCAATGCTCCAATGTGGGTCTCTGTCTCTATCTCCATCCATCGCAGATGAAGATTCTCTGGTGATATGCAAGATATTTATCGGTGTGGCTATAGAATAAGGCCAGTTCAGGCACCCACTCCTCTGCTGCCAAAGGAACACGCTGGGGACATCTCCTTGGACACCTGGGAACCCCTCTAGAGCCAAGTCTCTTGCCAACCCTAAAATGGATCAAAGGATTAAGATATCTTCATTAATGAAGATATCTTCTTCCCTGCTCCCATATTCACCCTTCCTCCATCTCAACTATCCCATTTGAGAGATTTATTCATTTCTTCTACCTTTTTTTCTTCTCCATTTCTTTAAAGGAGTTTTTCACATCCTGTTTAAGGTCCTCTATTATTTTCATAATATTACGTTTAAAATTGATTTCTTCTGCTTCTTCTGGAATAGGATGTTCAATTCTTCTTGTTTTGAGATCCCTGGATTCTGGTGTTGTCATGTTGCCTTTCAGGTTGTTGGAGGAATTCTTTCATTGGCACCTGCCAATCTCTTCCTTCAAATGCAGCCAGGAGAGTCTTGTTCTCTTGGTTCAATCTTTGCTGTGACTGACTGTGTACTTGAGAAATTTTCTCGGTCTGGACTCTCTTAAGGCCCCTCAGCACTGGAGCCGGTTATGCTGGTGGATCTAAGAATCCTGCAGATTGAAAGGAGTGACTTCTGCTTGGATCTCCTCAGTGCAGAAGCAGGATCTGTTCCTGGGCCAAAGACCTTGCAGACAACAGGGCAGGCTTGGAGGAGGCAGGGTCATGTGGAACAAAGAAGCCCCTGCAGCAGGAGTTGGAGTTGCCCTACACTCCATTCCGGGGACCTTCCAGCCAGGTGGGCATACTCTCACCCTTCTGGGTGGATCCCCTCAGTGCAGGAGCGGGAACTATTCCTGGGCCAAGGACCTCGCAGACAATAGGGCAGGCTTGGGCTAAAAACTCTTATCTATATATTAGATACACAGCAATGTGCATATGAACAAATGAATAACAAGCTTATATAAAGAACTCTTTGAATAATCTAATAAAATGAATATTTGAAAAATAAGTGTAATAGAAGATATTCAGTGGATTGCAATATAAGAAAAGGAGAAAAAGGGAGACATGGTGTGTTTTGTAAACCAGAATGTAAAGATGGTGCACATCGATGTGGAAAGAAATACCACCATAGAGCTGGGATATACTCAATCAGAGATAAATGGAAGGAGCTGTCAGATTCTCTGAGAACATGGCAGGCTCCAGAGGAATTGCAGTGAAGAGATATCCCGGAAGTCATGGGCCAGAAGTGCACCCTAGAGAAGTCTCAGGGGATGTTGTAATGGTGCAAAGAGCCACAATGGACAGAATGCCAGTTACTGCATTCTGTTCATTTTTAGGTACCATGGACCTAGATGCCTAGATGTAGCAGGCTCCTAAGAACATGAATCCTAAGTCTAACAACTTGATTTTCATTTTTTTTCAGTTTCCCTTTATAGATTTTCTTTAATTCTTTGACCTTTATGGCCTGTTTATTGCCTGAGAATTATGTTGAAAAAATATTTTTAGAGACAAGGACTGCCTCAACTGAGATGAAAAAATATGTGGATGCTAGACATAAAAATTAGAGCTGAGATCCAGCACATCTACCTACCAATCAGCCTTTTGAACTTGAGAAAATTTCAATAGTGCTTGATAAGCTATGCCCTATCAGAATACATACATTACATACAGACTATAGACAAAGTGACTGGAAAACAATGTGCAGCATTTGCTAAATTGCAGTTATTATTCTGAACACAGAAGAAGCCTTTGATCACACAAAAAATTATATATGAAATGATATATAAAGCATTCTGAATCAGACTTTCTTCCTTCCTAGTAAGTACATCTATGTAAATTTTTCCCTGGGAGAGCAATGATTTCAGGGTTTGGTGGGCTTCTCTCTCTCTCTCTTTTTTTTAACAGGTTAACAAGCTCGCATTTAATAAGTCTGAAGTCATTCTCAGCACATGGCATTGTACACGGGCATCTGTGGAAACAGATTCATTTTTAACAGGTCGTCGTTTAAAAAAGTCATAGATACTGTGAGTTCTGTATAAACGGGTGGACGGCAAGTTAGTTCCTTTTGATTTATAAGCCTCAGCGTCACCGCAGAATAAAGAATGTAGCCAAAGAAAGCGCTATTGATCACTCGTATAGGACAGTGTTGTTTCTATAATTTGAAGCTTTCTGAATGGACGGGTTCAGGCCTGATCCAACTGTAAAAAGATCACTCAGTAAATAGACTATCTGGGAATTGTACAAATTGTCATTAACTTCCATCATTAATAGCTTACCCAGCACTATATCACTATTGCTATTTAAAGTAAAAACCTGCTTCTGAGTCCCCACGGAGGCAGCCTGTGCACGCAGCCTCGATGCCCTGGCCACCTCATGTCCAGGGCGTGCCAATACAGTCCAACAGAAACTTTGGCTTTAGGAAGGAATCACAAACATTGAAAAGAATGGCTTTAATCGTCATTAAGAGTGCGGTGGGAGGGAGTGTGCTTCAGACAGTCTGAGCAGTGTGGGCAGCAGGTCACTCCTGCCACCAACGCTGCAGACACTTTGTACATGATAAGACAGAGGAAAAGCAGTCCCTTTCAAACAAACTTAAAAAAAATTGTTCACAGTGGTTCGTATCAACAGAATGTATTTATGACAAATACATGTACAAACTCACGCACCCTAGGGCTTTCTTTATATCCTAAAGAAAACAAGCATTTACATTATTCATGATTCATACTAAATTAAAAAAAGGGTCAATTGTACACTTCTCCCTCGGTCAGGATAAACTGCCGAGGTGCATAGCTTAATACCATCATCAGAGTTGTCTGCAAAGGGAACAAAAACGCTTTCTTGAATGAAGTGCCTTTCACTCGCTGCTATAACCAGCAAGTGTCAGCAGGAACCAAAATGAAGGAGGGCCCAGCAGGTCTACCTGGGCAAGCTGACCATTACACATTACAGTTTTAAAATGAAGGTTATGTACGCTATGTTACAAGTCCCAACTAGGCAGTGTCAAGTGACATCTATTTCTTTGCTTGCTTTGTGATCATACCCCTTGGAGGTGTAACGGGTCTCGTGGCGTTGGGCTTCTTTTTCTCTGCAGGCTTTAAAATCTGGAAAGAGCACATGAGGGTCTCATCCACACTCATCATGGCGCCTGCATTGTCAAACTCGCCACAGTAGTTGGGTGCAGAAAACAGAGTGACTAACTGCCTCTTTGCAAAAAACTCATACCCATCTTCAACCACCTGATGGGCTCTACATATAAGATCCAAATCATGCTTATGGAGAAATTTTGCAACCACTTCTACACCAAATGTGAAGGACACTCCTCTGTCATTTTCACCCCAGCCTAAGACATCTTTATCGGGGTCAGACCACAAAAGATCACAAAGAAGACCTTGATCTGGTACATCAGTTGGTCTCATAATTCGCCGAATCTGCTCCATAGATTGAAGATCTGGTGATAAACCTCCATGACAGCAGAATATCTTCTCATCCACGATGGCTGCTATCGGTAAGCAGTTAAAACAGTCTGTGAACGTTTTCCACAGCTTAATGTTGTATCTTCTTTTGCATTCATCGTAAAATCCATAGATTCTATTGATGCTGGCACATTCATGGTTCCCTCTGAGAAGGAAAAAGTTCTCTGGATACTTGATTTTGTAGGCCAGCAAGAGGCAGATCGTCTCCAGTGACTGCTTGCCCCTGTCCACATAGTCCCCGAGAAACAAATAGTTGCTTTCTGGCGGGAAGCCACCGTATTCAAACAGCCGGAGCAAATCATAGTACTGCCCGTGAATGTCACCACGTATCTTGAGAGGTGCTTCAAGTTCTAGAAGGATAGGCTGACTGAGGAAGATCTCCCGAGACTTCAAGCAGAGTCCTCGGATTTCGTTCTCCTGTAGCTGGACATTCTTGCCTGGCTTGGACCCCCTCACTTCCAGCAGCCGTTGGATGATGCTGTCGATGTTGAGTTTGTCGATATCCGCCATCGCCGTCCCGCCACCGACCCTCCCGCAGCGGCGCCGCCGCCGGCTCGCGCCCGGGTCTCACACGTCCTCCTTCCTCACGCCACGAGCCCCACGAGAGGTGGTGGCGGCGGCGGTGGCAGCAGCAGCCGCAGCGGGTCCCCCCCCCCAGCCGCCCCGCTCCCGGCTTCCTCCTCCTCTCGCCACTGGAACCACGAGCGGTGGGCTTCTCTTGTTAGGTGTACTTGGTGTCAAGACACAAATACTTTAATCAATTTTACATTCAATTCTATCCATCCTGTTTCTATTTACATTTATAGTTGTTATAACAAAATCAATTAATGTTGGCCATTTGAAAAACAACATGATTTTATATGGCCAGTTCTTTAATGGAATCTAATTTTTTAAGTTCAAGATGAAAAAGATCCAAACAGTAGCTTCTTTTACTGTGCTTCTCGGATACTTTGGATTGAGAATAGGCACAAATTGCCTGCCTTGAAAACAATGTTGTGTACAGCAGTCGAAAGAGAATTGTGGAAAACTTCCCTTCCTTTCTAGATGGAGCTATCTCTCTGTAGCATTTACAATTTCCAATTGTCAGAGACATTGACTCATGGGCCTGCGTGAGTTGCCCTGCTCAATTATGGTGACATTCTGTTTCATAATGCAATGGGATTAGAGTAAGGACTTTGAAAATAATTGGATTCCAATGATGGTGTGAACGTGGATCCCCATTTTGAGATTATTGTTGATATACTAAAACAGAAAATACAGCTTTCTCATCTCTTTTGCTTCTCCCCCCCCTCTCTCTCGTCTGTCCCACTTCATCCTTTCCTCTTTTTCTTCTCTTTCTTTGTTTCTTTCTCAATACCCTCTCTCCAAACCCAGATATTACCCTTCTCAAAAACTGGATCTATTTCCACCTTTGTCTTGTACCTCTAGAACTGTGGAAATGAAATATTGTTCAAGTGATCTTCTTGATCTCTAGCATTTATGAGAATTTGCAATAGCAATCAGCACAGTGTTAAAATATTTTGTCTTTCAATTCCAACACACCCTGAATGTAGGAAATTTACCTGCCATATCCAGAAGTCCAGTTAGTTCACCTTCCAGAATAAATGAAAATCATCAACCTCTAGGGAATTGCTGCTTTCTACAATGCCTCAACTCCCTTGCTCTCGTAATGTTCTGTGACTTTCCTGGATTGAGGTGACAAATGTGTATATGCTTCAAACAGGATACCTACATTGCAATGAAATTTTTCCACTAGAGTCCAGCTTAGTAGACCAATACATTTATTAGCGATACTTACAGAGATATATGTGAAGGGTTTGTTACAGTATCATGGATTACTAAGTCAAATGCATAACCAAAAAGCCCAACCAAGCCTGAGTATTGACTACTTAAATAACAATGACTGTAATTCCATGCAGTATTCCCAGGATGTTCAGCTGGTATACTGTCTCCTCCAATAACAGCATGTTACTGCTTATCTAACTTTGGGGAGGGACTTTATAAATCTTGTTTCCGTTACTTACAGAATTTTATGGATAGTTTTCCTCCCTGTTGAACAAAATATTTCATTTTAGGAGAAACTGCAGTATATAGGTATATCATACTCAGTCTGTATAGTGTTACCTGTGTGTATATGAACAGTAACTTTAAAAAAAAAGAGGATGCCAAGAATTTCAAAGAGGGGTTTCATAGGAGTGGGTAGAGTGATGAAAGGGGAGAGGATAAATGATGTATTTGTATTATAATAAAATTAATTAGTGTTTTCTATGGAAAGCAATATTTAATCTGGAGTGGAGTTTAGGGGGGCTGCTAAACTTCTGCTATATTTCAAGGTTCAAGATTAATCTAAAGCACTTTCCATCCAAGTTAGCCTTAGCACTGCTTTCATCACCACCAAATTTGGACCCTGTCCTTGTTTTTTAACGAAGTTACTACCTGGTTTAGATGCCCTTCAATAAAAGAGAATTTGGCTGTATGAGCCCATTCTGAGTGACAGACAGTTGTCTTCTTGGAACTACTTCTCAAAGGATTATCATATGTTTTTTTTTTCCTCAGAAAATCTATGTATTTAATTGTGTGACTTGTGCAATGTATTCACCTGTACTGGGGTAAACACATGGACTCTGAACACTTCTATTACATGCAGGATTTCATCCTGGTACACTCAAAATTCAAAGGGACATTTATGATTCATTGCCTGTTCTCACTTAAACTTTAAATTCTGTGATGTACTATCTGGTCGCTGTTCACCAACTCACACTATCTCAAGGGGTGCCCTTCTGACGGTCTGGCCTTGATCATCACTCCCCTAGCCTCATGTAACCCATCATGCAGTGTCAGTCAAATTATAGAGTGTTGACAGAACTGAAATTTCCCCATGCTCTAAATTACCACAATCAGAAAATGGGTAGCTGTATCAATCAACATTTTCTATTCTTTTGCACACCCTTCTTAGGGCTTTCTATCTTCCTCCTTCTATATAGCTGCTGGGAAATTCTAAGTCCCTGTGGGCAGTAGATGGTTCTTTGTTGTCATCAACAATAATGTGGTGGGGAGCAGCTACCAAAGAGCTGATGCCCAATGAATGACTGGGGAAAATAATGAAATGACAAAGAGACTGGTTATGGGGGTTAATGTATCACAGTTTATTTTCTTACAGATATTTAATAAAGTAATAAAACCAACTTCGGTTCCATTAAAATTTACAAATAAAGGCAAACCCAACAGAGACATGGATGAATTGACCCCTTTACTTTGTTTCACCAATTGCTACACATCACATTCTGTGAAACTCTTTCCCATGCCATGTTTTCTTACACTTAGAAGAAATCTGTGAAGATTTTCCAATGAATTTAAAACCCCAAAGATCTTGCAATTAAACTTGACAAAGCACAATAAATGTGGCAGACATAAAGTTAAGAAGCATTTATGAAACAAATTAATCTTCAGTTGCAGAAATACTAACAATGTAACAAAGAAAGATGCTTCTACTCTTCCTATGCATATTCTTAGTGTTGTTCTTCCAACTCATAAACTCCCCACTACTCAGAAGACTGGCTGTCCTTCCCAGCACAGTAACAGCTATACCTAAGGGCCAGCTAAGTGTGGGAAGAGCTGCTAGCTTGGGCATGGGAGGGAATCCTGGCGTGATGGTAATGAGAAGCCTCACCTCTCCTCGCTGCTCTCTCAGCATGGTTACTCAGAGCCTCCTCATACTGTTGAGGGTAGAAACCAGGCATGGCATTTCTTATCTTATTTAAAATATCCAGAACTTTTGTCCTGGTGGTTTCATTGCGGGCCCTGGGACCCCACAGGAACTCATAGTGTGGGGGATCACTACCAGTCACCCGGCGGTACTCCACATAATTTTGCTCAACTAGTTCTATGGTGATGAACTTACGGGGCTCCCCAAAGATTAAGTGCCTCCTCCCAGGATAGAGCCCCTGCATTTGGAGGAATTCCCAGACCTCCTCTTCTGTGGCACGGCCGCCTTTCATCATAATCATACCCAGGAGGGTCAGTGTGAGACCTGTCTTTGGTAATTCTTTCCTGCCACCCTGATTTGCCCTACGCGGGATGGGTAACTTGCTAACAAGAACATAGAACTGAGAGTTATGTGGGTCAACCTTCAACTCCAGACCATAGACCACCTCCAGCTGATAGGTGGCTTTCTCCAGGATGCTGGGGAAATGCACCTTGTACTTCCTGCTGATCAGCTTCAGCATCTCTTCCTCCTTAGGTTGCTCATCCTTCTGGTATTTCTCCAGGAAGTAATGAAGTATCTTGCTGGCCTTCCTGGCAATAGGATCTCTGCGTGCAGCCTGGATGGCTTCTGCTACAATGCAGACATTTGGACGCCTGGCATCAAAACCTGCAACAGAACCCTCAGCACCACCAAAATTGGAAAGTGATTGGGACACATCTAACTCAGGAGAGCCATGGGACAGGGCTTCCTGGGACTCTTGAGGAGTGCTGACATCAGGGGAGCTAGGGGCATCTCCCTGGCCAAGAGTAGGGGATGTTGCTTTCTCCTCTGCAGCGGGCTGAGCACCCTGGAGATTCTGCCTCTCTTCCCGAGTCTGCTGCCTTTTGGCTCTGGAGCGGCTCTTGCTCTTGCTGCCCCTAGGCATGATGCTCTGGGTTGGCAGGCAGGAGTGCTGAAAGAATCTGGGGTCAAGGAGGTGAGAGAGATACTATGTAAACATTACTAGGTGGAGAGCAACTTCCCTTTAAAGAGAGTCCCCTCTGCTACTTTTCTAAGGGTACCTTTCTGGATTCAAACCCCTTTCTTACTCCCTTGTTGAATCTACTTCATGAGAAATCTGTGGAGAGAATTGGAGTTTGTTAGGTCACTGCTTGGCAACCAAAATTCTAACTTCCTAGGGTGAGCAAAGGGCTTCCTTTAGGGCCCCAATTTAATGCCCTTAAAACCTTATGTTCATTTCTAACTATGTTTGGATCCCCATTTTACTCTGTTGGTCTGAAGTTAGTACTACAATCTTCAACAGTAAACACAGAGAGGGAATTAAGGCAAGCCTTACTCAAGATGTCTGACACCACCCAGAGGACACCAAATAAGGCCTGAACTTCTGCAAGCCCACCCCACTGTCTCCTTCTTTGGAACAGTTTCCCTGATAGCCCACCTCCTTGTTCTCCAATGGACTAAGTAGGGTAGCATCTTGGCCCTTAGGCCAGCTCGACCCACCTATGCTACATTGGGGAACAATTCTTTATTCAGGCCCACACACAGAATGGAAACTCTCCAATATTCACATCCCGACTTCCCCCTTTTTCTGTAAACCCCACAACCTCTCATCTAGACTTTTACTCCATGAGAAGAATGAGGACCATTAATGACAACAGACCCTAACTGCCATAATCAGGAGTACTGGAGCATAGTGCTGGGATCAGGCCGTTGCTCGGCCAGGGTGGGTTGTGAATTTAGGAATCTATAGTGGGCTGTCACAGTTTTAACTCATCACCCAAAGCCATCACTCGG
Source organism: Arvicola amphibius (assembly GCF_903992535.2). Taxonomy (NCBI): domain Eukaryota; kingdom Metazoa; phylum Chordata; class Mammalia; order Rodentia; family Cricetidae; genus Arvicola; species Arvicola amphibius. The sequence continues at coordinate 49,703,408 of NC_052065.1, forward strand.
AAAGATTCTCACTTGAGTAATGGCAAGGCGACCACGACGTCTCAGACCACGGCCCTGGAAGTACAGCCTCCGGCAAAGCGGCAGGCGCAGGCTGCAAAACAGCAAAGCGGAAGTTAAGGCCTTCTGCTTCCGCTCCCTGCCCCCACCCTCTGTCGCCTCCTACTGAGCTCGTGGTCCTCTAAACAGAACTCCATGGAAGTTAATACAGTTTTTACAGGAGGAGAAATCCCATAGAAAACAAACATTTTTGATGAGTTTGAGTGAAACTGGGTTTTTTTACCCTTATGATGTGGGCCAATGGGTCTCAGAAAATAGAATTCCCATCAGAGTCCTGACTAGGAAGATGGAGTGATTCCTAGTCCAACACCCGTGCCATGACCCAAGTATAAAATATAGCTAACAGTTCAATCTTCATGTTTGTGATTCTGGTTCATGACTGCACTGTCCTTCTCCTCTCCCCTCACCTCTTCTTACCTCTTTTCCTCACTCACCCTGTATTTCATTATCTTCTTTATTAGTTTTCTGGCGGGTTCTCCCTGTGCCAGCTCAAATTGTTAATGGAACTCACCAAGTCTCAAAGTTGCTTAGAAGTCACTATCTTCTTACCTCTGTGTTCCCAGTACAAGTATTATTTTATATCAGCATCCCTGGCATTTCTCATTTTTTTCTTATGAATAATTGTGTCATTTTATATTGGGGCTTTGAAACCAAGTATTTCTGTATAATAGAAACTCCTATGTACTCTAATGAAGACTTAAACTCACAAGTCACCTGCTTCTGCATCTCCGGAGGTGTGAATCACTACATTAACTTTCTGATGTTTACTATAGTTGTTGAAAATTTTGTATTTCCAACAGATGTAGATAAGGATATTTTTGCTTGTAACCTCATCAAAATTCTCCACTTCCTCTTGTTCTTTACCATGACATAGCAGTAAATCTATTTTTTTTTTTTTTGGTTTCTTTCCTTTCTTATGTACACAGTTTCTTTCAGACTTGCCATTCTCACTCCAATGAGAGGAAGTCACAGTGCTCTAATGATTTGTTCCCCTAATAGATAAAGGTGTTGACTGTTTTTCATTCATTTATTGGCTGTTTATAGTTCTTCATTTGCAATGATAACTCTGTCAGTTTATTGAATATGTATTTTATATTTTGCTATGCGTTCTCCAATTCTTTCTATATTCACTGTATTAAACTTGAATAAAACTGATAAAGATTCTATGCCATTCTATGTACTTTTTCCTCTGGACGTTTGTTCTTTTGATATGCATTATTTTCATTTCCTGTGAATTCCACTTGGCAATTTGTTATAGTATGACCACAGCTTTTGAGTCCAGATATTTAGAAGTTTATTGTCTGTACATATATGTTTAATTGTTTTCCATAAATTTCCCTCTAGAAGTTTCAACTTTTAAATCTTATATTAATTTCTTGGATCCAGTTTGAGTTGTATTTCATGAAGTATGAGATATGGATATAGATTTTTTTCATTTTTAATTTTTTTAGTCTTTATGTGGATATCCAGATTTCCCAGCACTATTTTTAAAGTAGATTTTTTTAATTATTAGTTTCTTTGCCTTTGGCATACAGGTTGAGAATCTTTGATGCATAAGTTCTTATTTAAGTGACAGCACTATATATACTGTTACCACTACTCTTGCTTTTATGTATTCTTACCTCTTTTTATTTGTTATTTTTGATGAATGTGAGTGTCCACTGTCGTGTTTCATTGAGTTGTCAATAGTATAGTTTAGGTCAAATATCTAAGAATTTCAAACACTGTACTGTATATTGTTCATGTTTCTGTTAATATATTCACTGTATACTTTATGAAATGGAAATTTGATAAAAGCTATTGGCATGAATGAACTTTTAGGAATTTTCAAAGTCTTTTATTTACTTCTAAACACAATTACATCTGTTTTCAATTTTATGGTTGCAAAGCTTTCCAATGAATGATGTTTGTAATGTGATATTCTTCCTTTCCTTGGACACTCTTATTTTTCTTTCCTGAATTTTTCTTTTCTTATGGATGAGTATTTGTCTACATGGATGTACTAAGACTGTGTGTGTACCTGCTGCCTGTGAATTTCAGAAGAGGTCATTGGATCCTTTAGAATTGGCCGTGAGCTGTTATATGGGTACTTGAAATTGAATGTTCATTGACCACAGGAGCAGTGAATGCTCTTAAATATTAAGATACATCACTAGTCTTCATTTCAAAGTTTATTTATGTGTGTATGTGTGCTTGTGTGTACATCTACGTGTGTCCTTCATGTGGGATACTGAAGCCTGAAGAGGCCGTTGGAGTCCACAGAAGCTAGAGTTACAGGTGGTTGTACTCTTCTTTTTCTTTAGGACACTGCTATGTTACATGTGCTATGAGTTTGTTTGTGGTACCTTGTTTCTGTAAGTAAACTGTCTGAAGAGGTTTTTTTTAACAGTTTCTTTTATGATTTGACTATTAAGAATTTGCATGTATCATTTGTATGGACATATTTTCAATTTACCCATGCAAGCTCTTTGAGTTCAGTTGCTGAATACTGTGATAAAAATATGTTTAAGTGTATTATACCCTGCTAAACTGCTAGCCAAAGAGGCTGCACAATTTTGTATCTATATAGGCACTAAATTGTGGCCTATCTTGTTACACATCTGTTTTATTATTTTATTTTGTTAAGGTTTTGGAGTTTAACAATTCTAGTAGGTGTTTAATATTATATCACTGTTTTAATTGATAATCCTCTAATGATGTATGACAATAAGCATCCTTTCATATGCTTATTTGTACATAACATGAATCATTCTTCTTCAGTATATAATAGAATTAATAAGTGAACCATAGTATGGCTGTTTTTTAAATTTATATCATGGATATAGAGCTATTCAGATGTCCTATCCCTGCCTATAATCACCTAGGTATCTTTCAAGAAATGTGTTTTTTCCATTTATGTCATGAAATTTTGGAGTTATAGATTCTTCATATTTTATAATAATCTTTATTATATTTCGTTTGTTGAATTGTAAATTTAAATATAAATTATCCTTATTAGTGATATTTTTGTACATGTACACAATGAAATATGATTATATCCTCTGCCACATTTCTCTGCTCCAATTCTCCCCATCTCTCTCCCAACAAACCTTCCTCCCAACTTCATGGTTTTTTTCCTTTTAAACTTTTTTGATAAGTCATTAAATACAGTTTTCATTGCCTTTATGTGGATAGGCGAGACCACCTACCTGAACATGAGAAACACAGTGGCCACACCCTCAAAAGTAATAATGCTCCTGCCTCTGCTAACTGTCAACAGCCAATATCTTCAAGGTAAGGGGTAAGGCCTGAAGAGTACTTTTCCAGACATATGATAGGACTTCTTCAGGCTTGATCTTGTACAGATATTGTGCAAATAACCATAGCAGCTGTATGTTCATGAGTGAAATAACCATCTCATGTCCATAAGACAGCACTTCACAGCTGGGTAGTGGCAGCAGTGCAGGCCTTTAATCCCAGCACTCTGGAGGCAGAGGCAGGCGGATCTCTGTGAGATAGAGGCCAGCCTGGTATACAAGAGCTAGTTCCAGGACAGGCTTCAAAGCTACAGAGAAACCCTGTCTCGAAAAAGGAAAAAGTGAAAACAAAAACAAAAACAAAACAGTACTTCACATCACTTTTCCCTATCATCCAGCATCATCCAGCACTTTGAATCTGTCTGACTCCTCTTTCATTATGTTTCCCGAACTTTGATGTGTGGTTGACTAAGCTGTGACATGCAGGGATGAGTACTCTATCCTCAGCACTTGGATTAGTTTGTCTTTTCACTGACTACCGCTCACCACAGCAGGAGCCTTCTCTGAAGAATGTTGAAGGCAGCCTGGTGTATAGGCATAAGCAGAAATACTTAGAAGGCACTTTGAGAGCATGGCCATTTGCAGGGAGCCGATTTGCCGGCCACCATCACAAGATGGCGCTGAGCCCCTGCAGGGCCAAGTAAACAACTCCATATTAGGCAAGGCTCTAGACAGAACCTCCCTCAGGCATGACCCGTGTCCACTCTCCCTATATAAGCAGCTGCCGTTTAGTGCTCGGGGCCCCTCGTTTCCAGCTCCCCCTTAACCAAGAGGCTCCAATAAAGCGTGATTTGAGAAGAATCCTCAACTCGGTGGTCGTTCTTCCCTGCTGGCCAGGGGTGTTCGCCGCAACTGGTGCCGGAACCCCGGGACGCCGGGACATCTTTCGGTCACCGGGTGAGGGGCCAGAGGATCCAGAACTCAACACGCGGGGCGGGACGCGTCGGTAAGCAAGTCTCCAAAAAAAATGATGATTGCTGGAGTTGATCCTGAAGTGTTCTGCCTAGCTTTTGTGGTAATTGTGATCTGTGTGTTCCTGTGTTGTTTTTGATTGAGCTGCCAGAAGCCTGGTCAAGAGAGTGCCTTTGTTATTGCGACAGCGCCTAGTCAAAATCGAAAGTAAGTCCGTTGTAGATAAAACGGCTTTTCTCTAAGAAGACTGCCATAAATTAAGCGGCTCCCCGGTAGGGCGCCTGTGCATAAGTGCACATTAAGGAAGATTGATAACGGTCGTAAAGGACATTGACCAGAACGCACCGTGGTTCGCGGTCTCTGGGGATTTCACCTTGCCTTCATGGGAAAAATTAGGACAGGACTTGGAAAGAGCTAAATATGAGGAAAGAATAGGCAACTGCTTATAGGAGGGTGATAATGCAGATCTTGTTAGAAAAGGTAGAGAGGCATTAATGACACACCAGGACAACTTATCAGAATCGGAATCAAAAGGGGGAGACTTGGATAGGCCTAAAAGAAAAAAAAGAAGAGGAAAAAGAAAAAGAAAAGGAAAAAGAAAAAGGATCCAAAAGTTAAGTCCAGGAAAATGGGCCAAAGAGAGCCCTTGGACAGAGAAAATAAAATATAATAAAATATAATAAAATAAAATATAAAATATAATATAATATAATAAAATAAAATATAAAATAAAATAATATAATATAATAAAATATATAAAATATAAATATAATATATATAATATAAAAAATATAATCCCCAAGGCCAGGGGATTATTAAAAGGGCTAACAGAAGCCTCAAAGATATTCTAACAAAACAAAAAGGGGGAATAGCAGAAACAGCATCCCCCAGGGATAGAATTGCTTTGGCATTTTTTACATTTAATTTTTTAATTTTTGATGGTCAAGGCCGAACAGCGGCTGATAGACATGCTAACATGACCCCCGAAGATAAGGGAGTATCTGTTATATGGAAAGATGTGTTGGATAATAAATGGTATGGACCGGATCCAGTCATTGCGGGATCCGGGGGAGCTGTTTGTGTTTTCCCACAGAGTCAAGAAGTCCCTCATTGGGTACTGACACGGCTGACAAGGAGCCTGAGACCAACAGCTGAAGATGCGGGCTGCAACAACATGGATGCTGATCCTGGCAATGGAGACAGCCCTGCTGAACACGAGTCCAATGACATTATGGGTGGTAACGAAGGCCTGGCCCATGCCAATGCCTGTTCATGCTAATTCCTCCATATTGCCCATACTGTTTTCCACCTCCTGCGATCTGGAGGCATCCTGTCTGCCTAACTCAGACGCTAAACAGGAGTTGTTTAATGCTACAAAGATAGCCCTAAATGGGACTATGTGCTTCTCCCTTGAGGGGAAGGGATCCTGCATAAGGTTTTAACGCAAGAACTTGACCAATTGGATGGATCCCCTCATGCAGAGTAAAGTTGGGTTAAGGTCCCTGGGCGCAGCATTAGCCCAGGTGACTCAAGGTGCCATGAGAGTGGAGTCCATGGTACCGTTGGGAGGTGCATCCACTCCTAAAAATGCCACTCGTTTTAGGGCGTCACCAATACCTTTATAATCAGTCTAATCAAGATTCTACTATCTGATCAGGATGGTCCTGGTATCAATGGTTGCTCTCTAATGAAGTAGGAGCCACGGTGGACATCTCAGCCCTGGCGATGCTACAATTAACTAAGACTTGGCTCCTTAATGTTTCTGGTAGCATATCAGAGTCACGGGGCTGGAGAGATGGCTCAGCCATTAAAGGCTAGGCTCACAACCAAAAATATAAGAGTTCATAGCCATGGTTAATCAGGTACAAACGGCGACCACAATTAACGATGTGGTTTCAAGAACAGCTGATGCATTAGAAACCCAGAATAAAATCAACAATCGTATCCTTTCTGGCATAATAGCTGCCAATCAGAGCATAGATTATGTGCAGACTCGGGTGGATAAATTGACCCGTCTGGTCCAGATCGAATGTGTCTCCTATCAGAAACATGTGTGCATTACTTCTCTTATCTTTAACAATTCCAGGAATGAGTCATGAAGAATTGGGGGACTGGTCGCGGAAAGCAGAGCTGTTTCTCCAGAATCAATTGTTCCAGATCACTATCCTAAATAATACTCGTGTCCAGCCCATCACCCTTAAACTGACTGGCTATATTTCCGCTTTCTCCTTTTTTAAGGAATGGGTGGTTGTTGGGATATTTCTGGCATGCTGTCTGGGAGGATGCATGGTCTGCTTGTGGCTGATTTGTCGTCATCGAGCCCAAACGAATAGAGATAAGGTTGCTGTCCTACAGGCCTTAGCCGCCTTGGAGTGTGGTGACTCTCCCCAAATATGGTTATCGGTTCTTAAGAACCAGTAGGCATTTGTCCTGCATAGCCTTTGCACCCCTGTAGGGCTTGTTCCCATTGCACCAGGGAAGGTATGCTGAGACAACGCTTGAGGTACTGCCTTTGCACCTCCTAGGGGTTTGTCCCATTGCACAGGAGAAGGAGTACCACGAGCCTGGGCCTCCCTTGATCGGCCCCCACATCATGAGGTGGGAGCCAGAACGGGAATAAGACCCCTTGTTGCCTACTTTGCTATAAAAACTAAAAGGGGGAACTGCAGGGAGCCGATTTGCCGGCCACCATCACAAGATGGCGCTGAGCCCCTGCAGGGCCAAGTAAACAACTCCATATTAGGCAAGGCTCTAGACAGAACCTCCCTCAGGCATGACCCGTGTCCACTCTCCCTATATAAGCAGCTGCCGTTTAGTGCTCGGGGCCCCTCGTTTCCAGCTCCCCCTTAACCAAGAGGCTCCAATAAAGCGTGATTTGAGAAGAATCCTCAACTCGGTGGTCGTTCTTCCCTGCTGGCCAGGGGTGTTCGCCGCAGCCATTTACAAAATAATAACAGTACGTTCTACCCTAGGTCTATGGCCTCCCCACCCATGAGCTTTTGGCCAAGATTCCATTACCAGGTATGAAATTTGCTTGTGTGCTAGAAGATTCTTTGTGTGTGTGTGAAGTTTTTTATTTATTTTTATTTTTTATTTCTTTTTATTAATTTATAAATAATACCAATCAAAATTCCTACTTCTTCCCCTCCTCCCACTTCCCTCCACACACCCTCTCCCCTACCCCCTCCAGTCCTAAGAAAGGGCAGAGTACCCTGCCCTGTGGGAAGTCCAAGGCCCTCCTCCCTCCATCCAGGCTCAGGAAGGTATGCATCCAAATAGACTAGGATCCCAAAAAAGCCAGTACATGCAGTAGAGACAAATCCCAGTGCCATTATCATTGGCCCCTCAGTCTGCCCCAATTGTCAGCCACATTCAGAGGGTCCAGTAATAATTTTCCTTAAAAGTTAAAGTACTCAATAAAACTAAAATTAGATATGGGGTATTTGTGTATTATGAAAGTCATCACCAACGTTGTTTAAAATTGTTATTGTTAATAAAATAATGAACAGGCTATTTATGTGCAACCTTAGAATATCAAGTATATAAAAGGCTATTGCTTTTGATTGTTAAAAAAAATTTGCTAGTGTGGAGCAGGCCTCGAATTCACTCAGAAAGTGGTTGTTTACCACATTAGTCTTGCCAGTATTGTATCAGTAGGCATATCTTTCCTGAAAATGTGGTATGGCAGCATGCAGGGTCTGCCCTTTGTTAGACTCAGCAGCCTATATAGCAACTTCTCCCACTATGAAAGCTGGCAGAGAGGATGTTTCTTGGTTAGTTGGAGAGAGATTCTCTATTTATTATTATTTTATTTTTTTATTTTTTTCTCATTTTTTATTAAAGATTTCCATCTCCTCCCCTCCTCCTCCCACTTCCCTCCCCTCCCTTCCACCCATACCCCCACTCCCTCCCTCCCCAGGTCAAAGAGCCATCAGGGTTCCCTTCACTATGTTAAGTCCAAGGTCCTCCCAACTCCCCCTAAGTCCAGGAAGGTGAGCAACCAAACTGACAAGGCTCACAGTGAGCCCGTCCATGCTGAAGAGTCTAAGCCCATCGCTGTTGTCCTTGGTTTCTCAGTCCTCCTCCACCGTCAGCCACATTCAGAGAGTCCGGTTTGGTCCCCTGTTCCATCAGTCCCATTCCAACTGGACTTAGTGGTCTCCCGTTAGTTCTGTCCCACTGTCTCAATGGGTGAATGCACCCCTCATGGTCCTGACTTCCTTGCTCATGATCTCCCTCCTTTTGCTCCTCATCAGGTCCTTGGGAGCTCAGTCCAGTGCTCCAATGTGGGGCTCTATCATTTTCTCCATCCAACCCCAGGTGAATGTTCTATGGTGATATGCAAGATATTCATGAGTATGGCAATAGGATCTGGACATTTATCCAAGCTGTAGAGTCTAAGCCCATCGCCGTTGTCCTTGGTTTCTCAGTCCTCCTCCACCGTCAGCCACTCTAGAGGGGTTCCCAGGTGTCCAGGAAGACTCCCCCAGCTAGTTCCTTGGGCAGCTGAGGAGAGGGTGCCAGAAATGTCCAGATCCTATTGCCATACTCATGAATATCTTGCATATCACCATAGAACCTTCACCTGGCATTGGATGGAGAAAATGACAGAGCCCCACATAGGAGCACTGGACTGAGCTCCCAAGGTCCTGATGAGGAGCAAAAGGAGGGAGATCATGAGCAAGGAAGTCAGGACCGTGAGGAGTGCATTTACCCATTGAAACGGTGGGACAGATCTAACGGGTGATCACCAAGTCCAGTTGGAATGGGACTGATGGAACAGAGGACCAAACCGGACTCTCTGAATGTGGAATTATATATCTTAATTAAGGGAGCCATTCTAGGGTTGGCAGAGACTATTATTTTATTTTTGAGATTATAATATAATTACTTCACATCCTCCTTCCCTTTCCTTTCTGCAACCCTCTTGTGTTTTTCTCCTTGCTCTCTTTCAAATTATGGCCTTTTTTATGTCCTGAAACCAAAGTATATGGTGGCTTCAACAACAGGTCTTACCATTTAGTTACAGAAATAATTAAGGACAACAGCAACAGCCTGTGTTCCTTTAGAGAACTCTGGAGCCTCCCTGACAAATACATGTAATCACTATTGACAGAATACTTTAGTTTTCAGATTATAGACATGTGTCCTCTCCATTATTAATGTGACTGGATATTTTTCAAGTTGGCCATTTATTAAAATGTTAGCTTTTGATTTTATTTATTTTCTCTACCAGTATCTTGAAATCACTTCTAAATTAATCTGTAATATTTATTTTTTCTACTTGGAAATTAATTTATATTTATTTTTTTCTAATTTTCTAAAATAGGAAGAAGTGTGCATCCTCAAATTAGTTTGTGCTTTCTAATATGTATCCAGTGTTGTAAATTTTCCTTCATTCACTACCTTTATTGCAACTCAAATACATTGATGCATTTATTTTCATCCCATGCTCTTTAACATGATTTTAAAAACATTCTGTCAATACTCTTTGGACCTATATATTCTTTAGAAGTATGTTATGAACTCTCCAAGTATTTGGAGATTTTTTTGTGTGTAAATATTTTATCAATTTCAAGTTCAATGTCATTATATTCTTAGACTATATATTTTATGATTTCTATTCCCCTAAATTTTATTTTATTAAAAAATATACAATGTCATATTTGCATATGTATTTTCCTTTTGTTCTTGAAAATGTGATGCTTGCTTTTTTGTGTAAAGTATTCTATAATAGTCATTCATAACTTATTAATTGATCGTAATATTCAGCTACAGTTATAAGAATGGATTCTTTACCATGACTGATTTTAGCTAATGTTTGCATTTTCAGTGTATATAAAGTAAGTATTGTTATAGCTTTTTGAGTAAACAACCCCTGTATCATTATATTGTACTTCTTATTTATGATAATTTTCCTTGAACTCTGATCTGCTTTTTGTAGATAGATACAAATACTGATGCTATTTTTTGTTTGTTTGGTTTTTAATATTTCAAGACAGAGTTTCTATATAGCTTTGGAGCCTGTCCCAGCTTTGTAGTTCAGGTTGGCCTTGAACTCACAAAGATTCACCAGTCTCTGCCTCCCAAGTGTAAGGATTGGGATGTGCTACCACTGTCTGGTGGTGCTATGTTTTTTGGAATGATATTCTTTCCCATTTCTTTATTTTCAATCTACTTTTATCTTTATATTTAAGGCAACTTTCTTGTAGCCAACATACATTTGTCATTGTTCAGTTTAATCGTTTCTGTCCCCTTTCATTACTTAAATCTTGGTTGGTATATTTAGGCCACTTCTGGCATTTAAGATTTCATTTTTTTTTCTCTCCAGTGATTAATAATATCACCTTTATTCTTTTTACTTCCAAAGAAATTGATGAAAAGCCATACTTCTTTTTGTTTTGCTTGTCTTTAGTGTGTTTTTTTGTTCTTTTTCTATAAATGACGTTTTTCTGTACATAGGACTGTAGATTGAATGTTTGTTTCTTGTTTCCTTTTAATATGCTGTCTTTTAATTCTTTCACATCTTTTTTACATTACCCTTTTAATTTTACTTGTTATCTCCTTTTTCTTATTATAGTCCTTGGAGTATTAATCATAGATATTTTACTTCATGCTCTAATAATTCCAATTTATTGTATATATGAATTTGCTATTAGTGTTTAATTTCTTGCTTCAAATTATATTTTGTCTCCCAGTATGCTTTGCTGGGTTTTATTTAGAGTTGTTGATAATGTATTATTAGTAGTAATTAAGTTAATTAGATGATTAGTGTGAAGTATTGTAATTTTCCTTCATGGAAGGCCATGTTTAGTGTGCTATATAGAGGTAATAGAGGCCTCTTCTGATATTCTTAGTTTTATGTTCCTTTTTTTCTTAGCTATGTGGTTCTTTTTGTAGTGATGTTCTGTTATTAAAGAGGACACCTCTTAGTATGTAGAAAGGTGTGAGGTGAGGAGAAGCATTGTAGAACCCTATGATTGGGCTTGAGAGTATCAGTGAGCCTCTGCCACTGGCTACTTCTCAAGGGGTTCGCGAGGGTTCTTTTTTCCCTTTAGATGAAAGTCAAGTGGGCTTGCAATGTCATCTTTCACTTCTCTATCTGGGAAAAGGGTCTGTAGTTTCATATTCTCTTTTCTGAGAAGTCATTTTGGCTATGCTAAAATATGTGACACACGGGCTCTGATGAACAGCTTCTTTTCCAGCAGGCTTTATTTTGAAGAACAGATTATACATTCATCACAATAGCCTTTGAAAATTCTCTCTCTCTGCTTTTACTACAAAGACAACTTTTTCCAATCTTCAATCTACAGTTTGAAAAAATATCAGAATTCCTGGAGTTAAAACTGACATTAGTGTATGGACCACTATATGCTGAGGAACACTTGGTGTAGGAGGTCCTTCTGCATTTGTGTTGATTTCATTGGTTGAATAAAGAAGCTGCCTTGGACTTCTGATAGGGCAGCCATTAGGTGGGTGGAATAGAAAGAACAGAATTCTGGGAGGAAGAAGGCAGGCAGAGAGCTGCCCACCATGAAGCTGCCAGGTCAGACATACTGAATCTTTCCTGGTAAGCCACTGCTTTGTGGTGACATATGAATTATTAGAAATGGGTTGAATCAAGAGGTGAGAGTTAGCCAATAAGAGGCTAGAGTTAATGGGCCAGGAAGTGTTTAAATGAATACAGTTTCTGTGTAATTATTTGGGGGCATAATTACAGTGTAATTTCTGTGTAATTATTTGGGGCCGAGTGGCTGGGATGACAAGCAGCCCACCAGCTCAGGTGTAAGTCAGTCGATTGGCGGGAAGCAGCCGCCACTCCTCTTTACAACAAAAACTGAAGCTCTTAACTCTCAAACTAGCCTGTAATCAGGGCCAAGCATTTCCCCTGATGTTGCCAGTAACAGTGACCTGTCCTTTTTGCCTTCTGTCACAGATGGTTATGATTCTCTCTGCCTTTAATATATTTGTCAAAGTTTCATGGTCCATAGTTTTCCCTGTGATCTTGTTTCTCCCTGATTGTAGGGGAAAATTGCTGATTTTGAGTTTATTAGGACATTTCTTGGAGTGACAATCTCTATCTGTTTATATAATTTTGTCTGGAAATTGAAATCCACCATACAATTTACTTGTAAATTCACTTTGTTGTCAGGATTGGTTTATTTTTGTGTAGTAGATTGTTTCATTTTGCTCACAAAATATCAACAGTTTTTAAACACAACCTGTAATAATGTTATATTTACCTCTCCAAAGATTATTTACAGCATGGTAGCTCTATACTTTAACATAAGCCTAACAGCAAGAATTAGTTGTAGGCAACATGATAGCTTTCATAATATACGTTGTTTAGAAACTCTTGTTCTGCATTTAGTATATGATGTGTTAGACCATTAGCTTTGTCATAATCTATTACTTGTAATCAAACTAACTGCTTTGGGACCGAAGGTTACATGTCCTGACCACCACCAAGGAGGTCAGGATATTTGAGGGTTCATAGCATACTTTCAGTCATATTTTGTCTTTCAAACTTTTATGTGTTTCTAGACCTATACATTTCAAAATACAATTACCATTCTAAAAATTCTTCCCAGCCCATCTTACTTTGCAATACCTGGTAAATATTCAAATATTATTATCTTGACCATGTGCACCTGATGATGAGGCTCTTAAGAAATAGGTGTTAAGTCTCTGCTCACGTGGAACATCACACCTTTGTCTGTGACTCTGAAACAAGAATGGAATCAATTTCCCAGGATAATTGTTATCAACGCGCTTCTATGTATACAGATGTAATCGGAGCTATAAAGCTTAAATAAACCACATTAACTTTTAAACTGTTTTTGAGAATTTCTTATTTGAATGTTGTATTTCTATAAATTCTCCCTCCATTTCTTCCATCTAATCCCAATTAGTTTCCACCACTCCTAACATTTATGGCCTGTTATTCTTAAGCATCATTGTTTATGTATATGCATATATCTATAAATTTATAAGTACAATCTACTGAGTTGATTCAGTGTGTGTGTGTCTGTCTGTCTGTCTGTCTGTCTGACTGACTGACTGACTACTTAGGATTGGACAATTTATCAGGGGGATAATCCTTGGAAAATACTAATTCTCTCTCATTAAGTACTGGTTAATAACTTGTAGCTCTAGTCTAGGCATAGAGCCTTATGAGATTACCCCTGTGCATTGTGCATTTGGCAAGTCAATTGGTATTGTTATTTTGCAAGTTCATGTGTAGGCAACCACATAGTTGGTATTTTATTATTGTAGTGTCTCTGCCATGTGTAGAGACACTCTCCCTAGTCCTCTAGGTCTTACAATATTTTCACACTCTCTCCCTGAGTCGTCTTAAAAGTAGGGATGGTGTTGTAGGTAGATATAATGTGGCTGAGAACTTACTTCATAGTCAGTTGTTCTCTGTGTTTTGAACAATTGTGGCCTTTTGTAAAAGAACTTTCTTTGGTGAGGGAAGAAAGCTACACTTATTTTTAAAGACTTTGGAATGTTTTTGTTGTTATTTTTGTGACAGGGAATTTTTGTTTAACTCTGGCTGTCCTGGAACTAGCTCTGTAGGCCAGGCTGGCCTTAGACTCACAGAGATCCACCTGCCTCTGCCTCTGCCTCCTGAGTTTTGGGATTAAAGGAATACACCTCCACTGACTCTGAAATCTTAATGAGCAAAGATTGTCATATCCTAGATAAAATGTCAAGGCCTAGCTATTAGCATTGTACCTACTTGCTCCATTGACCAGGGTATGAGCTCCACACTCTCTGTCTTCTGTCACTCTTAGTGGAATGTAGCACAAGCTTGCAACAAAATCTGTATAGAAATCAGTGACCAACTTTAATTTGTTCCTGTTATTATCAAGGATAATAATTTTTTTCTTTTTTTTTTTTCTTTTTTTTTTTTTTGGTTTTTCGAGACAGGGTTTCTCTGCAGCTTTTTTTAGAGCCTGTCCTGGAACTAGCTCTTGTAGACCAGGCTGGCCTCGAACTCACAGAGATCCGCCTGCCTCTGCCTCCCGAGTGCTGGGATTAAAGGCGTGCGCCACCACCGCCCGGCTAATAATTTTTTTCAAAAAATATCTATCACCAGGCACAAAACTCAAGTCCAAATGGATTAAAGACCTCAATATTAATCTGAACACATTGAGCTTGATAGAGGAGAAAGTGGGAAGTACTCTACAACAAATGGGCACAGGGAACCGTTTCCTGCGCATAACCCCAGCTGCACAGACATTAAGGGCAACATTGAATAAATGGGACCTCCTGAAGTTGAGCAGCTTCTGTAAAGCAAAGGACATTGTCACTAAGACACAAAGGCAGCCTACTGACTGGGAAAAGATCTTCACCAACCCTGCAACTGACAAAGGTCTGATCTCTAAAATATATAAGGAACTCAAGAGACTAGACGGTAAAATGCCAATTAACCCAATTAAAAAATGGGGCGCTGAACTGAACAGAGAATTCTCAACAGAAGAAGTTCGAATGGCCAAAAGACACTTAAGGTCATGCTCAACCTCCCTAGCTATCAGGGAAATGCAAATCAAAACAACTTTGAGATATCATCTTACACCTGTCAGATTGGCTAAAATCCAAAACACCAATAATAACCTTTGCTGGAGAGGTTGTGGGGTAAGGGGTACACTCATCCATTGCTGGTGGGAATGCACACTTGTGCAACCACTTTGGAAAGCAGTGTGGCGGTTTCTCAGGAAATTTGGGATCAACCTACCCCAGGACCCAGCAATTCCACTATTGGGAATCTACCCAAGAGATGCCCAATCATACAACAAAAGCATATGCTCATCTATGTTCATAGCAGCATTATTTGTAATAGCCAGATCCTGGAAACAACCTAGATGCCCTTCAGTGGAAGAATGGATGAAGAAACTGTGGAATATATACATGCTAGAATACTACTCAGCGGTAAAAAACAATGACATCTTGAATTTTGCAGGCAAATGGATGGAAATAGAAAACACTATTCTGAGTGAGGTAACCCAGACCCAAAAAGATGAACATGGGATGTACTCACTCATAATCGGTTTCTAGCCATAATTAAAGGACATCGAGCCTATAAATTTGGGATCCTTGAGAAGATAATAAGAAGGTGAACTCCCCAAAAAAGATATAGTAATCCTCCTGGATATTGGAAGTAGACACGATCGCCAGGCAAAAATTGGGAACTTGAGGGTTGGGCGAGACTAGGCCTAGGGAAGATGGGGAGAGAAAAATGTGAAGGGGAGAACGGGGGGAGCTCGGAGGAATGGGGTGCTTGAGATATAGGAAGGGTGGATATGGGAGCAGGGAAGCATATATCTTAATTTAAGGAGCTACCCGAGGGTTGTCAAGAGACTTGATCCTAGATGGGTTCCCAGGTTTCCAGGGAGACGCCCCCAGGTAGTTCCTTGGGCAGCTGAGGAGAGGGAGCCTGAAAAGGCCAGTTCCTATAGCCATACTGATGAATTTCTTGCATATCACCATAGAACCTCCACCTGACGATAGATGAAGAAAATGACAGAGCCCCACATTGGAGCACGGGACTGAGCTCCTAAGGTCCTGATGAGGAGCAGAAGGAGAGAGAACATGAGAAAGAAAGTCAGGACCGTGAGGGAACCTCCAGCTGGCGACAGATGGGGAAGGTGACTGAGCCCCACATTGGAGCACTGGACTGAGCTCCCAAGGTCCTGATGAGGAGCAGAAGGAGCGAGAACATGAGGGAGAAAGTCAGGAACGAGAGGGGTGCGTTCACTCATGGAGACGGTGGGACAGAACTAATGGGAGATCACCAACTCCAGTTGGAATGGGACTGATGGATCATGCGACCAAACCCATCTCTCTGAATGTGGCCAACAGCGGGGGCTGACTGAGAAGCAAAGGACAATGGCTCTGGGCTCTGATTCTTCTGCATGGACGGGCTCTGTGGGAGCCTTCTCAGCTTGGTCGATCACCTTCCTGGACCTGGGGGGAGTTGGGAGGACCTTGGTCTTAGCATAGAGTGGGGAACCCTGATGGCTCCTTGGCCTTGAGAGGGAGGGAGGGGAGGGGAGGGAAGGGGGAGAAGGAGGGGAGGGAGGGAGGAGGAGGAGGGAAGGAGATGGAAATTTTTAAATATAAAAAAAATAAACCATGAGAAAAAAATATCACAATGCTTAGAGTAAAAAATGAGCCAGTAAGCATTGCTACTGGCAGAATAATTCTTTCCTTCTAAATTCATGTTGAAATCCCAGCCCCAATTTAATGGAGTCAACTGGGAAGTCTTTTGGAAGTATTCACGTCTAGTTCTCATAAGTAAAACTAATGTATAAAAGAACACAAGAGAGGTGGTTTTCTATCTCTCTTCTGACATATGGGGATGGCCTGAGAACAGATTTTTCACAAATTCAGTGATTTCAACATACATGAGAAGTAAGAGAGGTCTTTGGTTCTTTGATATCATAGTTGTCGTCCTCCTAAATATAATATTTTTTAATTTTAAACCATCCATTTTTATCTAATTTATTAAGAATAAATTTCTCCTAAATTATGAAATAAGCTTCTTAATTTGAAACTATAGATATTTTTACATAACAGTAAGCTGAAATAAAATAAAAGTAAGGATAGGATATCTTTTTTTTTTTTTTGGTTTTTCGAGACAGGGTTTCTATGTAGCTTTGGAGCCTGTCCTGGAACTAGCTCTTGTAGACCAGGCTGGTCTAGAACTCACAGAGATCCACCTGCCTCTGCCTCCCGAGTGCTGGGATTAAAGGCGTGCGCCACCACTGCCCGGCTGACATCTTTTATTTATATCCATTTCTGAACAAAATAACTTTGCTGTTGTATTATTTTAAAAGTACAGCAAAAGACTAAATCATTTTTAAATATAAAATCACATCAAATATTTGACAATTGTGTTTTAAAAAACTCCTTAGCCTTTACTCTTAAATAATACTAGTAATGAGTGTGTACTTAATCTGGTGATGAATATAATATGATCAGATGCTATTTGTACTGGCTAGATTTTTGCCAATGTGGTATAAGTTAAGAGTCATTTGGAAAGAGGGTACCTCAAATGAGGAAATGCCGCCATCATATTGGTATGTGGGCAAGCCTGTGATATGATTTTTTTAAACAATTCTTTATTTTACATACCATTCCCAATTCCCTCTCCCTCCCGCTTCCTGATCCCCCACCTTACCCCAACTGCTCCTCAGAGAGGATGAGGCCTCCCATAGGGAGTCAACAAAGTCTATCATATCACTTGAGGCAGGACCAAGGCCCTACCCCCCATATATAACCCCCTATATATAAGCTGAGCAAGGTATCCTTTCATAGGGAGTGGGCTCCAAAAAACCAGTTCATGCACTAGGGATAAATACAGTCACACTGACCGTGGCCCCACAAACTGCCCAAGCCACACAACTGTCACTGACATTAAGAGGGTCTACTTTGGTCCTGTGCAGGTTCCCCAGCTATCAGTCCAGAGTCAGTGAGCTCCCACTATCTCAGGTCAGTTGTCTCTGGGTTTCCCCATCATGATCTTGATTCCTTTGCTCAAATTATCGCTTCTCCCGCTCTATGACTGGACTCCAGGAGCTTGGCCCAGTGCTTAGCGTGAATCTCTGCATCTGCTTTCCATGGTCACTTGTATGTTTTCTGAATTAGTGACTGGTGTTGGAGACCCCAGCCTGTTTTGTGTTGTGCCACCTTTGAACAGATGGCCCTGGGGAGCATAAGAAAACAGACTGATCAAACTTTGGGAAGTGACTTAGTTCTTTTCTTAAGGGAGAGAATGAGAATGGGGTGCAGAAACAGAGTGACAGAGAGACAGAGGTAAAGGGTGGTGTTAGATAGCCCAGGTTATCCTCACAATGCGATGAAGGATGGCTTCAAACTCCTGCCTCTACATACCAAGTGCTGGAGTTACACATCAGTTTATGTAACACTTGGAACTGATACCAAGGTCTCAGGAATACTGAAAAAGCCCTCCACAAATTTAGCTACATTCCCAACCCATGTTTGTTGATACTTTTAAGCATGCATGTCTTCTTGATATTTAATTTTTTATGCACTCATCAAAAAACATGTTATGAAATCTTAATTTTATTATTTTTAAATGTAGTGCCTTTCTGTAATTTATCCAACTAATTCCCTTTTGTACATAGTTGAAATGTAATTAGCTCACAGCAGTCATTTTGGTATCCATTTTGTTTATACCATGAAAGTGAGGGAATGTCAACCCAGTACTGTTGAATGACCCCCCCCCTTTTCTCCCACAATTGTGTTTGGAATCTTGCAACTTATATTTAATAGCTATAGCTACATATTTAATGTTAAAATGTGTACTTCATTAAAACTGCTTATTTTCAAGTATAAAATTAAAACTTTAAAGAAACAAACCAGGCCACATGTATTGTTGCATATATTCTTTAATTTTACAGGTGGTTCTTGCATTTCATACTAATAGGAGACATGCATACTTTTAAATTAATCACTATAAATGGCTATACCAGATGGCAAAATGAAAGTGAAATGAATGAGGATTTCTCCCTGTTTTCTTTATTCTGTGAAGGGAGATTTCCAAATTTTGTGCTCAGTTATTTCCTACTGTATTTACAAATGCTAGTTAAACATAGTTTTCAGCACATGACTGAAAAATGTATAAATCAGATACAATTCAATCATGTGCTTTTATTCTGTTTCTCTGTTTTCATTGCTCTATCTTACTTAGAATTTTTACAAGACAGTCCTTCACTGTATCATTTCTAGATTACAAGTTAGTGACTGGTTTTATGGTGGAACTTTGCATTCAGAGTCCATATTAACTATTTTTTTTAAAAATAGGGTATACAGTAAAAGCTACTTTCCTTGCTTCAAGTTGTTTTCATGAGTTCATTCATGGTGGAGAGGGTGATCATTATGAAATGGAGAGTAATGTGTATGCCAGTTATTGCCTTGGAGAATGCTGGGAAACTGAATTTCTCTCACAGAAAGCAGTGATGTACCATTCATATTCTGTGGACTACTATCTGAAAAAATTATATCTGAAAAAAATTTCCTGATATCAGTCAGTGTAGAAAACGGGACGAAATAAGATCTGTTTTATGTTGTGATGTTTGTGGTCCCTTGAGTTTCCATCTCATGCAGAACTCCCTTGCTTTTGACTAAAGAGCCTCTTGAAACTCTGGGATCGCTGAGCTTTGACCAACTGTATCTCTTACCAAGAATGAGTCAGGGGTCTAGACTAGATGTTGGTGAGGAACCTGAACACAATGCATACTTCTAAACAGAGATAATGCGTTGTTACCAATCATTACTTCCTTTGTGTACTATTCAGGCTTTGTTTCCATACATTTCCTGTTCAGAAAATATTACCATTATACAAGGATGAGCAGGACTTGGTGATGATGTGAGACCCTGCACTTGTGAACGTAAGTGTATTATTGAATAAGTTAGTGCAGGGACTAGAATACTTTGGCTCCTTTCATAATCATTTGTATCCTATTGTCTCCTCTTATTGTATTGATCTAGTTAAAACTTCAAGTACTATATTCAACAGTAATGGAAAGAATTATCTCCTTTTTAAAATGCTGATTTTGGTGGAAATATATTGGGTTTTCTTTGGTAAGACTCCCCTCTCTTCCTCTTTCTCCCTCCTTCCTTTTCTCCTCCTTTTCTCTCCTTCTCTTACTTCCAATCCAGCTTTTGGGCTTGGGAAAGACAGCACTAACACTGAACTACATCCTAAGCCATTCTTCTTGTTTTCAATCCTTCCTTTGTATTTTAAATGACTTTATTATTGTGAAATCTGTTTTTATATAAATCATTTGTACCATTTTCCCAGTATTAATCAGACACAGTGATGATAATGGATAAATTAATAGCATGAAAAGAAATAAAAAATGGCAAACATTTTTCACAGAATAAAGTGGAGGAAAGGTGTGGAAGAAATGTAATAGTAGATAATGTGAGGCTTGCTGTGTGTTCACATGCAAATCAGAGTGAAATGCAGAAGAGTTATAGAATTTACTCATTTCTAAAGAATATAGAAACAACAAAGCTGATTTCCTGATGTTGAATTGGTAAGGCACAAAATAAATTACAGATAAATGGCCTTGGAGCTCTGAAATTATAGTCAATTGTCTAGTAACAACAAATAATGTAAGATTTTCAGAAAGGTTATAAAAATGATAGAATGTATATTACAATAATGCCAAATAATGCCAGCTGTTAACACAGTAGGAATGCGAAACTGTTTAAATGTAAGGTAGGGATGTGGAAATTTTCTAGACAAGATCATATACTGGAAGTACAAATCTGTGAAAGAAACCAGGATAATATATAATAATCTCAGTTCCTGCAAGAAGAATAAACCTACACACAAATTTATTCACTAGAATAAAAGGTGAATGATATATAAACCAGTGCTTGGTTTCACCCTGTCTGTGTTCTTAAGTAGGAACCCCTGGGGAATTGACCCCTCACCCCACAGCTACTTGCATTGTAGAAACAAGTAGCCCACAGTAATGATACTGCAGGACTTAGGAACCTGAAGCAGGTTTAGCCCCAGTATGCAGATCGACAGGTGACTACAGCTGGGAGCTACCAGACAAGAGCATGCATGCACTCTTCCCTATATCACACATTGACACTTCTCAAATTATCAGAACATGAAGAGGTAGAGTCAGGACCAAGAACTGGACAAACCATGAGTAGAATTGCATCTAATAAGACG
Source organism: Arvicola amphibius (assembly GCF_903992535.2). Taxonomy (NCBI): domain Eukaryota; kingdom Metazoa; phylum Chordata; class Mammalia; order Rodentia; family Cricetidae; genus Arvicola; species Arvicola amphibius. The sequence goes on from NC_052065.1 coordinate 49,724,396, forward strand.
TAACTTAAAGTAATATGTAAATTAAATGGAATGAAGATTAACAAATACTGATATTGAGTGAGTTATAACTATCATATAATTGTTTTTATTTACTTTGGAAATGTCATTAATTTTTGAGGAGATTCATTTATATCTTTTGTGTTTATTTACTTTTGTAAAGACTATGTAATAGATAATACGTAATATGACTACAGAAATATTCTTTTTTAATAAATTTATATATTTACTTATTTTACATTCCAGCCACAGTTTCCCCTCCCTCCTCTCCTGGCAGTCCCTCTCACCCACTCCATCTGTGCTCACCCTCCTTCAATCCACTCCCCCTTTGTTTCTGTTTAAGAAAGGGCAGGTCTCCCATGAGGATCCATAAAACATGACATTTCAAGTCGCAGTAACACTAAGGACCTACCCTTATAATAAGGCTGGGCAAGGAGACCTAGTATAACGAGTTGAGTATATTTGCATGATTATTCATGAGTGAAATTAGTCTGTAATTATCTTTCTTTTTTGAGTATTTGTGTGATTTGGGTATCAGGGTATCTGTAGACTCATAGAAAAAAAATTGGCAATATTCCTTCTCTTTCTATTTTGTGGAATAATTTGAAGAGTATTTGAAGTAGCTCTTCTTTGAAAATCTGGTAGAATTCTGGGCTGAAACCATCTGGCCTTGATTTTTTTGTGGGAGAGGGGGGACTTTTAATGGCTGCTTCTACTTACTTAGGGATTATAAGTTTATTTAAATTGTTTATCTCATCTTGATTTGACTTTAATATGCAATATCTATCAAGACATTTGTCCATTTCTTTTAGCTTTTCCAAGTTTGTGGAGTATACATTTTTGAAGAGCGACCTAATGACTATTTGTATTTTCTTGGAGTCTGTTGCTTTGTCCCCCTTTTCATTTCTGATGTTGTTGATTTGGTTATTCTCTCTCTGTCTTTTAGCTAGATTTTATAAAGGTTTATCTATTTTGTTGATTTTCTCAAAGAACCAACTTTTCCCCCTTGATTCTCTGTATTGTTCTGTTTCTATTTTACTAATTTCAGCCTTCAGTTTGATTATTTCCTGATGTATACTCCTCTTAGGTGTGGTTGCTTTTTTGTTTTAGAGCTTTCTGCTGTGCTATTAAGTCACTATGAATTAGATCTCTGCAAATTCTCCTTGAAGACACTTTGTGCTATGAACTTTCCTCTTAGCACTGTTCTCAATGTCCCCTCTAAGTTTGGGTATGTTGTGCATTCATTTTCATTGAATTCTAGAAAGTTTGTATTTTCATTATTTCTTCCTTAACCCAGTGATAACTCAGTAGAGAGTTGTTCAGTTCCAAAGAGTTTGTAGGCTTCCTGTCGTTTCTGTTGTTGAAATCCACCTTTATCCATGGTCGTCTGAAAGGACACAGGGAGTTATTTCATTTGTTGTTGTTGTCGTTGTTTATGTTGAGACTTGCTTGGTGGCTGGGCATATGGTCAGTTTTGAGAAGGTTCTTGAGGTGCAGAGCAAAAGATATATTGTTTTGTGTTTGGGTGAAATGTTTTGTAGATATCAGTTAGGTCCATTTGAGTCATTATGTCTGTTAGTTCTGTGATTTATCTGTCTTTCACTGTTATTGTGTGTGGTCCTGTGTGTGATTTAAGATTTAGTAATGTTTCTTTTACAAATGTGGGTGCCCTTACATTTGAAACATAGATGTTCAGACTTAAGATATTATCTTGTAGTATTTTCCTTTGATGAATATGAAATATCCTTCTCCATCTATTTTGATTAATTTTGGTTGGAAGTTTCTTTTATTAGATATTAGGATAACTACAGCAGCTTGTTTCTTAGGTCCGTTTGACTGGAAAATCTTTCTTCAACCCTTTATTCTGAGGTAATGTCTGTTTTTGATATTGAGGTATGTTTCTTGTATGCAACAGAATGATGGATCCTATTTTATTATCCATTCTATTAGAATGTGATTTTCAGCAAATTGACAGATATTAATTGCCAATGGCTGTGAATTGCTGTTATTTTGTGGTGGTAGTGTGAGTGAATATATATGTGCATGAATGCCTGCCTGCATTTGTACATGCATGTGTTTCTGTGTGTTTCCTTCCTTTGTATTTTTCTGGTGTGAGATTATCTATTACCTGTGTTTTTATGGGTGTAGTTAATTTCCTGGAGTTGGAGTTCTTCTTCTTATAACTTCTGTAGGACTGTATTTATGGATAAATATTGTTTAAATTTGACTTTGTCATGAAATATCTTATTTTGTCCATCTATAGTGAGTGAATGTTTTGCTGGGTATAGTAGTCTGGGATGGCATCCCTAGTATCTTAGAGTCTGTAAAAGATCTACCCAGGCCCTTCTGACATATAGAGTCTTCCTCTAAGATGTTAGGTGTAATTCTGATAGGCCTGTCTTAATGTTACTTGGCCATTTTCCCTTACAGTTCTAATATGTGTTCTTTGTTCTTTATGTTTACGGTTTTGATTATTATGAGATGAAGGGACATTTTTTCTGGTTCACCCTATTTGTTCTGTAAGCTTTTTATACCTTTATAGGTGTAACTTTCTTTAGGCTAGGAAATTTTTCTTCAATGATATTGTTGAAAATATTTTCTGGTCCTTTGATCTGGGATTCTTATCCTTCCTCTATTCCTATTATAATTAGGTTTGTTCTTTTCTTTTTTTCTCATTTTTTATTAAAAATTTCCATCTCCTCCCCTCCTCCTCCCCCTTCCCTCCCGTCCCTTCCACCCATACCCCAACTCTGCCCCTCTCCAAGCCAAAGAGCCATCAGGGTTCCCTTCACTATGTTAAGTCCAAGGTCCTCCCAGCTCCCCATAAGTCCAGGAAGGTGAGCAACCAAACTGACAAGGCTCACAGTGAGCCCGTCCATGCTATAGAGTTCATGCTCATGCCGTTGTCCTTGGTTTCTCAGTCCTCCTCCACCATCAGCCACATTCAGAGAGTCCAGTTTGGTCCCCTGTTACATCAGTCCCATTCTAACTGGACTTGGTGGTCTCCAATTAGATCTGTCCCACTGTCTCAATGGGTAAAAGCACTCCTCACGGTCCTGACTTCCTTGCTCATGATCTCCCTCCTTTTGCTCCACATTAGGACCTTGGGAGATCAATCCGGTGCTTCTATGTGGGGCTCTGTCATTTTCTCCATCCAATGCCAGGTGAAGGTTCTATGGTGATATGCAAGATATTCATGAGTATGGCAGTAGGATCGGGACATTTCTGGCACAATCTCCTCAGCTGCCCAAGGAACTAGCTGGGGGCATCTTCCTGGACACCTGGGAACCCCTCTAGAGTCAAGTCTCTGCCAACCCTAGAGTGGCTCCCTTAAGTAAGATATATAATTCCTTGTTCCCTTATCCACCCTTCCTATATCCCAACCATCCTATTCCCCCAAGCTCTTCCCATCCTCCACTTCACACTTTTCTCTCCCCATCCCCCCATCCCCCCATCCCACCCCACCTCCAAGTTCCCATTTTTTGTCCAGCAATCTTGTCTACTTCCAATATCCAGGAGGATAATTATATGTTTTTCTTTGGATTCACCTTCTTATATATGTTCTCTAGGATTTTTTTTTACGAATTATAGGCTCGATGTCCTTTATTTATGGCTAGAAACCAATTATGAGTGAGTACATCCCATGTTCATCTTTTTGGGCCTGGGTTACCTCACTCAGGATGGTGTTTTCTATTTCCATCCATTTGCATGCAAAATTCAAGATGTCACTGATTTTACCGCCAAGTAGTACTCTAATATGTATATATTCCACACTTTCTTCATCCATTTTTCCACTGAAGGGCATCTAGGTTGTTTCCAGGATCTGGCTATTACAAATAATGCTGCTATAAACATAGTTGAACAAATGCTTTTGTAATATGATTGGGCATCTCTTGGGTAAATTCCCAACAGTGGGATTGCTGGGTCCTGGGGTAGATTGATCCCAAATTTCCTGAGAAACCTCCACACTGCATTACAAAGCGGTTGCACAAGTTTGCATTCCCACCAGCAATGGATGAGTGTACCCCTTACTCCACATCCTCTCCAGCAAAGGCTATCATTGGTGTTTTTGATTTTAGGCAATCTGACAGGTGTAAGATGGTATCTCAATGTTCTTTTGATTTGCATTTCCCTGATTGCTAAGGAGTTTGAGCATGCCCTTAAGTGTCTTTTGGCCATTCGAACTTCTTCTGTTGAGAATTCTCTGTTCAGTTCAGTGCCCCATTTTTTAATTGGGTTAATTAGCATTTTGAAATCTAGTCTCTTGAGTTCTTTATATATTTCGGAGATCAGACCCTTGTCAGTTGCAGGGTTGGTGAAGATCTTTTCCCAGTCAGTAGGTTGCCTTTGTGTCTTAGTGACAGTGTCCTTTGCTTTACAGAAGCTGCTCAGCTTCAGGAGGTCCCATTTATTCAATGTTGCCCTTAATGTCTGTGCTGCTGGGGTTATACGTAAGAAATGGTCTCCTGTGCCCATATGTTGTAGAGTACTTACCACTTTCTCCTCTATCAGGCTGAGTGTGTTCCGATTAATATTGAGGTCTTTAATCCATTTGGACTTGAGTTTTGTGCATGGTGATAGATATGGATCTACTTTCATTCTTCTACAGGTTGACACCCAGTTATGCCAGCACCATTTGTTGAAGATGCCCTCTTTCTTCCATTGTGTACTTTTGGCTCTTTATCAAAAATCAGGTGTTCATAGGTTTGTGGGTTAAGATCTGGGTCTTCTATTCGATTCCATTGGTCGACTTCTCTGTTTTTATGCCAATACCAAGCTGTTTTCAATACTGTAGCTTTGTAATAGAGTTTGAAGTCAGGGATGGTAATGCCTCCAGAAGTTCCTTTATTATATAAGATTGTTTTGGCTATCCTGAGTTTCTTGTTTTTCCATATAAAGTTGATTATTGTCCTCTCAAGGTCTTTGAAGAATTTTGTTGGGACCTTGATTGGGATTGCATTGAATCTATAGATTGCTTTTGGTAGAATTGCCATTTTTACTATGGTAATGCTCCCAATCCATGAGCAAGGGAGATCCTTCTGTTTTCTGGTATCCTCTACAATTTCTTTCTTCAGAGAATTAAAGTTATTGTCAAATAGATCCTTCACTTCCTTGGTTAGAGTTACCCCAAGATATTTTATGCAATTTGTGGCTATCGTGAAAGGTGTTACTTCTCTGATTTCCCTGTCTGCTTCCTTATCTTTTGTGTATATGAGGGCAACTGATTTTTTGGAGTTGATCTTGTATCCTGCCATGTTACTGAAGGAGTTTATCAGCTGTAGGAGTTCTTTGGTGGAGTTTTTAGGGTCGCTTATGTACACTATCATATCATCTCCAAATAACGAAAGTTTAACTTCTTCCTTTCCAACTGGAATCCCCTTGATCCCCTTCTGTTTTTTTATTGCTATTGCTAGAACCTCAAGCATTATATTGAAGAGATAAGGAGAGAGTGGACAGCCTCGTCGTGTTCCACAATTTAGTGGGATGGCCTTGAGTTTCTCTCTGTTTAATTTGATGTTAGCTGTTGGCTTGTTGTAAATAGCCTTTATTATATTTAGGAATGACCCTTGTATCCCTAATCTCTCCAAGACCTTTATCATAAAGGGGTGTTGAATTTTGTCAAATCCTTTTTCAGCATCTAATGAGATGATCATATGGTTTTTATCCTTCACTTTATTTATATGATGGATTACATTGATAGATTTTCATATGTTGAATCAGACTTGCATCTCTGGGATGAAGCCTACTTGATCATAGTGGATAATTTTTCTAATATGTTTTTGGATTCGGTTTGCCAGTATTTTATTGAGAATTTTTGCATCAATGTTCATGAGTGAGATTGGCCTGTAATTCTCTTTCTTGGTTGAGTCTTTGTGTGGTTTAGGTATTAGGGTAACTGTAGCCTCATAAAAGGAATTTGGCAATGACTCTTCTGTTTCTATATTATGAAATACCTTAAGGAGTATAGGTATTAGATCTTCTTGGAAGTTCTGGTAGAATTCTACATTTAAACCATCTGGTCCTGGGCTTTTTTGGTAGGGAGGTTTTTGATAACAATTTCTAATTCTTCGCGACTAACAGGAATATTTAGATTGTTCACTTTGTCCTGGTTTAACTTTGGTATGTGGTACTTACCTAAAAAACTGTCCATTTCTTTTTACATTTTCCAATTTTGTGGCATAAAGGCTTTTCTGGTAAGAACTAATGATTCTCTGAATTTCCTCTGTGTCTGTGGTTATGTCCCCCTTTTTATTTCTGATCTTATTAATTTGTGTGTTCTCTCTCTTTCGTTTGATTAGTTTGGCTAGGGGTTTGTCAATCTTGTTGATTTTCTCCAAGAACCAGCTTTTGGTTTCATTGATTCTTTGGATTGTTTTCTGTGTTTCTATTTTGTTGATTTCTGCCCTCAGTTTGATAATTTCCAGTCTTCTACTCCTCCTAGGTGAATCTGCTTCTTTTTTTCTAGAGCTTTCAGGTGTGCTGTTAAGTCTCCAATGAGTGCTTTCTCCGTTTTCTTTAAGTGGGCACTTAGTGCTATGAACTTTCCTCTTAGTACTGCTTTCATTGTGTCCTGTAGGTTTGAGTATGTTGTGTCTTTGTTTTCATTGAATTCATGAAAGACTTTAATTTCTTCCTTTATTTCTTCCTTGACCCAGGTGTGGTTCAGTAGTTGACTGTTCAGTTTCCATGAGTTTGTAGGCTTTCTGGGGGTAGCATTGTTGTTGAATTCTAATTTTAATCCATGGTGATCCGATACGACACAGGTGGTTACTAATATTTTTTTGTAACTGTGGAAGTTTGCTTTGTTACCGAGTATATGGTCAATTTTCGAAAAGGTTCCATGAGCCGCAGAGAAGAAGGTATATTCTTTCCTATTTGAGTTGAATGTTCTACAGATGTCTGTTAAGTCCATTTGGTTCATTACCTCCATTAAGTCTTTTAATTCTCTGTTAGTTTTCTGTCTGATTGACCTGTCCATTGGTGAGAAAGGAGTGTTGAAGTCTCCTACTATTATTCTGTGTGGTTTGATGGCTGCCTTGATTTCTAGTAATTTTTCTTTTATATAAGTGGGTGCTTTTATATTAGGGGCATAGATATTCACGATTGAGACTTCATTCTGATGGATTTTTCCTGTTATGAGTATAAAGTGTCCCTTTCCATCTCTTCTGATTGATTTTAGTTTGAAGTCAACTTTGTTAGAAATTAGTATGGCCACACCCGCTTGTTTCTTAGGACCATTAGCTTGATAAACCTTTTCCCAACCCTTTACTCTGAGTAGATGTCTGTCTTTGTGGTTGAGGTGTGTTTCTTGTAAACAGCAGAATGTTGGATCCTGTTTTGGTATCCAGTCTCTTAGCCTGTGCCTTTTTATAGGTGAATTGAGTCCATTGATATTCAGTGATATTAATGACCAGTGGTTGTTAACTCCTGTCATTTTTTTTTCTGCTACTACAGTTTGTGTGTTACCCTTCTTTGAGTTGTTCTAGTGAAAGGTCGCTAGATGTCTGAGTTATTGTGGGCATTGTTGGACTCCTTGGTTAGTGATTTTCATTCTATTACTTTCTGCAAGGCTGGATTTGTGGCTACGTATTGTTTAAATCTGTTTTTGTCCTGGAATATCTTGTTTTCTCCATCGATGGTGAATGCAAGCTTTGCTGGGTATAGTAGTCTAGGCTTGCATCCATGTTCCCTTAGTGTCTGTAGCACATCTATCCAAGATCTTCTGGCTTTCATGGTTTCCATTGAGAAGTCAGGTGTAATCTGATAGGTTTCCCTTTATATGTTACTTGACCTTTTTCCTTTGCAGCTCTTAATATCTGTTCTTTATTCTGTATGTTTTGTGTTTTGATTATTATATGGCGTGGGGATGCTTTCTTTTGATCCAGTCTTTTTGGTGTTCTGTAGGCTTCTTGTACCTTCATGGAACATCCTTCTTTAGGTTGGGGAAGTTTTCTTCTATAATTTTGTTGAATATATTTTCTGGGCCCTTAAGTTGTAATTCTTCTCCTTCTTCTACCCCAATTAATCTTAGGTTTGGTCTTTTCATGGTGTCCCAGATTTCCTGGATGTTTTGTGTTAAGAATTTGTTGGATTTGTTTTGTTCTTTAATCTGTGAGTTTATTTCCTCTGTAGTATCTTCAGAGTCCGAGATTCTTTCTTCCATCTCTTGTATTCAGTTGGAAATACTTGTCTCTGAAGTTTCTGTTTCTCAGAATTTCCATTTCCAGTCTTCCCTCGGATTGTGTTTTCTTCATTACCTCCATTTCATTTTTCAGGTCTTGTACTGTTTCCCTTACCTGTTTGATTGCTTTTTCTTGTTTTTCTTGGGTATCTTTGAGAGATTTATTTATTTCGTCTACCTTTCTGTTTGTCATCTCCATTTCTTTATGGCAGTTTTTTACCTCCTCTTTAAGGTCCTCTATTATTTTCATAAAGTCTTGTTTATGGTCGGTTTCTTCTATATCTTCTGGAGTAGGGTGTTCAATTCTTGTTGTTTCGGGATGTCTGGATTCTGGTGATGTCATGTTGCCTTTCAGGTTGTTGGAGGAGTTCTTGCATTGGCACCTGCCCATCTCTTCCTTCAAATGCAGCCGGGAGGTACTTGGTGTCTTAGACCAGTCTTTGCTGTCACTGAATCTGGTTGGACCTCCTCAGTGCCGGAGCAGGAGCTATTCCTTGCCTCACAACCTGAAGGAGCCTGCACTCCCTTGCAGGAATCCTCAGACGTGCTTGTAGGCCAGACTCTCACCCCTTTGGGTGGATGGCCTTAGTACAGGAGCAGGACACTTGAATACACTGGGGAAGGCTTGGGAGAGGCAGGGACGTGAGAACCAAAGACAAGCCTTCAGCAGGAGCTGGGGGAAGGTGTCTGTGCTCTCTTCCAGGGCAGGTTGCCCCAGGGTAGCACACACTCACCAGTCCAGATAGAACTCCACTGCACCAGATCAGGGATTCCTCAAGATGTTATTATTTTAACTAGACAAAGATATGTTACATTTGTTGATGTTTCAGAATATTTAACTGTGTATAGGTGTGCTACTTTATGCTGCATTTGTTTAATTATGTAAGGATGTGTGTTTAATTATGAAAAGAAGTGTTGCATCTGTTTCATCTTGCCTACCTTGGCACCCAATTGATCTAATTAAAAGCTGAATGGTTAATATCTAGGTAGGAGAAATGATACATGAGGCAGAGAGGATAAATAGGAGAAATCTAGACTCAAAAAGAGAAGGGAAAAAGAAGAGAGAAGGGAGAGAGAAGGAGGGACACACCTGGGCAAGAAGCCAGGCACATGTCAGCCAGCCGGTATTGGAGAAACAGTAGAAGTAAACTATACAGAAATAAGAAAGATAATAAGCCATAAGACCGAAATTAGATAAAGAGAAACAGCTTAATTTAAATTAAAAGAGCTAGGCACAAACATGCCTAAATTAGACTGAGCATTCAAAACTCATAACAATCTCTGTGTCATGATTTGAGAGGTGGTTGGTGAACCAAAAGAAAAAGCCTGGTACATATTACCAAATGCAACTTGGGGAGGAAAGGGTGTATTTGTCTTACACTTCCACATCATTGTTAACATTGAAACAAGTCAGGTCAGGAAATCAAGCAGGGCAGTAGCTGATGTAGAAGCCATGGAGGGTTATTCTTACTGGCTTGTTTCACATTACTTACTCAATTGCTTCCTTGGACCACTCAAGACACCATCCTGGGTGTGGCCCCACCCACAATTGGCTGGGCCCTCCCACAGCTATCACTAATTAAGAAAATGCCCTCCAGGTCTGCTTACAGCCCAATATTATGAAGGCATTTTCTCATTTGGTTCCCTCCTCTTCTATGAGAACAATTTGTGTCAAGTTGACATAAAACCATCCAGCACACACAGTATTAAATAATTTTGTAATTGTTAAAAGGTTAATTCAGTACGAATTACACAGAACACTGAAAAACTAAAAAAATGACTATAACTTATTTTGACAGTCATTTGAAAACATAGTGCACTATTTAAGGTTTCCCCATAAGTCAGCAACATTGGAATTTCCCCTCCCTATTTGAAATATGAGAAATGAAACTAAATATACATGATGAAGTAGTTCATATCACAGAAGTTAAGGTTGTTCTCTTTTAAAACTAGGAGAGTAAGAGTCTTCAAAAATAGTGAAGTAGAGTACTTCAAAAGCTTAAGCATTACTAAGACTGGCCTTTCTTCCCCATTCTTCCATCCCAAACTGTTGTGGGATAATGCTTTTGTACATTGTAAAAATTTGTCACTCGTATTGTTTTAATAAAATGCTGAATAGTCAGTAGCCAGGCAGGAAGTGTACGCAGGGTGACTAGAGTAGAATTCTGGAAAGGGAAAAAACAGAGACACAGTTTCCAGCCAGATGCTGAGGAAGCAAGGCGAAATGCCTTGTTGAGAAAAGGTAGCAAGCCATGTGGCTAAACATAGACAAGAATTATAGGTTTATTTAAGTTGTAAGAGCTAGTGAGTAATAAGCCTTAGCAATAGACCAAATATTTTCTAATAATATAAGCCTTTGTGTGTTTATTTAGGACTGAATGCCTGCCGAAGCATGTGGGACAGATGCTTCCATTTACACCAAATTCCCCATAACATAATTAAATTTAAATTTTTCCTTTACTAATGTACTTGCAATTTTTCAAATGTGCTAACATTTGAAGATTTTAATTTTACTGAAACTTTACTGTGATTATAGAAATGTGTCACCATGCCTAGCACAATTATTTCTATTTAATTGAACTTGTGGCCTATATATTTTATCATCTTCCTTGGGAACCTACTGTTCCTATGAATGAAATTCATGACATTCTTAGCAATAGTACCAAAAACACACATTACAATGCATTATTGACATGTTCTGGGTTACAATATTAGAAGTAAAATTTTGCTATTTATTGTATTTGTACAGAAAACTCAAAGTTTACTTTTGTGCTTGAAACACAGTGTTACACATAGAAACAAATTATTTTTCAAACTCAATACACACAAATTATCTAGTAAAAGAAAAAAATGAGGAATAAAGATGAGATAAATGAAGAGTTTATAGAATAAAGGGAGCGAGCAGGTAATACATTTAATATGTTTATTAACGTAGAAGAGGAAGATGTAGATTCATGAGGTAGATGACTACCAGAGAGTTGAGATGGTTTAAATCAGTGGAACAAAAAAGAAGCAGTAAAGAGCCATCTAGTAGCTAGTCTGTGGATGAAAAGAGTGGAAGAAGTATGCTCCAGGTAAGATTTGAGAAAAATGTCCTGTAATGGTACAGTGAATTAAAGATCCAGATTTGTGTAATATTAAATAGATCTAGAGTCACCTATTGCTTAAGTGAAACAAGTCATTTGTGGGAAAACTTTCAGTTCTAGATTATTTATGCAGAACTAGGCTCTCATGCATCTAAGAACGATGGACACTGAGTGATGAAATGTCAGCCTTAAAGCTATGTCTCAGCCTTCTAGGACTGTGAGTAGACTCAGGTTAGGATCTCTTTGACTTCTTTGATTAAGCCGTATTGTCTCTTCATGGTGCCCATTTATCTGAAATTCCCTAGTGATTTTCCTATACATCCTATAAGAAGTTTCCCGGAAAATGATCATAGTACCAAGACCTGCCACAGAGAATTTTCTTTTCTGAATATATTAGACAGTATTCTATCGAAGGAGAAACACAAGTCAGAAAGTTTGTTGTCAGAAAGTAAAACTCACGTTTAGTGATTATTTAATGAAATTTAATTTTGGTGTGAGGTTGTTCATCCTTGGATATAGGAAAATCATAGAAGTAATCTCAGTCTCCCTCCTAATTGCTTCCTATATTCTAAGTTATACCTAACTATTCCTTTCATCCTCAACTAAATATTGAAGCCTCCATCAGCATTTGGCAAACTACACCCTAAGTAACTTGATTCAAATTTCCTTTTAATGGAATAAAATCTGCATCTACAAGGAGTGACATCTCAATGAATAAGAGGCTTAATGTATTACACTTTCTTTTCTAGTATAGTTTGAGTAAAGCAATCACACCCAAGGTTATTTCAGTGGATATTATAAACAAAAGCCAAAGGTACTCAGCTAGTTCTGTATAAAACATTGTATTTTCATTTCACCATTGTGTAATACCACATTTCCATAAAAATCTGTAGCTGAAAGACACTTTAAGGTCTCCCAACTTCTTTAAAAACAACCATACTTGACAAGCAACAATGAATGTATCAGACAAGTTGTTAAGAAACAAGAATTATATAACAAATTAATCTTTAATCAATTTAATATTAGCAAACTACCAATTGAAAACATGGGTATAATTTGCTCCTGTCTATCAGGATAGTAAAATGCATACTTTGATATATAGATACTCTGACCCATAAACTATTTGCTGCTTAGACCCCCAAACTGAAAACTAAATCCCAACCAGATGTGGCAGGAGCTTCAGGTCACATACCTGACAAGAGCCTGGGCTTTGATAACAGTGTCAGGAAAATTGAGGCTTTCCTTCCTGTTATTCTTCACCCTACCAATGCCTCATACATTCTGGTAAGAATAAAGATTATCACTGACCTTAGCTAAAACTTCTAAAACTTTTATCTTGCTGGTTTTAGAATGTGCTCTGGAAACCAATAGGAACTCTCAGCTTTGGGGATGACTGCTGGATTCCTGAGCCTTGTAGTTTTTCTCAAAGACTAGGTACCTGCTCCCCAGCGTATATTTCCACCACTTACAGGAATCCCTAGACCACTTATTCCTGAGTGACACAGTTGCCTTCTGTTAAGATAACTTTGCAAGAAGGTTATTAACTGACCTGTTTTGGGTAACCTATAATTATCACTAAGACTTCCTTTGATAGGTAGACCTAACTTACCGTTAAAATTATGGAAGTGATTGATAGAATTGACTTTGTTGAACTCCTAGACAAAAAAAAAAAAATCCATGAGGGCAAAGATTCTCTTGAAAAAATTCAGGGAATGGCTTTTTGCACTTGCTGCCTACCACCCTTAACATAGCAGTCTGCACATAAAGAACTTTCTTCTCATCTTTCTCTAAGAAACTGTACCAAGGCACTGTTTTTTCTGATGTGGGCTGTTACTGTAGGCTGAGTGTAGGCTGTTGACTGGGAGAAACCTAAATATTTTCCTCAGCACCTTTCTCAGAAACCTGGGTACCTACATGAGGAACACCAGTACCTATTTCACAATTTAGCTTGAAACACCAGTATCAGGAAAGTAATAGACACAGATTCCCAAGATTCTTGGGAAGTCAGGTATTGGGAGATCTAAGGGGACCACCTTGCCCAAAAGAAGGGAACTCTCCTTTTATTCAGCAGCAGCCTAAGCACCATGGAAATCTAAGCCCTTCTGACATATCTGTCGAGGTTGGTCCAGGAACATCCCTTACTATTTTGGGCCCTGATCGTGATACCTGGGCTCAGGGACAGCAGCGGGCAAGAATGTTGCCAGGAGAACTGGCAAGGCAGGAATCTGAACCAAGGATAATGAAGACATGTAAGGAAGATACCATCAGCAGGGAGAAAACACCTCTGCCTAAGCTGAACACTGTCCTGATTTCCTTGACGGCACCTTTCCAGAAAAGCCCTAAGTTTCTGTTCCGTTCAATCTGTTTTGTAAGAACTCTGTGAGGAAAGTTATATCTTATAAAGTTTCTGCATGCCCTTCCTGTTCTGGGATTTCTGAGGTGAGAATAAGGAATTTACTGGGGCCCCCTGTAACTTCTGGGTTTATCTTCCTGGCTATCATATGTATTTTTGACAAGGTCCAGATCTCTTCTTCCTTCTGTTGTTCTGACATTATTAATAACACTATAGTTTTCCCAGGTAGGCCTCAGGAGGAAGTAAATTAGCATTTTAGACCTACCCTGTCATTTGGCGGAAATCCTAGTACTAACGAAGCCTGGGGGAATATTTGAAGGTCATTGCTATTCCTTGTATTGTCCCTCTGTGGTCAAACAGCTTTTTCTCTAGACTTTGGCCCTCACCTGAGGATGTCAATCCACCTTAGAACAAAGATCTAACCTTCCTGTTTTCCGAAGGACAGAGTGAATAATTCAGTCTTTACTCCTTTCACTACGCACCTTTTACACTCAGAGGGTTGTTGAGTACTTGCCCTCCACCTAGTTGTAAAGCACAGATTTCCCTTATTACTTATACCATGGGCCTGCCTCAACCTCAAAAGGCCCTATATCTCTCTCCAACTGCCTAAGTCGATGAGCCTCCCACCAAGACCATTAATACCTAAGACACAGCGCAAAAGTGAATTGACTGGAAGCCCTGCCACTTCAAGGAACCTGGGTGACATGAGTAAGGCCCTATATAGCCAACTTTTCAGGGAAACAGTGTGTTGTGATTTGCGGGATCAGTTATGCCCAGTTCTCATTAAGTCTTTGGGTTTTTTTGTTTTGTTTTGTTTTTTAGTTTCTTATTTGTGCTCAGCTAACTCACTTGTACTGCTTTGAGGCCTGACATTCAAGCTATAGTCATCAACTCTTGAGACTAGTGATAAGAAGTATTTGTGTGCTTCATCTGGCCACTTCTAAGTGATCTAGTTGCTGTAAATGAGTCATGGTGTAAGGGTGTGGCATGATCTGTAATTTGAATTGTGAATCTCCTGTCCCCACCTTAGTTTCTGATACTTACTATGGTGCAGGACTATAAATACAACTTTTAATGAAATATACTTGTCCTGTTCTTCCAGCCATGACCTTCAGCATCCCCAAGAAGAAACTGAGGGGTGGAGATTCCTTAACCTAAAAAAACATGTCTCTGGATAATATATGGACAGACATAAGTGTATGTTTAAATTTCAATAGAGGTTGGGTATAAAAAATAACTCAGCTCACAAAAGTGCTTTCTATACATGCCTGACAACCTGAGTTTGGTATCCAGAACACATATGGGAAGTTTTGCATATGCAACACACACACACACACACACACACGCGCGCGCGCGCGCGCGCGCGTTCTCTTTCTAAATAAAAAACTGGAAAAATATTTCCAGGGTAAATGTCTATATTGATTAGGTAGATGTTAAAACAATGACATTTGCTATTCCTTTTTATCATTCTAATTATATTCTGGTAAGATGATTATAAATTCATTATATGATATAGGTGTGTCTTCTATCTATCTGATGATTTCATTGGTTAATTAATAAAGAAACTGCCTGGCCCGATATCTGTAGCCTCTTATTGGCTAATTCTCATATCTTGCTTTAATCCATATCTAATAATCTATGTAGCACCACAAGGTGGTGACTTACCAGGAAAGATTCAGCATGTCTGACCTGGTGGCTGGCTTCATGGCGACTGACCCAGAGAGGAGAGGCATGGCATCTCACTAACTTCCCTTCTTCCCAGCATTCTGTTCTGTCTACTCCACCCACCTATGTTCTGACCTATCAGGCCAAGCAGTTTCTTTATTAATTAACCAATGAAATCATCAGAGAGATAGAAGACACACCTACATCAATCCTCTTCAATTTAGCATGTTTTAGGTGGTTTGTTACAATATCTTGACTCATAATTACTTATCTTACTCAAATATTTGTGCTGTCTTAATATGATCCCATGATAGGATGGGCAGAGTTTCTACTTCAAGTTCCTTTAGTGAGGAAGTAAACACGGGTTGTTAGAAAGCATAGCAAAAGGACAGAGGCCAAACTGTCGACTTGTCCTCTAGCCAATTCCATCGTCGGGTTCTGATGTAGACTACAGCATAACTTCCAGTTCATGACATTTTCACGCTCAAGTTCTAGTTTTACACAGATGTAGAGAATTTTGTTCTCATGTTAATATTGTTTTTTATGTTAAATACTAAGTACTCCATTGTTGATTCCAATTATGGGAACAGAAGACTAAGTTTGTTGTCATCTTCATGGTTATGTGTAAGACAATATACATGTGAATAATTTAAAATTAATTGTGTTGTCCTACTCCTAGGCTTGGGAGCCTGACCTTGAGTGTGGTAGATATACCTGGTAACACTGAACTGAAAAAAAAAAACCCACTGTTTTTATTTTCTGACAGGTATCAGTTGCAAATGGCTTCTTGGTTAGGGGTAGGACTTTTTGTTCCATTTCCTTTCTCAGTACTGGGATTTTGTGTGGTTTGAACCTGTGCAGGTCTTGTGTGTGCCTTTATAGTCTTTTAAAGTCATATGTGTATTAGTCCTGTTGTGTCAGAAAGATGCTGTTTTCTTGGAGTCATCTATCATCTCTTTTTACTTATTTTTTGTCTTATTGATTTTTTTGTTTGTTATTTTACATGAGAATGGCCCCAATAGGCAAATATACTTGAATGCTTGGCCCTCAGTTAGTTGAACTGATTTGGAAGAATTAGGAGTTGTGGCCTGGTTGGAATGGGTAATCTTGTTGGAGGAGTTGTGCCAAAGAGTATGGGCTTTGAGGCTTCAAAAGGCCACATCAGACCCAATTTCTCCCACTTTGCTTGCCTGTAAATCACTAGTAAACTCTCAGCCGCTTGCTTGCCTGCCTGCTTGCCACCCCGCCAACATGGTTCCTGCCATCACGATCATGGACTATTCCTCTGAAAATGTAAGCAAGCCCCTAATTAAATAAGAGTTTTATAAGAGTTTATATAACTTTTTATAGAGCCTTTTGTAGAAGACCTTCTTATAAAACTTTTTATAAGAATTACCTTGGTGATGGAGTTATTGTGTTTCTTCACAGCAATAGAAGAGTTCCTAAGACTTTCAGTTTGTTTATTTTAATTCTTGTATTTTTACTGTTTATGTTGAGAGGGGGGCATGAAGTTGGGTGGATATGGAAGATTTGGAAGTCGTTATGAAAGAGGAAAGAATATTATCAAAGTATATTATATACAAATTTTATTTTAAAAGATTAATTATTCTTTACAATACATTCTTCTATGAAGAATAAACTGTATATATCTCAATTAGTGACACATTTTAGTATGCCTATCTGTAAGGTTTTGTAGTTGCCTCAAAAAGAACTTAGGCCTTTCATTTTGGTTTTATGTATGTATATTTTATGTTGCTGCTGTTTGAATACTATATTTTCTGTTACATATTTTAGTCAGTTCCTTATTTTTTGACTAGGTCTTTCTCTTACAGTGAAATTTTGCACATCTAGTTTCTGAATTCATCAAATACTTACACATTTATTTTAACATATTAGCATATATTAATAGTGTAATGTATTTGGTTTCTTTGTTTCATGCTCATACATGCATATACTGTATTTTTGTCATATTATTTTTATTACCCTTTTTTTACCCTTTCATGCTCTGATCACCTTCCCCATATCTTCTTCCCTATTCCTAATAGTCCCATTTCCCTTTTAATTTTTTTGTCTGTTAACACAATTCTAAATTAGTGAAAACAATTTATGATTATTTTTCTATCTGTTTGTTCTGTATTTACTTTCAGTTTTAAAGATACATTTCTTTGTAATTTATTATTTTAAAAATTCCTCCTTCCTGGACTATTTAATGTGTAGTCTAACTGCTTTTCCAAAATTCACTGATGGGATTATTCACAGAACAGAAGACAATGATCACTACAGCCAAAAAAAAAAAAAAAAAAAAAATTAACCCTGGGAAACCAAGAATAATTTAATGTGGTCAAAGGAATGTACAAGCTAGGGAGAAACTGTAACCCTGCAGGTATGGTGACAGAGATATGAAGATATAAGGAACCTTGTGTTCATTATAGAAGCAATATAGCGTCTGTGTGAAAATCAGTGAGTGTGGCCCAATGTTCATTTACTATCAGGACAATTGTTATCCTGGCTATTCTCTCTATATAATACTTTATATAATTTTTTAAAAGTCATGTTAAGGCCACAAATCGCTGAAGTTGAGTATCTGAAGAATTTGACTGACTCAGTGAGATGTCGTAACAGCCAATTATATTAATATTCAAAATTAAATAACCACATCCCTTGGGATTTAATGAAAAGAAATATATTTTTAATTATTAAGGATACAGCTCTGGTAAACCAAATGAAGAAAAATCTAGATCTAGAGATAATGAGAATACAATACCAATACTGGCTAAATTTAATTTATTTTATTTTAATATTAAGATAGACTTAAGAAAAACCATTACATATGGATGGTTAGGCATTCTCACCAGAAAACTCAACATTTTCATAAATATAGGAGTTATTTTAAAGTAACAAAACATTAGTTAATTCCAAATTATTGAAAAATGTCAGTTGATGTGATGCTTTGATGAGATTATTCATAGATTAGTCCTTTACATTTTCTTTCAAACCCATTTTCACACCACAGAAAGAACAACAGTATCAAGACTGGACTTATACGTAGCCAGCTAAAATTAATATAAAAGAGTTTGGCTTACTCATGTTACCAGAAATAGCCAACCTTAATGTTGTTAGGATATAAGCTATATGAATGTCTGAAAATTTCAAAATTTACACATTGGTATGTCAGATAACATAGGGGTATCAAAATATTTATTTGTGAAAGATAACTAAAAGGTGCCATGAACTATAATCCAATAAATTATTAAACATATGTATTTAAATTTCTAGTTCAGCAGTGGGTCAATGATTATAACATAAATCATTCAAGCAAAGGAAGATATTTGTCAACTATAATTTTACAGAAATAGTTTCTGGTATATATATATTCAAAGAATAGTAGCAGAATGATTTTTACATATTTTACTGTTTGACATTATGTTTTAAAGTAACATTGTTCTGATCTTTGTATTTTAGCCCAGCCCCAGATGTCACCATGTCCCCAAATGGCAGCTCAGGCTACTCAGATTGGCATGGCCCCCACAGCAGCATGGACCTCAGATACTGACATGATCCCAGGTAGTGACTCAGACCCCTTGCCTCAGCATGACTTTCAATGGTACCAGGTATTTCCTTTCAGTTTTTTATACCCATCATGGTAATCCCTGTCTGATGAAGAGCTGGCAAGGATTTTTTTTTATTTTGTGATATTTTCACTCTGCTAATTAATTCTTTTGCTTTATCAATTTTCAGTTTATGTGATTTCTATTCATTTATTCTATTATTCCAGGTATTTTAGAGTCTTATTCAGAACGTTGCTGCCTCCAGCCATCTATTAAAATGTTTTTACTAGGTTTTCCTCTGGCAGTTTCTACTTTTCATGTTCAGATACGGCCTTTGACCCAGTTTAAACATGTTGTTGTTCAGGAAGGGTTAGGTTTTAGCTTCAGTCTTTGGTTCATTTGGATAGTTCAGCTTTGCAACACTGCTTAAGTAGCTTTATTTTAACAATAGTGGCTAGAATCAGGTGGTAGTCCAATAACTTAAACATTTTTTTCTATTATCATCTGTCTTCCTAACCCTTACTTTTATTATTGTTATCCTATATGAGTGCTACTTAAGTATTTTCTCTAATTGTCAATAATAAATTTAGTGTCATAGATTAGTAAACTCTGGACACTTTGCCATATGTTTATAACATACTTTTAATATGATTATCCTATAATTTCAAAATGGCAATTACTCATAATAAAAATTTGCTACAAGTTCTCATCATAGATTGGTTTGGAGTTTTTGAAAGACTTTTTCATTTGTCCCTGCTTATGATCACATTCATTTCACCTATTTTTTATAGCAGTAATTTTCAATGTACAGCATTTTATAATGTGAGGTCATAATTCTTTGGAACCATCTAGTTTTCATTAATGTACTGCTATACTTGATGTGCTATGAATTTGCCTAAGGTATCTTGTCTCTGTGAGATGTCTCTGCTGTTATTATATCTGACCTCTGTACCAAGGAACACTACCTTGTAAAATTTGTGGGACAGTTTTCTGTCTATTTGCAATATTTTGGAGGGTTTACGTGGTTTGATAATCCCTTCATTTGTTCACAATGATGGAATGGGCCCTGAAGCTAGTTGGTCTAGAGTAGTTTGTTAGTGCCTTCGTATGGACTACATCTTGAGTTTATATTGTGTGGTTAATCCTGGAACTAGCTCTTGTAAACCATGCTGGCCTCGAACTCACAGAGATCTGCCTGCCTCTGCCTCTGGAGTGCTGGGATTAAAGGCGTATGCCACCACCGCCCAGTGAGATTTCTATTTCTTTATGGACTATACACTGATACACACAAAAAACATCCATATATACACACATATATAGTTTATATTTGCTTTTGTGATTTTTTTTAAAAAGAAAACAATCCTTTTTCATTATACATACCAATCCAAGTTTCCACTCCCTCCCCTTTTCCCATTCCCTCCATATACCCCCCACTACACCCCTATCCACTTCAGAGAGGGTAAGGCACATTGCTTTGGGGAAGGTCCAAGGCCTACCCTACTATATTTAGGCTAACCAAGGTATCCCTCCAAAGAGAATAGGTTCCCCAAAAGCCAGTACAAACAGTAGAGATAAATCCTGGTCCCACTGCCAGTGGCCCCTCAGTCTGCCCCAGCCATGCAGCTGTCACCCACATTCAGAGGGACTAGTTTGGTACAATGCTTGTTCTTTCTCAGTCTGGCAGAGTTGGTGAGATACCATTAGCTCAGGCAAACTGTTTCAGTGGATGTCCCCATCATGGTCTTGACCTCTTTGCTCATATTCTCACTCCTTCCACTCTTCAACTGGGCTTTGGAAGCTCAGTACAGTGTTCCAATGTGGGTCTCTGCCTCTGTTTCTATAAGTTGCTGGATGAAGATTCTATGGTAATACTTAAGATATTCATCAGTCTGACTACAGGGCAAGGCCAGTTCTGGCACCCTCTCCTCTATTTTAGGGTCTTAGCTGGGGTCATCCTTGTGGATTCCTGGGAATTTCTCTAGTGCCAGGTTTTTTACTCACCCCATAATGTTTCCCTCAATCAGGATATCTCTATCCTTCCTTGCTCTCATGTGTGTCCTTCCTCCATCTCGACTATCCCATTCCCTCAAGTTCTCCTTGCTCATCTCCTCCCCTCCTTTTCTTCCCCTTCCACCCTCTCATAGCTTTTTTTTGAGACAGGGTTTCTCTGTGTAACAGTTGTAGCTGTCCTGTAACTAGCTCTTGTAGAACAGGCTGGCCTCGAACTCACCTGCCTCTTCTTCCCAAGTACTGGGATTAAAGGCATGCTTTGATATATGTTTTAAGCTGGTAATTTAAAGAATATATGCACTTGTACAGTGAATAGAATAATATACCTAATTATCTGAGAATTGTCACCAGCTATCCTCAGTTTTTATGAGGAAAATTGTGTTGAGGAGCTGGGCTTTGATTCTATCGCATGGACGGGCTCACTGTGAGCCTTGTCAGTCTGGATTCTCGCCTTCCTGGACCTGGGGAGAGTTGGGAGGACCTTGGACTTCTCATAGTGTAGGGAACCCTGATTGCTCTTTGGCCTGGAGAGGGAGGGAGTGGGGGTATGGGTGACGGGGAGAGGAGGGAAGTGGTAGGAGGGGAGGAGATGGAAATTTTTAATTTTAAAATAAAAAGAAAAAGAAAAAAAGAAAGAAAAAGAACAATACAGCAAGACCTAAAGGACGAGTGAGTCAGGCGAGCCACTAGGGGCTGATGTTGAGACCACTGTCTGAATGAAGAAAAGAAAAGAATAAAGTTGTTAGAAATGGCAAAATAAAATAAAATAAAATAAAATAAAAGTTTCTTTGATTATCTGTTAGTAATTGTACACGTGACAGTCTGTTTTCTCCTTTTTGTGATATTTATGGACATAACATTTAACTGTTGGCCACTTAGGGAATAAAAGATGGTAATTCTCGACATCTAAATTTACTTTGAGTTTATAATTAAACTTTGTGTTTACCATTCTTTATCTTAGTATGTAGGCAATATTTATAGTATTACCTAATTAGTGTTTAATTTCTTCTGTATCTACCCGCTTTGTGTAATTCCTTTTCTTTATTTTTTGTCTTGTTTTGTTTTTTGAGACAGGGTTTTTCTGTAGCTTTGGAGCATGTTATGGAACTAGCTCTTATAGACCAGGCTGGCTCACACTCACAGAGATCCACCTGCCTCTGCCTCCTGAGTGCTGGGATTACCACCACCACCTGGCTACTTTATTTTCTTAGTATCAGATTTATGATATTTTTATTTATAGTTTAACTCTTAAATATTTTCAAATAACTGTCTCTCACTAGTATTCTATACTACTGAATAACTCATCAATTTTTCATTTATTTTATTTCTCCATGTTTAATGAAGCATTATTATTCAGTATTCTTGGGGTTTTTAGATATGTTAAAATCTTTTTTGTTATATACACTTTGACTGTTTTATTTCAGTTTTCAGTTTTGAGAGAGGGCCTCACTATATGACCTAGGAGTAGCCATATTGCTCAGGATGGCTTTGAATTCTAGGTCCACATATGTCACCCACCAAAGTTCTAGTATTCAGGGTTTGTGTCACTAATTCTACCTGCAAATAAGATTAATAAAATGAGTAATCTGGTAAGTGCCTCTTGGACTATTTATACCAACAGTGCCAGTTGAACTGTAGGTGTGCTGTTTAAATGTGTTTATAATTGAATGCATTTTTTATAATTTTGTATAATATTTTGAACATACAAATAGATTACACCAATTCTGTGAATTTGCTTATGTACACTAGAGAGTATAAAATTTACTTTGTAAGAGAAGAAAAAATTATTTAACAGAAGCTTCAGACTTATGCTCCACTTACCAATGATAGAAGAATAACAAATATAACTGCTTGTGACAGATGCCTTTTTGTTTTGGAGCAATGGAAGAGTTTCACATGAGAAAAATAGTCAAAAATTCATGATCAATCATAAACAGTAGTGTCCTATATAAGAAAATAGGATGTAGACAAAATATATACAAGAGTTTTTTTTAATTTTAGATTATTTCTAAAGCAGTCTTAGGTATGCAGGCAAATTGGGTGAAATGTTCAAGGTCTCTATAATCTGGCACATGCCTAACATACAATTTCTTTTGAGATGGACATCTCTCTTTAGTGTGACACACATTTTAATGAGTTAATGGTGATGCCTATTAAAAATCACTGTTTATTATTCTATAGAGTCTTAAAGTGTTTGATTCTATTTACAAGTGTAGTATCATGCAAAATTGATGAACTGAACTGAAAAAATTCTGTTTTGCTAAATTATATTTTTTTGTTTGTTTGTTTTGAAGGGTTTTGTAACAAGGTTTTGCTGTGTAGCCCAGACTGTCCTGGAACTTGCTCTGTAGGTCACACAGGCCTTGAATTCACAGAGATTTACATGCCTCTGCCTCCTGAGTGCTTGGACTAAAGGTATGTGCCACCATTTCTATCTCTTTTTTTTATTTTTTGAGATTGTTATATATTTACATCATTTACCCACTCCCTTTTCTCCCTCTATTCCCTCCTATTTATTTCACCTTGTTCTCTTTCAAATTAATGACCTCTTTTAATTGTTGTTAGATATGTATGTATATACAACCTAAATACGTGAATAGAACCACTCTGTACAATTTTATTTTTATGTATGTTTTCAGGGCTAACAATTCTGTACTGGATAACCAATTTGTGTGTTCCTCCACTGTGATGATTATTTCTCCAGCTCTCAACTTTTCTTAGTTGTCCAGGGTTGATTGAGGTTTCCCGAACTTTTCCCCCATCCATGTTAACATATCTGTAATTATCATCTTCCTTCTGCCCATGTATACGCAGGCACACTGGTGAGGCTTCATGGGTGTAACTACTGACATTTATAAGAGACATAATCTCACAGCAAAGTCCTTGTTTCTCAGGCTGTCGGAACCTTTCGACCCCAAGACTTAGTTGTGGTAGTTGTGTTGTGGGTGTTTGAGACTGGGCTCCACAACTCTGCATTTTTATTGGTCGTGATTTTCTGAAGTAGTCTCCATATGTTGCAAAGAAAAGTTTCCTTAAAGTTGAATGAGTACTACACTTATCTGTGGGTAGAAGAAAAAACATAATATAGTTAAGAATTATGCTGGTATAGTAAAGCAATAGTTGTAGGTTTCAAACAGCAACAACAACCCCCCCCCAAACCCTCTCTGCTCTATTTATTCTTCACTCAAGCTACCTAAACATTGCTGAACAGCTTACTTTTAAAATTGTTTTCATAATTTTGACTTGTAATTTACTCACTTTGCTTGATTTTGCCTTTTTCATAATGTTACAAACTTGAATTCATATAACATTCCACCAACTCTTCTTTTGGCTTAGTAATTCTTTTTATCACTAATTGTTTTTATTGTATAGATGTTCTGAACCATTTATCCACTCATCTGTTGAGGAATATCTTGGTTTCTTCCATGTTTTGACAGTTAGTATGAAGCTGCTATTGACTATGGACTTTCGTATGTGAGTTTTGCGAGGGTATGATTTTCACATCATCTGTAGTAATCAAGGAGTACAGCTGTTGAATTCAGGTATTGGAATACTTAATTTTATATTATACTTTAAAACATTCCTTCAATGAGGCTGTACAATCTTGTATATATGCATATTGTAATGGAATGTTCTGTTGTTCCACCACATCTTCATCATTTGATTTTGTCAATGTTTTACAAATTATACATTCCAATTCGTGTTTTGAAATATCTCAGATAAATTTCCAAATCCCTGAGAATATGATATTACTTGATTTTCCACATTTAGAATTCACTATTGAGCCAATTTAAGACTACTATTTTCTGTTTGAAAATAGTATTTGTTTCTTGGTTTTATACATATAGAGCTGTTTATCTGTCAGATACTATATATAATATATGTTATATGTATGTATGTATGCATATATTTTATAGAGAGAGAAGAGAGAAAGTGAGAGAAAAAGATTTATAGATGTCAACACAGAAATTCCTGTTTTCTGTCACTGCATATATTCATGGTTTCCAAATTATTGGTATTTGTAATTGGAGATGGTGAATTCATTTCCCATCTACCCAGATCCAAATAATCACTCAGAAACTATTTTAATTACAACACTGGCTAATGGTTCAGGCATATTCCTAGCTAGCTCTTACATCTTAACCCATTTTTATTGATCAATGTATTTCCATGAGGCTTTAGCATACTGGTAAGGTTTCAGCGTCTTTCTGCTTTAACAGCTACATGGCATCTCCCTGACTCCACC
Organism: Arvicola amphibius; assembly: GCF_903992535.2. Taxonomy (NCBI): domain Eukaryota; kingdom Metazoa; phylum Chordata; class Mammalia; order Rodentia; family Cricetidae; genus Arvicola; species Arvicola amphibius. The sequence goes on from NC_052065.1 coordinate 49,749,483, forward strand.
ATCCTTCCTTCTCTATCTCTGCTTGAATTTCCAGCCTTGCTGTATTCTGCCCTTCCTTAGGCCAAATGAGCTTTTTTATTAACCAATGATAATAAAATATACTCACAGCATACAAAGGGGAATCCCACATCATCTCACCTTTTTTTCTAGATAAAAAGAAAGTTTTAACTTTAACATTAAAATTACATATAACAAAACATGTTTCAAGCAAGAATTATAGTTACAGTATTTACACCTACTTTATCTTTTATCATAACTAAGGAAATCTATAACTATCAATTCTTCAACTCCATCAAAGACTCCAGAAGGATATAATATTACTTCAGTAAACAATAAGTTCATTGTGAGCAACTTCCAAAACTCTAGAATTGACAGAGACATCTCACTGCCTGGATAGTCACCCAAAGTTCTGTATAGTTGGGACATCCTACAGGCCCATAGTATCCAACAGACTTCCCCATGAAGCAAGAAATTTCAAAGACAGGTCCGCCTATATTGGCAGTTTGTCAGTCACTTTCTTCTGTGTCCTGCATAACATCTATAAGACTCTTTCTATTCTTTCATGAAGCATGAACCCCAAAGGACCATCTCACCTTTAGGCAAGTTCAGCAGGGATTTCTCTGTGGGTCCTACATGTCCAGTTCATACAGCATACCATCAAGCAGTCCAGGCAAGAGCAGTTTCTTGCCTAGGTGGCTAACAAACTCCATAAGGAGCCTCTTTGATGCCCATATTCCTCTTGAAGTAGATTGGTGCTGACAGGAGCAGATGTGTCTCACTTTCATGAAAAGTCCTAAATTCTTAAAACACTTTTAAATTCCATATTCTGTAGTCTTTGAAAGATTTGAAGAATCTCTATCCATCTGAAATACATCTCTGTACATACAGAAAATCTAACATGACTACAAGCTTGACTATTATAGATGACTCTCTATTTACCTATATTTCTTAATTATACATTCATTTTTAAATGAGCTGCACAATCACAATACCATAGTCAAGAGCAGAAATACATATACACACAGTATAACAAAATTAACCTTAAATTTGTATCAATAAACCAAGATCCATACCCATGAAAATCTCTATAGAATATCCCCCTTTAAATGTAAACAAACATTTATAAGCAATCATTTAGGGAAATTTTGGCATAGTTCTCTCCAAACTACTTCCTGCTGTTTATTGAGTGAAGTAATTTTTGGGGGATGTTCACAGCAACTTTTCGGGGTATCTAGGTCTATAAAACAACATTAGTCATTAGTCTGGAAGGATTCCATAAGTTCTCATCCTCTGTGGAAACAAAAGAAGAACTTTTTTTCAAAGATAACATATCATTAAACCCAAATTTTGAAGACAAGATACCTTTAAAGTAGATATTTTGATTTAACTTAGAAGCCCATACAATGAAGTATCTCTCTGTACTTAGCTCCTTCACAGTCAAAAAATTTAAAGAAAACAATAATATACATAATATAGACTCTCTTTGTATATTCCATCTTTAAGTAGCTTTTCTTACTCTATTACTTTTTATTTATTTTCTTTACTCTTTTAATCTATGACTGACTGTACTCTGTCTCTTTAAAGACTTTAAAGATTTTTTTTAGAAACCATTTACTTCTTTGTATAACTCTCTATACTCTGTTTCTTTTTCTCCCAAGCCTACATACGTTTTATAAACACCTTGTGTCTCATTTAGAGGTCTTTTGTGACTGAATCTGCATGTCTGTAATTATTTTCTGTCTAGGAGTGTTTCTTAAAATGCTAAGCACTTAAGAACCTAAGCTGCAGCATTGCTTGGGGAAATATGGCCCTGCCTATTTACTTTACCCAGTCCGACATGGCACAAGTCTGTTCATTGCCTCTGAGAATACAGGGTGCAATTCATCCTCACCACCTCAACTCTTATAACCCCATTTAAATGCTTGGTCTCGTGAAAGAGTAAAAGTTTGTGCTAGCATAGCCCACAGCTGGGAAGCTGCCATTTCAAAACCGTGCAGCTGTTTTTCTGCTACTGCTGAATCAGAAAAACCTCTCTTAAATGAGCCACAGCATGTTGCCAGCAAACAAAGTCCATTTAAGAAAAAATTGTGGCTAAACTTTGTTTTTTAGTGTCTAGAATTCTGTTCCAAACCATTTCAGGTTTTACGTGGATATAGTCAACCACATTGGAGCACCAGTTTGTTGCAAGGCAACCTCTTGGTCGTTCCAGACACTCAGCTGCTCAGACCTGAAATAACCATACAGAAACTATTAATTAAATCACTGCTTGGCCTATTAGTTCTAACTTTTTATTGTTTAGCTATTACATATTAATTTAATTTATTAATTTAATATTAATTTAACCCATATCCATTACTCTATATATCACAATGCGGCTGTAATTTACTGAATAAAGTTCCATCCAGCATCTGTCTCCGGCAGAGCTACATGGCTTCTCTCTGACTCTGCCTTCTTACTCCCAGAATTCAGTTTAATTTTCCCCACCTAGTTCTGTTTTACCTTATCAAGCCAAGTCAGTTAGTTTTCTTTATTCATTAATGCTAACCACAGCATACAGAGGGGAATCCCACATCAACCAAAAATCTGTGTTTTTCTAGAATTCTTTTTTTAAGCTTTCTCAGACTTAATGTGGTAATTCTTGCCAAACATTTGGGCACCCTTATGTAATTGGAGGCTGCATGTTTGTTTCCCAGCTACCAGACCTAATTACTCAGAAACTATATTAATAACAGCACTGTTTGACCAATGGTTTAGGTGTATTCCTAGCTAGCTCTTATATCTTGAATTAACCCATTTCTATTAATCTACATATCACCATGAGGCTATGGCTTACTGGTAAGGTTTTGGCATCTTCTTTGGCAGTTACATGGTATCTCCATGACAGTGCCTTCTTTCATTGTCTATTTCTGCTTGGATTTCCTGCCTTTCTATATTCTGCCCTACCATATGTCAAGGCAGCTTCTTAATTAACTAATTGTAACAATACATATTTACAACATACAGAGGAGAATCCCAAATCAGGTATACTTGATTTATATCAGCAAATTCGTAGGCATAGAGTTGTTTCAAATATTCTAATATTTTACTTTGAATTTATATGAAAGCATTATTGATCATTCTATTTGGTTTTATATATTAGGGGTTTATATTCTGTCATAATGTAATTGGGAATTTATTCATTTCCTTAACTGTGTTTAACAGTTTCCTTTGGTTTTCATTTTTCTTTAACACTGCTTTTAATTTTCTTGATCTCTATTATAATGTGTAGTATTTCTTTTCTCCTACTTTAGGTTTAATGTTTTCTGCTTATATTTCCTTAAGATAAAAGTTAGGTGACTAGATTAACTACTCCTAGTTTTTAATGTGTATATTTAGAGCTATAAATTTTCCTTAAATATTTCACTGCAACTCAAATATTTCTATGAGCTTTGTTCTCATTTAATACTTCAAAGTGTTTTTATTTTCATTTCTTTCTAGACTACCTTTTTGACATATGAATTCTTCAGAAATGAATTTACTATTCTCCAAGAACTTTGTGCCTAGCCTATAATAACTTTTCACCCAATTTTACTTTCTCTTATGTCTTCATAGCATGCTTATATGATTTGTATTCCTTCAAATTTGACAGTGTATGTGAATGGACAGAATGTGGCCTATCATTGTTGCCATATATTCTATTCCAGCTTGAAAATGTGTTTTTTAGTGTTTTTTTCATTTTAAGTATTTTATAAAACTTCATTCAGCTTATGGTAATTTTCTGTTCAACTCCTTTTCTTACTGATTCCATCACCTTTGCATCCATTAGATATTCATAAGTGATAAAATCTTTAATAAAGAGCTTTCATATCTTTGATTAGTAGTTGTCTTATATGACTCATTTTAACCCTATGCATTTCAATGTATACATAATACACAAGCATATTATCATCCTTCAAAAAATTAATGATTTTATCATTATGTCTTGCCTATCTAGCCCTGATAATTTTCCTTGATGTGAATTCTGCTTCTTCCTAAAATAAATATTGTTCCCTCAGCTTTCAGCTTTCTTTTTCTTTATGTTAATATTTTGTGCCATTTCCTATTCTTTTAAATTAGTCAGTTTGGGTAGTGGAGAGATGACTCAGTCTTTAAGAGCTTGTATAGCTCTAAGAGTACTTATAACTTGAGTGCCTCACTCCAGAGGATCTAATTCCCTCTTCTGACCTGCACTCACGGATTCACACAGTCTAATATTAAAAAAAAAAAAATAAATCCTAAAAACAATCCACTTCTATCATGCGCATGTGTGCGCGTGCGCGCGCACGCGCGCGCGCACACACACATATTATCTCAGGGCCTGACTTCATTTAGTGCTTGCTCTCAATCTGAATTTAATTAAGTTCATTATCAATTAATGCTCTAACACTTCACATTATTTGTAAGACTCTTATAGCAGGGTATTCTCAATATTCTTTCTTTTCTTCCATAGTGTCATCATACATTTCCCAAGTTCATAAAATATAAACACTGAATGTATTAGTGCTCTTATTTTTTAACAAATTATCAGCTATATTGCATATAAATTCAAAATGAATCTTTTTTAGCAACTATTTCTTTTGCGATACATTTGCTTTCACTATGAAGATCTGAGTTTCTGGTTTACTTTATTTTCTTACTCTAAAAAAGTACTTCCAACATTCCTCGCAAGGCACAATTCTTGGCTACAAATTATCTGTGTCCTTCTGTGAAAAATTCTTTTTGCTTCATATAGAAATTTGTGTTGGTGGATATATTTTTTTTTATCATTTTAGGGCTTTAGCTTGATTTTATCTCAGCTCTGTGCCTTTATTATCCACCCATGTTTGCATTTTTTTACTTTTTCATTATAGTGTTTAGCATATTAATCACTGTTATTTTAAGTTGTTTGATTGACGACTTTAAAATATTCTATATCTGAATAATACTCTAATGTTCTGTATTTTTTCTATTGACTTTTACATTTAATATAAGCATTAATATTTTGTGAAATTCTGGTAAACTGTATTACTTAATGAGAAATAATTTGTGTGCTTAATGTGAAGTTTTATGTTTTTATAGCTAGGAGTCAGGCTGTGTTTAAAGTGGTGAAAATGGTTGGGTACTGAAACTGTTGTCTTTTTGTGAGATGCTCAGTTCTGTCCATTTTAATCCTGTTATTACATAGGAGCCCTCTTGATGTTGTGGCAAGCTGTGAGGTGAGGGAAAGCATTCAATAATCCTATGATTAGATCTCAATGTCTTAGTGAACTTCTGCCACATGGCCACTTCATAAGTACTTTTCAAGTTTTTTTTACACTTTAGATGAAGAAAAAAGTCAAGAGGGCATGTAATTTGGTGTTTCATTTTGACTGCTTAGAAAGCTAGAGAAGTCTGGACAGCAGTATTTTCTTTCTTTCAGACTTGTTAGGTCCTGATGAAATTTGTATCAGACACACTCTATTAACAAGCTTCTCTTTTGGTAGGGTTTTCTGTCAAAAATGGGTTACCCTGCAAATATACCATATGGGATATTTTCTATCTCTCAGTTTGAAATCAAAGCCATCTTTAGCCAAAAGTCAATACAAAATCTAACAACCTGTTAGATTGTTCAAGTTAAAAGTGGGCTCTGATTCTTCTGCATGGACGGGCTCTGTGGGAGCCTTCTCAGCTTGGTCGATCACCTTCCTGGACCTGGGGGGAGTTGGGAGGATCTTGGACTTAGCATAGAGTGGGGAACCCTGATGGCTCCTTGGCCTTGAGAGGGAGGGAGGGGAGGTATGGGTGGAGGGAAGGGGAGGGAAGAGGGAGAAGGAGGGGAGGGAAGGGGGAGGAGGAGCGGAGGGAGGGGGGAGGAGGAGGGAAGGAGATGGAAATTTTTAAACATAAAAAAAAATAAACCATGAGAAAAAAAAGTCATAAAAGCATGGGATACTCTTTATTCTGGATACTACTGGGGTTCTTTAACTTTCAACATAGTCTACTATGATAACCCAGCAGTCTTTCAGAGTTTTAATGTTTCTTATCCAGATACTGTCTCCAGCTCTGGCTTCTATCCCTAGTTTCTGTTCTAGTGGGTTGTCATTATCTTGATTTTCTGTATGTTTCTTTAGGTTTTAGAATCATCCATTCTCTAGATGATCTATGAAAAGTGGTGATTTTTAAGCTTGGTCAGTTATGCCATTGTAAGGAATACTGGGGTGATAAAGTCCAATCTTTTCATGTTAGACTACAAATTAGAAACTTATGTCTATGTCCACTGTTTTTCTTACCAGAGTTTATTGCCATTTGTCTATTGTATAAATCAAGAACTCTCTAAGATCTCTTTCTCTTTCTCCCTGTCTCTGCCTCTTCAGCACTGGGAAACTGGGAATACAAGTACACACCATTATGGTTGTTTCTTATGAACTGAGATTCTCATGCTTCTGTAGCAAGTATTTCACTATTTTAGTGCTCTCCCTAGCTTTTGTTTCTGATTTAGTCATATAACCTCCTCAGTTTAAAATAGATTTTGAAATAACATGCTTTTTTCCTTTCCATAAAATACTAAAAAACATGGCAACTTACTCCATGGGTGAAGCTAAGCACCAAGAAATAATTGATAGCCTCTTGGTTTGTTATTTAATGTAGATTATTAGAGAAATTTCATCTTACTTTGCCATACCCAATTATCAGAGTAACATCTCACCAAATTTCTCATAGTATTTTCCTATAAACCTAACAAATATCTCTACCCACATTTAAGATAGAAAGCATAAGTTATAACCACCAAAAGGTTAGAATCCTTGGGAAGCCATGAGATAGATCCTGCTATTATCTGTTTCTAGGCCCCATTATTCATGTCCTTATAGTATACAAAATGTACTCACCTCTCAAAATTCTCCCAACCTATATTTACATTATCACATCAGATAAATTTTGTATTTCATCATCAAAACAGCAATCACCTAATGATACTCATGGTAGATTTGTAATAAATATATCTAGTAGTCAATTTGTGTATTTGCTTATTGAGAAGCAAAGAAGTGACCTATCCCATAGTCAGTGTATATCAGTACTATAAGTCTAGGGAAGTGGTCATATACATGCTTACATACTGTTCTGCTTTGCTTTATTGTTGCTGTGATAAACACTATGACCAAAAAGAAAATGGGGAGGAAAAATTTTATTTTAGCTTATAGGTTATAATCTACCATCAAAGGAAGGCAAGGCAGCAAATACAGGCAGGAACCTAGAAGCAGGAACTAAAGCAGAGACCATGGAAGAATGCTGCTTACTTGCTTGATAACATGGCTTGCTTTCTTATACAACTCAGGATCATCTGTCCAGGGATGACAAAACCCACAGTGGGCATAATCATACAATATCAATTATCAATCAAGAAAATGACCCCCTAGACTTGCCCACGGGATAATCTTGTAGAGACAATTCCTCAGTTGTTTTCTCTTACCAGGTGTGTAAAGTTGATAACCATGATTATTTATAACAGATACATACAGACATTATTGGAATCACAAAAATATTACTAGACAACAGCATGTCTGATATCTTGATAAAAAATTAATCAGTTTTTTGTTATTTCAAAACCTAAAGTTAATTATTTTGTCTACTGGCATCATCCTAAAGGCTTCAGGTTCTACCTTCTCTGCTATGATTTTTTTAATAAAGAGTAGTAATAGTTTACAGTTAAGCAAGCAGAATGACTATTTACCTTACTGTGATCAAATGCTGTATGTACCTGGAACTCCAGACTTGTCTCTTCAAGTAAAATGTTTCTCTTGGAGTATCTAAGGTTCAACAGTAACAATGAAGGGTCATGTTGCATTCTAGGCTCTATTAGACACTCTGGTGCCAGCTAACTACTCCTGTAGGTTTCCTCAACAACTGTGATGTAAATATAAACATCAGCAACATGGAAACATATTACAAGTGTACACAAAGACATGTCTCAGGAAACCTGCATCTTTTTTTTCCTTTGTAAACTTCCACCTTCTAACAATTTCATTTAAATGATTTCTCTGAGCTTCCATGGGAGTCCATAAACTTCTAACCTCTCCTGTAATAAATACTAGCCTCACTAAGAAGGATCATATAGTACCTTTCAAAAACAATTAGTTAATGCTTGAAGGAAAAATGTAAACAGTGTACACTGAAATTGACTAAATTTTTTTCCTTTAAACTTACATTATGGGGCCGGGCGGTGGTGGCGCACGCCTTTAATCCCAGCACTCGGGAGGCAGAGGCAGGCAGATCTCTGAGTTCGAGGCCAGCCTGGTCTACAAGAGCTAGTTCCAAGACAGGCTCTAGAAACTACAGGGAAACCCTGTCTCGAAAATCCAAAAAAAAAAAAAAAAAAAAAAAAAAAAAAAAAAAAAAAAAAAAAAAAAAAAAAAAAACAACAACAACAACAAAAAAACTTACATTTTGGAATCCAAACCCCCAACACAATAATGCAGCCTTTTGAAAGTACTTAGATCATGTGGATTGCATGCCTCCAATGGAAAAATTCCTGGAGTTGGGAGTGCTATGCAATTTCCAAAAGATTGTATTTTTCCAAGTTCATGAATAAGCAAGAAAAAACTTAATATTTAACCTTAAATTTTTTTTAACCAAATAGAAGAATGACCATCTATAGAAAGCAAAATTTCAATACTTTTTCCTTTATTTACCTATATTTCTTGAGCTCAATAATGTTATGCACCATTATTTAATATTTCCAATAAAGAACATTTATGTCATATTAGGCTGGATCATAAAATATGGAAAATTTCCAATTTATTTTCATATGCATAGCATTCACCATAGGAATAAGTATATAGTTAATGTCATAATTCTTAAAAGTTGCATTTCGAAGCTACTTAAACATTCAGTAAAGGAAGAATATCATTTACAAATGAACAAGATGAGAAAAAGAGGATAAGAGGCAGGAGAGTTGCCCCATGGGCTAAGAATGCATACTGCTATTGGAGAGGTCTGGAATTTTGTTCACAACACACACCTCGAGTGGCTCATTACTGTCTGGAAATACAGCTCCATGGAACCCTACACTCTCTTTCATGGGCTCTACATGCAAGTGCACATACTCAAATGTATATGCACGTACATATTCATATATATTAAAATAAAAATAAACTTTTAAACAAAAGAGAATGACAATAAAGGAAGGAAAAATGAACAGAAGGAAGAAGGAAATAAATGATGAAAAAAGAACAGAGGAAGGGAGGGAAGCAAAAGGGAAAAATTCTTCAGAATATTCATCAAATCAAGATAAAAATGATAGTGCAATGTGTTTCCTTGTGGTCAGTATTAGCCTTTTGTAACTTGTTAAGTTGACTACACTATGTAACCAGAATGTAAACAACCATCTTGGCAACTTCAATAGCAGTATGATATGTTGCACAGGGTCCTAAAACATGGAATAATTACAGTGAAAGCACCATCCTTGGTTTCAAGCCAGACTTGGACTCTTTCAATATTCTTATTTAAAGTTCTTCATTTAGAGATAGAAAGAGAAAAATGTCTTGGATATTAATAAACAATGTTGGACTTTCTATTTTTTTATAGTTTCAGTATGAGCTCTTGTTCTCCCCAGTAACTCAAAATTGATGTTATCACTGTTGAGCACATGCTAAGCTTCCTGTTACATTTTCCTATACTACCAAATTTCTGGTTCTGAAGTTCCTTGGTTTCTCATAGATTAAATGCAGTATTTCGAACTGTGTCTGCATCACACAAAAATTATAAGAAATTCTCAATTACCTTTAATAGTGCAGTTGCCTTGGATGGAGTATGATTTCAGGAGATTTATCTAGACCCTGGATTCTGGTAGTCTCTGTCATTACTCTGATTAATCATTGATGAATTCCAGCATTTTGAAAACAACACAGGAAGGCATACCATTTTCAGCATACCTTAAGACAAAGTCGGTGGCCCTTCCCTCTTACACGCCATAGACTATATTGGGTGACTGGATTTGAATGTAAATTTGTTGATGATTTTCAGCATGTGTATCATCATGATGGGATTTATGACTTTAAATCTTAGCAAAATACACAAAACAGAAGAAACACTTCTTTTTATGTACCAAGTGGTCAAAGTTATTGATAATAGCTAACACTCAGGAGTTCATTCATACAGATCTGTATTACACATTTTGGCATTTCATTCAGCACATACCGAAGACTGAGATGTGCTATGTTAACCACACATAAAGAAAGATTAGTAAGAGAGTGTCAGTCCAATGCTTACAACAGAAGAATTAGAATATATGCTTTTTGTGCAGCCAATTAAATAGCTTCAGTACCTACAGAAGTTTCTTTACTCAGAAATTTTGTGTAATTTCATAAATATGGCTTAATTTTAAGATTAAAATTTAAGGTAAGATAAAAATTTAATTGAAACACATTTAAATTTAGTAGATATTTCTTAAATCTGTAATTATATTTGGCTTTCACGGTAATGACAAGTACTCACATTATGAACTAGTTACTATAGTTTTGAGCCACTGAGTGGGTACAAGAGTCAGGCAAAATGAGACTGAAATGAAAATGTTCCTTTTCCTCCCAACTTTCCAAGAGTATTTGGGCAGGATTTGCTCATATACTTTTTATTTTGTGTAAAAATGGTAATCAATTAATGCTTTCATTGCAAGTGTTTTAAAATGTGCAAAACTCAGTTGCATTTGTGTATGAATTTTATGCCATCTTGCTGTTTTAATCCTCATATCTTAGGATATATGGAAAGCACCCACTTTTTGTCATGTTGAATATAGTTTGAAGTACCATTGCTTGTTATTTAGGGAAAATGAGCACTCAAGTTCATAATTAACTTTCATGATTAAAATATTAATATTAATAATCTAGAGTATAAGCAAAAATTCACTCTATGGACTTGAAGAACTTTTATTGAAACTTCCCTGACAGGCAGAGCTTCTGTAATGCTCAGATGTTCTTAAAATAAGCTGTTGATATCTTCTGAAGAATGATTGGTGGACATGATAGCTGGGAGGTGTGGAGAATAGCATGTCCTTACAGCAAACAGTATCTGGAGATAATTAGAAAATCGAACTTTGATTGCAGAGGCCTGAGATCCCTCATTTTGGTACTGGCTCAGTTGAATCTACAGACAGATGTATGGTATTTTTCTGGACTGAATACAGGGGCAAAGATAGGATCATTGTTTGATTCTGAGTTTTGTGATCTGCTCAGTCCTCCATCATGTGGATGTTCATTGCTTTTTGATGAAAGGCTTATAGTTTCCTTGTGCCTTTGAACAATGATATCTTTCGTTGAGAATGAGTCAGGGTCTCAGGTTAGATGTGGAGTAGGGGAACTCTGGCAAAAGGCAAAAGTTCAGGGTGAATGATGGCTTGTCAGAAGAAAAAAATACATTGATTTATTTCTTTCTCTACTGGACAGAATCTGTCTCCCTTTGTCACTGGCCAGAAAAGATTGACAAGCAGCCCACAATGATTATCTAAGCTGGATAATTTGGACAGATCCTGATCTTTTAAAGTTACTGATAACATTGCATCATCTACCACAAGCACCTGTTTATTTAACCCACAAATATAGAAGAATATATATGTAATAAAATTATTAATAAATGTATTTGTAAGTGATTCTTCATTCACATGTTTTTCCACAAAAGGCCCAGAGTTTCATAAAAGGTAATGTTAACTATTCTGCTTTTATTTTTTAAATTACATACAATCATGTTGAAAATTTACAATTTTCACCTGTTTAAAAAAATCTAAGTTGTAGGTTTTTAAGTTATGTAACCTATGGAGTCATTTGCCGCAACCATTTAGACTTTTCTGCTTTTGAATCTATGATCCAATGTACTTTCTCAGGTTCCTGTATTGAAGCACTATTAAGGCAATGTTCAAGGATACTTCAGGAGGAGGGAAGGTTAGAGTTTTAAGACATTTCGTTTATTATATTGTCATTCTTATATCTTCGCTCATCTGCTATAGAGTAGCCCTAGCTCTAAGGCATGTCCTTCTCTTCTTCCACGGTGAAACTAAGACTTAATGTATATGAAAAAGCCATATGTAAATCTAGTAATCTAATTTTAAAACTACATATGTTTAATGCTATTTGAGTGGTTCCACGCTGTATTGGTATTTAATGCTGCTCCCCAAAGCAGTAGGTTAGCTAACAAAACTCCCAGTGACAGATGTAGCATACCTCCCTATAAGTTAGTTGTTCATTAGAAAGGCCCCAGAAACTTCCAAACAATGCAGGCTATTGGCACTATGCTTTTTAAGCTGCATAGCAAGATTCAGTTGCTGAAGACACTATACAATTTGATAGTGCTATATGGATAAATTAAGCTAGGACCAAACTAATCACTTCCTTGTTGATCACAAGCCAGAAGATAGTATGCAGGCTGCTAAAAGAAAAAAGTCATTCATAGTCCTTCCAAATTTTGAACTCTGTGTGCTATAATACTAACCTGCCAGGCAAAATATGTCCACTGATGTAGAAGTCACAAATACTTTGTGAGTAACCAAATGCATTATGATTAGATTCGGGGTCTGCTTCAAGGAGAGACTACATATGCCCTGCTGTAAAGCTTAAAACTGGGGAGGTCACAGTTCACAGTAGGAGCTTTACTACTGATGATGGACAGGTAGTAAAATTACCTTCTAAATATTTATGTTTTACCCACATGTTTTGCAATGTGTTATGGTTAATGCCAGGAATCACAATTGATCAAAATGAAGAGCATAAGTGAATATTGAGTACTTAGCCTTAAATTATATTTATGTTATCATCACCATTAAAAGGCCCAAGGCACGCCAACGAAGATAGATCAGGAAGCTTCTAAGAGCTGGAGAATGGGAAGGATTGTTGTGAAATACTGTATTACTGATATGACACAGCTATAGCAATCATGAACATACAATAGTTATGTTTAACTGCATAAAACCTGTGAAAGAATACAACATTAATGTGGAAGGGGGACCAGTTGGGAAGAAGAAAGAAATCAGCAGGATTAGGATGGTGATAAAAGTGTGTTAATGGGGGTGAATATAATCACAATGCATTGCATACATATATGAAATTGCCAAAAATCAAAAAAGAAATAGTATAGCATCAATAATTTATAAGGTTCTGGAGCCATTGTATCACTCATACATTGCTTTTTGGTAGACAAAATGGTTCAGGGTCTATAAAAACAAATTTAAAATATTTTATAAATTAAACTTATATTTTTCATATGATCAAGTGACTCTGTCCTGGATATTTCACTATAATGAAATAAATCACATAATTTTGTAAACAAATGTACCCATCTGTTGCATTCACTTTTCCTGTTCAGCTAGAAAGAAATATCTATTCATCCAAAATAATGAACCAATGACACATTAAAGAAAAGTTTCCTCAAAAGACAGTTTGACAAACAAGTGAGGGGTTTGGAGGAGGCTGGGTGGGTATGGGTGCATTTCTTTTTGACTCACAGAGTATTGATGACTCAGAGACAACTTATTTACTACAATATCACACCCATCATGGATAATGACATGGAAGTTGCATTATGGACCGCTCTTTGGTGAACCTTCTACTTCCTATGTACTCTAGTGTCTCCCATTATTACTTGTAGTTTGGGATAACAGAAAGGAATAATAGCTGGAATGTTAGGTGAGTATCCTGTGACTCTCCCCTCAGTCTTCTAACAAATGTCAATCATTCTGTTACCATTAGCATATATTTTGGTTAGCTTGTAGTTTTAGGTCTTCACTCAGACAAGAGGTGGGATCCTTTCTCTTAGACAGAAGGAAAGAGATTTCCTCAGCAGAACCCTAATAAAAGAAGACCACTGTAAGTTGGGCAATGGTGGCACATGCCTTTAATCCTAGCACTCAGTAAGGCAGAGGTGAGTTTGAGGTCGGCCTGGTCTACAGAATGAGTTCCAGGACAGCCAGAGATACACAGAGAAACCCTGTCTCAAAAACAAACAAACAAAAAAGGCCACTGTAAAACTATCGCAAAATAGTGATAAAGACCAGAAATGGATTGTCAGAGGTTAAGATTTGGGGAAGAAAAGTGTAACTTAAATGCATAAGTAAAGATGTTTAGTGTAGTGAAGTTTCCCATCCTGATGATAGTAGGGGCTACATTAATGAATGAATGTTGGATAACTATCAGCATTATTAGGAATTGTGTTAGTTGGTGTTTTATCATTCTCACAAAAAAACACTAAGAATAATTAATTCTGGCTTATGATTTCAGTCCATGGTTATCTGCTTCCATTAATGGCAAGAAAGCATAGCAGACTATGTTGGACAACGCAGCTGCTTCCCTCATGGTGACAGGTAAAACAGGAAGAATGAAGGGACGGGTCTAGGAACAAGATACTCTTTTAAGGGCACAGCCACAGAGACATAATTTCTCCAACTAGGGCTCACTTCCTACTTTCTTTTACTTTCTGTTAATGGCATCTAGTTGAAACAACCAGTGGATAAATCTTGTCAGAGCCATCATGATTAAGTTATGTCTCTTTATACTACCAAAACTGAATAAAGTATATTACTTTTATACAGTTTTTATATATGGAATCCAAACATGTCAGGGAAAATGCACTTTAAATATAAATACAATTTCTTGAAACTTTTTTTCAAGATAGCCCTTTAAGTTGTGTCAGTATACATAGTATAATGCTTAGATTTCAATTATTCCACAATTTATCAATGGAGGTTTTAAACTCATTTAAAACTAGAGGTTGAATATATTTAGGGAACTACTTAGCCAATGATGCAAAACAACATCCTAGAGCATGCAGTTATTTTTATTATTGCCAGGATTAATTTTATGTCAAACTGACTGGACCACTGTGTGTTCATATATTTAGTTAAACATTATTCTGAATGCTTGAATAAGAGTAAATTCAGGAGATATAAGGAAGAGGAAGCATAAAAATTGTGAGAGCCAGAAGGTATGGTTGACACCAAGGAAATATTGTCTTCACAGTGGGACTTACACATATATGAACTCAAAGAGATTGTGGCAATGAGCATAAGACAGGTTCAAACTAGATAGGGTCTCAGTGCTAAGAGGGGGAAGTGGACAAGAACTCCCATCCTTAAGCAAGAAGCTATCTCTAATTAATATTCACTTGCAAAAGAAAATTAATTTTCCCCAGTGAAATCTCACTGGGCATATTTAACTGTACATATGGGTAAACCATATTCTCAAAACAAAATGACCAACAGAGAATGACCTCAGTGGGATTTTTGTAGACTTTTTGTTTCATATTGTCTTGTTTAATCTCTTCCTGGCCTTTTGTTTGTATATTATAGTTTCCAATTTTGTGTTTTTATGGGTTGTGTGTCATGATTTTTGTGTTTTTTGTTTGCCTGTTTTCTAAAAGAGAAACAAAAGGCATGGAGTTGGGTGGGTGGGGAGATGGGGTTAATCTAGAATAGTTTGGGAGAGGGGAAACCATGATGAGAACATGGTGTGAAAAAAATTTATTTTCAATAGTATGTTTTAATATAATCATTTTAGAAAATAATAACTTTGAGTGACTGAATAAAGCACCCCCCCCAATGTGAATCTACTTCAGCCTGAACAGACGATAAAAAATAGCTTTCCAAGGGTAGGAATCAATTTTTCCTAGGATATCAGCCCTTTTACTCTTTCCCTTCAAATTACAGCCATATAATCAGGTGATCCTGAATTTTGAGTTTGTCAATATTTGCTCTAGAAGTGTCTCATTGGAGCTTCTATGTCTCCAGCTTAATGACACTTCCTGAGTATAGAGGAAGTTATCAATTTCCATATTAAACAAGCTATTTTCTTATTTAATATGTGCATATATTCATATATGTGTAAATAGATGAATATACTTGGACATGTATATTAAAACCTGATGGGTTCTCCAGCAGATGGGACTGAGGCAGAGCCTATCCAGCTGATCTCTCCCTGGGGCTGAGAAGAATGGTGAGTGTTGACAACCCACACCCCCCATACCTCTGGGGAGAAACACACACTGAGTCGGGAGACTGTTCGAAGCAGGAACTCACTTTATTGCATCAGGGCAGGAAATAACATAGGGCTGAGGTAATGTGTTGGAGTCTTGGTTTGGGGTGAGGTGGAGTGAGGAATAAGGGCCAATAATATCCTGTCACATCAGCAGTGGGTAGGCATAGGTGGACCTAAGACAGGCTGTGCTGAGTCACTCCTCTCCAAACTCAACTTAGGCTAAGGAAGTTACACTGGGCCTTACCAAGCTCAAGTTAGGTTTAGGAAGTTACACTGAGCCTCATCAAACTCAAGTTAGGCTTAGGAAGTTATACCGGGCCTCATGAGGCCCAACAAAAATCTTCCTTAGTTTATTTGGAACTAAGAACACTGTAGACTGAATGACTTCTAAACAACAAAAAGTTCTTTTGAGGTTTTTTTTAAGTTCTGGAGGCTCATAATTACAAACTTGAGTCACTAGCAGATTTAGTGTCTGGCAAGGCAAGGTCCTCTTCTTGGTTCAGAGGCAACCATCTTTCCTGGTGTACTCACATGAATAAGCAGGATGCTTTTTAAAGGCACGAATTCCTTTCATTAGAGATTTTCTTTTGTTATCCTAATAAACTTCTAAAAATTATACCTTGAATATCGTAATATTTTGTGATTGAAAGACCCCTCCATGCCTGAAAGACCCCTGTGCCCATGTACTATGTTAAACTCTGCTGAAATTTAGCTAAGCCATAGAAGGAAAGTCCCCCTGGCTCAGCCAATGCTAAAACAGGATCTATGGGTTACAGACTCGCTGACTAGGCTGAGGAGAGGGAATACTCCACCCCACAAAACATTCTGTCAAAACTGTCAACTTTCTGCAGGGTGCTTTATCTAGCTTTGTGGTTTTTCGTGGAAATTTGAGAACAGACATGGGGCTGTCCCCAGGATGAGCTAAGCACGCCAATTTAAGAGCCAATGAAATGCTTGTGCTATGCTACCCCCTTATGTAATTATTTTTCCCTATAAATATGGCTGTTTGAATCTGCCCAGGGTGCTCAGTTGGCAAAAGCTGCTGATGCACCCGCAGGCACCTGTGTGATCAATAAAGAAACCTCTTGCTGATTGCATCTATTGGCCTGGGTTATTGAGTCTGGGGGAATCTCTCACTCCACCCTTAAAATCGAGGGTCTTTCAGTGATCATAAGTTTACATGTATGTATTTCATTGATACTGCAAAATATTGAAAATATGAAGAACATTTTTGAGTCATTGCATACATTTTTGTCCATGGAACATGAATATTTTGGATAGTTTCCTCTACTGGTTTATACTATTTTAGTAAGATTTTAATGGAGCTATAGGAATTCATATGCATATATGTATGTATATACATATATAAAACTGTGTATGTCTCGGAGTTTTTATTCTAATCCTTTAAATGTTGCTTTGATCAACCCAACTACTAACCCTTTGATCTCCAATGGTGGCCTGCCTGTGAGATGCACTACTGTGATTGTGGCCCAAAGCTTGTGGGAGTAACCAACCAATATCTGATTGGATTTAAGGCCCACTCCACAAAATGGAAATCATCTGTGACATTGGTTGGGTGGTCAAGAATCTAATATTAGATAGGCCAGGAACATAGGAGGAAACCAAATACTATTGTTCTCCTAAATGAAAACAGCAATGAAATGACTCCTAAAGACATTCTGCTACACTTATAGATTAGTGCATTGTTCAGCTATCATCAGAACAGCTGCCTCCTACACTAACTAGGAACAAATACAGAGACCCATATCTGGACAGTGTGCAGATAATTGGGGATCTTGAAACACTCAGTCCTAAATTAGATTTCTCCACCAAATCCCTGCTCACAGAATTCAGGTAACTCTGAATGACAAGGCTGAAAGAGTGTAAGAGCCAGAGGGGAACACCAAGTAAACAAGGCCATATAAACACAGCAGGATTGATGAACCTATGAAATTTCAGACACTGAGGCAGCATGCACAGGTCTTGCAAGGAACTACATCAGATGGGATCCCAGTACTCAGGGGAGAAGTAGACATACACACCCACCCCAAACTCAGAGACTCTCTCCAATTTATAACTACTTGAAAAATTATTTTTCTCCAAGAGTTTCACTGTGTATACAAACCACTCTTAAGGGCAGGGCCCATGCCCAGCAGGAGATGGCCAACACAAAACAAATTCAATGGCATCTTTGGAGATTATTTGCCACACAATGTTTATCAAGGCATCCCCATCCCTTTTTTAAACTTGCATGTCCTTTGTGTATAAATCATAGCTTCTGATATTTTTTATGGGATACCTGTTTATGCTAACACATGTCTCTCTGCATTTATGTGTTCTTCTTGTGCTTTTTCTTTGGATCCTTTTCTTTTGTTTGCTTGTTTGTTTTGCTTTATTTAAATTTGTTTGTATTATGTTGTCTTATTATTATTCCTTAGATGCCTGTTTGTTTTCTAAGTAGAGACAGAAAGTATGGATTTGTATGGGAGGAGTGGTGGGAAAGATCTTGGACTAGTTGGATGAAGAGAAACCACAATTAGGATAAACTGTATTAAAAAACTATTTTCAACAAAATAAAAACAAAAAATTATTCTTAAATAATATGAGCAAAATAGTCATCTGAGAATATAAAAACATTTTGCTTTGCTTAGAGTTTGAAAGCATTTGCATTTTATTATTGAAGTTTTAAATTTAGATTTTAATAAGAAAAGGATGTAAAACATAGTAAAAATATTTTTATGTTCACAGCATAAATTCTAATGTCATGAGCATTAGGAAGCTATAGAGAATGAGAGAATGATTCCTGAGAGGCTGAAAACAAACAAGGTTTATCATTGCCCCAGCTCAGTTCACTGAATTCACTATAAACATGATCAAGACTAAATACATAGTGTGTGCCATTGAATCAAATTACCAACCATGCAAGGAAGCAGAAAAACATGTTCAATAGGGAAAATTAAAAATACACGTGAAACATCACAATGTATTACTTAAGTATACATGCTTATTGTTTGTTAATTAAAGTAAAAAATTTAATTCCCCAGATCAGCAGAGCCTGATGGCACAAAATGGTATTCTAAGTTACTCAGGAGTCTTACAAATTGAATGTGTCAGGACTACAGAGAAAAATAAAGGCCAGCTTGAGCAACTTAGAAAAAACTGTCTTAAAATGACAGTAAGCAAGGCGTAGGAGCTGAGCATGTGGGATGCCTTAGAGACAATGTACAGTACTCCAAAACAAAATCAATACATCCCATCTGATCAAAATGTTGAGCAAAGACTTAAATGAGTTTTTATAACTATAGTCCATGTGTTCAAAAAAGAGGAAAATATTAAAGAGATGAGTAGAAAATAAAAACTAAATGCATAAAAGGCAGTGTAGACAATGTCAGATATAAAAATACTTCAACATTAGATATGGCAAAAGATTCATGAAGCTACAAAAATCCCAGCATATTTCTAATATTATTCTGCATTGAAAAAAACCCCAAGAATTAGCTTTATAAATCTAGTAAACATATGCTACTTTTATTGAGTACTTGGAGGTTGATGAATGGACTGGGTATTGTATAAATTTGGAAATTATATTTTCATTATATTTTGTAATTAATTGGATATAAGAATATATGTACCACTAGTAATAATATAGCATTTAGTAATTTCAATGCTTAATTGTGCCCAATGGCAGAAAAAGCAACTGTACACTGGATAAAGTAATTGTTTGCTAATGTAGGAAACAGAATATGAAATATGAATACAAGTTTATTTCTTTAGGAAAGCTGGCAGAATTGAGGATATGGCACAGTTAAAAACCCTGCCTCATACTATATTCTAGATCTAATCATCAGCACGTCAAACAAAGGAGAAGGTAATGAATAGTAGATGAACAATTGCAATTTGTTATAAATACAAACCCTTCCTTATATGGTATGATTCCTGTGAATGACAGATTCTCCATTTATAGTCTTTAGTGATTTTTTTGAGCCTACTCATGTGGTAACTGTTCTTTTTTTTCTCATTTCTTTATTAAAAATTTCCATCTCCGCCCCTACTCCTCTCCCTTCCCTCCCCTCCCCTCCACCCATACCCCTACTCCCTCCTTCTCCAGGCCAAAGAGCCATCAGGGTTCCCTACACTATGTTAAGTCCAAGGTCCTCCCAACTCCCCCCAGGTCCAGGAAGGTGAGCAACCAAACTGACAAGGCTCACACAGAGCCCTTCAATGCCATAGAATCCAAGCCCATCGCCATTGTCCTGGGCTTCTCAGTCAGCCTCCACCGTCAGCAACATTCAGAGAGTCTGGTTTGGTCCCCTGTTCCATCAGTCCCATTCCAAATGGTCTTGGTGATTTCCCGTTAGTTCTGTCCCACCATCTCAGTGGGTGAACGCACCCCTCACAGTCTTGACTTTCTTTCTCATGTTCTCCCTCCTTCTGCTCCTCATCAGGACCTTGGGAGCACAGTCCGGTGCTCCAATGTGGGGCTCTGTCTCTAGCTCCATCCATCGCCAGGTGAAGGTTCTATGGTGATATGCAAGATAGTCATCAGTATGGCTATAGGATCTGGCCTTCTCCGGCTCCCTCTCCTCAGCTGCCCAGGGAACTAGATGAGGGCATCTCCCTGGATACCTGGGAACCCCTCCAGAGTCAAGTCTCTTGACAACCCTAAGATGGCTCCCTTAATTAGGATATATGCTTCCCTGTTCCCATATCCACCTTTTCTATATCCCAAGCGTCCCATTCCCCCAAGCTCTCCCCATCCTCCCCTTCATGCTTTTCTCCCCCCACCTCCCCTTGTCCCCATCTCACCCCACCCCCAAGTTCCTAATTTTCGCCCTGCAATCTTGTCTACTTCCAATATGCAGGAGGATAACTATATGTTTTTCTTTGGGTTCACCTTGTTATTATCATCTCTAGGATCACGAATTATAGGCTCGATGACCTTTATTTATGGCTAGAAACCAATGATAAGTGAGTACATACCATGTTCATCTTTTTGGGTCTGGGTTACCTCACTCAGAATAGTGTTTTCTATTTCCATCCATTTGCATGCAAAATTCAAGGTGTTTTTTTTTATTGCTGATATATATATATATATATATATATATATATATATATATATATATATATATATATATTCCACAGTTTCTTCATTCATTCTTCCACTGAAGGGTATCTAGGTTTTTTCCAGGTTCTGGCTATTACAAATAATGCTGCTATAAACATAGTTGAACAAATGCTTTTGTAAGATGATTGGGCATCTCTTGGATATATTCCCAAGAGTGGAATTGCTGGGTCCTGGGGTAGGTTGATCCCAAACTTCCTGAGAAACTGCCACACTGCTTTCCAAAGTGGTTGCACAAGTGTGCATTCCCACCAGCAATGGATGAGTGTACCCCTTGCCCGACAACCTCTCCAGCAAGGCTATCATTGATGTTTTTGATTTTAGTCAATCTGACAGGTATAAGATGGTATCTCAAAGTTGTTTTGATTTGCATTTCCCTGATGGCTAAGGAGGTTGAGCATGCTCTTAAGTGTCTTTTGGCCATTCGAACTTCTTCTGTTGAGAATTCTCTGTTTAGTTCAGAGCCACATTTTTTAAATGGGTTAATTAGAATTTTAAAGTCTAGTCTCTTGAGTTACTTATATATTTTAGAGATTAGACCTTTGTCAGTTTCAGGGTTGGTGAAGATCTTTTCCCAGTCAGTAGGTTGCCTTTGTGTCTTAGTGACAGTGTCCTTTGCTTTACAGAAGCTGCTCAGTTTCAGGAGGTCCCATTTAGTCAATGTTGCCCTTAATGTCTGTGCTGCTGGGGTTATACGTAAGAAATGGTCTCCTGTGCCCATATGTTGTAGAGTACTTCCCACTTTCTCCTCTATCAGGCTGAGTGTGTTCCGATTATTATTGAGGTATTTAATCCATTTGGACTTGAGTTTTGTGCATGGTGATAGATATGGATCTACTTTCATTCTTCTACAGGTTGACATCCAGTTATGCCAGCACAATTTGTTGAAGATGCTTTCTTTCTTCCATTGTGTACTTTTGGCTCCTTTATCAAAAATCAGGTGTTCATAGGTTTGTGGGTTAAGATCTGGGTCTTCTATTCGATTCCATTGGTCGACTTCTTTGTTTTTATGCCAATACCAAGCTGTTTTCAATACTGTAGCTTTGTAATAGAGTTTGAAGTCGGGGATGGTAATGCCTCCAGAAGTTCCTTTATTATATAAGATTGTTTTGGCTATCCTGGGTTTCTTGTTTTTCCATATAAAGTTGATTAGTGTCCTCTCAAGGTCTGTAAAGAATTTTGTTGGGACCTTGATGGGGATTGCATTGAATCTATAGATTGCTTTTGGTAGTATTGCCATTTTTAATATGTTGATCCTCCCAATCCAAGAGCAAGGGAGATCCTTCCGTTTTCTGGTATCCTCTTCAATTTCTTTCTTCAAAAACTTAAAATTCTTGTCAAATAAATCCTTCACTTCCTTGGTTAGAGTTACCCCAAGATATTTTATGCTATTGTGGCTATCATCAAAGGTGATACTTCTCTGATTTCCCTCTCTTCTTCCTTATCCCTTGTGTATAGGAGGGCAACTGATTTTTTGGAGTTGATCTTGTATCCTGCCATGTTACTGATGGAATTTATCAGCTGTAGGAGTTCTTTGGTGCAGTTTTTGGGGTCGCTTATGTACACTATCATATCATCTGCAAATAACAAAAGCTTAACTTCTTCTTTTCCAATTCGAATCACCTTGATCCCTTTATGTTGTCTTATTGCTATTGCTAGAACTTCAAGCACTATATTGAAGAGATAAGGAGAGAGTGGACAGCCTTGTTGTGTTCCTGAATTTAGTGGGATGGCCTTGAGTTTCTCTCTGTTTATTTGATGTTAGCTGTCGGCTTGCCGTAGATAGCCTTTATTATATTTAGGAATGACCCTTGTATCCCTAATTTCTCGCTAGATGTCTGAGTTATTGTGGGCATTGTTGGACTCCTTGGATTGTGATTTTCCTTCAATTACTTTCTGCAAGGCTGGATTTGTGGCTATGTATTGTTTAAATCTGTTTTTGTCCTGGAATATCTTGTTTACTCCATCGATGGTGAATGCAAGCTTTGCTGGATATAATAGTCTGGGCTTGCATACATGTTCCCTTAGTGTCTGTAGCACATCTATCCAAGACCTTCTGGCTTTCATGGTTTCCACTGAGAAGTCAGGTGTAATCTGATAGGTTTCCCTTTATATGTTACTTGACCTTTTTCCTTTGCAGCTCTTAATATCTGTTCTTTATTCTGTATGTTTTGTGTTTTGATTATTATATGGCGTGGGGATGCTTTCTTTTGATTCAGTCTATTTGGTGTTCTGTAGGCTTCTTGTACCTTCATAGGAATATCCTTCTTTAGGTTGGGGAAGTTTTCTTCTATAATTTTGTTGAATATATTTTCTGGGCCTTTGAGTTGTAATTCTTTTCCTTCTTCTACTCCAATTAATCTTAGGTTTGGTCTTTTCATGGTGTCCCAGATTTCCTGGATGTTTTGTGTTAAGAATTTGTTGGATTTGTTTTGTTCTTTAATCTGTGAGTTTATTTCTTCTATAGTATCTTCAGAGTCCGAGATTCTTTCTTCCATCTTTTGTATTCTGTTGGTAATACTTGTCTCTGTAGTTTCTGTTAGTTTACTCAGAATTTCCATTTCCAGTCTTCCCTCGGATTGTGTTTTCTTCATTACCTCCATTTCATTTTTCAGGTCTTGCACTGTTTCCCTTACCTGTTTGATTGCTTTTTCTTGTTTTTCTTGAGTATCTTTGAGGGATTTATTTATTTCGTCTACCTTTTTGTCATCTCCATTTCTTTATGGCAGTTTTTTACCTCCTCTTTAAGGTCCTCTATTATTTTCATAAAGTACTGTTTAAGGTCGATTTCTTCCATTTCTTCTGAAGTAAGGTGTTCAATTCTTGTTGTTTCGGGATGCCTGGATTCTGGTGATGTCATGTTGCCTTTCAGGTTGTTGGAGGAGTTCTTGCATTGGTGCCTGCCAATCTCTTCCTTCAAATGGAGCTAGGAGAGACTTGGTATCTTGGTCCAATCTTTGCTGTGACTGAATCTGGGTGGATCTCCTCAGTGCCAGAGCAGGAGCTATTCCTTGTAGCACAATCTTAAGGAGCCAGCACTCCCTTGCCGGAATCCTCAGACCTGTCTGGAGGGCAGCCTCTCACCCCTCTGGGTGGGTGGCCTTGGTACATGAGCAAGACACTTGAATACACTAGGGAAGGCTTAGGAGAGGCAGGGACGTGTATACCAAAGACACCCGTGCACCAGGCACTGGGGGAGGGGGGTTGTGCTCTCTTCCAGGGCAGGTTGCCCCAGGATAGCACACACTCACCCGTCCAGATGGAACTCCACAGCACTGAATCAGGGATTCCTGGTAGCCCAGGGACGCCACAGGGACAAAAGGGCAAAGGTGGGGGCAGGGCTGGGTGGAGTATCACACAGTGAACCTTGCAGCACAATCTGAAGGAGCCCCCACTCCCTTGCCAGAATCCTCAGACCTGCCTGGAGGGCAGCCACTCATCCCTTTCCCTCTGCTGGGCAGGTATCTCAGACAAAGTCCCAGCTTGCAACAGGCATGCTGAATGAAACAAAGGATCTTCCTCCTCACCACTGGCTCCCAGCCCCAATACTGGCAGAGCAGGGCG
The DNA here is from genome assembly GCF_903992535.2 of Arvicola amphibius. Classification (NCBI taxonomy): domain Eukaryota; kingdom Metazoa; phylum Chordata; class Mammalia; order Rodentia; family Cricetidae; genus Arvicola; species Arvicola amphibius. The sequence continues at coordinate 49,774,152 of NC_052065.1, forward strand.
GTTTTGTGGCCCCTAAGGAGTGGAGTGGTGCCTTAGGGATGCTGGGATGGGATAGGAAGAGAAGGGTAGAAGGCGTGGGGAGAAACCCCTGCAGAATGACCAGAAAGATTAGGGGGTCGAGGAATGTCTGCAGAAACACACTTACCCTCTGCTGGGTCTTCTGTTTCAGGCTAATGGCTCCTTGCTGGGCAGGTATCTCAGACAAAGGCCCAGCTTGCCACTGGCAAGCTGAGTGAAACAAAGGATCTCCCCCCTCACCACCGGCTCCCAGCCCCAATACACGTAACTGTTCTTTAATATGAGAACACATTAAACTTTCAACAAGGAAAGACTCAACTTATGAACTAAAAGCACTTTTCTGTACTTACCTTTGAAGTAAATTCTAAATCAGTAGGGTGAAATTTGCTTTTTGATTTTTTTGTGTGCCTAGTGAAAAGTCTATGCCAGGTGATGATGGCGCACACCTTTAATCCCAGCACTTGGGAGGCAGAGGCAGGTGGATCTCTGTGAGTTTGAGGGCAGCCTGGTCTACAAGAGCTAGTTCCAGGACAGGCCCCAAAGCCACAGAGAAACCCTGTCTTAAAATATGTGTGTGTGTGTGTGTGTGTGTGTGTGTGTGTTCTACAAAATTTATCAAAATTTATCAGGATGGAATATGCAGCATTCATTTAACAGATGCCATTATATTATAAGACAAAACAGGATTTCCTGTAAGGTAAGTAATTTGGTATTCTTACCTAATTTCCTGTGTATAAACGTGTCTTTGAATATTTACAAATAAGGTAAGCCCAGATATTTGTGCATTTGTTTAGGGACAAGACTCAAACAAATCTATCATGAAAACTCTGCTGAAAATGCATGATTCTTGGTAAATTTCAGATCACAAAAGCAAATATATTCTCAGCCAAAAAAGATTCTGTTTCTCTGCTCAATTTTATGGTTTTTTTCAGAATTGTTTGGATTTTATGGCCTAAGGTGAACTCTTAGGTAGAAGGATATTGTGATGCATTTTAAAATCTTTTTTGTGATGACAATATTATTACACTGATTTCTCCCTTTCCTTTCTACCCTCCAAAACTTCCTATATACCCATGTTTGCTCTCTTTCAAATTCATGGTCTCTTTTTCACTAATTGTTATTGCATGCATATACGTATCTCTGTGTGTATGTGTATATTCCTAAATGTAACCTTTCCAGTCCATATGTTACTTATATTATATTTTAGGACTGATGGCTTATCACTGGACAACAAATTAGCATGTTCTTTCCTGGGACAGATCTCTTTTCTTTCTCCCAGTTTTCTTCACTTGCCTATAGGTCCTTCTGTAATGTTGAGGCCTTATGGGTTTTTCCCTGTCCACTATGGCATATCTATGTTGTTATCTTTGTTCAGGTCATATTTAGGTTGTCATGTTGGTGAAACTTTATGAGTTTATTTTCTGTTATTTTAGCAAGCACAAGCTCACAACAGACTCTCTGTTCCTCTGGCCCTCACCTTCTTTCTATCCACTCTTCTGCCATATGCCCTGAACCTTACATGAATGAGTATTTTGTAGATGTATCCACTGGGACTGGGTTCTACAACTCTGCATTTTCATTGGTTGTGGTTTTCTGTGGTGATTTTAATCTGTTGCAAAGAGAAGTTTCTCTGATGAGGGATGAAGACTAAATTTATCTGTGGTTATATAGACATGTTTATATATTATTGTTAGGGATTATGCTCATTTACTAAATTTAGAGGTTGTCCATTTCACCTCCTATAACCATGACTTGTGGGCACGAAGTAGCTACCTATGTTTCTAGAATTAAACGTTTTCCCTCTTGTTGAGCAGGACGTAAGTCCAAATGGAGAGCTGTTGTTTCATGCCAATGTATTAATACCACTATTTTACCCTTAAGGTTATTGACCCATTGATGTGTGTCATGAAAATTAAAGCTAGGTATGAATCTTAGTTGCTTATCTTCTTTGGAAACCTGTAGAGTGCTTTCAGGGACAAATGAAAGATAGTCCTTTGTGAGGGTCTATTCAGTTTAATTCCAGCTCAGAGGTCTGGTCTCATTTATGAAGTTTATGATGTCTTTAACAATTGGGACATACAATCTTTGTGGTGGTATTTTTGCTTGTCAACTTGACTTGATTTGGAATCACCAAAGAAACATACCTTTGGATGTGTCTGTGAGGGATTTCTAAGAAAGGTTTAATAAAGAGAAGTCACATCTTGAATGTGGCACTGTCACATTAGTGTAGTATTAACATTGAAATTTTAGTGAATGAAGAAGCCAATTGAGACCCAGCATTCATGTCTATGCTTCATGATTGCAGATGAAAAGTAACCAAAGACTTTATGCAGTCATTGCCATATATTCTCTACCATAATAAACTGATTTAGTGTCTAGTTGCCACGCAAAAGTACTTGCCAAAAACAACTTAAACCAAAATTAAAACAAACAAAACATTTACTTTGTCACACAGTTAGTCAATCATGGAAGAGAATGCATGACAGAAGGAACACAAGGTATCTGGTCACATTGTATTCACCATCAGGAAACAGAGTAGTGAATATGGTGTTCTGCTTCTTTGTCCTCCTTATTTACCCTGGGACACAGCTTGTAGAATGGTGCCAAGCACACTTAGAAACAATACTCAGAGCTTGGTTCCAAATGCGCCAGTGTTAAAGGGTTAGATTTAAGAATTGGAGATGAGTATAATATGCTAGGTCATGGCATCTAAACCCTCATAAATTGCAAAATGTTATCCTGGAACTGGTTCAAGACTGTGGGTGGATGAGTTCTTGTAAGACTAGATTGTTATACTGAAAGGCCACTGTTTGCCAGGTCCCCATTTGTATAGCATCATTTTCCCTTGTGCTGCTATGTCACAATGTGATACAGTCAGTATGTTGTAAATAGGTTGCTGATACCAGGTTATTTGGAGAATTATAAGCCAAATAAGCCTCTTTTCTTCAAAACTTATCAGAGAGTGCTGATCCTGCTGCAGTAATGTATGCTATTAACCCCAGAACTTAGAAGACAGAGACAGTAGATATTTCTAAGTTCAAGGCCAACCTAGTCTTCACAGTGAGTTCTAGGCCAGCCATGGTTACATTGTGAAACAGTGTCTTATAAAAAGGAACAGGTCTTATATTTTTAACAGCAGCCTAAAACAAACAAAAGCTGTTATTATTTTTATATAACCTTAAATATATTTTGCAGTTGTGAGAAGAAATAAGAATACAGAAACACAATCTCTGCTATCAGCTAGGAGGAGAGAGATTGTTGGGTCTTCTTATGTTTTTGTATTTAATTCTACTGTATATTATCCATTTATTAATGCCTTGATTACTAATCATCATCACCAAGGCAACTCCATTAAGAAAAGCATTTTATTGGGGGTTTGCTTATAGTTTTAGGGTGTTAGTCCATGATCATCCTGGCAGGAAGCAGACAGGCATGGAGCCAGAGGAGTAACTGAGAGCTTTTCATCCTGATCCAGAGACAGTAGTTAAGAAAGATACACTGGACCTGATGTGGCCTTGGACACATTGCCTCCAAAAAGACCACAATTCCTAATTATTCCCAAATAGTTCCACTACCTGGGTGCTAAGTATTCAAACACAGATGCTTATGGGAGCAATTCTCATTTAACCCACCATAATTAATAAAGTGAAATTTTCTTCTGTACAGCTAGCTATTTATGTATTAACTTATTCATTGAGAATTTTATATATTTGATTACATTTTTCCTCTCCTCCAGCTCATTCTAGATTAACCTACCCACCCACTCAACTTTATACTCTCTCTCTCTCTTAAAAGCAAAACCAAAAAAATGGTTTCTGATTTCTGTTTGCCATTGAGTATGAAGGCTGTTCTGGAGCATGATTGACATATCCAGTGTCATTCCATTGAAGAAAACTGATTCTCCTGCTTCCAACAGATCTCAGTTACAGATACCTTCCTATCTAGGAATGAGCTTCCATCTTCCATGATAGGATTTTTTCCTGACTTTACTTTTACAGATCTATGCAAGTTGTCACAGTCTATGTGAGTTTTTATGTGTTTCTGCCCAGTTGTGTCTTGATGACGATGGTTCCCTGCTATTATTCACCATCTCTAGCTATTATAATTGTTCTTCCTCCTCTTCTGCAAAGATCCGTTAAACTTGAAGGGAGAGGTGAGATAAAAAAAATCCCAATAGGGATGACTACCACAAAGTTTCTTACTCTCTGCACATTATCCAGTTGTAGGTCTCTGTATCTAGGCGAAATTGAATGCATGTTTTTTCCTCTGGTAGTGTGTATAGCACCTACCAGCACTCTGAATAATAGACACTAGGGGCAAAGCTTCCAGTTAGAGTGCCAGTCAGAAATCTTCATGTTCTTTTTAGTCAAAGAGCATGGGTTTTAGATGAACTCAGATCAGGGATTTTATCCCTGCCTTATTACGCAGCATCATCAAGAACTTTAAATAATTGTGAGTTACTTATCAACATACTGAGTCTGATAAAGATTATCTTGTAAAACTATTGGAATACATGTAATATTTGAAAATGCTTGAAGCTGGGCTGGAGAGATGGCTCAACTGTTAAGAGCACTTACTGCTCTTGCAGAAGTTTCAGATTCAATTCCCAACATACACATGGCTACTTACAACCATTTGAAAGTTCCATTCTATGAGATTCTGAACCTTCTTCTGGATTCCATGCACATCAGGCTCGCATATGGTATACACACACATACACATGCAGGCAAAATATTCACATAAAATAAAAATGAATATTTTAAAATTACATGGAGGCTGTGCCTTTTAAATAATGTCATTTATTTCTTACTATAACACTAGACAATGCTTCCAGCAACCTTGACTTTTTAATAATGTTAGTATATATAAAAATATGCAACACCTTGGCCAAAAATAAAATAAAGAGTTGCAAGTAAATCTACTGCAATTTTTCTTATGTGAGTCTGTCATTTCATTAATTTTGACAAAAAATTCTATAAACTAAAAAAACCTTGAAAGGTATAGGGTTTACTAAAACCCACCACTCAGATACCTGGACCAAAACCACTCCCTTTTCATTCATTTGATCACTATCAAAATGAAGCTCTCCCTAAGAATTTACCATACTGCATACAAGGTAACCTAATTATGAAAATACCCCTTTTATTATGTCTTAATTCAATCTATTTTTTAAAAAAATAACTTTGGGTGACTGAGTAAAGCACATTATTTCCCAGTGCCAATGGACCTCAGTCTAAACAGACCATAAAGTATAGCTTTCCAAGGGTAAGAATCAATTTTACTGGGACATTAGCCCTTTTCTATTTCCCTTCAAATTACAGAATTAAATGCAATATACACAAACAGAACACATTTTTGCATTATTAAACATATGTGTGTATGTGTGTGTGAAACAGCAAGCACAGGTCCTACAAGGGACCAGACCAGGTCCTTTACATATCCATATACGTTTGCATTCACACACACACATGCATGCACACACATGCATGCCTACACACACAAGCACATGTGCACACACACATGATGGAGGATTCTCATTGGCTAATAAACAAACTGCCTTGGCTTTTTGATAGGGAAAGATTTAGATAGGTGGAGTAGACAGAACAGGAAAAAGGAAGTGAGGTAGATGGTTCAGACAATTGCCCCACCTCTCCTCTCTGGGACAGATGCCATGCCTCTCCTCTCTGAGAGAGCTGCCATGAAGCCAGCCACCAGGACAGACAGGCTGAATCTTTCCTGGTAAGACACCACTCATGGTGTTACAAAGATTATTAGATATGGGTTAAAGAAAGAGATGTGAGAATTAACTAGTAGGAGGCTGAAACTAATGGGTCAGGCAGTGTTTAAATGAATACAGTTTGTGTGTTGTTATTTCTGGGGCATAAGCTAGCAGGCGGCTGGGAGCGGGGCGGCAGGAAGCTGGCCCACAGCTCCACACTACACACACACACACACATACACACACCACATATGCAGAGGGCCTGGTCCAGACCCTTGTAGGCCCTGTGCTTGCTGCTGCAATCTCTGTGAGTTCATATGAGAATTGTCCACTTGATTTATGCAAGACAACTCTTTCTGTATATTATGAATCAGTATCTATATTGAGAGGTTTTTAAAAATCCCTCAGTACCGTAAAAATAACATAATTCTGCATTTTAGACAGAATTATAAGGGCTTTGTTTCACCTTACTTAATTCTTCTGATTTGTATCCTGCTTCTCATGATATTTTGTTTGTTTGTTTGTTTTGAGACAGGGTTTCTCTGTAGCTTTGGAGCCTGTCCTGTAACTAGTTCTTGTAGAGCAGGCTGGACTCAAACTCACAGAGATCTGCCTGTCTCTGCCTCCCAAGTGCTGGAATTAAAGACATGCACCACCACTGCCCAGCTGCATTTCCTGATTTATTTGCATCAGTATAGAATATACAGGCTCCAGTTATTGGTGCATCGCATACAGTTTGGGGACGATTCCAAGAAGTTTTCTTTATAAGTTTAACTCTATCACTTTTGGGATAATTGGTATTAATTTTTTACATGAATTAGCACAAGCTCTTTGCCATGGTTTATTGTCTTCCAATAACAATTTTATTTTGTCAGTAGTGAAAGGCACTATAATCACTGCTGGGTCTATACCTGCTAATTAACAAAGTTTCAATTTACCTTTTATAATTAATTCAGAGACATTTTTCACAAAAATTTTTAATATTTTTACTTGGTTTATGTGGTAAAAAGATCCATTCTAAGATAATATCATCCCTTTGCATTAAAATTCCTGTAGGAGAAATTTTGGAATGCAATGTTACTAGAATACAATTAAGATTTGGATTCACCCTATGCACATATGCCTCCTGTAATTTCTCCTCAGCAATTGTTAATTCCTTTTCTGCTTTATCTGGTAATTCTTTGGGACTATTTAAGTATTTACCACCATCTAAGGTTTTACTTAAATGAACTATTAGGTCAGGTGTTATTCCAACAGCCAGTTGTAGACTAGAAATGTCTCCTAATAATCTTTGAAAGTCATTAAGAGTCTGCAACCGGTCTCTCCTAATTTGTGCCTTTTGTGTTCTAATTTTCTGCAAACCTATTTTGTAACCTAGGTAATTAATAGAATATCCTCATTGAATCTTTTAAGGAGTAATCTGTAATCCCCATTTAGGTAAAACTTTCTTTACTTTTTAAAACATCCTTTTTAAAGTATCTGCATTTGAATCAGATAACAAAATGTCATTCATGGAATGATAGATTATAGACAGGAAACTGCTTATATATTATTTTCAATGGTTGACTGATTAAGTATTGGCACAGAGTGGGGATATTGATCATTCCCTGTGGGAGGATATTTCTTTGATATCTCCGTGTAGGCTGAGAGTTAAGTAGGCACTGTGAAGGCAATTTTTTCTATTCTTTTCTTGTAAAGATATAGTGAAGAAACAGTCCTTTAAATTAATAACTATGAGAGGCCATCCCTTTGGTAACAGAGAAGGCAGAATAACTTCAGATTGTAGAGGGCCCATAGGTTGATTTACCTGTTGGCATCTCTTAGATCTGTCATCATTTCCCACTTACAAGATTTCTATTTAACAACAAATACAGGAGAATTCCAAGGGCTGGTAAATTCTTCAATATGGTGAGAATCTAGTTGTTCTTGTACCAGCTGTTCCAATGCCTGCAGCTTTTCTTCAGCTAGAGGCCACTGTTTAACCCATATTGGTTTCTCAGTTAACCATTTTAAAGGCAAGGCTGATGTGGGAGAATCCTCTGTTTTGTTTTACCTGAGGTAGGGTTTTAATTTCTAGGAACTGAACATCTACCTCTTGAAGAGGCCAATTTGGATGTCAAGATTCTGGAGTAATGATACTTACATCCGCACCCATGTCTAGAAGTCCTTCAATAAAATTGCCATTTATACGTACTCTTTACTTTGGTCTTTGATCGTTTATATAAGTCTGTCAGAATATATGTTTACTATATCCTACTGGAGTTTTTGACTCATCCTCCACATTTATTCCATTCTCCAGTGCAGTATTGTTTTTTTACAATAGGCAGTGGATTTTTAAATTTTCCTGGTGAGCCACGTTCTCTACAGTAACTGGGAACAACTGGACTGTGTTTGTCATGGGGGCCTGCAAGAGGCCCCCCATGGCATTTCCCAATGGTATCGGGTTGCCTTGACTACCTTTTGTTGACCTACATTCATTGGTCCAATGTTGGCCTTTGTCACACCTCCTACATATACCTGAAGGCTGAGTACTTCTATTCTTGCCATTCCCAGAGAGACATTATTCCAAGGAATCTCTTGTCTACAATCCCTTTTCAGGTATCCTATTCTACCACAATTAAAATATTTGGTATTTTGATGTCTCTTCTTACCATTGGAAATTGCTTCTCCTACCCAAGCTTCGGTACCATAGTAAAGTGTCTCGACATTCATTCTATGTAAGACTCATTAATCCATGGGTGCTGATCTGATCTTTAAAGGCCCAAGAATCCTTTTGCATTCTAAGTTGGCATTCTCATAAGCCAAAGATTCTGGGTCAGTTACTCCTATTTGTACAGCTTTAGTTAATCTTTGTAAAAAGTCACTAAAAGGTTCTCTCTGAGCCTGTTTAACCTAAGATATGATTCAACTCCCTTTCCTAGTTCCTAACTCCTGTCCCAAGCCTTTAATGCCACTGTGGCACATAGGGACAAGGTGTGGTCTTCATAAAGAGCTTGATCCTAAAGATCAGAGTAAAGTCCTTCACCTAGAATTTGATCTAGGGAAATCTCAAGTCCTTTTGCTTCTTCTTGTTGCTTGAAAATTCTCACTTCCTCTTTTTTTTTTTTTTTTTTTTTTTTTTTTTTTTGGTTTTTCGAGACAGGGTTTCTCTGCAGCTTTAGAGCCTGTCCTGGAGCTAGCTCTTGTAGACCAGGCTGGTCTCGAACTCACAGAGATCCGCCTGCCTCTGCCTCCCGAGTGCTGGGATTAAAGGCGTGCGCCACCACCGCCCGGCTCTCACTTCCTCTTTAAAAAAGCACCTCCAAAGTAATTGTGGTCCACTTTCTAGGACTGCTGAGATAAACTGAGTCCAATCTTAAGGCATGGTTTTGCTACTGAAAGCCCATATTTTAACCATTTCCCTAACAAAGAACTAATATAGTCTATAAGGCACAATTGCTCGTTTACTTTCTTTTAGATCAGTCATATGTATGGGCTCCTATGTATATTCCTCAGCAACCTTAGGGTACTTGGAGCCAGATACTTTCTCTGATACTATTAATGGAAAGGGAGGCAGAACTCTGAGGAAACTATCCCAGAGATTTTTACATACTGATGAGGCTAAATTTTGTCTTTGTACCTTTTGTCCCTGCTCATCAAATTTGATAAATTCTTCAATCTTTTCAAATCAATTCACTATTGCCTTTTGTAAGTCTGGATCTCCTGTCCAGTTTTCAGCTCTATGCCCCCATTGAGGATTCCAAGGTGTAAAGTCTGTCCAGTAGAGATAATGTCTTACTCATCCTTGGACATGATCTTTATAGCATGCATATTATCTTCCTATATAGAGACATTCAGTCAATCTGTCATACCCCTTTGACAGTTTGATTAATACATTCAACAGTACGAATTTTCTCAGACAATGTCTTAGCATTACCCTTCTCTATAGTAGTGAATTTTTCTTTTAAAAGAGTGGTATCAGTATGTAAGGACTTTAACATTTTTAAGAGTGCCTCATTATTGGCCCTGTTATAAAACTATGTTTTTAAGAAAAGAATATGGAGGACAAAACTAATCCCCAGACTCACATACAGTGGTGTAGGAGGGAAATCATATAAGTCTTGCAAAACCTTGTACATGGTATAAGTGAAAAGTCTACTGAAACCCTGTAGGGTTCAATTGTCCATAATTTTACCCTTTTAAATTTTTAATTTATATTTCAACTTATAAATCTTACCTGTTGATTTTTGAACTGGAATAGGTGCAATAACCATTACCTGCCAGTAGGTGTCACGGCATACTTGGAGTCGGGTGGCTGGTATGAATCTGATTTTAGAGTTAAACTCTGAAAGATATACGCTCAGATTAAAAACAGTTATTTAGTATAAATCACAGACTGTGTGCTCCACGGATGCCATGATTGGTCAGCAGTTGCCCAAGCAGTAGAATAGCAAATGAAGTCAAATTATTAGAAGCCACAGAACAGCTGGCTCAGACCAGGAAAGCCTGCTTCTCCCCTGAGTTTCTGCTGCACAGAAAAACTGGACCCAGAGTGGCTCCAAGTCCTCAGGTACCCTGGCCCTCTGCAACTCTATGACTCTGAGGCGTTTAATAGGAAATATAAAGAACTGTCTTTCCTCAGGGTCACTGTGCGAGAATTATATGCCCAAATAAACTACTGGCTGTGCGCACAAGCTGTGACTAAGGTGGACTGAGCAAGGACATGACATGTGCCAAGCCAGATGCAGGTTGAGCCTGGCAGGCAGTCAGGGCTGGGAATTTATATCCAAATAAATTGGGTGCCAGGTGTTGAAATAATCAGGCTAGCTAAGGATAAAACAATTACATTTTATTTATTATAAAGGGAAAACTCACAAAACAGGGAACAAGAAAATCCAAACACAGCAATGTCCTGTAGGAAAAGGTGCAGAGAGCACAACAGGAGGTGCATGCATTTTACCCTGGGTCCCAGCGAAGCCATGCCTTAACTAAGACCCACCTCATAAAGATGATTGGCGAACAAGGGTCCCCATCTCCAGGTCCTCTATGTATGAACACACATACACACACACACATGCATGCACGCACATGCACACACACACACACACACATATGCATGCATGCACACACACACACACACACACACACACACTTCTGGCTTGTAGAGTCTCCATTGAGAAGTAAGGTGTAATTCTAATCGGTCTGCTTTTGTGTTATTTGTTTTTTTTTCCCTTGCAGCTTCTAATACTCTTTCTTTGTTCTGTATGTTGTGTTTTGATTATGTGGTGGTGGGACTTTCTTTCCTGGTCTAATCTGGTATTCTGTATGCCTCTTGTACCTTTATGGGAATCTCCTTCTTTAGGTTAGGAAAATTTACTTCTATGATTTTTTTGTAAAACATTTTCTGGGTGCTTGAGCTAGGCTTCTATTCCTTATTCTATTCCTGTTATTCTTTTGTTTGGTATTTTCATAGTGTCCCAGATTACCTGGATGGTTTGTGTCATAAGTTTCTTATATTTCACATTTTCTTTGACCAATGTATCTATTTTTTCCATAATATCTTTAATGTCTAAGATTCTCTCTTCCATCTCTTGTATTCTGTTTGTGAAGGTTGCCTCTGTAGTTCTTGTTCAAATTCCTAAATTTTTCATTTCCAGAATTCCTCCAGTTTGTAGTATCTTTAATGCTTTTATTTTCATTTTAAAGTTTTGAACAGTTTTATTCTTTTCCTATAATTATTTGTGGATTTTGTTATTTGTTATTTTTCTGTAAGGGATTTATCCATTTCCTACAATTGTCTGTGTTTTCCTGGGGTTTAGTGATTTATTAATTTCCTCTTTAAACACCTCTATCGTCCTCATGTAGTTGGTTACGAGGTTTCTTTTTTTGTGCTTCAGATATGCTGGAATGTTCAGGGCCTCCTGGGTAAGATAGCAGGATATGGAGACATATTGCTCTGGTTGTTGTCATTGTATTTTTATGGTAGTGTTTGGCATCTGCTTTTGTGATGATTAAAGTTTTAGGTGCTGATTTCTGGATTTGTCTTTGATGGGATGGGTGCTTTCTTCATTGGTTTCTGGTCTTTGGAGAGTGTGGTGACTGTGTGTTACCTGTTTTCCTGACCTGTCCAGCTGGTATGTTCCCACGGAATGTCTACTGTTGTTGGAAACTGGGTAACTGGGATGAGTTGGAGGAAGGAAGGTTGTAGGAGAAGGTCTTTGGGATCTGTTGGGAAAGAGAGACCACAACAAGTTTCTGGCTATAAAACTGTGTATTAGGATTAGTCTGCCTGTAGCAAGGTAGGTCCTTTGTCAGCGAGCTGCTTGGCCTGCAAGGAAACCTGACAGTCTGCCGGAGGATCCATCATTCATTGGGGTGAGTGAGGAGTGAGTGCCTGAACCGGGGCAGCTGCTGGGAGAGGGACCACGGACATTCCCCAACTCTCCCCCCGACCTGCACATTTCCTGCTCTTCCTGCAGGGGTTATTCTCCCTGGATACTGCCTCTCTCTTCCTATCCCTTCCCAGCTTGCACCCAAAACCCCCCACCCAGCCTCATCCTCCCATATTTGGGGCCACAAAATCCCACAGCTCAGCCTGTTTGGGCTCTGGGGACCTGGAATTGAGTGCACCCAGGCTGGTGGGAGGTCCCCTCCTTCATTAGCCTGCCTGCAGCAAGGCAGGCCCTTTGTCAGCAAGCTGCTTGGCCTGCAAGGAGACCTGACAGTCTGCTAGAGGATCCATCATTCATTGGGGGGTTATTCTCCCCGGATACTGCCTCTCTCTTCCTGTCCCTTCCCAGCTTGCACCCAGAACCCCCTACCCCACCTCATTCTCCCATCTTTGGGGCCACAAAATCCCACAGCTCAGCCTGTTTGGGCACCGGGGACCTGGAATTGAGTGCACCCAGGCCGTTGGGAGGTCCCCTCCTTCATTAGCCTACCTGTAGCAAGGTAGGCCCTTTGTCAGCGAGCTGCTTGGCCTGCAAGGAGACCTGACAGTCTGCCAGAGGATCCATCATTCATTGGGGTGAGTGAATTGAATTCATTGGGGGGAATTGAACTTCTAAAAGAAGACCCAAATGGGATTATTCAGAGGAAGAAATGGGCAGGTGCCAATGCAAGAATTCCTCCAACAATTTGATAAACAACATGAAAGCACCAGAACCCAACGAACTTGGAACAGGAGGACTTGAACACACTAATCAAGAAGAAGTAGAAAAAATTGACTTTATGAAAGTAATAGAGTCCCTTAAACAGGAGGTGAAAAACTCCCTTAAGGAAATGGACGAGAAGAATAACAAAAAGTTTGAAGAATTGAGTAAATCTGTAAATGATATCCTAGGAAACCAAGAAAAAACAATCAAACAGATAATGGAAACAGTGCAAGACTTGAAAACTGAAATGGAGGCAAGGAAGAAAACACAACCTGAGGGCCAGCCGGATATGGAAAATCTATGTAAACGAACAGAGACTACAGAAACAAGCATAACCAACAGAATACAAGAGATAGAAGAAAGAATCTCAGATTCTGAAGATACCATAAAGAAAATAAACGCACTGATCAAAGAAAACAGCAAATCCAACAAATTCTCATCACAAAACATTCAGGAAATCTGGGACACAATAAAAAGACCAAACATAAGAATAATAGGCGTAGAAGAAGGAGAAGAAATACAGCTCAATGGTTCAGAAAATATATTTAATAAAATTATAGAAGAAAACTTCCCAAACCTAAAGAAAGATATTCCTATTAAGGTTCAAGAAGCTTACAGAACACCAAATAGACTGGATCAAAAAAAAAAATCCCCTCACCATATTATAATCAAAACACAAAACATACAGAATAAAGAAAGAATATTAAGAGCTGCAAAGGAAAAAGGTCAAGTAACATATAAAGGAAAACTTATCAGACTAACACCTGATTTCTCTATGGAAACCATGAAAGCCACAAGGTCCTAGATAGATGTTTTGCAGAAACTAAGAGACCATGGATGCAAGCCCAGATTACTATACCGAGCCAAGCTTTCATTCACTATAAATGGAGAAAACAAAATATTCCAGGATAAAAACAAATTTAAACAATACATAGCCACAAATCCAGCCTTACTGAAAGTAATAGAAGGAAATTCACAAACAAAGGAGTCCAGCATTGCCCAAAATAACTCAGACATCTAGTGACCCTTCACCAGCACATCTCAAAGAAAGGAAACACACAATCTCTACTACCAAATAAAAAATGACAACCAGAGTTAACATCCACTGGTCATTAATATCACTTAATATCAATGGACTCAATTCACCTATAAAAAGGCACAGGCTAAGAGATTGGATACCAAAACAGGATCCAACATTCTGCTGTTTACAAGAAACACACCTCAACCACAAAGACAGACATCTACTCAGAGTAAAGGGTTGGGAAAAGGTTTATCAAGCAAATGGACCTAAGAAACAAGCGGGTGTGGCCATACTAATTTCTAACAAAGTTGACTTCAAACTAAAATCAATCAGAAGAGATGGAAAGGGACACTTTATGCTCATTACAGGAAAAATCTATCAGAATGAAGTCTCAATCCTGAATATCTATGCCCCTAATACAAAAGAACCCACTTATATAAAAGAAACATTACTAGAACTCAAGGCAGCCATCAAACCAAACACACTGATAGTGGGAGACTTCAACACTCCTCTTTCACCAATGGACAGGTCAATTCGACAGAAACCTAAAAGAGAATTAAGAGACTTAATAGAGGTAATGAACCAAATGGACTTAACAGACATCTATAGAACATTCGACCTAAAAAGGAAAGAATATACCTTCTTCTCTGCGGCTCATGGAACCTTTTCGAAAATTGACCATATACTCGGTAACAAAGCAAACTTCCACAGTTACAAAAACATATTATTAACCATCTGCATCTTATCGGATCACCATGGATTAAAATTAGAATTCAACAACAATGCTACCCCCAGAAAGCCTACAAATTCATGGAAACTGAACAGTCAACTACTGAACCATACCTGGGTCAAGGAAGAAATAAAGAAAGAAATTAAAGTCTTTCTTGAATTTAATGAAAATAAAGACACAATATACTCAAACTTATGGGACACTATGAAAGCAGTGCTAAGAGGAAAATTCATAACACTAAGTGCCCACTTAAAAAAAACGGAGAAAGCACACATTGGAGACTTAACAGCACACCTGAAAGCTTTAGAAAAGAAAGAAGCAGACTCACCTAGGAGGAGTAGAAGACTGGAAATTCTCAAACTGAGGGCAGAAATCAACAAAATAGAAAGACAGAAAACAATCCAAAGAATCAATGAAACAAAAAGCTGGTTCTTGGAGAAAATCAACAAGATTGACAAACTCCTATCCAAACTAATCAAATGGCAGAGAGAGAACACACAAATTAATAAGATCAGAAATGAAAAAGGGGACATAACCACAGACACAGAGGAAATTCAGAGAATAATTAGATCTTACTACAAAAGCCTGTATGCCACAAAATTGGAAAATGTAAAAGAAATGGACACTTTTTAAGATAAGTACCATATACCAAAGTTAAACCAGGACCAGGTAAATGCTCTAAATAGGCCTGTTAGTCGCGAAGAATTAGAAACTGTTATCAGAAACCTCCCTACCAAAAAGAGCCCAGGACCTGATGGGATCAATGAAGAATTCTACCAGAACTTCCAAGAAGACCTAATACCAATACTCCTTAACGTATTTCATAATATAGAAACAGAAGAGTCATTGCCAAATTCCTTTTATGAAGCTACAATTACCCTGATACCTAAACCACACAAAGACTCAACCAAGAAAGAGAATTACAGGACAATCTCACTTATGAATATCGATGCAAAAATTCTCAATAAAATACTGGCAAACAGAATCCAAGAACACATTAGAAAAATTATCCACTGTGATCAAGTAGGCTTCATCCCAGAGATGCAGGGCTAGTTCAACATATGAAAATCTATCAATGTAATCCATCATATAAATAAAGTGAAGGATAAAAACCATATGATCATCTCATTAGATGCAGAAAAAGCATTTGACAAAATTCAGCACCACTTTATGATAAAGGTCTTGGAGAGATTAGACATAGAGGGGTCATTCCTAAATATAATAAAGGCTATTTACAGCAAGCCGACAGCTAACATTAAATTAAATGGAGAGAAACTCAAGGCCATCCCACTAAATTCAGGAACACGACAAGGCTGTCCACTCTCTCCTTATCTCTTCAATATAGTGCTTGAGGTTCTAGCAATAGCAATAAAACAAAACAAGGGGATTAAGGGGATCCGAATTGGAAAGGAAGAAGTTAAACTTTCGTTATTTGGAGATGATATGATAGTGTACATAAGCGACCCCAAAAACTCCACCAAAGAACTCCTACAGCTGATAAACTTCTTTAGTATCGTACCAGTCACCCTCCTATATACAAAGGATAAGGAAGCAGAGAAAGAAATCAGAGAAGCGTCACCTTTCACGATAGCCACAAATAGCATAAAATATCTTGGGATAACTCTAACCAAAGAAGTGAAAGACCTATCTGACAAGAACTTTAAGTCTTTGAAGAAAAAAATTGAAGAGGACACCAGAAAATGGAAGGATCTCCCTTGCTCTTTGATTGGGAGGATCAACATAGTAAAAATGGCAATACTACCAAAGGCAATCTATAGATTTAATGCAGTCCCCTTAAAGATCCCATCAAAATTCTTCACAGATCTTGAGAGGACAATAATCAACTTTATATGGAAAAACAAGAAACTCAGGATAGCCAAAACAATCTTATATAATAAAGGAACTTCTGGAGGCATTACCATCATTGACTTCAAAGTCGATTACAGAGTTACAGTATTGAAAACAGCTTGGTATTGGCATAAAAATAGAGAAGTCGACGAATGGAATCAAATAGAAGACCCAGAACTTAACCCACAAACCTATGAACACCTGATTTTTGATAAAGGAGCTAATAGCACACAATGGAAGAAAGAAAGCATCTTCAACAAATTGTGCTGGCATAACTGGATGTCAACCTGTAGAAGAATGAAAGTAGATCCATATCTATCACCATGCACAAAACTCAAGTCCAAATGGATTAAAGACCTCAATATCAATCTGAACACACTGAACCTGTTAGAGGAGAAAGTGGGAAGTACTCTACAACATTTGGGCACAGGAGACTGCTTCCTACGTATAGCCCCAGCAGCACAGACATTAAGGGCAACATTGACTAAATGGGACCTCCTGAAGCTGAGCAGCTTCTGTAAAGCAAAGGACACTGTCAGTAAGACAAAAAGGAAGCCTACTGACTGGGAAAAGATCTTCACCAACCCCGCAACAGACAAAGGCCTGATCTCCAAAATATATAAGGAACTCAAGAGACTAGACTTTAAAATGCTAATTAACCCAATTAAAAAATGGGGCACTGAACTGAACAGAGAATTCTCAACAGAAGAAGTTCGAATGGCCAAAAGACACTTAAGGGCATGCTCAACCTCCTTAGCAATCAGGGAAATGCAAATCAAAACAACGCTGAGATACCATCTTACACCTGTCAGAATGGCTAAAATCAAAAACACCAATGATAGCCTTTGCTGGAGAGGATGTGGAGTAAGGGGTACACTCATCCATTGCTGGTGGGAATGCATACTTGTGCAACCGCTTTGGAAAGCAGTATGGAGGTTTCTCAGGAAATTTGGGATCAACCTATCCCAGGACCCAGCAATCCCACTGTTGGGAATTTACCCAAGAGATGCCCAATCATCTTACAAAAGCATTTGTTCAACTATGTTTATAGCAGCATTATTTGTAATAGCCAGAACCTGGAAACAACCTAGATGCCCTTCAGTGGAAGAATGGATGAAGAAAGTGTGGAATATATACATATTAGAGTACTACTTGGCGGTAAAAAGCTATGACATCTTGAATTTTGCATGCAAATGGATGGAAATAGAAAACACCATCCTGAGCTGGGCGGTGGTGGCGCACGCCTTTAATCCCAGCACTCGGGAGGCAGAGGCAGGCGGATCTCTGTGAGTTCGAGACCAGCCTGGTCTACAAGAGCTAGTTCCAGGACAGGCTCCAAAGCCACAGAGAAACCCTGTCTCGAAAAACCAAAAAAAAAAAAAAAAAGAAAACACCATCCTGAGTGAGGTAACCCAGGCCCAAAAAGATGAACATGGGATGTACTCACTCATAATTGGTTTCTAGCCATAAATAAAGGACATCGAGCCTATAATTCGTAAAAAATCCTAGAGAAGCTATATAAGAAGGTGAACCCAAAGAAAAACATATAGTTATTCTCCTGGATATTGGAAGTAGACAAGATTGCCGGACAAAAAATGGGAACGTGGGGGTGAGGTGGGATGGGGGGCTGGGGGGATAGGGAGAGAAAAGTGTGAAGTGGAGGATGGGCAGAGCTTGGGGGATAGTATGGTTGGGATATAGGAAGGGTGGATATGGGAACAAGGAATTATATATCTTAGTTAAGGGAGCCATTCTAGGTTTGGCAGAGACTTGACTCTAGAGGGGTTCCCAGGTGTCCAGGAAGACGCCCCCAGCTAGTTCCTTGGGCAGCTGAGGAGAGGGTGCCAGAAATGTCCAGATCCTATTGCCATACTCATGAATATCTTGCATATCACCATAGAACCTTCACCTGGCATTGGATGGAGAAAATGACAGAGCCCCACATAGGAGCACCGGACTGAGCTCTCAAGGTCCTGATGAGGAGCAAAAGGAGGGAGATCATGAGCAAGGAAGCCAGGACCGTGAGGAGTGCTTTTACCCATTGAGACGGTGGGACAGATCTAATTGGAGACCACCAAGTCCAGTCGGAATTGGACTGATGGAACAGGGGACCAAACCGGATTCTCTGAATGTGGCTGTCGGTGGAGGAGGACTGAGAAACCAAGGACAATGGCAATGAACATGAACTCTACAGCATGGACGGGCTCACTGTGAGCCTTGTCAGTTTGGTTGCTCACCTTCCTCGACTTAGAGGGAGCTGGGAGGACCTTGGACTTAACATAGTGAAGGGAACCCTGATGGCTCTCTGTCTTTGGAGAGGGGTGGAGTGGGGGTATGGGTGGAAGGGAGGGGAGGGAAGGGGGAGGAGGAGGGGAGGAGATGGAAATCTTTAATAAAAAATGAGAAAAAAAAGAAAATGTTAAAAAAAACTGTGTATTAGACTGGGGGATGGGATCTCAGGAGTAGTAGGAGAGGAGAGATGTGGGTCTGCATTCAGCTTTCTTGTTGCCCTGAGTGGAGCTGCTCATGTGTTAGTAGGGGGCGCCTACTCGAGTTGGGATCTGGGACACAGATACCAGTGGGGTGAAGGAGGTTAGGAAGGCATGGTTTGTGGGATCCACCTGATATGTGGGTAGGGTTGAGGGGAGGCTGCATCTGGTGTTCTGTTGCAGAGCTAGGGACAAGTTTGGAAGATTGGGTTTAAGATAACAGAAAGGGAGGGAGGGAGGGAGGGAGGGAGGGAGGGAGGGAGGGAGGGAGGGAGGGAGGGAGGGAGGAGAGAATGTCAGCTACTGTTTATTTTCTTTATTTTTTATTTATTTATTTGGTTTTTTTTTTTGAGACAGGGTTTCTCTGTAGCTTTGGAGCCTGTCTGGGAACTAGCTCTATAAACCAGGATGGCCTTGTACTCATAGAGATCCACCTGCCTCTGCCTCCTGAGTGCTGGGATTAAAGGTATGTGCCACCACCACCCAGCTATTTTTATTTTAAACAGGCATGGCCTGTAGTTTAGCAGGGGTGTCTGCTAGAGTTGGAGACTGGGACAAAGTAACCAGTGAAGTGAAGGGAGGGAGATGAGGAGGGGATGACTTATGAGATCCTCAGGAGATGTGGGGAAGGGTGAGGGAAGGCTGCTGGAAGGCTAGGAATGACACTAGAGGACTGGGTCTTGGGGAACAGAGGGCATGAAGGTCTGAAGGCAGCCTACTTGGATTTCTCCCCTTTGTTTTTTTTAAATAGCTTCCTTATTTCGATTAGTTTTGTCTAGATTTTCATGGGAATAGGGCTACCCAGTGGAGCATGGGCAACCTACCTCAGGATATATCCATAAAGAAAACTGATCCTCTATCCTTCAGCAGCCATCAGTTGCGGACAGCTCCTCTGCTAGGAGTCTCTCCTGTGAGTTTTTTCTGCATCTTCCTGGCATCTATACTGAAATATTGATTTAAGCCAACTTGATAAGACCTGTGTCCTACTTTTAATTGCCCTCAACTCCTGCAAAAGCCTTTATATTACTGTAACCTTTCTTTCAAAAGCCATTCTGGTAGCCTTGCCCAGTTTGTTCCAGGGCACATGGTAAAGTCAGGTTCTGTACTACCTTAGTTCTCTGGGTTGACCCTCAGTGTATCATTCATCATGCTGCATTTGTTCCTGGAAATACAGTGAGAACTTCTCCCCAATGTCTTGTCTCAGAAACTCAGGCCAGTTTTGTTCTTCCATAAAACTCCAGAGAGAGAAGTTAATCACTGACAAATGGCCTAAACCTGTCTGTAGCTTGCCAGGGGTGACATCAAGTTTCAGGTACCCAGTCCTCTCTCCAGGCTCTAATGTTAAATGTTTGGAGTTTCAGCTTTTCCTCCTTATACCCATTTAACTAAAAAATTATACATATTAAATTGATACTGTAGGATATTTCATTATTTGTATACTTTGTATATACAGTGTATGCATATATACACTATACATACACAGTATACATAAGTTTGATTAAATCATTTCTTCGTAGTGAAAATATTAATCTTTTCTTTTTGCATTTTGAAATTACAGAATATTATTGCTATAAGTAGTTGCAAAATTGTAAGTATAATAGGATGAGGGTTTTGATTTCCAACTGTAGCTTACTATCCAGGGACCAATTTTTCTCAAACTCTTCCCTTACCCTATACTTCTGATCCTCTAAGTCTCACCATTCTACTCTTAGTTTGTTGGATTTGAAGTATTTTACATTGGATATTTAAGATCACATAGTACCTAACAGAAGTATGCCCTATATCAGAGTCTCTTACTTTCAGGTCACCTTGCAGAAAAAAGCTCTCATGTACCTGGGAACACTGGGCGTCAAGTGATGAGGTATCAATCTCATAAACCCACGTCAGCCTTCTAGATCTGAAAGCAGACCCCCGGCTGGGATCTTAGCAGTTCCTTTTCTTGAGCAGCATTTGTCTCTTGGAAGACTTCTAGGAAATAGTATAGTCCTCCAAACCCTTGATTATTTCCCCTCTGCAGGGGACAGACATATTCCAAAAATTATAGTCATGACCAAGCTGAAGTAGTAAAATGAAATCCCAGGACAGGTGTTGTGTGCTGCTACACATAAAAAATAGTGATCTATACCTACCACAGCCATACAGACATGGTCTCTTAGGTAATTTCTGTGTAAGGATAGTTACTTTCTATAGGAGAGCTTAAAGGTATGATTTATGAACCTCCAGTCTTTTGAGGTTTGTTTTTATTGAGCTTTAGGCAATTACACTGTCAAATAATCTTTATGATAGGTCTTCTATGCATCCTAGGAGGTTCTGTAGGTTGGCCTCAAATTCCCAATCCTCTTGCATCAGTCTCTCACTTTAATCGTACTTTACATTTATGTTTTGTATTTTCATTGCTAATTCCTTGTTCTCTGTATTGTAAAACAGTATTTTACATTGGGAATCATATGTTTATCATCCAAAACAAATTTTTGAAGTAATGGGTAGAAAATGAATCACAGATACAAGGCCTGCTTTCTTGGAATGACCCCATGCTATTTACTTCTGAGTAATTCAGCTCAGATGATTAGTATAGCTGTGCACTGTACTAAACTTAAGAAACTGCAAGGTCTTTGACTGCATTTTGAATCTGATAAAGGTCAAAAGGCACAGTGTAAGGCTGAGACTGTGTCTTTAAACCAATGGTAGTTATCATTACACTTATTTTAGTTTTTATCTGTATGAATGTTTTGCCTGCATGTATATCTGTGCATCGTGTGCATGCAGTGCCCATGAAAGCCAGAAGGAATTGGATCCTCTAGAATTGGAATTACAGATGGTTTAGCCACCATGTGGGTACTGGGAATCCAACCTGTGTCCTCTGAAACAGCAGTCAGTGTTCTTAGCCACTGAGCCATCTCTTCAGCCCTGCTGAAATTATTTAGACTGAAAATGATAATTTGATATGGGATTCCCATCTGTATACTGTGAATACCATTGGTTATTAAAGAAACTGCTTTGAGCCTAAAGCAGAGCAGGGAAGAACAGAGCTAGATGGGGAAAACTAAATTGAATCCTGGGGAAAAGAAGGAAGAGTCAGGGAGATACCATGTAGCCCCACCAGGGACAGATGCCAGATAGAACTTTACCCAGTAAGCCATGGCTATGTGGCAATACAGATGAATAGACATGGGTTAAATTAATATAAGAGTTAGCCAATAAGAAGCTAGAGCTAATCGACCAAGCAGTGATTTAATTCATACAGTTTCTTTATTGTTATTTTAGGGCTGAGCAGCCAGGAATAAAGAAGTGACCTCCTAGAAAAATAATTTATTAAAGTTCCCTATTAATGGAACATAACCTGACTTTATCTGTGTATACTGAGTGTGCATTCAGTGACTTCTTAGTCCCTCTTCACAAGTATGACATTGATTTTTTTTTTACAAAATTCTCTAAATATTGTTATATACAATTTGTGTACTCTGTTTACCTGCACTGGGGCAATGAGCTGATGGTCCATTCTTGCCCCAAGTGGAGATTTGTGGCACTGTCAAATTCCAAAAGAATTTTTAAGATTTGTTTCCTTATTCAGACCTAGTCTGTCTGCTCTCAGAAATATCATATGAATCTGGTCCTTACCACTCCTCCAACTTATTGAGGATGTTGGGAATCTGCTACTCAGGTCCCATTCCAAATGCAGCCCAGATATTTGCCTGGTATGCCAGCCCCACCTTTCTCTGACCAGACCCCACCCTCAGAAAACCTGCCATTGGCATTTCCTCAACTGGAGCTGCTCAAAAACTGCAACTACAGGGTATTTAAGGGCCGCTTCTTGGGTGCAGCAGTGTGATTTCTCTCCTGCTTTCTTCCCTCCATCAGAGCAACCTGGAAGTTGCTTTTCTCAGATTAAACCTGGTCTTATTAATTTGGCTTGATTTGGTATATTGCACGGTTGAAGAAACCCACTACTGTGGATTTCAAAATACCACAGGCTATTACACAACCACACTTAAATTACTTGCCATTGATGAAACTCAGTCACCAAATGTTTTGAATTATAATTTGTGAAACTCTAAAGGAGAGTTCAATATTTTGGTGGTAAAAATATTTAAAAGCATAATTTGGATAATCACCTAGTGAATCTGGTAGCCCTTGACTGAAAACACAAATTTTAATTTGTCTAACAACCCCATAAGCAAATTAAATATTCCTCAATTATTAAATCCTAGCAATAGTCATTGAGCAATATTTTCGTTCATTTATACCCTTTGAATTGCCTATTCTAATATATTCCAGAGTGATCTACAGTTAGCTCTCAAGAAAATGTCATGTTCCTATCATGTTTCTAATTGCCTTTTATATCTTATCTAATATATTATCCACTTTCTTAAATATAGCTACTCCTAGACTCTGATAACCTCATTGTCAGTGACTACATTATGTTTTCCTTACTAGATCCAGTGCTATTGAAGGGAAGAGGGGAAATTACAGATAACCAATGCTTAATTGAAAATTGAAGGAAATAAGCCGGGCAGTGATGATGCATGCTGTAATGATTATTCTGTCTCTTTAAGAGACAAGCCACACCCACTCCCTCCCCCATCTGCTGAGGCAGGCTTATCTTCAGCTTCCAGCCTGAGCTCCCTCTTTTCCCTCTTCCTCTAGGAGAGGCAGCTTCTGCCTCTCTCCCCACTTCTCCCCTTCCCCCACTTGTCTCTCTCTTCTCTTTTTTGTCTTCCTCTTAGAGAGGCAGCTTCAGTCTCTCTCCTCTCTGCTCTCTCTCCCCCCTTTGGCCCTTCTCCCTTCCCTTCCATAACCCCTAAATAAATGTCCAACTCCACTCTGTATGGTGTACCTATCCGTCTTTCTCTTGCCCGCCCCCTACCACCACATGGAGACCTGCTGCGTGGTCTCATGTGCCGTCCCTGCCTAGGACTGCCCACTGCTGGGGACTTGCACCATCCTGGGACCCACTGTCTGTCACCGGGGACCAGCCAGCCACCCACAAGGCTTGCTGGGGACCAGCCACCTTCCTGCTGTGTGGTCTCGTGTGCAGTCCCTGCTTGGGACTGGCTGCTTTCCTGCAGCAAACCCATTACACATGCCTTTAATCCTAGCACTTGGGAGACAAAGTCAGGCGGATGTCTGAGTTTGAAGCCAGCCTGGTCTACAGAGTGAGTTCTACAACAGCCAGAGCTATAGAAAATTAAAAAAAAATCAAAAAATAAATACTTGAATATAGTAATAGAGGTTTACAATTTACCTTCTAATGAATCCAAGTAAAACCATCAAATACTTTATTTCACTCAGCATTAACAAGAAAGGAAAAAAGTATATTGCTAACAAATTGCAATGGAATATGAAGTTTTCAAAAATAACAGTAAAATACTTGCCACTTTACTTTCACCATCATATGACATCACATTTCCATGCAAATCCTCTTTCCAACGCAATGTTACATAACATTTTAATAAGGTTTTCCAATTTGTTGAAAGTAACAAAACTTTGAGTCCTAAATTCAAAAGTGACTAACCATTTTATGCAGCTAACATAAGCATTACCCAAATCACTGATTAAAGAGATATTTACAAAGTAACAAAAATATCTATATTTCACTAATATATAGAAGGTCAAGAACGGATACATTTTGGTTCTGGTATTCTATGAACTCTCCACTAATTAGGAGGCTGACTCTTCTTCAAACATAATATGGAAACCATAAACAGACTACTTGTGGGATAGAGTCTTGGAATCAATCCTGGCTTTGCCAGCCCTACCTTGGCCTCTCCTTCTTATTCCCCCTGCCTGATCTCTAAGAGCCAACTGGTAGAGATTGGGGAATGCACTAGGGACAGTGCCACTGACCTTAGCTAAAACTTCCAGAACTTTCATCTTGGTGGTTTCAGCATGGGCTCTGGGTCCCCATAGGAACTCATAGCATGGAGGATCACTGCCAGGAATCTGGCGGTACTCCAGGTAATTTTCCTGCACTAGATCTTTGTTTATGAACTCTTGGGGCTCCCCAAAGATTAAGTGCTTCTTCCCAGCATATACCCCTACTCCATTCAGAAACTGCCAGACCTCTTGTTCAGTGGCACGATTGCCCTTCATGAAGATCACACCCAGGACAGACATCAGGAGACCGGTCCTGGGCAACCCCCAATTGCTACTCAGACTTCCCTCAGTGGAGAGACCCAGTTTACCAACCAGCAAATAGGACTGAGTGCTGGGATCTATTTCCTTCAACTCAAGACCAAAGACTAGCTCTAGGCGCGCAGAGGTTCTACGGAGGATCTCAGGGAACTGTTCCTTATACTTCTTGTTTACTATTGCCAGCATTTCACTCCGTGTAACTGCCTCTTTCATCTTAAACTTATCCAACAGGAATTCTATTAGCACACTAGCCTTCCGCATGATAGGATCCTTAAGTTTGTGCTGAATAGAGGTCACTGTCTGAATAGCACCTGAACTTTGCTTATCAGCAAGAACAACAGCATTCTTAACACCTACACCAGAGCCTGTGCAGGACACATCTGCCCTGTGAGATCCAGGGGGTTTTAGCTCCTGGAGAGCACAGACATCAGGGGACCTGGAGCCATCACTCTGGTCAACAGGAGGACATGCAGCTTCGTTTCCAGTGTGAACTGCTGAGAGACCTTGGAGCTCACTGCGTGCCTGTTGTCGTTTTGCGCGGGAGCGGCTCTTACTCTTTTGACCCCTAGGCATGATGACTGGGCTCAGGGATGAAGCAGGAGATCTGACAAGGCAGGAATCTGGAAGGGTGAAAATAAAAATCTGTAAGCAACACATTGTTACCAGATAAAGAATACCTGGGGTTTAACAAAGACCTGCTTTTGCAACTTTCCAGAAGGACATCTTTCGTGGAACATACCTGTACTCATGGATCATCTCTATTCTGCAAACCCCGTGGAGGAAATTAAAACTTATTAGACCACTGCATGAAAATCTAGTCTCAGGCTTCCATGAGTAGGTCAGGCCTTTCACTAGGGTCCCTTGGGATCAAGATTCAAGAGTTCTCTTACTTTACATTCATAATCAATCATATCTATTATTGGAAAAGTCCTTTATACCCACTTCCTTTTGTTCTTTTCAAACTAACATTCCAGACTCCCTCAGTATCACTCAGGTAAAAATTTAATCTGCCTTTCTTCCCACTTCATCATTCAGATGGCAATGAGGACTCAGTACTAGTAAAAAATGAAAATACTTGAGGGCTTTTGCTCTTATAAGGAGTTTCCATGGTGATTAAAGTCTTCATCCTGACTTTATCAGACTGGGGTAGAATGTCTAGGTTATTGTGGTGATAAGGAAACGCTTACTGTCTTACTTTCTTAAGGGAAAGTGAAGGAGAACTTCAGGCTTTGGTCCTTATTAGACCCACTTAGGCCACTATACCGGTGAGGAGTCCCATGGTTATGCAAACCCACTTAGGCCACCATCCAAGAAGAGACCTATGGGCATACATATTACCCACATAGATCCCCATACAATGGCAGAGATCTGAGCAAATGGACCCCCTTAAGCTACCATAAATGGACAGAGCCTGTCACAACAGACCCATTACAACCACGATGCATGGGCAGAGGCCTGTGCAACCCCGTTTGACCAGGACACAGCATCAGCTGTCGGTGTATATCCACCACAACACTAGACCCAAAGCATGGAATTTTAAAGACGGGTTTCTCTATAGCCCTTTAAAGCCGAGTATTTTAGCTTTGGTGGAGTCTAGTGGCCCCTGCCAGGCCCTTCATCCAATGAGACCAGAAGAAAAGGAAACAGGCTCTGGGTAAAACTGACAGGTCCATCCAAAAACTCCAGAGGTGCACACAGGCCCCAGGCCCCAGGCCAAAAGCGGCTTTTCCAGTTAAAGGGCTTAAAGGGACAAGGAGGGGTGGGCGAGTTAAATTCTGATAATTTTAAAATGTAACCCAACCCAAACCAAGAATTACCAAAAATCGGTAATACGATGATTAGAAACTCAGCTTCTCTCATAGGACTCCACAGAGAAAGGAAGTAATCCACAACTTCTGGTCCCTCCCCTTCTGTTCCAGTGGACCAGTGGACTTCTAAAAAAGAGCCCAAAAGTGAGATTAACCAAAACTTCCAGCCCCTCCCCTTAGGTTCAACAAAGATAGCTGATCAGAGCCCTGAAGTGAGGTCATCCTCATTTTCCGGCCCCTCCCATTATGTTCCCCTAGACTTCTGAACAGAGCAGGAAGTGAAGTCATCCTCACCATCCAGTCCGTCCCCTTCTGTTTCCATAGAGTTCTAAACAGAGCAGAAAGTAAGATTATCCTCACTGTCCAGTCCCTCCCTTTCTGTTCCCCTGGACTTCTGATCAGAGCCCTGAAGTGATATTATTCTCACCTTCCGGCCTCTCCCCTTCTGTTCCCCTGGACTTCTGAACAGAGCCCGGAAGTAAAGTCATCCTTACCTTCCGGCCCCTACCCTTCTGTTCCCCCGGAACTTCTGATCTGAGTCCTAAAGTGATATTATCCTCACCTTCAGAGCCCTCCCATTCTGTCCCCCAGGACTTCTGATCAGAGTCCTAAAGTGATATTATGCAGACATTCCGGCCCCTCCCTTTATATTACACTGGATTTCTTGAACAGATCCCAAAAGTGAGATTTTGCTGACCTTCCGGCACCTCCCCTTCTGTTCTCCAGGACTTCTAAACAGAGCCCAGAAGTGAGTTTCTCCTGACCTTCCGGCACCTCCCCTTCTGTTCCCGGAACTTCTGATCAGTGCTAAAGTGATATTATCCTCACATTCTGGCTCGTCCTATTCTGTTCCCCTGGACTTCTGAGTAGAGCCCGGAAGTGAGCTCATCATTACCTTCTGAACCCTCCCCTTCTTTTCCCAGGACTTCTGATCAGAGTCCTAAAGTGATATTATCCTCACATTCCGGCCCCTCCCTTTATATTACCCTGGATTTCTTGAACAGAACCCAGAAGTGAGGTTTGCCTGACCTTCCGGCACCTCCCCTTCTGTTCCCCTGGACTTCTGAACAGAGCCCGGAAGTGAGCTCATCATTACCTTCCGAACCCTCCCCTTCTTTTCCCAGGACTTCTGATCAGAGTCCTAAAGTGATACTATCCTCACATTCCGGCCCCTCCCTTTATATTACCCTGGATTTCTTGAACAGATCCCAGAAGTGAGGTTTGCCTGACCTTCCGGCACCTCCTGTTCTGTCCCCCTGGACTTCTGAACAGAGCCCGGAAGTGAGGTCATCATTACCTTCCGGCCCCTCCCCTTCTGTTCCCGGGACTTCTGATCAGAGTCCTAAAGTGAAATTATCCTCACATTCCAGCCCCTCCCTTTATATTACCCTGGATTTCTTGAACAGATCCCGAAAGTGAGGTTTTCCTGACCTTCTGGCACCTCCCTTCTGTGCCCCTGGACTTCTGAACAGAGCCCGGAAGTGAGGTCTTCACTAATTCCGGCCCCTCCCCTTCTGTTCCGGGGACTTCTGAACAGAGCCCGGAAGTGAGATCTACCTCAACTTCCGGCCCCTCCCCTTCTTTACCTTGGACTTCTGAACAGAGCCCGGAAGTGAGCTCATCATTACCTTCCGAACCCTCCCCTTCTTTTCCCAGGATTTCTGATCAGAGTCCTAAAGTGATATTATCCTCACATTCTGGCCCCTCCCTTTATATTACCCTGGATTTCTTGAACAGAACCCAGAAGTGAGGTTTGCCTGACCTTCCGGCACCTCCCGTTCTGTTCCCCTGGACTTCTGAACAGAGCCCGGAAGTGAGGTCTTCACTACCTTCCGGCCCCTCCCCTTCTGTTCCTGGGACTTCTGAACAGAGCCAGGAAGTGAGATCTTCCTCAACTTCCAGCCACTCCCCCTTTTTCCTGGGACTTCTGAAGAGAGCCCTGAAGTTCCTACGTCCACACCTTCAGGCCCCTCCTCTTCTGTCCCCCAGGACTTCTGATCAGAGTCCTAAAGTGATATTATCCTCACATTCCGGCCCCTCCCTTTATATTACCCTGGATTTCTTGAACAGATCCTGAAAGTGAGGTTTGCCGGACCTTGCGGCACCTCCCCTTCTGTGCCCCTTGACTTCTGAACAGAGCCCGGAACTGAGGTCTTCACTAATTCCGGCCCCTCCCCTTCTGTTCCCGGGACTTCTGATCAGAGTCCTAAAGTGGTATTATCCTCACATTCCGGCCCCTCCCTTTATATTACCCTGGATTTCTTGAACAGAACCCAGAAGTGAGGTTTTCCTGACCTTCCGGCACCTCCTGTTCTGTCCCCCTGGACTTCTGAACAGAGCCCGGAAGTGAGGTCTTCACTACCTTCCGGCCCCTCCCCTTCTGTTCCGAGAACTTCTGAACAAAGCCCGGAAGTGAGATCTTCCTCAACTTCCGGCCCCTCCCCTTCTTTTCCTGGGACTTCTGAACAGAGCCCGGAAGTGATATTATCCTCACATTCCGGCCCCTCCCTTTATATTACCCTGGATTTCTTGAACAGATCCCAGAAGTGAGGTTTTCCTGACCTTCCGGCACCTCCTGTTCTGTCCCCCTGGACTTCTGAACAGAGCCCGGAAGTGAGGTCTTCACTACCTTCCGGCCCCTCCCCTTCTGCTCCGAGAACTTCTGAACAGAGCCTGGAAGTGAGGTCACCATTACCTTCCGGCCCCTCCCGTTCTGTTCCCGGGAATTATGATCAGAGTCCTAAAGTGATATTATCCTTACATTCCGGCCCCTCCCTTTATGTTCCCATGGACTTCTGAGCAGATACTGAAAGTGAGGTTTTCCTGACCTTCCGGCACCTCCCCTTCTGTTCCCCTGGACTTGTGAACAGAGCCCGGAAGTGAGGTCATCCTTACCTTCCGGCCCCTCCCCTTCTGTTCCCGGTACTTCTGAACAGAGCCCGGAAGTGAGGACGTCCTCACCTTCCAGAACCTCCCCTACTGTTTCCCGGGACTTCTGATAGGAGTCCTAAAGTGATATTATCCTCACATTCCAGCATCTCTGTTTATGTTCCCCTGGACTTCTGAACAGAGCCAGGAAGTGAAGACATCCTTACCTTCTGCCCCCCCCTCCTTCTGTTCTCCAGGGCTTCTGAAGAGAGCCCTGAAGTGCCTATGTCCACACCTTCAGGCCCCTCCCTTTCTGTCCCCCAGGATTTCTGATCAGAGTCCTAAAGTGATACTATCCTCACATTCCGGCCCCTCCCTTTATATTACCCTGGATTTCTTGAACAGATCCCAGAAGTGAGGTTTTCCTGACCTTCCGGCACCTCCCGTTCTGTCCCCCTGGACTTCTTAACAGAGCCCGGAAGTGAGGTCTTCACTACCTTCCGGCCCCTCCCCTTCTGTTCCGAGAACTTCTGAACAGAGCCTGGAAGTGAGGTCATCTTTACCTTCCGGCCCCTCCCCTTCTGTTCCCGGGACTTCTGATCAGAGTCCTAAAGTGATATTATCCTCACATTCCGGCCCCTCCCTTTATATTACCCTGGATTTCTGAACAGATCCAGGAAGTGAGGTTTTCCTGACCTTCTAGCACATCCCCTCCTGTTCCCCTGGACTTCTGAACAGAGCCAGGAAGTGAGGTCTTCACTAATTCCGGCCCCTCCCCTTCTGTTCCCGGGACTTCTGATCAGTGCTAAAGTGATATTATCCTCACATTCTGGCTCGTCCTATTCTGTTCCCCTGGACTTCTGAGCAGAGCCCGGAAGTGAGGTCATCATTACCTTCTGAACCCTCCCCTTCTTTTCCCAGGACTTCTGATCAGAGTCCTAAAGTGATATTATCCTCACATTCCGGCCCCTCCCTTTATATTACCCTGGATTTCTTGAACAGATCCCGAAAGTGAGGTTTTCCTGACCTTCCGGCACCTCCCCTTCTGTGCCCCGGGACTTCTGAACAGAGCCAGGAAGTGATGTCTTTGCTACCCTCAGGCCCCTCCCCTTCTGTTCCTGCGACTTCTGATCTGAGTTTTAAGTTATATTTTCCACACCTTCAGAGCCCTCTCCTTTTGTCCCCTGGGACTTCTGATCAGAGTCCTAAAGTGACATTATCCTGACATTCCGGCCACTCCCTTTATATTATCCTGGATTTCTTGAACAGATCCTGGAAGTGAGGTCTTATTTACCTTCCGGACCCTCCTGTTCTGTTCCTGGGACTTCTGAACAGAGTCCGGAAGTGAGGACTTCCTCACCTTCCAGAACCTCCCCTACTGTTTCCGGGACTTCTGATAGGAGTCCTAAAGTGATATTATCCTCACATTCTGGCCCCTCCCTTTTTATTACCCTGGATTTCTGAACAGATCCCGGAAGTGAGGTTTTCCTGACCTTCTAGCACCTCCCCTTCTGTGCCCCTGGACTTCTGAACAGAGCCAGGAAGTGAGGTCTTCGCTACCTTCAGGCCCCTCCCCTTCTGCTCCTGGGATGTCTGATCAGAGTCCGAAAGTGATATTATCCTCACATTCCGGCCCCTCCCTTTATATTACTCTGGATTTCTGAACAGAGCCTGGAAGTGAGGTTTTCCTTACCTTTCCGTCCCCTCCCCTTTTGTTCCCCTGGACTTCTTAACATAGCCTGGAAGGGAGGTCATCCTCACCTTCAGGCCCTCCCCTTCTGTTCCCCAGGACATCTGATCCGATCCTGGAAGTGAGATTATCCTTACATTCAAATCCCTCAGCCGGGCGGTGGTGGTGCACGCCTTTAATCCCAGCACTCGGGAGGCAGAGGCAGGCGGATTCCTGAGTTCGAGGCCAGCCTGGTCTACAAGAGCTAGTTCCAGGACAGGCTCTAGAAACTACAGGGAAACCCTGTCTCGAAAAAAAAAAAAAAAAAAAAACAAAAAAAAAAACATTTAAATCCCTTCCCCTCTGTTCCCTGGACTTTTGATCAGAACCCGAAGGTTAGATTATCCTCACCTTCCAGCTGCTCTGTTTTAAGTTCCAGGGACTTCTGAACAAAGCCTGGAAGTGATATTATCCCCACCTTCCTGTTTCGTCCCTTTATGTTCCCCTGGACTTCTAATCAGAGCCTAGAAGTGTCGTTATCCTTACTTGCTGACCCCTCTGCTATTGTACCCCTGGACTTCTGAACAGACTCGGGAAGTGATGTTGTCCTGATCTTCACACCCCTCAACTTCTCTTCTCCTGGATTTCTGAACAGAGCCTGGAAGTGTATTTATATTCACCTTTTGGTCCCACCCCTTCTATTCCCGTGGACTTCTGAACAGAGCCTGGAATTGAGGGCATCCTCAGCTTCCAGCCCCTCTGCTTCTGTTCCCCGGACTTCTGATTGGAGTCCTGAAGTTATATTATCCTCACATTCTGGCCCCTCTCGTTCTGTTCCCCTGGAGTTCTGAACAGAGCCTGGAAGTGAGATTATCCTCACCTTCTGGTCCTTCCCTTTCTGTTCCTGGGACTTCTGATAGGAGTCCTAAAGTGATATTATCTTCACCTTCCGGCCCCTCCCTTTATATTACCCTGGATTTCTGAATAGAGCCCGGATGTGAGATCATCCTTACCTTCCGGTCCCTCCCCTTCCATTCTCCTGGACTTCTGAACAGAGCCCGGAAGTGAGGTTGTCCTCACCAGCTGGCCCCTCCGTTTCTGTTCCCCGGAACTTCTGAACAGAGCTTGGAAGTAAGATTATCCTCACTTTCCGGCCCCTCTGCTTTTGTACCCCTGGACTTCTGAAAAGAGCCTGAAAGTAAGGTTATCCTCACATTCCGGCCCCTCTGGTTTTGTTTCTGTGTACTTCTTATCAGAGCCTGAAAGTAAGATTATCCTCACCTTCTGGCCCCTCCGCTTTTGTTTCTGTGGACTTCTGATCAGAGCCTGGAAGTGAGATTATCCTCACCTCTCCACCACACTTCCACTCCCCTTCTGTTCCCCTGGACTTTTGATCAGATCCCAGAAGTAAGGTCATCCTCATTTTTCGGTCTCTGCCCTTCTGTTCCCCTGGATTTCTGATCAGAGCCTGGAAGTGAGATTATCCTCACATTCAGGTCCTTCCCCTTCTGTTCCCCCGCACTTCTGATCAGAGCCTGGAAGTGAGGTCATCCTTACTTTCTGGCCACTCCCTTTCTGTTCCCCTGGATTTCTGGTCAGATCCCTGAAGTGAGTTCATCCTTACCTTCGGGCCCCTCCCATTTTATTCATATATACCTCTGAATAGAACTTGAAAGTGATGTAACCGGCAACTTTTGTCCCTCCCATTTTGTTCTTCTCATTCTATTCCTGTTGATGTCTGAATAAAACTCAGAAGTGAAGTAATCTGTAACTCTGTTCCTGCCCATTTTGTTTCTGTAGACCTCTGAGTAGGGAATTCAGTATTCCTCAACTTCAGGTCCCTCCCCTTCTGTTTTTATGGACCTCTGAACACAAACCGATTGTGAAGTAATCTTCACCTTTACATCCTTCCCATTCTGTTCTGATTCTGTAAATAAAGCTCCATATGTGTTGTTCCGCTTTCTTTTGTTCCATAGGATGGAGTTTCATGATGCTTGTCTTTTCTAGTTAGTTATTATTCATCCTTATTTAGCCCTTTCCCATCTCCTCTATTTGTCTTGGTTCCCATCACTGCTGTCAGTTTTCCTTTGCTTTTCCCCATCTTATCTCTTCCCCTTCCCTCCCTTCCCCTATGGCTGTTTCTAGTTCAGGGTTCTCATCTCTCCTTTCTACCATTCCCTTCCTCTCCCCTCCCTTGTCACTTGTTTCTTACTCACCACCTACCTCTCACCTCTTTTAGCCTAGTGACTCTTCCCCTTCCCTTTCTTGCAGCCTTTTTCCTTCCCTACCACTCTTTAACTTCTCTTCTCCTTTCCTCTAAAAACCCTGTCTTCCCTACATACTTCCTTCACCTGCTTTAACCTAATCATTTCTCCTCTCTTCTACTCTCCCCTCTTTACTCATCTCACTACTTATTTTGCCTTCCCTCTTCTCCCCTCCCAATCCCTCTCTTCCTAATATTCCTTTCCTATTCCCTCCTCCTCTGCTTTATTACCTCTCTCCTCCTTTACCTACATGTATATACCTACATGTCTCCTTACTTTGTCTCCCTTCTCCTTTACCCACCCTGCCCTACAACTCTCTTGCTTTCTCTTCCCCTCTCCACCTACTTCACCTTACTTTTTTACTTCCATCCCCACTCTTCTTCACCTCTCTCCCCTTTGTCTCCTTTCCCCTCCCCACCTACAACTCCACCCTTTTTTCCTTTCCTTTATCCTCTTCTTTCTTCTACCCTTTCTCACTCTCCACTACCTACCATTCCACTGCCTTGTATTGCTATGTGCTCAGACTACCCTTGTTTTTTTCTAATTTTATTATTTTCCTTTTTTTATTAAAAATTTCTGCCACTTCCCTGCCTCCCATTTACCTCCCACTTCCCCTCTACTCCCCTCCCTCTCCTGCCTGAAGAGCAGTCAGGGTTTTCTGCCCTGTGGGAAGTCCAAGTTCCTCCCGCCTCCATCCAGGTCTAGGAAGGTGAGCATCCAAACAGGCTAGGCCCCTCCAAAGCCAGTACATGCAGTAGGAACAAAACCCAGTGCCATTGTTCTTGGCTTCTCAGCAGCCCTCATTATCCACCATGTTCAGGGAGTCTGGTTTTATCCCGTGCTTTTTCAGTCCCAGTCCGGCTGGTCTTGGTGAGCTCCCATTAGCTCAGCCCCACCATCTCGGTGGGTGGGTGCACCCCTCGCGGTCCTGACTTCCTTGCTCAAGTTCTCCCTCCTTCTGCTCCTCATTTGGACCTTGGGAGCTCAATCCAGTGTTTCAATGTGTGACTCTGTCTCTATCTCCACCCATCGCCAGATGAAGGTTCTATGGTGATATGCGAGATATTCATCAGTATGGCTATACGATCTGGCCTTTTCTGACTCCCTCTCCTCAGCTGCCCAAGGAAATAGCTGGGGACATCTCCCTGGGAACCCCTCCAGAATCAAGATCTTGCCAACCCTAAAATGGCTCCCTTAATTAAGATATATGCTTCCCTGCTCCCATATCCACCCTTCCTATATCCCCACCATCCCATTCCCCAAGCTCTCCTCATCCTTCCCTTCACACTTTTCTCTCCCCATCTCCCCTTACCCCCATCCCACCCCGCCCCCAAGTTCCCAATTTTTGCCCAGCAATCTTGACTATTTCCAATATCCAGGAGGAAAACTATATGTTTTTCTTTGGGTTCACCTTCTTATTTATCTTCTCTAGGACCACAAATTATAGGCTCGATGTCCTTTATTTATGGCTAGAAAACAATTATGAGTGAGTACATCCCATGTTCATTTTTGGGGGCTGGGTTACCTGACTCAGAATAGTATTTTCTATTCTATCCATTTGCATGCAAAATTCAAGATGTCATTGTTTTTTATTGCTGAGTAGTACTCTAAGATGTATATATTCCACACTTTCTTCATCCATTCTTCCACTGAAGGGCATCTAGGTTGTTTCCAGGTTCTGGCTATTACAAATAATTCTTCTATGAACATAGTTGAACAAATGCTTTTGTAATATGATAGGGCATCTCTTGGGTATATTCCCAAGAGTGGAATTGCTGGGTCCTGGGGAAAGTTGATCCCGAATTTCCTGAGAAACCGCCACACTGCTTTCCAAAATGGCTGTACAAGTTTGTATTCCCACCAGCAATGGATGAGTGTACCCCTTACTCCACAACCTCTCTAGCAAAGGCTATTATTGGTGTTTTTGATTTTAGCCAATCTGACAGGTGTAAGATGGTATCTCAAAGTTGTTTTGATTTGCATTTCCCTGATCGCTAAGGAGGTTGAGCACGACCTTAAGTATCTTTTGGCCATTTTAACTTCTTTTGTTGAGAATTCTCTGTTCAGTTCAGTGCCCCATTTTTTAATTGGGTTAATTAGCATTTTTAAAGTCTAGTTTCTTGAGTTCCTTATATATTTTGAAGATCAGACCTTTGTCTCTTACGGGATTGGTGAAGATCTTTTTCCAGTCAGTAGGCTGCCTTTGTGTCTTAGGGACAGTGTCCTTTGCTTTACAGAAGCTGCTCAGTTTCAGCAAGTCCCATTTATTCAGTGTTGCCCTTAATGTCTGTGCTGCTGGGGTTATACGTAGGAAACGGTCTCCTGTGCCAATATGTTGTAGAGTACTTCCCACTTTCTCCTCTATCAAGCTCAATGTGTTCAGATTAATATTGAGGTCTTTAATCCATTTGGACTTGAGTTTTGTGCATGGTGATAGATATGGATCTACTTTCATTCTTCTACAGGTTGACATCCAGTTATGCCAGCACCATTTGTTGAAGATGCTTTCTTTCTTCCATTGTGTACTTTTGGCTCCTTTATCAAAAATTGGGTGTTCATAGGTTTGAGGGTTAAGATCCGGGTCTTCTATTAGATTCCATTGGTCAACTTCTCTGTTTTTATCCCAATACCAAGCTGTTTTCAATACTGTAGCTTTGTAATAGAGTTTGAAGTCGGGGATGGTAATGCCTCCAGAAGTTCCTTTATTATATAAGATTATTTTGGCTATCCTGGGTTTCTTGTTTTTCCATATAAAGTTGATTATTGTCCTCTCAAGGTCTGTGAAGAATTTTGTTGGGACCTTGATGGGGATTGCATTGAATCTATAGATTGCCTTTGGTAGAATTACCATTTTTACTATGTTGATCCTCCCAATCCATGAGCAAGGGAGATCCTTCCATTTTCTGGTATCCTCTTCAATTTCTTTCTTCAAAGACTTAAAGTTCTTGTCAAATAGATCTTTCACTTCCTTGGTTAGAGTTACCCCAAGATATTTTATGCTATTTGTGGTCATCGTGAAAGGTGATACTTCTCTGATTTCCCTCTCTACTTCCTTATCCTTTTTGTATAGGAGGGCAACTGATTTTTTTGGAGTTGATCTTGTATCCTGCCAGGCTACTAAATGAGTTTTTCAGCTGTAGGAGTTCTTTGGTGCAGTTTTTGGGGTTCCTTATGTACACTATCATATCATCTGCAAATAATGAAAATTTAACTTCTTCCTTTCCAATTCGAATTCCCTTGATCCCCTTATCTTGTCTTATTGCTATTGCTAGAACTTCAAGCACTATATTGAAGAGATAAGGAGAGAGTGGACAGCCTTGTCGTGTTCCTGAATTTAGTGGGATGGCCTTGAGTTTTTCTCCATTTAATTTGATGTTAGCTGTCGGTTTGCTGTAAATAGCCTTTATTATATTTAGGAGTGACCTTTGTATCCCTAATCTCTCCAAGATCTTTATCATAAAGGGGTGTTGAATTTTGTCAAATGCTTTCTCAGCATCTAATGAGATGATCATATGGTTTTTCCCTTCAATTTATTTATATGATGGATTACATTTATAGATTTTCGTATGTTGAACCAGCCCTGCATCTCTTTGCGTCAATGTTCATGAGTGAGATTGGCCTGTAATTCTCTTTCTTGGTTGAGTCTTTGCATGGTTTATGTATCAGGGTAACTGTAGCTTCATAAAAGGAATTTGGCAATGACTCTTCTGTTTCTATATTATGAAATACCTTAAGGAGTATAGGTATTAGGTCTTCTTGGCAGTTCTGGTAGAATTCTGCATTGAACCCATCTGGTCCTTGGCTTTTATTGGTAAAGAGGTTTATTTATTTATTTATTTTTCTATAGTATCAATTTTATTTTCAAGTGAGTTTTTAAGGAATGTCAAAGAAAGAAACAGAGACGTTAGAGGGCGATAGCCTAAGGAGTATCCAAAATACTACCAATGTCTTGGTAAATAAATATATATCATTGCTATTTCCCCCTACTGGAAAAAAATTAGCTTTGCTTAGAAAATATGTTAGAAGTTGAAATGGTAACTTATACTTACAACCACAACTGGATTTGGTAGTGTAATTATTTTTCTTTCATTTTTTTAAGTTTTAAAACAATCTTATTTTACATACTATTATAAGTTTCCTCTCTCTCACATCCTCCTGCTTCCTCCATTTTCTCCTCACTGGCATCCACTCCTCAGAGACTGTGAGGCCACCCATGGGGAGTCAGAAAATATGCAACATCACTTGAGGGAGTTCAGTCATAGGGAAGGAGGAGCAATAGGAGCAAAGGGACAAACCATATTGTGGAAACCCACAAAAGAGTTGACCTGAGCTGTGGGAGCTCACTGACTCCGCACTGACACCTTTTCCTCTTCTGTGGCAACTTATTATACAATGCTTTTCAAAAAACAGTTTTTTCTTTCTATGTTATTCAAGCTAAGCC
The DNA here is from genome assembly GCF_903992535.2 of Arvicola amphibius. NCBI lineage: Eukaryota > Metazoa > Chordata > Mammalia > Rodentia > Cricetidae > Arvicola > Arvicola amphibius. The sequence continues at coordinate 49,812,292 of NC_052065.1, forward strand.
TACATAAATGACAAGAGATACTCTACCCTCAGTATCTAGGCTGAGCAAGGTATCCCTCCATAGGGAATGGGTTCCAAAGGGCACGTTCATGAACTAGGGATAAATACTGGTTCCACTGCTAATGGCTTCACAACCTTTCACCCACATTCAGAGGGCCTTGTTCGTGCTTATGCAGGCTTCCAGCTGTCAGTGGTAGGGAGGTTTTTGATAACAGTTTCTAATTCTTTGTGAATAACAGGACTATTTAGATTGTTCACATGGTCCTGGTTTAACTTTGGTATATGGTACTTATCTAAAAATGTCCATTTCTTTTATATTTTCCAATTTTGTAGCATACAGGCTTTTGTAGTAAGATCTAATGATTCTCTGAATTTCCTCTGTGTCTGTGGTTATATCCCCTTTTACATTTCTGATCTTATTAATTTGCTTGTTCTCTCTCTGCCATTTGATTAGTTTGGATAGGGGTTTGTCAATCTTGTTGATTTTCTCCAAGAACCGGCTTTTTGTTTCATTGATTCTTTGGATTGTTTTTTGTGTTTCTATTTTGTTGATTTCTGCCCTCAGTTTGATTATTTCCAGTCTTCTACTCCTCCTAGGTGAGTCTGCTTCTTTTTTTCTAGAGCTTTTAGGTGTTAAGTCTCCAATGTGTGCTTTCTCTGTTTTCTTTAAGTGGGCAATTAGTGCTATGAACTTTCCTCTTAGCACTGCTTTCATTGTGCCCCATAGGTTTGAGTATGTTGTGTCTTTATTTTCATTAAATTCAAGGAAGACTTTAATTTCTTTCTTTATTTCTTCCTTGACCTAGGTGTGGTTCAGTAGTTGACTGTTCAGTTTACATGAGATTGTAGGCTTTCTGGAGGTAGCATTGTTGTTGAATTTAATTTTAATCCATGGTGATCCGATAAGTCACAGATGATTACTAATATTTTTTTGTAACTGTGGAAATTTGCTTTGTTACCGAGTATGTGGTCAATTTTCGAAAAGGTTCCATGAGCCGCAGAAAAGAAGGTATATTCTTTCCTATTTGGGTGGAATGTTCTATAGATGTCTGTCAAGTCCATTTGGTTCATTACCTCCATTAAGTTTTTTAATTCTTTGTTAGGTTTCTGTCTGATTGACCTGTCCATTGGTGAGAGAGGAGTGTTGAAGTCTCCTACTATTAGTGTGTGTTTTTTGATGGCTGCCTTGAGTTCTAGTAATGTTTCTTTTACATAAGTGGGTGCTTTTATATTAGAGGCATAGATATTCAGGATTGAGATTTCATTCTGATAGATTTTTCTTGTTATGAGTATAAAATGTCCCTTTCCATCTCTTCTGATTGATTTAAGTTTGAAGTCAACTTTGTTAGAAATTAGTATGGCCACACCCACTTGTTTCTTAGGTCCATTTGCTTGATAAACCTTTTCCCAACCTTTTACTCTGAGTAGATGTCTGTCTTTGTGGTGTGTTTCTTGTAAACAGCAGAATGTTGGATCCTGTTTTGGTATCCATTCTCTTAGCCTGTGCCTTTTTATAGGTGAATTGAGTCCAGTGATATTAAGTGATATTAATGACCAGTGGTTGTTAACTCTGGTCGTCATATTTTTTTGGTAGTAGAGATTGTGTGTTTCCTTTCTTTGAGATGTGCTAGTGAAGGGTCGCTAGATGTCTGAGTCATTGTGTGCATTGTTGGACTCCTTGGTTTGTAATTTTCCTTCTATTACTTTCTGTAAGGCTGGATTTGTGGCTACATATTGTTTAAATTTGTTTTCATCCTGGAAAATTTTGTTTTCTCCATTTATAGTGAATGAAAGCTTGGCTGTGTATAGTAGTCTGCACTTGCATCCATGGTCTCTCAGTTTCTGCAGTACTTCTAACCAGGACCTTCTGGCTTTCATGGTTTCCATAGAGAAGTCAGGTGTTAGTCTGATAGGTTTACCTTTATAAGTTACTTGACCTTTTTCCTTTGCAGCTCTTAATATTCTTTCTTTATTCTGTATGTTTTGTGTTTTGATTATTATATGGCGAGAGGATTTTTTTTTTGATCCAGTCTATTTGGTGTTCTGTATGCTTCTTGAACCTTCATAGGAATATCTTTCTTTAGATTGGGAGAGTTTTCTTCTATAATTTTATTAAATATATTTTCTGGACCGTTGAGCTGAACGTCTCCTTCTTCTACCCCTATTATTCGTAGCTTTGGTCTTTTTATTGTGTCCCAGATTTCCTGAATGTTTTGTGATGAGAATTTGTTTGATTTGCTGTTTTCTTTGATCAGTGCATTTATTTTCTTTATGGTATCTTCAGAATCTGAGATTCTTTCTTCTATCTCTTGTATTCTGTTGGTTATGCTTGTTACTGTAGTCTCTATTCATTTCCCTAGATTTTCCATATCCAGCTGGCCCTCGGTTTAAGTTTTCTCTCTTGCCTCCATTTCAGTTTTCAAGTCTTGAACTGTTTTCATTATCTGTTTGATTGTTTTTCTTTGATTTCCTAGGATATCATTTATGGATTTACTCAATTCTTCAAACTTTTTGTTATTCTTCTCATCCATTTCTTATGGCAGTTTTTTACCTCCTGTTTAAGGGCCTCTATCTGTAGTGAGGAGCTGGGGTCCACGTTCCTTCCGCCCTGCTCCTGGCCACCGGCTAGCTTATGCCCCGAAATAACACACAAACTATATTCATTTAAATACTGCCTGGCCCATTAGTTTCACCCTCTTACTCACATCTTGATTAACCCATATCTAATAATCTGTGTAGCACCACGAAGTGGTGCCTTACCGGGAAGATCCTAGCGTAAGTCCATCTTTGGCCAGTGCTTCATCATGTCTGTCTCAGAGAGGAGAGGCATGGCGGTCTGACTAACTTCCCAGCATTCTGTTCTGTCTACTCCACCCACCTAAGGGCTGGCCTATCAAATGAGCCAGGCAGTTTCTTTTTAACCAATGAAATCAACTCAAACAGAAGACCCTCCCACATTATCTATCACTTTCAAAAGTCAATTTTTTCTACTTCTTCTTGATTGAGGTGTTCAAATCCTCCTGTTGTAAGATTACTAGGTTCTGGTGATTTCATGTTGTTTTTCACATTGTTGGAGGAATTCTTGCATTGGTACCTGCCCATCTCTTCTTCTGAATGCTCCTCTGTGGATCTTCTTTTACAGGATCAAGTGTCCTTGCTTGCCCAGGAGCTTGAAGACAAAGGGCCTACCTTGCTGCAGGCAGGCTAATGAAACAAAGAAACTCCCGCCCACCTGGTTGCACTCCCTACCCAGTCCCAGCGTCCCATGAGGCTGAGCTGGAGACGTTATGAAACCTAAGAGGGGAGGAAGAAGAGAGGGTTTTTATGGATGCAAGCTGGGTGGGGTAGGAAGAGAGAGGCAGTAGCCAGGGAGAATAGCCCCAGCCAGAAGACCAGGAAGTGTAGGGGGTTGAGGAGTGGCTGTGCTCTGTCTCCCCTCTAATTTTATACAGTTGGCATTGAACTCTCAATACTCTAGATTTCTGGCATAGCTCATGTACAGCCAATCTTGTTTGTTCACATATAGTAAAAAAAAAAGCTTTGTCAAGGAGTTTTATTATGAAGCAATTCTTTGACTGTAGCATATGGTAGACTTAAACTGACAGTCAGTCTACCTCTGCTTCATGAGTTCCAGAATTACAGGTGTGTAACATCATACTTAAATCTCATTAACTTTTTCACCTTCATTGTAGGTGCTCAGGTACTTCACTTTATTATGATTTTTGGCACTGAGACTGCTGATATGAAACATTGGTATGATTCATCCTTCTATGCCTATCTGGCGTGGATAATAAAGGTAGTTCAGGGAAGAGACAGGACAGGAGAATGAATGTTATATCTTTTGAAATATGGCTCTTTTCTATCCTCATTTTTTTCTTTCCTCATCTTTTCTATCCTCATTTCAGTTCTTTATACTAGGCATGGAAATTAAATGTTTTTTTCATATGAAATCATTCATTTCCTCCAACCATGGTCCCACAGACTCGCTAAGGGAGCTTCTTAGCCAGACAAGTATGTCTAAGTCCTCTGATCACTGACATAATGGAATGTTCAAAATTTTCAGGCGTGAATTACTATCATTCTCAGATGTTAATACTGATTATACTTCCTGCTCCAGCTTCATCCCTGTAGGCATTTTCTCTTAGTATTGTAAAAAAAATACTGGTAAGTCTCTTCTACTAAACAGATTTCAAGAAGTTTATAACTTTCATTGGACTCACACTTCGTCACCAAACTCAAACATTTTATTTATGCTATCCCAGTGACTCCATTAATAATAGCAGGTGAAATTATTACCTTACATTCCTTTACTAAGGAAGTTTAGAAAAATAGATCTGCTGTAGATGAAACAGGCCAGACTTGAAAATGTTCCTTCCAGTCCATTATGTCATCTTCTATCACAGGTTACAGTCATGCTTTCATTTTAGGGTACATTCATTCATAGATTCTAGTTCCATACAGACTTTGAGAGGTTTTTCTTTATTCTTTTAACCATTTCATGATTGATTTCAATCATGGGGGAGTGAGGAAGCAGGGTGAGTTTTGTTGGTATCTTAACAGCCCCAAGTGAGGCAGTAAGTAATAAAAGTGTAAGGTCAATAGATATCTTTTTTTTTCTCTGCTGAGTAAACACTAATTCTATTGGGAATTAAGTTTTCATATTTTTGCATGACTTAATAACTCCTTTTTATTATGGAACTTTATTAGGCTTTCAGTTTGTTGTAAAAATTGTTATCTGAGAGAGAACAGATGACACTTTCCCTTTTGAATGTTCCTGGATCATTTTGCTTTACATGAGAATCATTTAGTTACATCCAGTTTCCTGCAAATCACATAGCTTTGTTCTTAAAAGCTGAGTAAAACTTTATTGTGTATGCTTGTATATATGCATTTACTTTGTATTTCTGTTCATCTGGTGGTGATTACCTAACTTTATTGCATTATTTGGTTATTGTTGAAGTGTCATGTTAATCTTAGAGAACTGGCTTCATGATAAGTCGAGTTAATTTTTTTATGTAGGTAGAATTTGTGAAAATGTACAATACAGTACCTCCGTGTTACAGTTTTGTTAAGCTGTTTTTCTGATTTCCATTGTGCTTAGACTAATTTACATCCCCACAAACAGTGTATCCATTTTCTCTTCTCTTCATGTTTTTTTCAAGAGATGAGATAAATTCTAAATATAGTGTATTGATTTTGATTTTCCTGATGGCTAAGGATACTTAACTTTTAAAACTATTTTTATTGATCATTTGTATTCTTCTGTTCAGTTGACCTTAGTTGAATTGTTTGTGCCTTGGTGTGTATATTTCTAGTTTTTCAAACATTTTCCTTACCAGCCCAGTGTAATATAAATTACTGGTAGATTTTCTAGCATTTTGTGATCACTTTACTTCATTTTAGTAACCACTAAAGTCTTTAACAAATAATTCTATACAATTGTGAGTTTCTTTGGTTTAATCAATAGTTGTGCTGTGCAGTTAGCACTGTGGATTCCTTTAGGAAGAATTGTCTTGTCTCCTTCATTTTGATGTTAGAGCCACCACCTTTATAGGTGATGTTAATTATTCAGAGGTTACAGTTAGGTGATTCTCTAATTCTAAAATTCCTTGGAGCTTATTTTCTGAAATTCTTTCAGTCAACTCTTTTTATTATACTTTAACTTTTTAAATTTACTGTATTGACTTGCTTGTAATATCTGAAATATTTCTCATTAATGTTGAATTCCTTTTGTATGTAGAATTTGTACATTTTATTTTCTTAGTATCATTTAAGTTTCTACCATTTGTTATTGAGAAAATTATGAAATTGTTTATATATCTTTAAGGTGTTGGTTTTTATTTATATCCTCTTATATAAAAATTAATGCATTACACATTTACTTTCTACTTGCTGCTTTTTTTCTGTTTGACTTGATATTCATTCTCTTAATATTTTAAATTGACTAATCAAATAATCTTTTTTCCGTATACATGTTTTGTTTCATTGCAATGTCTGTATTTGTGTCTCAGGCTGGTCTGACAGTGACAGTGAGGTTTAGGTTGGTGTTGAACTCTATATCCTCATACATCTGTTTTCCAAGTACTGGTATAAAATTAAATGCCTATGCCACAAACCTGGCCATAAATACTTCCATCACTGGCCTTTGGGTATTTGTAACAATATTTATAATAGAACTGATTGTTTTTTTGTGTAAATATTACAAAGATTGTACATATCTTTTGTAATGACATAATATTTTAAACATATAAATATATAAAATACATTTTTTCTTAATCTGAATGTGCACAAAACCTCCAGGCATTGCTGGCTTACTTTTTAGGGCAGAAAGATGTGCATAAAAGCGGGCTGTCACACATCAGGTCTCTGTATCTGTTTCCATCAGTTGCTGGATGATGCCCCTCTGTTATGGGTAGAGCAGAATATCATTAAGAATCATTTCGTTGCCATTTTTGTTTGTTTTTTACCAGTTGTGTTTGATTCTACCACACATTAATAGAAGTCCTCACTAGGGTCATCTTCACAGGTTTCAGGAAGTTTTCACTGTACTAAGTTCCTACAGCAGCCCCTAAATGCCTATTCTAGTTATCTCTACCCATACTCCCTCCCTCCATTCCTCCTGACCTCATATGATCCTACCTGTCCCCTCAAACCAGTCTAAATGCATCCAGTCTCATCCTATGACTTTTAAATTCATAGATATATTCACAGTAGTTTCACATTTACTACAAATTTAGGAGGAAGGCTTAAGGAGTCTTTATTGTTACAACGCTACACAGTCATTTTATACTGATACCTTTGATTGGCATAATATTTGTGTTACAATAAATGAGCTAATATTAATGCATTTGTATTAAGTCAAGTCCATGTTTAACTTTAAATATTCTGTGAGTTTTGGGAAAAAAAACAATGTATGAGAGGAATGGAGAGAAGGCTTATAGCATTTTATCTATTACAGAATACCTTGGTTTAGTTCACAGCACCTGGAAGCTCACAACCATCTGTAACTCCAGTTCCAGAGTATCCAGATTCCTCACTAGGAACAGTAAACACACAGTACACTTATATATATCCAGGAAAAACATATATAGGAAACACACATACATATATATGTTAAGTATAATGTTAAGTATATATAATATAATATAATATAATATAATATATATTAAAAATAAATAAAAATCTTTTTGGAAAATAATTTATGATATGAATGTTGTCTTAAAAGATGCTTTCACATTACGTTGAGGCAGGACCAAAAACCTTCCTGCTATATCTAAGCTGAGCAAGGTATCCTTTCATAGGGAATGGGCTTCAAAAACAAGTTCATGTACTAGGGATAAATCCTGATCCCACTTCTCGTGGACCCACAAACTGACCAAGCCACACAAGTGTCATTCACATTCAGAGGTTCTAGTTCAGTCCTTTGCAGGTTCCCCAGCAACAGTTCAGAGTCCCTGAACTCCTGAGTGGAGTGGGTGGGGGTGGAGTGGGGAGAAAGTGGCAGTGGGGTTTGGGATTTTTATGTAAAATAATAAGATTGTTTTTAAAAATAAAGAGATACTTTCCCTATACCCAGATTCCTCTTTGTTTGCTTATTCATCTATTCATAACCTTGACTACCTTGTCTTTCTAAATGGCTTTAATAGTATTATCTTTTGAAACATCCAGTATTTAGCTCCTTTCAAATAGACTACTTCCACATATTCATATGCACAGTTTATCAGCTTGTTTGTTTTTATCACTAAATATTAATCAACTTTATGGTTGTTTCAGACATTTTTATTCATTCATCTGTTGAAGAACATCTTGATTTATTCTATGACAATTATGAATAAAAATGCTATCAAAATTTGTATGCAGATTTTGTATGGACATAACTTTCAAATAATGTAAACACTGAGTATTTGAGTTGCTGGATAGTATGATAAGAGTATTTTGATTTTATAAGTTATTATCAAATTGTCTTACAAGGAGGCTGTACAGTTTTTACATCAACACTAAAAATGGGGAGTTCTCTTGTTCTACAAATTCTCCATCATTTGGTCTGTAGGTATTTAGGATTTAATTAACTTTATTAAGTATATAATTTCTTATGTGGAAATACTCTGATCTAGATGTTCTCTTATCCATATGTTTATTTAAATATATTACAAACAACAGGTTCAGTTAATCTGTAATATTAACTTTTGGATATAGCGATGTTCAAAGAATTCCTTTATTTTACCGTTTACAAATAATTATTATTGATGGCTTATTTGATATTTGATATTAGAAATTTGTGACTTCTTTTTAATGTGGCTAGAAGTTTATTAATTTATTTTATTAAATGCTGTCTTTTTATTTTATTGTTTTTCTTTTCTATTAATTCTATTAATGTTTATAGTTTTACTTTGAATCCTTAATGTTATTGTGTCAGAAATGTCCATGGGAGGAGACTCCCAAAATATTATAGACTATTTTTTGCAACCCTGAGTGTAGGGACACAGTCCAGGAATGAAGTTGTGTGAAAATTCTGAGTGCTTGTGTTGGTCATTAATGTGATTCATAGACCTCATAGCTGTGTAGGACAGTTGGTTGCTTTCCTCCTTTGAAAGCATTCTGGTACCATGAAATCAAATACTCAACTCTCAGAACAGATCAAATTCAGGGCCTCTAAAGCCTGTGTCCAAAGTGTACACTGTCTTCTGCAACAGGGACCTAACAATTTCATCTCAGGTATCACGCTTCTAGAGTTCGTGCAACCTGGGAGAATGAAGCTGATAAATAAGTGGACTAAAGTTTTATGCAATAGACAACTTTTATTCAGAGCATTGTACAATTTATATTATATTATGGGTGTTAAGAAAAATCATTGGTATTCTGCTATACCTCTCTCTATTGCTTTTCCACCATACCCCATTATTGGTCCCTTTTTACTTTTCTTTGTTTATGTGGTTACACTATGATATATCCTTAATCTGAAGATTAGGAGCTAGGAATTTTCAATGAGAGAGAACATGAAAGATGTCTGTCTGGATCTTTATTTCCTCACTCAACTTTTTTTTTCTAGTCCCATATATTTATCTGGAAAATTCCATGACTTTGTTTTTCTTTGCAAATTAATGGTATACATGTATAGCATTTTCATTATCCATTCATTGGTTGAAGGACATTTAGATTGTCTCCATTTCCTAGATATTCTAATACAGCAGCAGTAAACATAGCGAAGTAAGTATCTGTGGAGTAGGATGTTGAGCCCTTTGGGCATATGCCAAAGAGTGATATAACTGGTTCATATGGTAGATTTATTTTTGAACTTTTCTATAAAGTCTGTACACTGGTATCCAGAAGGCCTTCACCAGTTTGCAATCCCACCAGCAATGAATGAGTGTTTCATTTTACCACACTCCCTGAAGCATTTGTTGTCATTTGTTTTATTTTTGCCATTCTGAGAACTCAATATTTAGGTCTCAGCCCCATTTTAATTGGGTATTGGGGCTTTTTGACCCTTTGTATTTTGAGCTATTTATATATTCTGGGTGTTAATCTCCTGTCAGATATATAGTTTGCAAAGACAACCTCTTTTGTGCTCCATGGATACTATACCCATTTTATGTATTAGGATAGGGTCTGTTTTAGAGAAGCTTCCATGTGCTTCTGAATAGAATGTATATTCTTTGGTGTTTGGGTAAAATATTATAGAAATCTGTTAAATTTACTTAATCTATGACATCATTTACTTCTAATGTTTCCCTGCTTTTTGTCCAGATGACCCTGATCAATTAGTACAGATGAGGAAAACAAAGTTATTATACCAGACAGGATAATATAAATAAAACCTAACTGGTGTTCTGTTCTCACCCCTGTACTTCATAGAAGACAAAGGCAATTTTGTTCATTTATTTTCTAATAATTGCAAAAGCATTGATCAACTGATATTCCTAGCACGGTTCCAAAATATAAGTGAGTTTTGAAGCTCTTTCCATTTTGATCCTTTTATTTTATACTAAAATCCTAGAAAGTAACCCCTCTTTATCATGCTGATCCAGGCTGAGGTTCAGTGGTTTTTTTTGTCAGGATAAAATTTGACATTGTACTTTGTTTTGTTTCGTTTTTCGAGACAGGGTTTCTCTGTGTAACAGCTCTAACTGTCCTGGAACTTGCTCTTTAGACCAGGCTGGCCTAGAAATTACATAGATCCACCTACCTCTGTCTCCTGAGTGCTGGGATTAAAGGCATGTGCCACCACTGCCTGGCCAAATTTGACATTTGGGTTCAAACTCATTGTCGTCTTAAAAAAATAGGATGTTGAGGAAAAACCTTTTTACTGATTTGAAGTTCTTCCCGCAAGTTCTCGGTGACAAGTAGTGCTTGGATTTTATTTCTCTTGGCTTTTGGTACCTTCATCATTGTTTGTAAAGGAAACATCTACACAGCTATTGAGTAGGCTTATCTGAAAGAGTCATAGTGTGTCCCTAAGAGCATTAAGTGCTTATGGAATTAACAGAAAATAGAATTGTTATTATAGTAATGGGTCTAAGTCTCTCTGCTACAAGACTGTTAGTACCATCACATGGAAAATTTTCCATTTTTTTGCTTTATTTTGTTTTGGTTTGTTTAGCTTTGTTGCAGTGCTTGGAATAGAATTCATCACATTACTCATACTAAATAAGCACTCTAACTTTGAGATGCTGAAAACATACCTTTCAGACGATTGTGTGAAATACCTTTATGGTGTTCACTGCAAAAGTTCAGGACTTCTTGCTTTCATGCTTCAAGTGAAGCCGGCCTCTGGCCTGTTCATAGCACTGAAGGAAATCTTAAGGAAACTTTTCCATCCTAGCTTTTAGTTTGTCAGCTCTGAATCTATGTCTCTGAGACATTGACTTCCTCACAGTTATTCTAGTCTCATCTAGCTTGCTACCCCATAGAACTTAAATGAACTTTTTTGTAGATATATCGTGGTGCCTCGACTCCTTAAGCAGCCTAGCTTCAGAATACATAGACTTGACAATTCATATCATCAGACAACTTAGACCATCTCCAGCTCTTCTTTACACTTGTCTTTTACTGTAATTTAGAACGTTACTTTCTTCCTGTAAAGATATCACCTTCAGACTCTAAAAATCTATTCTATTGTTAATGGCTTGACCTTTTTCTTTCTTCTTTTTTTTATCATTCAGAACAGTTGCTAAATTGTTGCCTATTGCCTAAGTAATGGAGAGAGTAACCAGTTCATTTATTACAATGTAGCTATTCATAAATTCTTAACTAAACTCAGAAAATCTGTGGTGTGTGTGTGTGTGTGTGTGTGTGTGTGTGTGTGTACATTTTTAGCATAAAAATACAAATGAAAAGCCACTAAGCTGTCTCAACAGACAAAGGTGCTTGTCAGCAAGACTGACCTCCACACAACTGCCATGCCAGAAGGACAAACACACACAGACACACACACACACACACACACACACACACACTGTAAATACAAAACAATTATTATACAAGTACTAAAATAAGTAATGAGCAAAAAAATTACTATTGTGTACTTTTCTGTTTTCACTTAACATTGTCCCAGCTACCATGCTGTTGGGTTCCATATCATTAGAAATTATTTTCTGTGTTTCTTTTGGAAAATTTAAAAATGCTAATGGAAGAACACAATGCATAGCAGCTACATGAGCTATATGATTTATACACTTAGTTTAGAACATGTATAAATACTCTGTATTGCAGTAAATATTTAAAAGAAAAATTAGAAGGAAATAAAGAAAACATTGCTTTTTGTTGACCCAGCCTCTTGGAGCCTAGAAAACACCTGGGTGGAGGTTCCTCTGTACCAGGTAGGGAGGGATCAGCCACGCTAAATGAAATTTGAGGGGCATAGAGAGGGAGACCTTGGGCATGAGGTTGGATTGGTAAGGAAGCAGGGAGGATTTTGGAGGATTGAGGTGAGGGGAAAAAATATGATCAAAATATATTGTACAAAAATTAATAAAATATTTTCCAAAAATTAAACTTCACAAAAATAAAATATATAAGGTCAGCAAAACAAAGGGAAGTGTGAAAAGTTAAAAATAATCAAGTAATAGTGGCTAACACCTTGAGGTAGGCAGTTTGATTTAGTATTGAATATTTCTAGAACGTTGGGCACTCCACAATGTCCTCACGGGGAACATAATAACACATTAATTGTGGTACTAATAGATCTCTGTATACATTATTGTTCATGAGTGTAGAAATAGGCACTTCAGTTCCTTGTCAACTTTAAGTTAGCCCTTCTTCTCTGTGGTTTTCTTCTCCTTAGCAAGTGATTTCTTCCCTTCTTGTTCTACCTACTTGCCAATTAGGGTTTTCTCACTCAGTTGAATCAAACCCTTGTTCCATATAATTTTCTTCTTTTGTCTCTCAGTGTTATGTTTAACACAAAGGGAATAACCTAAACTATTTACATACTTTTGATATTCATGTTCTGTCAGTTTTACAGCAACAGTTTAGCCCATGAACACATATCAGAGTAGAGACTGTTACTGTGCATGGTCTAGACAGTATAGAAAGACATACAATGCAGTTGCCTAATTAGGAAATATTGCTGAAGTTTTGGGAAACATTTCTGGCCAAGGAAACATTCAAAACCATGGCCTATGTTTGATTTAAAACATTCAATACATTCATGTAAGTGTGTGAAGGGTTCTTAGGATGAATCCCTAACAGAGTAGCTTCTTGCCTTTCAGAGAACAATGTAGCAGATGGCTTACATGGAAAAACACGTTTTTGTTTATAACTTGGACAAACTTGATTGCTTGTGTTTTTATTGTTGGTTTTTTTTTCTTTTTAGTTTGTAAGGAAAACAGGGTTCTGATGACAAAGAATAGTGAAAATAACAGTGTTTATAAATAATAATCTTATTTCCTCCTTCCCCACAATGAAGTCACTGAACATCCTTAACCCTGCTTTTGCATCTATAAAGAATATACAATCCTAATATTTGTCTATTTTAAACTATGCAGGACACATATGGCTCTAATATTCTTAGTGACTGCATTTAAGAGATTTTGAGTTAGAAGATATGTGAGAAGATTTATTTGTCATTAAAACATACGTTTAAAGGTTCTCACTGTTACTACATAACCTTTGTGTTGTTCTAGAGAATTCTGTATCTTCAGTAATAAAATGACATATTTTTCTTTCTCCTCTTTTTACTTAAAATAAGTTGTTCATATTTGGAGTGTTAGTTATTCATTTATGCCTTAGAAATAAAGCCCTTTTCTCAGTACTTGTTGCTGATTTTTTTCACATCTCACCTTTAAGAAACAAGGCACCATTGGGCTCTTAGGCATCTTGAAGTTGGAAAAATGTGAATATTGATGAGGGAACTCATGCTTGTGTGGCTATTCTCAGTAGTATGCAAATCTGTGGAAAGCTGACACCACACATTTTGTGCATTTCTAAAATTTGAATGAGTTGCTTGGAGACTATGAATCAGAGCTGCAGTGTGGTGCTGTTTAGTATTTCCAAATTAGATTGTAAAATGTGTTCATTCTTTTTGCAAGATAGTTTATTTTCAGGGGTTTAAGTGAATTTTAATTATTAAAACAAAGGAAAGGGAACACCAGCAATTCAGCCAGTATTCTTTGAAACTCATATATGGAGGGGTAATTTAAGTTTCTGGTCATATCTGACATTATTCTGTCCTCATTCATGAACTATAAATGTTTAGCTGTTTATAGTTCCACCCATTTTTTTTCCTGGTTACTTTTCATTTGAGCTCAGATTTCTATAGGATTAATTCCATTGTAACATGGCATTAAGTGCTATCTCCTGCATCCCCATTTTTATGGTTGGCCCTACATAAAAGTGGCATTTATTTTGTTCCCAAAGCTATGTGGTCATTTTGGTTTTAATTATTCTGATCTACATCAGTTAAACTAAAAGAGGATTCAATTCATGGTTTATAAAAATTTTTAGGTGCGACTATTTAAGTAATAGTACCAACCAAAAAGAAAATCTGAATTTCACTGCTTTTCTTGAGTTACATTTCTTTTTTTAGGTAAAGACAGGCCCCTTGTACTATCTTGGTCAATAGCAAATAGTTTGATCTGTTGAGTAAATACAGCAAAGCTTATTAGAAAAAACCCAGCTCATACTGTTTCATAAGGTGTAATTTAACCCAACTCGATTTGAATGGAGAGAGCATTACTTGAAATGAACTTGACCTAGAGATCCTTTGCCTTTTTTACACCTTGACCAGAAAGAAAAGGCCACTAGATTTCATGGTAATTATCACATAAAATATATTTCTCGAGTTTCAATAGCATTATCAAAAATCACATCATATTTTAATGATTAAAAATAATTAAAAATTTAATGATTAAAAATGAGCAGTAGTCATTGCTATTAACAGAATGACCATTTCTCTCCAGATTCACACGTTGAGTTCCAATTCCTAATATCAAATCCATTTTGAAAGTATGTAGGTCTTGAAAGGTGAGTTTTCCTGAAAAAAATTAATATTCTATTAAAGTTATACAAGAGCTTATTTTCCATCTCATGACATGTGAGGGTGTCATTGGAAGAAAGTCATCTGCAAACTTAGAAGAGTGGCTTCAGAAAGTCTTAGATTGGCTGGAGCCTTGATTTTATAAGTGTTAGCTTCTCAACATATAAGATGCAAATTTCTTCTCTTGAAACCATTTGTTGTGTCTAGTTGATTAAGATTTAATTTATCCTATATTCTTAAATAAGCTAAGTTAATCTAAATATACAGTCATAAAGGTTATTTTCACAGAAATAAAAACTGGAGATATAAGCAGGATAATATTTGAACACCATTTTTTATTCAGTTTTATTTCTTGAGCCCAACATTTTTATTGTTGCATCATTTAACTTTCCAAATAAACATTTCTTCACTACATTATTTTAAAATATAACATGACTTAGAAAAATTCCTAAAACATAGCTCTTACTCTTAAATAACACATAAAAATAAGCATATAATCATTGTGGTGGTTTATAAATTTGTATTCGGAAGCCAATTCAGGTCTCCAGTCACAGCGATATTTGACATTATCTAGGAAAAACAAGCAAGGAAGAAATAAATAAATGAAGCAATGAAAAATTAATTAGGAGGAAAGATGGAAATGTGTGGAGGAAGGGAGAAAAGTTTCAAAGTATTTAGTCAACCTAGTGTGTGTGTGTGTGTGTGTGTGTTTTCTATACGTTTGTGCTCAATACTAGCTGTCCACTGATTACAAATTTGAATGTATATGTTCAGAGCCTTAGCAACTTGGTTGAGTGAGACTTTAGTAGGAGTGTCAAAATCAGCTTCACATGGTGCTGGTACATTTCTACCTATTCTGGTGGCAACCCTGAGTTAGAATTTTTCTCTTCATCACACTAGGATTCTTCTTTTAGGAGAAGAAAGAAGTAGACTCCTACTTAAGCCATCTTCCTTTTGTCTCTCTTTCTCTCTTTTTAAGTTTTCAGTATTGATGGAAAGGTGATGGTGTAAACATAAAGAAAATGTGAATAAGGGAAAGAGAAATTCATTTTAAAGCAAAAGAAGAGGTGTCAGAAAATACCTGAGGTGGGAATAATTTACTTTAGATGAAATAATACAGAATCATGTAAGAGTGAGTAGCAGCGTTACCCAGAAGTCTACAAATGACAATTTTATAATGAAATAATTGTAAGTACAGATACATGACACAGGGCAACAGCAGGATATCCAAAAGGAGTCCTAGTGAGGGTCCAGGATCAACAGAGACCTCAAATGACACCTATGACTCATTGCAATGAGCACTTGCAAGTAATGCTATATGAAATAAAGAATAACCTGTGTGACTCACTGGGTCACACTTCAACTGCCATGATGAAAATTTTCTCTTCTGTTTTCCTTTTTCTGTGTTTTAAATTTTATCTTGGGAGAGGGTGCAAGAGCAGAGGGCAGAAGCAAGGGGATGGGGAGATGAGTGGTATTGAGATGCATGATATGAAATTCACAAAGAATCAATAATCAGTTATATTAGAAGAAAATACAGAGAAGAAGTGAGTTAGATGTAGTCTACAAGTATAAAGAGAATATTTACAGTCAGGAAGAAGAATTTGGAAAATGATTAATCCTGTTCTTTTATATGGTATTCATTTTATGAAAGATAGTGTACATTTCAAGTTTTGGGGTTGTCACAATAGCTACATCAGTAAAGTGTTTGCTGTGCAAATGTAAGGATCTGAGTTCAGTGTCAAGAACACACGTTTAAAAAGCTGAACCTTGTGGTAATCTTAAAAACCTGAGTATTATGGTAATCACATATAATCCCAACACTGAGGAGATAGGTATAGATAGATTCCTGGGGCTTACTAGACATCCAGTCTTATAGTCTTGCCTAATTAGGGAGTTCCAGGAAAAGGAAACAGTTTGTAGAAACACATGTACATACATGCATACCTGTACACCCATACACAGCAGACACACACACACACACACACACAGAGAGAGAGAGAGAGAGAGAGAGAGAGAGAGAGAGAGAGAGAGAGAGAGAGAGAATACCATGTAAGACTGGAGATGTGGTTCAGATAGTAGAATTCAAGTCTAACATACATGAAACCCCAGGTTTCTTTCTCTACTGAATAAATTGGACATGGTGACCCACATCTCTAATCTACATGCTGTGGAGCTAGTAGCATAAGAATCAGAAGTTAAGTCATTTTCAGCTACATTGTGATACATGAGACCCTGTCTCATAGAGAAAGAATTAAAGAGCAGGAAGTTTGATGGTGTTAATTTTCTTATGAAGACTGCCAAGTTAAATAGTGCATATTTAGTCATTATTTAGAATTAACAACAATAATAAAAGACTACACACTTAGAAATCTCTAATTTCTCCATTATATGGTCTGACAAATACAAACACATTTATAACAATCATGTCACAAAGATATGCTTTAGTTTGAAATATAATTTGTACTTTTAAATTAGAGCTCAATACCTTTTCTGGAGGGTATTTTGGGTTTAGTAAGCAGACACAGATTAGTATTCCAAGTTAATTTTTTCCCTTTTTTAAAAAAAATGGATTTGAAGTTCTATAGAATCAGGCAAGTGGTTGACCAATATGGGAAAATAACAAATCCTAGAAAATACGTTTATTTTCGGTATTATGATTATTAATTCTATTTGTCAGCTTGACTGGGCCATGAGGTTGTTTAATGAAATGTTACTCTGGGTGATTCTATGTAGGTAAATGTAGATACAGTTAGACAGGTATTCAGTAGACTGAAATTTAGAAGCAGTTAGACAGGGATTCAGTAGACTGAAATTTAGATGCAGTTAGACAGGTATTCAGTAGACTAAATAAAGCATACTGCCTTTCATAATGTGTGTGGCCTTCAAGCTGAAAAGGTAAAAAAACAGCCCTTTCCTAAGTAGGAGGCAGTTCCTTCTCATATCTGTGTTCCAATGGTCCCTGTATTTTACTTGTAACTGATCCATAAGGTGTTCCTGAATTCTGAGGCTGTTTGCCTTTGTCCTAGAACTGTACAATTGTAGCTTCTGGTTCTCTAGCTTGATGGCATTTCCTGGATGTCATGGAAGCCATCAATCTCCATTTTAAGTGAGCCAATCCTTATTCCATATATACAATATTCATGCTTATGTGGAAATATATTTTCATGTTTATAAAAAAGTTTTAGTTCATTTGAGCTGCTACAAAAGAACTTCATAAATATGATGGCTTCTAAACAGCAAAATTTCGTTCATCAAAGCTCTAGATACTGGGAATTGCAAACTTGAGTCACTGACAGAATTGCTCTCTGGCTATGACCTATTTCATACTCATGCATGTTCATTGTTTTCAGTGTTCTCTTGTGGAACAAACAGTTCCTTTTATAAGAGACTTAATATCACTCATTACATAATTGCCCTCAAAAGGGGCCACCTGCAAATAAGAGTTACATGTATGTCCAAATCAGAACATACATGATATTTTATTGTCATAAAGTAGACATACATGTGTTTAGTCAATGTTTAAAAATATAAAAAGTATGAAGAAAAATTGGGTACTCAGATATGTTTTCACCCCCAGGCAGGAACATTACTGATGGTTTCTTCCCTTGGTTTATATTCTTTTAGTGATGTGTTAATTGGCCTATAAAAATTCATTCCCACACTCACAATTATGTACATACCCTTATATTTTCATGTGTGTGTGTGTATCTCAATTTCCATCCAGATTATTATTCTAATTTCTCTCTAATGTGTATTGGCTTCCAGTTGGAAACATTTTGGTTGTAAATGTGAATTATTAATATGAAATAGCTTGAACCACCTGCTTCAAATAGCTAAACGCAGCATAAATGACTATAGATGGAGTTTAGTATATTAAACATTAAGCAAGGAAAGAGTATGACACCTTAGGCATCAAGAATAAACATGAATCTGTTGTCACAGCTTCCTGCCATTTTCACAGATTGCAGAGAGGTAAAGTTCATTTGAAACCTGGCCTTCTCTGCTGAGAAGATGAGGTTAAAGATCAAAGAAAGACCATGTAGGTCAAATTCAGAAACACTTATTGGAAGCAAGAGAGACTAACAGAAAGAGAATTCTAGACTCCATGAAATGACTTCCTGACCTTTTTCATGCTAGTCTGAAGACATGCCATGCCCAGGACAACAGAGCAAAAAAAAAAGGAGGGAAGAGAGAGAGGAAGGAAGGGGGAGAGAGAGAGAGAGAGAGAGAGAGAGAGAGAGAGAGAGAGAGAGAGAAACAAACACAGAGAGATAACACTTAAGAATAATGTTTTGTGTTAATGTAAGGTTGGTCCTAAATGCATGATATTCTGATGTCACCTAATCAACCTTAAAGGGAACAACTGTAGGTTTCATGGAAAAATATGTATGTATATAAAAAAGCAGCATGTAGCACACTAGTGCTTTATAAACATGAGCAAGAACAATTCCATGATATTTGCCTTCTAATTGAATTGGTGGAGGTGTAACAATTTAGGGCAGAATATGTTTAAGAAATAAAATATAACTATGCATAAAATGGCACAGTATACACCATATGTAAACAAAATTATTAGCAGTCTAACTTAAAAGTCAGTGTATCAAAATTAATGGTAAGTTGATAAATGGCCATTGGAATTAAAAAATATATAAAGTATAATCCATATGTTTAAGAAAAAGGAAATGGACCTATTAAAATGCATGTATTTCATGAGGAATAAAAAATTAATCAAACTGGCACAGTGTGAGACAAAATATCATTGGTTAATGTATTAGCATTATTTATGACAAAAGGATCAGTGAACCTATGAATGTTAAAAATTTTTAAATTTTATAGTGCATTTTTGTATTTAGAGAAATAGAATCAATGTTAAAATGTTTATCTTCTTTAAATTCACTACAGAGAAGATTGACAAATTTATTAGTAATAATATAAAGTAGGCAAATATATTTTAACTATTGTTTTGATTATTTGGCTGCAAGCATATAGGCACCATTATTTTTTGCGATTAAAATATTTAGACATGCCTGACAGTGGAAATGGCAGCTGTGCACTAGAGATGAAGGAATTGCTTATTAAGGCAATAAACAAAATTTCAAAATTTGAAAGATAAAAAAATATTCCTCAGTGCTCTGGAAGTGGCCTGGTAATAGAAAGTGCTTGCTTAGCATATGTGTGGCCCTGAGTGAAATCCCAGCCCCCACAAAAAGCAGGAGAGCTAGGTACTGGGGAGTGAAGGTTAGCATGGGCTTTATTTTAGGAGGTGAGCTAAGGAACAAAGATGCTTTCAGCTTATTCAGTCACCAAAACATGTGGTCAACAAAATATCCAAAATTAAAATTACTTATGAAAACAAACACTTCCACGTCTGACAGCTTTTAAGAAGCCCAGATTTTCAGTGAAATTCTCAATGACTTTGGAGACTACAATATTGTGGTAGCTTTGTAATATAAGATCATGTCTAAATATCTAGTTAATAAATGCTAATTCCGAGACTGGACATACTGATCACGCTGTATCATCAATCCTCTATCTACTTTTCTTTTATTTTCAAAGAGTCTCATTAAGTTGATCATGCTGACCTAGAACAGACTGTAGCTAAGGAAGACCTTGAGGAAAATCTTCTGATGTAGGTGTGTCTTCTATCTGATGATTTCATTGGTTAATTAATAAAACTGCTTGGCCTGATGCATTAGAACATAGATGGGTGGAGTAGACAGAACAGAATGCTGGGAAGAAGGGAAGTTAGTCAGATGCAATGAAGCTCCAACCCAAGATGGACATAGGCTAGAATGTTCCCAGTAAGCCACCCCTCGTGGTGCTACACACATTACTAAATATGGGTTAATCAAAATATGAGGGTTAGCCAGTAAGAGGCTGAAGCTAATGGGTCAGTGTTTAAATGAATACAGTTTGTGTGTTGTTATTTCGGGTGTAAAGCTAGCCGTGTGGGAGCCGGGTGGGACGAAAAGCAGACCTGCCTGCATCTCATCACTATAATCTTCCTCTCACATGTATGTGAAAATTCAAGCTATGTTGTATGTCTAACCTAGTTTTATATTTTCCTATGGTGGTTTGAATAAAAATGTCCCCCATATAGGCTTATATATTTGCATACTTGATCCCCCGTGGGTGGAACTATTTGGAAGGGTTAGGAATTGTGACCTTCTTGAAAGAGATGGGTCACTGGAGGAAAACTTTGAGGTTTCAAAAGACAACACCACTCTCAGTCAGCTCTATCTTCATGCCATGCTTGTTGTCTTAAGATGTGGGGTGGACTTTAACCATCTGAAACTTCAAGCCCAATAAAATTCTTTCTTTCATAAGTTGCATTGATCATGATGTTTTATATCACAGCAATAGAAAAATAATTAAGACAGTATGTCTATTTTTTAATATTTGTGTTACTATAATGAGATACCTAATTTGAGAGATTCAGTACTATGTTAAGAAAAGATCTTTAATTTTCTTATAGTTCTGGAAGCCTAAGGGCATATTACCAGCATTGACTTGACTCTGGTGTCTAGGTGACACCATGGAAGATGGCATCATAGTGAGATTGCATGTGAGGGTTGGAATGTCATATTACAAGACAGATAGTCACAGATTGGGAAGGAGCCAGTTTTTAACTTTTGGGACCCTATTTTTTCTTTGGAAACCTGTTAAGACAATGAGACAGGGTTCTATGATAATTGCATCTTAGGCTGATGCCCCAGTGACCAACTTCTCACTATATTACACTTTTTTGTTCTTTTATCTCCCATTTTTGACAATTTCATACATATAGGCAATGTATTATGATTATATTCATATGCAGGTGCTCCACTGTTTCCCCATTCTTGTTATTCTGAAACCCCTCTTCCCACCTAGGACCCTAGTAGCTACACTATTGAAGAAACTGACACAGTCATCTCCAGCGACTGCTGGAAGTTTTAAGCTTCTCAAGGAGGGATGGGGCCTCACAGGAAACTTCTGTGAGTTATCCATTGTAAAAAAAAAAATCCAAGGGCCCAATCTTCTATGGATATCCATAGCTGCTGCGTGTTCATTGTTCCAACAGCAATGTCACATCTGGTTTGTAACATTTCATGAGACTCTTCCCCATCTTCCAGCTCTTTAATTCTTTCAGATGTCACTTTTAGTATGTTCCATGTGCATTATGGTTTTAATGCAGATATTACATTTAATGCTGAGCACTTATCAGTCACATATTCTCAGAACTATGACCAGATAATGAAACTGTGCATTAACTGTCATCTACAAACGTAGCTTCTCCACTTTACACTAAATCATAAGAAGAGTCCATGTGATGAGATCATTATCTCAGAACACCAAAACTAAGGCAGCAAGTAGCTTCTATGGAAGAAAATGTTTTGATTTGAACATGGGGAATCATGATGATATGGGTAATTTCAAAAGAAAGATAAAAGTCCTGGAGTAAGGATAGCTTGGCATGTTGTAAAGTATTTCACTGGTTTGAAAACAGAAATGATAACCCACTCAACCCTTAAATTATGTTCCTCATCTTGTTTGGTCCTGTTTCTTCATCTCTAAAATGAGTTAGTCAATTTATGACTGGGAACTTTGAACTATGTGGGACAAATGCAACTCTTCTCTTCATGGAAGCACTACAGTTCTTAAAAGTAGTGTCCTGCCTGCAAGATACACTAGGGAAATAGTGGCATGAAACTTGAGAAAGTACATACCATATTTGGGGCCACTGATAGTGACACTGGGGTTTGTCTCTATGGCATGTACTGGCTTTTGGGGATCCTATTCTCTTTGATGTACTCCTTGATCAACCTAGATATAGTAGGGAGGGCCTTGGACTTTCCACAGGGCAGGGTGCATTGCCCTCTCTTAGGATTGGAGGGGATGGGGCAGGAGGGTGGGTGGAGGGAGTAAGAGGGGAGTGGGAGGAAGGGAGGAAGTGGGAATTTGGATTGGTATTTTTTTAAGTAATAAAATAAAAAAGAAACTTGATAAAGTAACAGATCAATATCTGATTTGACTTAAGGCTCATTACATGAGAAGAAAACCATATCCAACACTTGGATGACCATGGACCAGAGACTAGATGTTCCAGGTACCCAAGGCAAAACCAAATACTACTGATCTAAAAATTAGTGACAAATAAAATTTAAAAAAGTATACTGCTTTGGTAGTTTATAGGGCATCTTTTGATCACTGAGGTCTTCCAAGCCAAGATCAAATTTCCAAGTATCCAACATAAAACACTGGCTACATATGGAAGTAAGGGCATACAGAACCAGTCCTGTCTTGCAAAGAAACATAATTCATTCTTGTGAAATGCAGTGTTGTCCGGTGGTTTTATTTTATTTTTTTTTTTTGGTCTGGTGGTTTTAAAACATCCCTTTCTCTACTTTGGTCATTTCTCCAAGCGTCTCTATTTGTCTCTCTATTTCTTTTTCCATCTTTCATATACTATCCATATATTCATATACTGTTTTTTGTATTAATGGTGATGTTGAGATGGGCAGCAAACTCTGTCTTTCCCAGGAAATAGTCATAGTCAGGAGGTATGTTCCATCACTGCAGACAGGAGCAACAGATCCCCCCATGCTGAATCCTGTTGATAGAGATTTGATTGCTGGAGGGCAGGTATGGAATGCTGTCATCCCACTGGTCTCTGCATATGAGTTTATTGCCTCTGTGTTTGGAAGTTTGGCACCACTTGCAAATGATTTGGTGTGGTGAGTCATCTCTCTTTGATAACTTTGAATTTCATGTTTTGTGGGGAACTGAGGAAGCCTTGAGTGAGTGTGTAAAGAGTGAATGAGGTCCTGAGTGAATATGGCTTTTGAACCCTATAGAGTTCCAGTAGATTCAGAAGCCTCTCACTTGCACAAGTATGAACATGACAAACATATAAACCAAGGCTTCTGTACATAAGCATCAGCCAGCTTAGGAACTAAAGGAAACAGTGAGTTTTGCACTATGCTTTGTGAATGCCGACAACCTAGAGATACTTTGACTTATTTCCAGAAGTGCAGATCTGGCACCAATAGTAATGTACAGGGGAGCAGTATGTCTTTTCACAACAGAGGCTATGATTCACTAACCTCAGTGCCCCTCCAGACTCCATGTTTTTGATTTCTTAAAATTCTTAGAAAGTCTATGTCAGATCCTTACCTTGTCCATGACTGTCTTTGTTGTCATTCTCCCACCAGATACTGTGACAGGGTGTTGCTGTCACACCTGGCTTGTAAGAATCCCATGTATATACGTTCTCAACGTGGCTTAGGATCACACAGTAGGCTTCCTTTCCAGATGTTTCCTGGTAATTACACTCTCAAACATGGATAATAATTCAATATTATTCTCAAATGCTTTCATTCCAAACCAGAAGAATCAGTCACACCAAATCAAATCTCTTAATTCATGACCAGTAGAAATCAAGTGTTTTTCTTAGACTAGAACCAATAGTTCTTTTTCACCAGGGATGTATATACTCTCCCAGGTAACCATATGCAAGAGGCATTGCTTTCTCCTTACCTAATAGGAATCAGAAATTATAGCTATATACTGTTTCCTACTTTTCTGTGTGTTGACTTTCCAGTTCTCCATACATTTTAGTTCCTATCTCCTCTATCTTGTCTCCTGATCTCAACTTATATTTCCCTCATAAGAATTATTTTCTCTTCATCGTGTCACTGCCCTTACTGGAAGACTTTCATGAAGCAATTTCCTAATCATTTAACTTAATCTGGAGTCTAAGACTGATGCATTAATGCAGGCTCCCATTGTCTCTAATGTCCCATTATAATCACTGCAATAAAGTTAGAAGTGACTGAATGAAGATACTTGAGTAAATGAGTTATTCATTTTCTCCATATCTAAACTGTGTGAGTTGTTTGAGACATAAGAAAAGGTTAAAGCATAGTTTCTCAAAATTGCTTCAACTCCCATTTATTGTAACTTAATTAACATAGCTGGATCATTTATGTGTATACATAGCAACTCTTTCCAAACTAATCAAGCTCTCCTGAGCCTTTCATTCATCTTAACTGAAAGTTGTATATAGCATACAAACTACTAGGTAAATACAATCTTTCTGCCTTTTCTTTTGGAACATCAAAATTTAGATATGTATGGTTTTATTAAATGCATATCACTGTTCATTAAAAGACATAACTTTCTTCGTTGCTGCTCTCCTAATGGAGCAGATGTGGATGTTCTATGAGTTTCTATGGGAAAGGCTTAAGTCAGTGCTGAGGCTTTTCTATGATTCTGGGATTTCTGAGCTGTGTGTTCCTGACACTCATGATGTAGATATTTGGAGTTTTGTTTAAGATTATGGAACAGGAAAAACAGACATTTTCCAGTCAGACAAAGCAAGTCATGTTTCCTTTGAGATAACTTGGGGGAGGGGGGGACAAGACCAGGCTCTCCTAGTAACCTGACAGAAATCTAAGCCTTAGCTTCAGTTCACTAAAATGGGACAGAGCTAAACAGACAGTCCTTGGGAAAACCACAGCCTTCTGCTATCTAAGCAGGCACTCCACAGCCCCTTTGCTGGCTCAGCAGGCACCTCCAAGTCTCCTAATAACTAATGATAGCTTTCCCTACTTTTCTGCTTGAAGGACCTTCACTAACCACTAGGACCTTCAACCAGTCAGCCCCCATACTAAACTTTCTTCTACCACTCAGTCCCAGATTAATCCCTCCTCTCTGGAATTCCCCTAACTCCATTTAAAAGGAATTCATGACCTTCTTTGGAGGTTGCCAAGTACCACCTCAACACTGGAATTAATAATGCACTCTTGTTATTGCATATATGGATGTTGATCTTCTTTGAAGGCTTCTCTTGGACTCAAACACCGTGTCATGATAACACTCACTGATAGCCCCTGAAATTTTGATCCAAAATAAATTCTTAGTCTTTAAAGATTCTTGTGTTAAGTATTCGTCATGCTGAAGAAGTGACTAAAATCTGTGATGTTATCATGGACATTAGGCAATTCCGTAGGTATTGCATCCCACTGATAAAAGCATGAGCACTGAAAACCCAAAAAAACTCATAACATGGAAGACAACTGGTGGGTGCCCACTTGTATTCTGGGGACTTTTGCTACTTAATGTTTATCTTGAAGAGAATTTCAACTCTTTCTGTAGGGTATTGGTATCCAAGAAAATATTGAAATCTGATCCAAAAGGTTTCAAATCTTCTTTATGGTGTAGTTTTTACTGATAAGAAGCAATACCTAGGAGCAACACTGGCTCTTGGGCAATTTTGGGTTAGGATACATAAACTTCCATTATTGGGGAGGTTTGAATTTATTTCTTTGTCTATCTATCTATCTATCTATCTATCTATCTATCTATCTATCTATCTATCTATCTATCTTACTTTCCATAGCATCAGATTGGTCACAACTGTCAACTTTCTTTGATTCAAGGCTAGAGATCATGCCTGTGTGCTCATAAGTTGTTCTGAGCATCTGAGAAAATGGTCTTATGCATTTTCTGTAACAACTTTTAGTAATGCTACTTTTAAAAGTACTCTTTCATTTTATATAATTCCAATAGAAATGACTTAATTCTTGACAACACGGTCTCTACTTGAGCTCTGCATGGAAGATACTGCTTGAAAAGTACCTGATACTTTCTTTGCTGAATTTTTGGCCTCTTTATCAAATGTTGAACTTAAAATACCTGAAATAACGGTAATGATGGATTAAAGCCCTGTGAAACTTATTGGGCCTATGAGCTGTAAATGATCTCTAAGGTGTGCCCCCAAAATATAAATGAGGATAAAATGTTTTGCTCCTCTGCTTTGGCCCAAGCACCTGTAAAGCCAGGTAGCATTTATAATTGGTGCAAAGCTTCCTTTTCTGAATCTCAGTTATGTGTGTGCTCAGAGATAGCAGGGAGGCACATGCCCATGCAGGATCTCGAATGGAAAATGATAATTTATAAATATCTAAAGCAG
The DNA here is from genome assembly GCF_903992535.2 of Arvicola amphibius. NCBI lineage: Eukaryota > Metazoa > Chordata > Mammalia > Rodentia > Cricetidae > Arvicola > Arvicola amphibius. Next base: position 49,838,723 of record NC_052065.1, read on the forward strand.
ATTCCATGGTTTTAACTCACAGTTGGTATGTAGGTGTCTATGAGAGCACTGCTCTGCATACCCATAGCATTTAGGTATCATCCAAAAGGTTTGTCTGCTGTAAGGATAGAATGAGTCATCTATCCTGTCACTGTTACATCTTGTCACGTTTACCTTGGGCATACTCAAGTGACAGTAGAAACTGGGTTTATATCTTACTGTGTCCTGGAGAGGAAAAGGTTCCACCAGCTTATATTCATAATTACCATGTCAATTTTTGCCGAAAACTTACCTACAAAGGATACTGGAAGCACATAAAGTGAGGGAAGACCCAGTATAGGAATAAAAAAATCTGGGGCACTACATCATAGGATTATTTGATTCTTATTCAGAGTAATAATCCTTTCTTCCTATAAGTTGTGGAATACAAATCTCTGTAATTTCATGGCTTCAGTTTCAGTCGATGAAATGAAACTGGGTTAATCTGTTTAAAAAAAAACGAGGAATTCTCTGCCTGTCATCTCTACCTTGGACCTATAAATGATAAAAGCAAGGTTGTAATCAGAATTTTGGTAGTCCCACTGCTGGGATACATTGAGAGATGTTGCTTTATTAGTTTTAATTATTATAGTAAAACACCTAGGTGATTTTTGACGTATAAACATTCATTGGCTTAAGGTTCTGCAGAGTGCAAGGCTAAGAAACTGTAGGAAGTGCTTTCTTCATGATGGTTAGCATCTGCTTACAAGTTAATGTATCTCATGAAGATATGGGCACATGCAAGAAACATTAATACATTCATCAATTTTATGCACAGATAAATTTATAACTACCCCTTAAAAGTTACTTCTGTACCCATAAGTCACAATGAAAGTTGTAACGACCTGAGTTTTGATGAAGATATACATATGACTACTATTATATCTGGTACTCTCAGTATGCATTCAGTGTCCTCATTCTGACTTCAGAGAAAGTCTGTGGCCCTTCTTTCCTTTGAGATGAAAATATCTTTTTATAAGAAGGCATATACTCTCTGAAATTGAGTTGAGGGAAGATGAGACAATTGTGTTTTGCCATACCTGCCTGTAGACTCCTAAGACAAAACTGTGGTATACAAATTGAAGCTTCAAGATCAATTGCTCTCACAGGTCTTGTGCTAGGATACTCATTGAAACTCACAGCAAGGCCTATATTTGTCAACCTCTTGGCTTATTATTTATACATCACACCAAAGCTTTCCCTTATCTGTCCCCTTGAAAAGGGCCACCTCTGTACTACTTAATATCTATTTTTGTATCTCCAAGAACTCAGAGTTGAAGACTTGTGTACTATCTCACTGTTACAGGTCTTATGAGAGGATTCTTCTCCTCATGCCTGGAACAATATAGGAAGTAATATTCATTTGCTGAATCAGTCAGCCTCAAACTAAGACTCTCACTATCCTGAGTCTACAGACATGCAAATCATAATGAGTCGTATCTGGCAATAGCTGCTTAGTGATTCTTATATCTAACACGAGACAAGACACAGGATTTATCATTCTGGAACTATAGGCTCCTATGGCATTTACTCAGTTTCCAAGATTCTCCCTTTAGAGGTCTGTGTCTGTCAGGGTTAGAAATTAATGAAATATGCCTACGGCAACACATATCTGGATCATCCTTGGGTTGAAAGGGGAAGACTTTATTCTTAGTTGAATGATCCTTGAACTGCTCATTTAGGGTTCACACACTAAATATTCCCAAGCTTAAGAGGCTTCTATCCTCATGCTGTCCTGATAACATTTGGGAGAATGAAACAGTACCTCATCTAAACACAACTACCTGTGGTAAAGCACAGCTGAGTCAGGAATGGATCCTATAAAACCTTTGATTTTAGTGGTGCCTTGGGACATTAGTCTTTTTCTCTTGACTCGTGGAATGATAGGGAATTATTCTTCAGTACAGGTGTTTTTAACTGAATGCTAGTGAACTCGAGAAATTTAAAGGCTTTCCCTATCTGTGGAATACATCTGCTAAGCTCTAGCTTCAAATGATATTGGAGTTTTTATGTGTATATGTATGTATATAACATATTATATAAGTAAACATAATATGGATTAAGAAATACTGGCTAATGACTATTAATATGATTCTTTTAAAAATATTTTTACTTTTCTTTTTGTTATTGTTTCTTCTTTTATCTTTCCTTTTATTAAAATTTCTCACACTATATCCTGATTAGGGTTCCCCCTCTTCCTGTTCCTACTAGCACCTCCTCACTTCCTTTACTATCTGGACCCACTTCCTTTCCTCTCTGGAACCACTCCCTTTCTATCCCATCACAAAACAAGCAGGCTTCTAAGGGATACTATACTATACTAAAGATAAAACAAAAACTGATACATAGAAATTAAAAAGACCAAACAAGACAAAGAGCCCAAGAGAAGGCACAGAATCACAGACTCACTCATTAGCACATTTAGCAATCTTATAAAAAAATAAACTGGGTACAATAATATATACACAGAGGACCTGGTGCAGACTTGTGTAGATCTTGTGCATGCTGCCTCAATTTATGTAGGTTGTAATGAGTTTTATGATTTAGAGGTCTTTGTTTTTTTTTTGGTGCCCTTCTGGTTTTTACCCCTTTTCTGCCTCCTTTTCCACAGGGTGCTCTAAGCCCCGAGGGAAGAAACTTGGTTGAGACACCCCATTCATGGCTGAATGTTCTAAGATCTGGCTGTGGATCTCTGTATTTGTTCCATAATTTTCTCTGATGATGGATGAGCAAGGCTGTTCTATGAATATAACTGTAGTCATATTTCATTTGCATTTTAATAAATAAAGCTTGCTTGAAAATCAGAAAAGCAAAACAGCTGGCCACTGGTTCTTATCTCTACCTCAGTCCAAAATGGTGATCCTGCCTCCGGGAATCCCAGAATGAGACTGTGAGTTGTCTCCTCCTGGCTAATATTCCTCTCTGGGGCTTGGATTAAAAGTGTGTTCCACTGGCATTAAAAGCATGCACTGTCCAGTTTCTATAGAAAACCAGTGTGTCTACAGGGTTTAAAGGTGTTTACTGGTTTGTAAAGCTGACCAGTGGGGCTATTTTACTCTCTGATCTTCAGGCAAGCTTATTTATTAAAATACAAATGAAATATCACTACAGAATAGTGATAGATTAATGTTATCTGATATTGTATATGTAGATAATAGTTTCATGTTATCTAACATTGTATATGTAGATGATAGTTTTGCAACAGAATGCTATTTTATTCATGAACATTATACATTTAGAATTTAGAATGTCATAAGGAGTCATTTTATTGCTACATTTTTGTTTGTTTTGTTTTTGAGAAGAGTAGCCCTAGGTCCCTGGGCTATCTAGTCTCGGGTTCTTGGTCACCCAATCATTGTTGGGTATGGGTTTCATGTCATGAGTGGACCTTAAGTCAAATTAGACATTGTTTGACTATTAATTCCTATATACTGTAAGCAGAAGTTTCTCTGATTAGGGTTGAGTTGATGTATGTGGGTCTTCTGTTTTGTATTGAGTTCATTGGTTAATTAATAAAGAAAACTGCGTGGCCTGATAGGTCAGAACATAGGTAGGTGGGAAGACAGAACAGAATGCTGGGAAGAAGGCAGTGAGGCTCACGCCTCAGGCAGAAGCCATAGCTCTCCTCTCTGAGATGGACGCAGGTTAAGAATCTTCCTGGTAAGACACCACCTCGTGGTGCTACACAGATTACTAAATATGGGTTAAAGCAAAATATAAGAGTTAGCTAATAAGAGGCTAGAGCTAATGGGCTAAGCAGTGTTTAAAAGAATATAGTTCGAGACCAGCCTGGTCTACAAGAGCTAGTTCCAGGATAGGCTTCAAAGCTACAGAGAAACCCTGTCACGAAAAAAAAAAAAAAAAAAAAAAAAAAAAAGAATATAGTTTCTGTGTAATTATTTCAGGTGTAAAGCTAGCCAGGCATGCAGGAGCCGGGCGGGACAAAAAGCAGGCCTGCTCGTCTCATCACTACATTGAGTGAGGCATTGGTCTTATGAAATAACAATATGTCATTAAGTTCATTGAATTGGCTATATTCCTTTAACAAAATAATAGTAGTAGATTTACCCTAACCCCATGACCTATCTAGTCTCAGGCTTTTGTCCACTTTATCAGTGTCAAGTGTGGGTTCCATCTCATGAGTGGACCTTGAATATGATCAAAAAGTGGTTGGTTACTGCCATAACATGTATCCCTATTGTACCTGTATATCTTCCAGGCATGTCACTGTTGTTGTAGGAGGCCGCTTGTTTGCTTCTGGCTGCCCAGACTTCTGAAATAACCACTCAGAAACTGTATTAATTAAATCACTGTTTGGTCTATTAGCTCTAGCTTCTTATTGGCTAGCTCTTACATCCGAAACTAGCACATCTCCATTAATCTATGTACTGCCACATGGCTGTGGCTTACCAGGTAAAGTTCTGGTGTATCTGTTCCCAGCAGATGGCGTATCCTGACTCTGCCTTCTTTCTCCCAGCATTCAGTTTAGTTTTCCCCGCCTACCTCTATTCTGCTCTACACAGGCCCAAGACAGTTTCTTTATTAACTAACAGTATTCACAGCATACAGAGGGGAATCCCACATCAGGTCACTATTGTAGGTTACAGAATTTGGTGACTGGGTGATATTGATGATTGCTGTTCTTCTCGGGTAGTGTGCAGAGTACCTTCTAGAATCATGGATGCTAGTCAGTAGCAGTGAATGATGTGGAATTCCTCTCTGTATGCTGTGAATACCACTATTTAATAAAGAAGCTAAGCTCTTTGGGCCTATTCAATACAGAACAGGGCAAGGTGGAAATTCCAAGCAGACAGAGGAAGAGAGAGTAGGCAGAGTCAAAGGGAGATGCCAAGTAGACGCTGGAGAAGAAAGACACGAGCCACCAGCCAGAACCTTGCCAGTAAACCACAAGCTTCATGGTAAAGTATAAAATAATGGAAATCGGTCAATTTAAGATATAAGAGCTAGCTAAGAATATTCAAGAGTTATTGGCCAAGCAGTGTCACAATTAATATATTTCAGTGTAATTACTTTGGGTCTGGGTGGTTGAGAATGAATAAGCAACCTCCACTAACAGGTGAAGTTTCTATTTGGGGACTATCTTGACTTCTCCATGTTCAATGTAATAAGTAAGTGGAATCTTCAGCAAAAGGACCTTACTACGAGGTTTTAAAGAGTAACAAGTACCTTTGGCAATAGTCTGTGATGTTTGAGAGGACCTGTGGGATTCCTCTTGTGAATAGTTCAACAAGGTGTATTCCATTTCTGGCACTGGATGTTTTACATGATAGCATAAAATGTCTAGTTGGGACATTGTCTCCCCTATTATATGAAAACTCCATTTAAATTCTTTTCACATATGTATATATTTTAGGACACTTCTATAGTAGTAGGTTTCCACATGGTTTTTCAAAAGGCTTTTGTGTTAAATGAACTGCCCATGGTCCCTCCTTTACCCTACTTTCTGACCCCCTTCACCATTTAATCCTAGTTTTCTATTTAAATCTTTATAATACTATATTCTATTTTCTCTATCTTGGAAAATTCCCTCCTTCCCCTGGTCATTTACTGTGTACCTAACCTTTGTAGTTATTTGGATTGAAGCACATATATTGAAAGCTTAAAACCTAACATCCACATATAAGAGGAAACATGCTATATTTGTCTTTTGCTATCAGAGTTACCGTACTCAGGATGATTGATTCTAGTTCGATTCAGTTCTCTGAAAACTCCATAATTTCATTTTCCATTGTGTAACTGTGTACATGTATATTATTTCAGATTGGTGGATTTCTACAATGTTTCTAATTTGTTGCTTTTATGAATAGATTAGCAATGCATGTGGATGAGCAGTGTCTCTGTAGTAAAATAGAGTCCTTTGGGTATATGAACAAGAGTGGGATAGCTGTATCTTGAGGTATACCAATTTTCAGTTTTTTTTTTTTTTGGTTTTTCGAGACAGGGTTTCCCTGTAGTTTCCAGAGCCTGTCCTGGAACTAGCTCTTGTAGACCAGGCTGGCCTCGAACTCAGATATCCGCCTGCCTCTGCCTCCCGAGTGCTGGGATTAAAGGCGTGCGCCACCACCGCCCAGCCAATTTTCAGTTTTTTCAGGAACCTCCATACTGGTTTCTATAGCAACCACTAAACATGTTGCTTTTTATGTGCATGTATGAATGGCTACATGTATGTATGCATACCATGTACATACATGGTAACCTCAAAGGCTAGAAGAGGGTGCCAGGTGACCTGAAACTGGAATTATTTATTGTTTTTATCCATCCAATGTAGGAGCTGGGAACCAAACCTGAATCAATTGTAAGAGCAGCAAGTGCTCTAAATAACTGAACTATCTCTCTAGCCCCTCATTTTTGTATTTTTCACACTGTCATTTACAATGTGGAATGATTTCTTTACTGTGAGGTTACATTAGCTTTCCATTCAACCCAGTGCTAAGTCATAAATAAAAGGTTTGTGAATTTTTTAATACTAAAACTGTATAGTACTTTATGTGGGAAAAATAATTGGTAAGGTTATTTGAAGCATAGTAACTCTTTACTTAAAAGTACACACACTAAAAATTTTACTTATTTAAGCAGAAAAGAAGAGGACACCGTTATTTTTGTCCTCCATCTAATAAAGCCATTTTTTTCTAAACAGGATGTGAAAACTGTATCTCATGCTACCCCAACTAGATGAGGGATGAGCTGCTGAACATGGCCTTGGGATGAAAACTAGAATTGTCAGAAACACCCAGAAAATCTGTAGTTCTCTTTGTCATTCCTTCTGCCTGATTACTCAAATTTTCTCATAAAGTATTATAGAACACAAAATGTATGGTTTTATTAGTTTTAGTTGAAGCCATACTAGATATTAGTCTTGGATGTTTCAGTTTCAGTTCTGGGACCTCAGACAGACTCATAGCCTAAAGGATCAGCACTGAATACTTGGCAATCACCAGGTATATTTTGGCAACAAATCTTTGCTAATTAGCTTTTGGGTTCTCAAAGAAAGTGTTTCTTCCCACCAAAGAACATATGATGCCAGCACTTGGGTCATAGAAGGACAAGAATTTCTACTTCTAGGCAAACTTGAACTATTTGGTGAGACTATGGACAAAAAGGTGTAAGTTATAAGAAAAAATAATTTTAAAGGGTTAATATTGTAAAATAAGAGATAAATATTTCTGTTGTTTAAAATTCTAATATTTGAAGAGTAATAGTTAAGAACATTTTCCTTAGTAAAGCCAACATTATTGGAATATATGGAATAAGATAAAACTAGTGAAACACATTAGAATTGCAAAAGTTAACATGCCTCCCATTTTGGATTCCAAAAAACTCAAAAACGAACATTCCCAATTTAATTCACAAAGACAAAATCTACTTTTATTATTATCACAAAATAGTAAGTGTATAAACCAAAGATTTAGAAACATACCTAGAAACTATTTAAACTATCTAGTAAAAATGAAATGTTTGAAAAGTCATAGAGATAAAAAATAGAATATAAGGTGTGTGTGTGTGTGTGTGTCAGAGAGAGAGAGAGAGAGAGAGAGAGAGAGAGAGAGAGAGAGAGAGAGAGAGAGAGAGAGAGAGAGAAAGAGAGAAAGGAAATGTCTAGTATGTCATATAAAGTAGAATTTGAAGATAGACATTCATGACAAAGAAGATACTACCATGGAGTTAGAATGTTCAGTCACGGTTTTGTGACAGAGGTTATCCACTCTAGTGAAAACAAATGTAACTTTCAGAGAAAGAAATGCAGTGAAGAGCTACCCAGCAGGTCAGGCTCCAGGAAGGTTTACATACTGGGAAGAACCTGGGGAAGGATGCTGTACTGTGCAAAGACCTAGAGGTGGGCAGAAAACCAGCTCCTATGTCATGCTAACCTTTCAAGCACCATGGACCAAGAAAAACAAAGCCTAGGGCCACTGTACAAAAAGTTTAAAACTATTAATTTGCCTTTTATAGACTTGTTTTCACTACTTTGACTACTAGTAACATTTTGTTGTTTGAGAACCATTTTAGAATAGTGAGAGAGAAACACGCGAACTACAGGCAGAGGGTCTCTTCAAGTAGGAGAAGTGAAAGAGTGCACCAGACTATATATATGTGTGTGTGTGTGTGTGTGTGTGTGTGTGTGTACGTATGTATGTATATATGTACAGTATACATACATACACACATATTATATATATATATATATATATCAGAGCTTTAGTCTTATGGTTCTATCTACTAATCCTAGAAAGAAAACTATAAGCTCAACATCTAGGAAGTGAGTTCTGTGTAGGTACTATCTGGTTGGAGTGCACAACTAGGTACTAATGCTCAAACTTTGAAAAATCGCTGTTATTATATTGGTCACAGGTGATTAATCTACTTGTAGTACATCTTATTCTTGTGTCTTAAAGGTCTTAGAACATATATAATAGTCTCATGAAAACACAGGGCTAAAGTAATGAACATACCCATGTACTATAATTGCTTCCTGTTGTTAGAAGCAGGGCCTGCCAGACTCCAGAAGATCCTGTGTGTTAGAAAATCTGTAGTAGGATAAGCCTACCTTGACCTGAGCAGCTAGGCTGTTGATTCCAGTGATTCTGTCCACATCTGGAGATCTTCGGTTTAAATGAAAGGCAGTTTTTCCCAGTGGTCAGTGCTTTCACTCGATGAAGCGAATTGCAGATGGACACTCTTCTGTGCCCACCTGCCTTCTGTCTTCTTTGGAGGAAGTGGAGTGCTGCTGCTAGGAGCCAAACTGTCTCTGTTATAGAAAGTCTTTTAATACTTAAACATTTAAATGCCGTATTCTCAAGATCTCTGACCAGTTAAAGGCTATTTATCAGGTATAGATAAGTTATAACTACCGTATAGAATCTGCCTGGAGAGCTGGGTCCAAGCTTGACTGTACTGACTCTCAACTTTTAACAGGTAAGATTTATACCTGTAAAAGAAAATAGAAAATTTTTCTTGTAATAGAATCTTAATGGTAGAACTGACAATAGTAAAGAACAGCTTAATATATTTTAAATCAGGGTAGGATTGCATATACAGTATTTTTGTAAGAGACTTAAATGTACATACCCATTTAAAATATGAGACTTATTGTTTTTGTACTCTGGAATGAGATATAATAAACAGACAATTATCAGTAAATCTATGTACATTTACACCCAGCTGAATTACGTTTTATATACATAAGGTCATATGAAAAGTGAGCAAAGAAAGCTGGCTAGGGGCAGGACCTCACATGGAGAGCCTACTGCCAGAGCTCTTTGGCTAGGGGCAGAACTTCTGGCTCCTCTCTTTGTTAAGTGCAAAGAAAATGGTGGCAGCCACGGTTTTCCACGTGGTGTGACTATTTAAATTTAGCTGTCTCCTGGTAGAAATTAAAAATGTCAGCCTATTTTCCATGGGTGGGGCAGAAAAATATCCAAGGGGCTCCAGGCCCCAAAAACGAATGCACTGCTCAATGAGTGCAGTGCTAGGGAAGAACTCGAGAAAGGGCACTTGTCCAAGAGGCACTAGGCAAAAGGGAGCACTATCTGAGGGGCCCCAAACCCCCAAAATGAATGCACTGCTCAGGGAGTGGAAACCAGCAGTCCTGTTTGCTGGTAGAAATTAGAAAGGAGCTGATAATTTTTGCAGGTTTGTTTCCCACAGCTGAAAATGTGAGAATGGCAAAAACAGTGCAAACCCCAGGGCAACTAGCTAGATGTCTCCAGGCTAGGGCAGGGGTTGATAATAAAGCAAAGCTGATTCTCAGCCCATCAGCTCAGGAAACAGGGGCTAGGGACTGTTCCAAGCAGCAGGGATAGCAAGGACCAATTATGAGCAGTCCAAAAAGGAAAAAAAATATGAACAATGTGAAGACTATCCTGAGTGGTTTTTAGCTATGGGAAGCAATAAGAGGTGAATGTGAGCCAAATCTGACTTGGAAAAGGGAACCTTACCATTTGCAACATTGGAAATTGGTCCAAGTCCAGGGTCCCTAAGTGTCCTCAGCCAGCCCTCCTACATGCAGGAGGGAATGTGGAGACAGCCTGGCTGAATCATACACCAATGTTATGATTTATAAAGACGTGGTGGAAGACCAGTCCCATGAGGCACTGTGGTGGGTCACCCAAGGCCTCAGTGGAGCAGTGATGGTCACCTGAGGCATCGGCAGGTACTGTGTCTTCAGCTGCAGGTCACCTTGGTGGGTGGGAAACCATAGTGGGTGAGAGATAGACAGATATGCCATGTGGAGGGAGAGTTTGGGTGTAGAGTTTATTTAGTGAATTATGGAAGGGGAAGGGGATCAGTGGGAAGAAGTGAGAGAGGCGGGGGCAGAAGAAAGAGGGGGAGAGAGGCAGTGGTTACCTCTTTAGAAGAGGGATGGAAAAAGAGAGCACAGGCTGGAGGAGGCAGGAGATTTGCTTGCCTTGGCAGAAGGGGGAGTTGGGAGTGGGTGGGGCTAGTCTCTTAAAGGGTCAGGGTACCCAGGTGACATGACAGGCCAGGCCAGCATATCAATTAAAATTGTTAATTTTGATAAGATCTGAGAGACTACACAACTAGCTGACAAAAACCTGGCCATTTTTCTGTATTACAAGAGATCACGGTTTAGTATATTCAACTTGATGTAGCCTCCCTAGCAGGAGCCACCCATTTCATTTCTCAGTCAGTGCCCAATAGTAGAAAGGAATTTTTTAAAAAGGCTGAGGAGGGTCCCCCAAATACCTTGAAATTTTTAATGCCTGAGAAGGGGCAGCTGAGTCTTCCTGAAAGACAAGGCTGCAACAGAAGGCTGTACTCAGAACCCAAGCCTTAGCAGCTGCCCCGAGGCCACCAGGACCCCGACAACATGGACAAGGTAAGCCAACCATGAGACTCCATCCTGCCAGAGCTCAGCTTAAGTCAACTCTGCCAGAAGCCTGCTACAAATGTAGTCTGGAAGGACATTGGTCATGATATTGCCCTGACTCTCAGCCACCAATGAGGCCAAGTCCTGTCTGTGGACATCTAGACACTGAAAATCAGAATGCCCCTGTGCTGGCTCATCCTCTATGCCGTGCCACAGAGGCCCAGCCTCACAAACTTTGGTAGCTGAGACTGTTCAGCCTTCGAACTACTCAGCCTGGCAGAGGACTGATGCAGCCCAGACTTGGTGATTCCCATTGCCCTTTCCAAGCCTAGGCTAACAGTGCAGGTACAGGGTAAAGTCCATTACTTTTTTTTGGACACAGGAGTTACTACTCTATTTTAACAGCTCACTCGGGTCGTACAGTTCCCTCACCAAATTCTGTCATGGGGTGAATAGGACCCTTTCCTTCCCACTTAAGACCTTGCCACTTCCTTGTATTCTTGCAGGGCAATTCTTCTCACACTCTTTCTTAGTCATACCTGCCTTCCCTGGACCTCTACTTGGTTGTGACATTCTCAGCCACTTTGAAGCCACACTCATCTTGAGCCCCACACGCCTCTCCTGATTCCCACTTTCTTCTCCCCTTAATATTCTCATAAGTTTCTACCCCAGACTGTCCTGTTCCTACCCTCCCTTATCCAGTGGATCCCCAAGTATGGGATATCTCTACCTATGTGGTTGCTAGTCCTAGCTGACCTTAAGAACACCCCTTCCTTTCCTTCCAGACACCAGTTTCCTACTTCTGAAACCCACCACAGAGGCATTAAGCCAATTATCACCTGTCTTCTATCTCAGAGACTTTTCATTCCTATCGACTCACCCTGCAACACTACTGTCCTTCCCATAGGTAAACCTTATTCCAATTCACCCACCAGTTAACAACCCATACAATCTCCTGTCTAACATCCCTTCTGTCACCTCCCACTTTACTGTTCTGGACCTAAAAGATGCCTTCTTTACTGTCCCTTTACACCCTGACTCATACTTCCTCTTTGCCTTCACCTGGGAGGACCCTGACACCCATCTACCAGACAGCTTATGTGGACTATTCTCCCTCTGGATTTTCAGGAAAGCCCTCATTTCTTTGGCTAAGCCCTGGCTCTGGATCTTCCTACCTTTAACCCTAGTCCTAGAACACTTCTCCAGTATGGTGATGATCTTTTTCTCTGCAGTCCCACATTGCCTCTGTCACAACAGGCCACCGCTTGGTTCCTGAACTTCCTCAGATACCTGGGATATTGAGTTTCACCAGCTAAGCCTCAGTTATGTTTTCCCACAGTGGTGTATTCATTGAAATAAATAAACTCAGCTCAGAGTCTAAGACCCTCCCTCACCTCTGACAGGGTCCAGGCCCTGCGGGATTTAGAGCCCCCATCTACAGTGGCTCAGATTCTCTCATTTTGGGGCCTGATGGGATTCTGCCATCACTGGATCCCTAACTTTTCCATTACAGCCAAGCCTCTGTACCAGGCAGCCAGAGAGACCCACAGGGCATCTCACACACCTGGCCACTATTTATTGCCACTCTCTACTGTGAGATGCCCCTCTAACAGCCCCTGTCCTTGCTCTTCCCAACCCTGCGAGAACTTACCACCTTTATACAGATGAAAGGTTGGGAGTAGCCACCAGAGTCCTAGTTCAACTTGTTGGGCCTTAGAATCAGGCTGTTGTCTTTTTGTCCAAACAGCTGGACCTCACCACCTGTGGATGGCAGCCATGCTTGAGAGCTCTGGCAGCAACTGAACTCACCTGGGGAGCTCTCAAGATCACCATGTTCAAGCCAATTATGGTATACTCCACTCACCACCTCTTAGACCTTCTAAGTCATTCTTCTCTCTCCTTGGGCCCTCATGAGTCCAAGTCTTTAACTTACTGTTTCTAGAAAACTCTCAGATCACCTTGGCTTCCAGTCCTGCCCTAAACTCTGCAACGCTCCTTCCTGCCCCCTTCCCCTCTGGTACCTCCTCTCACTCTTGCCCAAAGGCTGTGGAGGCCTTATGCTCATCCCGGTCTGGTCTCCTAGACCAAGCACTCAGAAGCTCCCAACTCACTCTGTTTGATGATGGAAGTTCTCTTATAGACAAATTAGGAAACCACCAGGTGGCATATGCAGTTGTCACTTCCACTAAAACAGTTGAGTGACCTGCCTGCCAATGGAAACCTCCTCACAAAAGGCAGAATTAATCACCTTGACTAGAGTGCTCCACATAGCCAAGGGTCAATGGGATAATATCTATACTGACTCTAAATATGCCTTTTTAATAGCCCATACCCATTCTCTACTCTGGAAGGAAAGGGGTTTCCTCACTACCAAGGGCACTCCCATAGTTAATGGACCCCTGATAGCTAAGCTCTTGGAGACCCTCCAGCTCCCTGTGGAAGTAGCCATAATTCACTGCCAGGACACCAGTCCTCCGAGGACCTAGTGGCCTTAGGCAATTGTAGTGTGAAGCGGCGGGGCTGAGTCCCGCCACCCGGCCCCCGGCTAGCTTTACACCCGAAATAATTACACGGAAACTGTATTCTTTTAAACACTGCCTGGCCCATAGTTTCAGCCTCTTATTGGTTAATTCTCACATCTTCCTTTAACCCATATTTAGTAATCTGGGTAGCACCACGAGGTGTGGCTTACCAGGAGAGATCTTAACCTGCGTCCATCTCAGAGAGGAGCAGCATGGAGACTCACTATGGCGACTGCCTGAAGCGTCTCCCCCTCACTCTACTTCCTTGTTCCCACAATTCTGTTCTGTCTACTCCACCTACCTAATTTTCTGTTCTTAAAGGGCCAAGGCAGTTTTCTTTATTAATTAACCAATGAAAGAAACATAGACAGATAACTCTCCTCCATCAGGCAATGCCCATGCTGACTCAGTAGCCCTGGGGACTGACCTCTAGCTCCTCTGGAGCAACAGAACATATTTTGATTTTTACTCCCTCCTGTCAGCCTTGTTATGAACAAGAAGAGAGGATTGAACTCATGAAAAAAGAGGCCACATAAACAAAGGATGGATGTTTCTAATTAAATAACCATCTCATCCTTCCTCAGGACCAGGCATTGTTTATCATTTTAGACACCCACCAGACCTTATACATAAGTCCCAAAGCTTTTTTTTTTTCATTTCTTAAGAGGGCCTCTTTGACCCCACCCATCTCTGAGTTTTCATTTCACAGGTTCACTCCTACTGTCAGATGTATGCCAAGGCCAATCCACAGGGAGTTCTCCATATACATCAGCCTGTGCACCAACTTTGTGGACATCAACCAGGCAAGGACTGGCAGGTTGATTTCACTCACATGCCTACTCATGAAATACTCCATCACCTCTTTACTCTTGTTGGCACAGTATGGGCAGAAGCATTTCCCACCTCCAGGGAAACAGCAGATATGGTGGTTCAGGTACTCCTGGACCACAGTATTCCTTGGTTTGGCGTTCCACAGGTCATCCAAACAGGCAACAGATCAGCCTTCTCGTCCAGGGTTATGGAAATCGTGTCAGAAGCACTCAACATTTTCTGGAAGCTCCACATCCACACAATCCACAAGAAAGGTGGAGAGGGCTAGCAAACTAATTTAGCAACAGCTAATAAAGCTCTCCATTGAGCTCAGGTCGTCTTGGTCCTCCCTTCTTCCCATTTCCCTTACCCACCTCCAGGCCACCTCACATTCTCCTACAGGCCTAAGTCCTTTCAAACTCCTTTATAGAAGACTCTTCCTCCTCATTCACCACCTCCCTGCCCAAACTCCTCCACTGGCTGGGTACCTTCCCTACCTCTCCCTTCTGAGGTCCCTTCTCTACTTACATGCTGACAGCTTTCTCCCTGCCCCCATGCCAATGGACCCAACTGCACATAAGCCTGCCCTGCTCTCCCTCAGCTAGTTCCTAAGTTTCTCAAGGTCTGGTGGACAGGACCCTACCTGAACATCACAACACTCTCAGCTGTGAATTTCTTGGGACATCCATCCTGGCACTAACTCTCCAGGCTCAAGCGGGCACTTATTCAAGATACTTGGTCTGTTCAGCAATTGGGACCCTCCACTCTCTAGTTTAACCAGATGTCACAATTGAAAGGCCTATGTGCTCTTTTTTCATGGCACATCTGTTTTTGTCAGTACAGATAGGACAGGTGATAATTTGTTTTTCTGTTTTTTTTTTCTCCTAGCAATTTGCCTTTTCTGCTTCCTCAAGAAACAAATGCCTGAAGTCTCCAGGATGGCAGTTAACTGGATGCCTCTCCTCTCATACCTCCTTTGAGTGTGAGCTCACCAACTCCTGACTCCTCCTCCACACATCATCCCATACCTGCGGTAAGCAGCTAGACATGGACCAAGGGTCCCTATACCCAAAGAAGCTGGGATGTTCTGATGGAAGCTCCACCCTAAGCCTCCTCCCCCACCTCTCTCCAAACCCTGCTGTTGCTTAGAAAGCCTGCCAAATGATAAACCCTCCCCCAGAGATGTTCAAGGCCATTCCCATAGGGTAGTTAAACTGCCCCCAGAAAACAGACGTGGTTTTCTGGTCTCTCTTTCCCATCTCCCCTCTGGGTGTGGGGGGTGTCTGGAAAATCATCTGGGAGTGTTTTATCCATTAAACCTGAGCTTTTACTAATTTTATTTGATCCAGTCTGATATGTATTGCTGTTTTGGCAGTTATTGTTAGGGTACAGAAACTTTTCAATGACAGTACTAATTTGAGTGTAAGAAGTCCTGTCCCAGATGATTAAAATTCAAGGCCTTAGAATTTGTGATAAGGCCAGATTCTTCCACTGCTTCCAGAATGGCCTTCTGTCCAGCTGTCTCATTTTAGTCATTATTGACTTAACAAAATGTTGCCCTTTGTAAATGTTTGTGAAATGAAAATTAAAATAACTTAATATTAAATGCTCTTCTCATCAATTAGAATCTACTTTTCAGTGAAAATTGTATGGTGATGTAGCGGGGCTTTTTGTTTTGGTTTGGTTTTTGGTTTTTTGAGACAGGGTTTTGCTCTAGTTTTAAAGCCTGTCCTGGAACTAGCTCTTGTAGTCCAGGCTGGGATCAAACTCCCAGAGATCTGCCCATCTCTGTCTCCTGAGTGCTGGGATTAAAGGCGTGTGCCACCACTGCCCTGCATGATGTAGTGTTTTTTATGGATCTCATCTTAATTGAGGGATCACTCATAGTGTTGACAGAATGTGCACCAACCACTTGATTTTCAAAGTGACTTATCAGCACTGGAAAGAGACTCTAGAGCACCTTTACTCTCTGCCGAAATGGAGATTTGTGTTCCATTTGCCCACTTCTCCAGTCACTAACAAGCGTTTGTCATTATGGATTTAAAGTGTGTATTCCCCAAATTAAAGTGGTGAAGCAACATGCTGAAATGTGAAGGAATGTAATGATGGGCTTTAGAAGTAATTGTTTCAATAGTGTTATGACAGAGAGTCTCCATCTTATAAGAAATTTATTTCATAAAATGTATTTCATGTATTTCTCTTTCTTCAATTCCTTCCTACCTCATTACCCACCCAACTTCATGTTCTTTCTGTCTCTCTCTAAAAAGAGAGAAAAGAAACAAAGAAAATAAAAGTATCCAAACAAAATGAAACAAGCACCTCCCCTCCCCCTACTCATCATTTTGTGATGGCCAGCTTACTCTGGGCATGAGACCTGCTTGGAGAATGGTTGATAAACCTAGTGATACTCCATTGAAGAAAATGGGTTTTCCCTTTCCTAGTAGGAATCAATTCCAAATAGCTTTTTGATTAAGGGCATAACCCATGTCCACTTCACTCTGTGATAGGAAGCCATCTGACTTAAATCTGTGTGAATCTTAACACACATGCTGCCACAGTCTCTGAGTTCATATGTGCAATTCTTTCCAGTTGTGTCTGGAAGACAGTTTCCTTGGAGTCCATTATCACATCTGGATCTTACCATCTTTTTACTTACACTTTCACATGGATGCCTGAGCTTTTAGGGGAGGGGTTTGATGGAGACATCCCACTTAGCATTTAGTGAGAAAGAGCCCCCCACTTTTATGTTAGTTACACTAAAACTGGAAAAGTAGAATTTTTCCTCACTCTCTTATGTTTTGCTACTTCTCCTCCTTTCTCTTCTTCTCTACCTGACAGACTCCTTTCCTCCTTCCATCTTTATCTCATTCTTCCTTCCCTTTCCTCACATATCCTTTACCTTCATTCATCCCTTACTGCCCTGTCCTTTTCCTCCCTTAAAGTTTTTTTTTTCTTTTCTTTTCTTTTTTTTTTAGATTTAGTTATTTGTACAGTATCCTGCCTGTAGGCCAGAAGAGGGCACCAGATCTCATTTTAGGTGGTTGAGAGCCACCACGTGGTTGAGAAAACAAACAGTGGGGAATGGTGGTATATTACCTTAATTTTTACAGTTCTGATTGCTGAAAACTGTAAGATCAAGGTGACAGTTCCTAATAATTCTATCCTCATTTAAAACTTTGAGGGAGTGGGGCTGGAGAGATGGCTCTAAACTGATAGCATAGACTTATAGGATTTGCCCCATAAACTGTAAGGCATACCCTCTAAGGTAATGGCATTTATTCATTACTTTTAAAGTTGAGTTAGCCGAACATCTTCATGACCAATAAATGAAAATTGCATCCATTTTCCAAGTTTTGGGAGTTTGAATTTTCCACATGCCTTGCTCAATGAATTTCAAATTGACTGCTCTCATAAGAAAAACCATCATCCTCATTCTTTTTTTTTTCTTTACCTTAAGTCACAAAGGGGAAATTCAGTATTACCGATAAAACTGCAGAAATTGGCTTACAATTTCTAAAATTAAAGGCTGGGATATTGTATTACCTTTCCAATACTTTCACATGGACTTTGAAAATAATATATTTAATATAGATTTGCTTAGTATCAGTAAATAAATGCAAAATCTAATTCATAAACATTTGACTTTACCATTTTGTTTTGTTTTGTTTTTCGAGACAGGGTTTCTCTGTAGCTTTGGAGCCTGTCCTGGAACTAGCTCTTGTAGACCAGTTCGGGTGACTTTACCATTTTTACAAACCAGGAAAACTATTTCATTGCATTTATTACATTTAACTTTACCAAACCATATAATGAAAGCAATTAAAGGAAAGTAGGTCTGGCCATGTTCCAATCCTCTGCTATTCCCATTTCAGTGACCTAGTAATGCTAAGATTCTTTCAAATTTTCAAGAAAATGTTCTTTCATACTTTATGTCCTTATCTGAATGACTGGAAAACTTCAAACATCAAAAAGGATGGAAGAACTTCCTGGTAATTTTACTGGGGAATCTCCACTAGCAGAGTCAGTGGTATCAGAACCACCTTCATCTTGGGCTTCTGCTCGTTCTTGCTCATTTTTCAAAGACTTGAAGTAAATGTCAGCAATGGCACTAGGTGTTGTTTTGTTTATCTTGGCCAAAAATTCCAGGATTTTTATCTTATTTATTTCAGCATAGGCTTGGGGACCCCACAGGAACTCATAGCGTGGAGGATCACTGTTGGCCACCTGCCGGTACTCCAGGTACTTCAGCTTCACAAAATACTGGGTCATGAGCTTCCGGGGCTCACCAAAGATGTGGTGTTTCTTCCCTGGATAGATCTGCCTCTTCTTCAGGATTTTCCACATGTCTTCTTCACTGGCACAATTGCCACTAATGAAGATGATACTCAGGACACTCATCAGGAAACCAGTCTTGGGTAAGCCTTTGCCAGCACGAATCCTCCCATTGTTGGGGAGCTTCAGCTTGCTGATGAGGTTGTATGAGGGCTCACTGGAGTTGACTTCCCTCACTTCCACTGCAAAGGCTTCCTCGAGCTTCTCGGAGGCTTTCCTGAAGATCTCAGGGAAGTCATTTTCATACTTCTTGGTGATAATCTTCAGCATTTCTTCCTTGCTACTAGGCTGCTTCATATAGTAGTTGTGGAGCAAGCACCGTAAGACCGCCACCACCTTTTTGGCTATCAGATCTTGGTGCAGGCAGTTGTTGCAGGGATTGGCCTCAAACAGGCATTCTTTTTTGTATGTATCATATTCCTCATAGAAACTTTCTTCTGATTCAGAGGAACAAATACTCAGAGCAGTTAAGGCAGATGGGGCTGCTTTTTGAGGAGCCTTGAGAGTGCTTGAAGACTCAGCCCCAGGCTGGCTCTGGGAGGCAGCAGAGGACTCTTCTGCTGCCTCCAGGGTTTCCTCTGCTGGTTCCTGAGCACCTCTGCAAGCCTGAGCCTCACCTCGGGCTTGGGAGCGTTTCTCTCGGGCATGAAGCTTACTCTTCTGACCACGAGGCATGATGACTCTGGCTAAGGACAAGAACAGAATGTTAGGAGGGTTCTGGTGATGAAAACAGCTGTAAGAAACAGAAGAAGACGATATGAACATTTTAATCAGAGAACGAAAACCTTGTTTGAGACTAAGGCTGCCTCTGCAGGTTTCCATGAGTGCAGTGCTTTTGGAATTCAACATGCTATTGTTATACAAAGCTCATTCCCCGAGTAAGAAGGGAGAAACATTTTTTAGACTGGGACTTCTCTGTCTTGCCTCTTGTTCTGGGCTAATGAGCAGGGGTGGCAGTGGAGGACTTCTGTTTTGAGATCCCAGGAACCTCTCAGTTCATATTACCAGTTGTAAATTGTTAGGTCTCTTTCTTTTCCTACTCTGAAGCTGCCATTTTTTTGAAATTCTAGTCTCTGTTTAGACAATATTCTTCTTGTTGGCTACCTGAAATACCCAGAAGTCCTTGTAGTGTGGATTTAGTCCATCTTCTTTACAAGAAGAAAAAAAAAACCTGTCACTACCATTAGTAATTTACCATGGAGTAAAGCAGTGGCTCTTCTATCACAACTACCCAATCAATTCAGACTGTCATTAATGGAGGACTTGTATACATCCTTCTGCATCCTTGCCTTGATTTCTGGCCATATATAAGAGTCTTCTCTATTCTGATTTGAGGTCCCTCTACCCACACTGAGTTCCTTATATCCCCATGTAGAAACGGACCAAAAGATTTTCATGGGGACACTCAGGATTGAGGCCAGGGATATGCATCAAGCCTCCTGACTCACCTAAGGTTGTTAATTCCTTCAGAACTCACTCAATGCTCTGCGTTTTAATTTCCTATGGAACATGCAACTCCTTTTGCTTAATGGAAGCAGCTTTACCATGACAGGTATTTGAGAGTCTCAGCTACATGTAAGTCATCTTCACTGGTATCTCCACTTCAGTAAGTTTCCTTACATTTTCTCTTACCATGGGCTTTTCCTACCTCTGTTCCTTAGATTTCTTTAGTGTCTCATTCCAGAGAATATAGAAGCAAAATGAGTGTGGAGCTCAGGACTTCTTAGGACTGAGGACAGTGGAGCTGGAGAGATGATTCAGTACTTAAGAGTCCATACTGTGTATATAGAAAACCCGAGTTGCATTCTTAGAACCCAAGGAGTATGGGATCACAATCATCAGTAACTCGGGTTCCAGGGTACCCAGCACCCTCTTGTGGCTTCTTCCTGCAACTGCACTCTTGTTCACATACCCACAGAAAGATAGGGATAATTAAAAAAGGAAAAAAACTGGGCAGTGATGGCAGATGCCTTCAGTCCCAGCACTCCGGAGGCAGAGGCAGGCAGATCTCTGTGAGTTTGAGCCCACCTGGTCTAGGAGAGCTAGTTCCAGGACAGGCTCTAAAATTACAGAGAAATCCTGTCTCAACAAACAAAAACACCAAAATAAATAAATAAATAAATAAATAAATAAATAAATAAATAAATAAATAAATAGAAATAAATAGAGAACAAGTTCTATTCTTTGAGATGGAGGCATTGCTCTGAGTTGAACCAAATCTGTTTAAAAGGGCACAATTTGGCATGAGTCTTCTTACAGTTAGCAGAGACTCGTGTCACATACATTGTGGACCTGCTTTTTGAGATTGTCAAGACTAAAAATAAAACCATGGCTTCCAGTAGGGTGAGAGTAGTGTTGTTATTGTTATTCTCGTTTGTTAACACAGAGACCAAGAGTATAGGCCTCCACGTTTTTAAATGGCACCACTGATGAAAATGGCTGGAAGTCAGGGAGAGGGCGCTGTAGCCCGGGGTAGCAAAATGGAGGGGGAGAAGGTGGCAGTGAGAGGAAGAGAAGCTGCTAGGGTAGCACTGTGGAGTGCTTTATTCTGAGATGGACCAAGTCCAGCAACAAGGGACCTGTGTTCAGGGCAAATTGGTATGATGGTCCTCGGCTTTGAGGTGGGAATTTACTGAGAACAAGAGAACCAGCCATTGGTGGCGAGGGAAGTCTAAAGGGACCCGAAACCAACCAAAGGGCGCGAGTTCAAGAGCAGGGGAAATTTGATTCTGAGCTGGCTGTTTTTCAACCTTGCTGAAAGTCCTCACCTTGAATGACAGAAACTGGGGCTTATTTCCTGGTTTTGTTGAGTCAGCTGCCTTGGACTGCACTCTGCAGAGACGCCCCCCTGTCCTCACAGCGTGAAGAAGGAAATACCTGCTGAATCAAAGGAAGGGACACCCCCTACCCCACCTCCCCCGCGAGCTGCTTACGAAAGCCCTGCCTCTCTGGCGCCCCCTGTGGCATGGGATGTGTAGTTTCTCAATCTCATAGACTATTGTACGTTTAATACTAGTTGTGCTTTTAGTCCCTTGCCACTTTCAACTCCACCTTAATAGGAAGCTTGCCTTCTGAAATTCTCCTTCCAGAAGTCACCCTCCCCGAGCTAACTGTCTTTAACCTAGATCTAGTGGTTTAAACATGGAGATAGGAAATTTGCACAATTTTTCATAAATCTGTAATTATCCCAACCTTTGTCATGACTCCTTTTCCTTTAAATATTTCACATCAGATGTTATATTTGAAAATATTTACAAGTAATATCCTCCTTCAAATACTTGGAAAAGTAGAGGTGTATTTTCAGAGTGTTGGGAGAAAAGTTGACGATCAGAAAGAGGGCTTAGAATAGTGACGT